>NW_027328740.1:49854838-51054838 GCF_048564905.1 Vicugna pacos
TCCTTAGTGAAGCCATCCTGTCCTGGGCTGTTATTCATAGGGAGGTTTTATATTGCTATTTTGATTTCATTTCTAGTGCTCTGCTTGTTCAAGGGGTTAATTTCTTCTAGATTCAGTCTTGGTGGACAGTATGTTTCCAGAAACTTGTCCATCTCGTCTAGGTCATACAGTTTGATTCCATATAGTCTTCAGAATATTCTCATATGATATTCTGTATTTCTATTTTATTTGTTGTAATTTCTCCATTCTCCTATCTTATTTTGCAAATTTGTGCTCTCTCTCTTTTCTTCATTTTGAGTTTTGCCAGAGGTTTGTCGATTTTACTTACTTTTTTAAAAAACCACCTTTTGGATTGGTTTAATTTTTTCCTATGCTCTTTTTAATCTCTATTTTATTTCCTCCCCAGTATTTATGATTTCCTTCTTTTTGCTGTCTTTGGCGATTTTTTGTTCTTATTTTTCTAGTTCATTCAGCTGGTGAGTTAAATTATTTTTTTGTGATTGTCCTTCTTTTTTGAGGAAGGCCTGTATCGCTATAAACTCCCCTATCAGCACTGCTTTTGCTGTGTCCCATAAATTTTGTGCCGTTTTGCTTTCATTTTCTTTTGTCTCAAGGTACTTTTTCATTTCAGCTTTGATTTCTTTATTTTCCCATTGGTTTTTTAATAATATATTTTTTAATCTCCATGTTTTCCTTTTGTTATCATTTGTTTCTCTGTTGTTGATTTATAGCTTCATGGCATTGTGTTCAGTAAACATGCTTGAGGTAATTTCTGTCTTCTTAAAATTGCTGAGGTTTCTTTTGTGCCCAAGTATATCATGAATCCTGGAAAATGTCCCATGTGCACTTGAAAAGAATGTATATACTATTTTGTGGGGGGTGCAATGCTCTGAAAATATCCACCAAGTGTAATATTTCTATTGTATTATTTAACTTCTCTGTTGCCTAATTTATTTTTTATCTCAGTGATCTGTCCTGTGATGTTAATTCAGTGTTGAAATCTCCAAATATGTTTAGATTCCCATTAGTATCCCCATTTATATCTGTTAGTAATTATTTTATGTATTTAGGAGCTCCTCTATTTGGTGCATATATATTAACGTGTGTGCTATCCTCATCTTGTATAACTCCTTCAATCAGAATAAAATGTCCTTCTTTACCTTCCTTTATGGCCTTAGTTTTAAAGACTACTTTATCTGAAATGACTACTGTAACACCTGCTTTTTTGGCTTTTCCATTTGAATGGAATACTCTTTTCCATCCTTTCACTCTCAATCTCTATGTGTCCTTCTCTCTCAATTGGGTCTCTTGTATGTAGCATTTTGAAAGTTCTTGCTTTATTATCCAGCATATCACTCTATGACATTCGACTGGAGCATTTAGTCCATTAACATTTAAAATAATCGATTATAGGTTTGTGTTTATTGCTATTTTGACATTATTTTTGCAGTTGATTTGGTATTTCCTCTTTGTTCCTTTTATCTTCCTTTTATGGCTTGGTCATTTTCCTTTGTATTATCATGTATTTTATTTAGTTTTATTGACACCCTGATAAGTTTTTGTCTTGTTGTTACCCTTTTTTATAAGTCTTTTAGACCATTATTATAAGTGATTTTATTAAACTTATAGTAACATGATCTCAAACCCATCCTACAGAGAACAAAATATTTTAAAAAGAAAGAACAAAAAAAAAATTCTCTCTTTTCCTGCCTCCCTCTCACATTCTCAATGATTTGTATCACTTGTTTTAAAATTTTGTGTGTATTTTATTTGTAATTCATGAGTTAGCACTTTTCCTGCTGTGAGTTTCACATATTTGTTGTATCCTGCTGCTTTTCTATTTAGAGTAGACTTTTAAATATTTCTTCTAGCATGGGTCTAGTGTTGCTAAACTCTTGTAGCATTTTCTTGTCTGTGAATTTCTTTATGTATCCTTCTACCATGAAGGATAAACATGCTGATTAAAGTATCCTAGGATACAACTTTTTTTCATTCAGGACATTGAATATATCTTTCCACTCCCTTCAGGCCTTTAGTATTGATGTAGTGAAATCAGCTGGGAGCCTTATGGGGATTCCCTTATAACTCACTCTTTGCTATTCTCTTGCTGCCTTTAGGATCATTTCTTTATTCTTGACTCTGGACATCTTAATTTTATGTCTTGGTGTTGGTATTTGCATTCTTCCTGTTTGGGACACTCTGAGGTTAGTGTACTTGGATATCTGATTCCTTGTATCTGTTTGGGAAGTTTTCAGTCATTATTTCTTCAAACACCTTTGCAATCCCCTTTGATCATTTCTCCCCTTCTGGGATTTCTATCATGCCATGATTGGCATGCTTTTTATTATCCCTTAGGTCTCATGCTTTATTCAATTGTTTCTCTTGTAGACAATCTGATTGGATGCTTTCTATTGTCCTGTCTTCTAAGTCAATAATTCATTCCTCTGCAATGTCTAGTCAGCTTTGTGACCACTTTAGATCATTTCTCATCTCAGTAAATAGGTTTACCTATTCTACTCAGCTTTTCTTTATATCTTCCACTTCATTTTTTACATATTTTATATCTCTAAACTCTATCTTTTATTTCCTTCAATAATTTGATCACTCTTGTTTGAAATCTTGATCTAGTAGGCTATCGATATCTATTTCACTGATCGTTCTTTCAGGGGATTTCTCTTGTTTTTTAATTGAGAATGTTTGCTTCTTCATCTTGCTCCTACCTCTCTGGCACTGTGGTTTATGGAGTATCAATTATCTACTGTGCTCTTAAAGGTGTTTATCTACACAATGCCTATGTAGAAATACAACTAAGAAAAGAGAAAAAAGAGAGAGAGAGACATAAAGAATTTTAAAGAAGGGAGAAATAAAAGTTTGAAGACATTGTATAATGACTAATAGAAAAGCAAGTTGGTGCAGAGTTTTGAAAAATAATAATATTAAAAATATTTTTAAAAATTTCAAAGGGATTAATATGGGGGTATATATAATTGACTTAGTAGTAAAAATTAAGAGGGTAATAGAAAATGGAACAGGTAAAAACAGATTAAGACAAGGGGATAGTCAGTGTCCTCCTGGAGACTGTGTACATTTAATGTGAACTCTTTCTGTATTCATCCTGTTTTTGAAGCTGAGCTTGCTTTTTCCAGAGGCCCTCCATTGGAGCCCTCATCTGTGCTGCTCCCAGAGCCTATCAGCAAGTAGATTGCTCCTACACTGAAAACTGGTTCTGGAGCAGCTATCTTTACTGTGAGCTGGCTTCTCACTGCCCTGTCTGAGGCTGCAGTCAAATGTTTCTGACTGAGCAGGCAGGAGTGGGTGTCATGCCCTCTCCCAGCACCATGGCCAGAGGCTGCATTCAACCCCAAAATTTGGTGGGCTGCCAGCCACCTCAGGGTGCCAGTCTCTCCACTGCTCTGTGCCACTGAATGCTCCGCCTCAGGCTTGCACACCGGAATTGGGCTCAGGGTAGACTTAGGAACAGACCTGTCCCTGTTTGGGCCAAAACACATCTCCATGTTTGTCTAGGCAGAGCAAGTATTCTGAGGAAAAACGACAGAAGTATCCTATCTGCCTCGGACTGTAGACAAGCCGCATTTGGCTTTTGAGGCTGCTAAGCCCTTAGGAGAGGATACAGGTTTTGCCCCCACTGCCACCTGGGTGCAAAGCACCAGAGGGTATGGTGGCTGTGGCTGAGCCCCAGCTCTCTTCTCCAAGATAATTTGTGGAATTTCAGAGATGGGGAATGCACCTTTCCCCTGCCAGGGAACATCTGCCCTGTTGTTTTATGGAGGGCCCAGGTTTTTCTGCCCTGTCCACCCACAGCAATGGCACACAGCCCCATCCATTCCCCTGGTCTGCCTCAGTGCACCCATCCCCATCTTCCAACCAGGTCTTGCAGCATGGCCCTGCCCTCAGCTGCCTGGATGCATCACAGGCTGGCTGTCACAGGGATCCTCTGCCTGTTTAACTTAGTACTGTCAGTCAACTTATAGACTTCAGAGATCCAATCCTTGGAGGCTCCCCGTCCGTTCTGCCAACATTTCAGTTGGAGTGGGGAGACCTAGTGAAAGAGCGCCAGTCCTTTTTAGCTGATCCCTCCCTGTGAGACCTGTCACAATCTGCTTTACCTTTTCTTCTTTCTTTCCTCCTTTTCTCCTGCCAGATTTTTTGCATCTTTATCTTTTGAAGAGGACAATGCTCTATCAGAGTTCTGCAGGTTCTCTGGTTAGCTGAGTGGGTCTGTGGATGAGTCTTGGTGCATTTGTGGAAAAGGGTGCGATGCCAGCATCCTTCTCCTCCAACATCTTGGCCTCCACCCAAAAAAATCTTACTCTATGGTGGAAGACATACACAGCCAGGAAATAGATGGAAATTATATTTCATGGAAATGACAAGAATGTGCAGATTGCAAAGCTCAAATCATACAAAATACATTTTAAAATAAGGTTTACAATGAAAGATAAATATGAGATTACATAAAGAAAAAGAGATCAAAATAAAAATAGAGTATTACACTCATTAAATTATATATGTACCCAACAATGTAGATCATAAGTATAAAAAGAAATATTAGTAGACATGAAGTAATTAATTCATTATAAAACAATAATAGATGAGTTTAACACCTCACTTTTCTGATGGCCATATCATCCAGAAAGAGTATCTGTAAGGAAACAGAGGTCTTAATGTCAAATTAGATCATTTGAATCTAAATGAGTTATTGGAAACTGCATCAGAAAAGGAGAACACATAAGATTCTCATGGGTGCACAGGATGATTTCTAAAGAATTAGCCACATATTATGTCATAAAAAGAGTCTCAGGAACATTAAGCTAATATAGTTTACAGCAAGTAATTTTCCATACACAAAATTATGAAACTATGCATCAAATCTGTAGAGAAGAACAGGAAAACCACAAACATGAGATTAAACTACATCCTTTAAAAAAATAAAATAAAACAAGGTCAATGATGAAATCAAAGAGGTAATGAAAACATACGTAGAATCAAATTACAATGAAAAGAGCTTCATAAAATTTATGGGATGCAGCAAAGGCAAATCTAAGGGGAAAGTTTAGAGCAATTCAGGCCTTCTACAAGGAAAAAGGAAACCTCACACAAAGGACCAAGCTTGCCACCCAAAATAAAGTGAAATAAGAGCAAACAAAACCTAAAGGCAGTAGAATGAGAAATCTTTAATGATTAGGTTGAAAATAAATACAATAAAATTAAAAAATAATTTAAAAATCATAAAAAAACCAGCTTTTATTTTCTTAAAAATTTTAACAAATTGATAAAATTTAGCCAAGCTTATCAAGAAATACAGGGAGTGGGCCCCCAAAAAATAATAAATGAAACAGTAGAAATAACATCTGATATTACAGAAATACAAACAAAGATTATGAAAGCACTCTGAGCAGTTACATGACAACCAACTGGACGATCTTAAAGAAATGGATAAATTTCTCAGCCTGCCAACACTGAATAAAGAGAAAACTGAAAACTTGAAAAGAACAATCTGTGCAAGTTAAATAAAATGTATTATTTTAAAAACACCCCTTGAACAAAATGCCTGGATGCCTTCACTAAAACCACTTTCCTCCCAAGTATTTCAAAAAATGAAGGAGGAAAGAAAATTCCCAAAGTTATTCTATTAGGCCACCAATACCATGATAACATAACCAGTCAAAGATACTAACAAAAAAAAAAAAAGAAAATGTAAAGCCAATATTCTTGATGAATATACATTCAAAAATCCTCGAACAACATCAACAAACTAATCCAGCAGTAGATAGGAAGGATAATAAACGATGATCAGTTTGATTCCATCCAGATTCACAAGGATAGTTCAACATACACGAGACAATCAGCATGACACTTATATAAAAAAGGAAGGACAAAATTCACAGGACCATGTGAATACACACAGAAAAATCATTAGACAAAATTCAACATACATCATGATCCGAAATCTCATTAAAGGGAGTGCATTGGGAACATCTCTCAACATACTAAAGGCCACTTATAACAATTTATAATGCTCAGAGGAAAGGCTGAAAGCCTTCTGAGTAAATTCGGGAACAACACAAGGATTTCTATTCTCAGCACTTCTGTTCCATAGTAAAAGAAGAAAGAAAAAGGAAAGAAAAAGAAGTAAAAGAAATGCAAAATGGAAAGAAAGAGGCAAAATTGTCACCAGTACTGATGACATAACAATCTACATAGAGTCCTAAGGTCTCCACACAGACTATTATGAACAATAAAAATTTCCTCAAGGGAGCAGGGTACAAGATTAATGTAAAGAAGTCTCTTGCATTCCTACATATTAATCATGAGATACCTTAACATGGATGTTGAAAGCAATACTATTTAAAATCACATCACCCCGAATATCTTGGAATAAATGAAAACACATATATGAAAGATCTACACACTGAAAATTAAAAAACATTGACAAAGAAATTAAAAATTATTCAAAGAAATGCAAAGATGTCCTGTGCTCTTTGATTGAAAGAGTTAATATTGTTAACATGGCCGAACAAAGAAACCTACAGATTTAGTGCAATTCCTGTTACGAAGCCGTAGTATTTCCCACAGTACCAGAAAATAAATAACTCTAAGTTTTACATGAAACCATTAAAATTTGCCAAAATGATCTTGAGAAAAAAACAACAAATCTGGAGGTATAATCCTCCCGGATACCTTACTACACTACATCCCTACAGTTATAAAAACAGCATAGGATTGACACAGAAATGTAATCAATAAAAACAGATAGAGAGCCTAGAAATAATTCCACACACCTATGAGTAATGAATCTATGATAAAGGAGGCAAGAGTACACAATGGAGAAAAGACAGTCTCGTCAATGGATGGTGTCGGGAAAGCTGGATATCTACATGTAAAAGTGTGAAATTAGAGCATTCCCTGACATCATATACAAAAATAAACTCCAAGTGTATTAAGGACCTAAATGTAAAACCTGATACTAAAAAACTGCTAGAAGCGGATATAGGAGATACACTATTGTATATATATCATAGGAATATTTTCTTATATCAGTCTCCTAAGGCAAAAGAAATAAAAGCAAAAATAAGCAAATGGGACCTAAACAAACTTGAAAACTTCTGCACAGCTAAGGACACTATGAATGAAATGAAAACACTGCCTGTGTAATTGGAGAATATATTTGCAAACAATGCAAGTGACCAGGGGTTAATAGATGTAGGTTAATAGATGTAACATGGATTTAGGTTACCCAACTCAATGTTAAAAACAAAAACCCAATCAAAAAATAGAACAGAGTTCCTGAGTTAATATTTTTCCAAAATAACAAAAAGATGAGTAACAGGCAAGTGATAAAAATGCTCAACATTACTAATTATTAGGTAACTGCAAATCAAAACCACAATGAGATATCATTTCACACTGCTCAAATGGATAATATCAAAAAGTCTACAAATAGAAAGTGTTGAAGATGATGTGGAGGAAACAAATCTGTTGTATCCTTTGGTAGGAATGTAAAATGTACAACTTCTATGGAAAACAGAATTCAGATATTTTAAAAGTAAAAAGATTATAGACCAATGGAACAGAATAGAGAGCCCAGAAATGAACCCACAAACTTTTGGTCAACTCATCTTCGACAAAGGAGGCAAGAATATACAATGGAATAAAGACAGTCTCTTCAGCAAATGGTGTTGGGAAAACTGGACAGCAGCATGTAAAACAATGAAGCTAGAACACACCCTTACACCATATACAAAAATCAACTCAAAATGGATTAAAGACTTAAACATAAGACAAGATACAATAAACCTCCTAGAGGAAAACATAGGCAAAACATTATCTGACATACATTTCAAAAATTTTCTCCTAGAAGAAATAAAAGCAAGAATAAACAAATGGGACCTAATGAAACTTACAAGCTTCTGCAGAGCAAAGGAAACCAGAGATAAAACAAGAAGAAAACCTACGGAATGGGAGAAAATTTTTGCAAGTGAAACTGACAAAGGCTTGATCTCCAAAATATATAAGCAGCTCATACGACTCAATAAGAAAAAAATAAACAACCCAATCCAAAAATGGGCAGAAGACCTAAACAAGCAATTCGCCAAGGAAGACATACAAATGATCAAAAAACACATGAAAAAATGTTCAATATCACTAATTATCAGAGAAATGCAAATCAAAACTACAATGAGGTATCACCTCACACCAGTCAGAATGGCCGTCATTCAAAAATCCAAAAATGACAAATGCTGGAGAGGCTGTGGAGAAAGGGGAACCCTCCTACACTGCTGGTGGGAATGCAGTTTGGTGCAGCCACTATGGAAAACAGTGTGGCGATTCCTCAAAAGACTAGGAATAGACTTACCATATGACCCAGGAATCCCACTCCTGGGCTTGTACCCAGAAGGAAATCTACTTCAGGATGACACCTGCACCCCAATGTTCATAGCAGCACTATTTACAATAGCCAAAACATGGAAACAACCTAAATGTCCATCAACAGGTGACTGGATAAAGAAGATGTGGTATATTTATACAATGGAATACTACTCAGCCATAAAAACCGACAACATAATGCCATTTGCAGCAACATGGATGCTCCTAGAGAATGTCATTCTAAGTGAAGTAAGCCAGAAAGAGAAAGAAAAATACCATATGAGATCGCTCATATGTGGAATCTAAAAAACAAAAACAAACAAACAAACAAAAACAAAGCATAAATACAGGACAGAAACAGACTCATGGACAGAGAATACAGACTTGTGGTTACCGGGGGGGGGGGGAAGGCAGGGTAGAGGGTGGGAAGGGATAGACTGGGATTTCAAAATTGTAGAACAGATAAACAAGATTACACTGTATAGCACAGGGAAATATACACAAAATGTTATGATAAATCACAGAGAAAAAAATGTGACAATGAGTGTGTATATGTCCATGTATGACTGAAAAATTGTATAAAAAAAAAAAAAAAACAAAAAAAAAAAACATCAAACACTGGCAAAAATAAACAGAACAGACTTTCTACTTTTTAACTTAAAAAAAAAAAAAAAAAAAAAAAAAAAAAAGTAAAAAGAGAACTACCATATGACCCAGTAATATCTCTCCTAGGAAAAATCTGGGGAAAAACACTAAATTGAGAAAAACCAATGTTCACAACCGCACTGTTTATAATATGCAAGACAGGGAAGCAATCCAAGAGTCCACATTAGACTATGGATTTAAGAAGGTATGATGTTACAATTAATATGCAATGGAATATTACTCAGCCATGAAAAAGTACAACACATTTCTCTTTCAGCATCATGAATGGACCTAGTAAATATTGTGCTTAGTGAAGTAACTTAAACAAAGACAATAGTATATAATATAATTTATTTGTGGAATCTAAAGAATAATAAGTATCTGAGTACATCTATCTATAGCTATTTATTGATAGATTACAGATAAATAGAAGTATAGATACATAGATACATGATAGATATATAGATAGATAGATAGATAGATAGATAGATAGATAGATAGATAGATAGATAGAGATATGGTAGAGAGATGGAGAGATTAGATAGACAAGACTGAAGCAGACTGAATCATATGGGAAAATATTTATGTTTACCAAAGGGGAAGGGAAAGACAATTTAATGGTAGGATATTGACAGATAAAAATTAGTATATATAAAGGAGAGAAGCAACAAGGATAATCTGTATAGATCAGGGAATTATGCACAATAACATATAATAATTGTATGTTACAATTATTATAATAATTTATAATGCAATATAACCTACAAAGTGGTTGGAATCACTATGCTATACATCTGAAACTACACAAAAGAGTACATCTACTCTATTTCAATTAAAAATAAAATATCTCATGTATAATTTAGTCCTTTTTCTGCTGATAGCATCTTCCTTTAATATTGTATTATTTTTACAAGTTACCTTTTATGAATACTGACTCAAATTATTTCTATTACTGTTGAGAATATCTTACCAGATTGATGTATCTTTATTTATTGCAACTAATTTCCTATTTTACACTATTTTATCCATATAGAATAGCAGCCTTTAAAAACATACCCAAAGAATCAGTTGCAACTTTCTCGTGGTCTCTGCTTAGTATTTTGTTCAATGTTTTGCATAGTTCTGCCATTTTATTTTTCTTAGAATAGCAGATTTCCTCATAACTTTTAAGGTGTCTTGGTTTTTTTTTTATCTCATTCAGGATTTGTTTTTCTGGTAAAGGCTTTATTTTAATTTTATGCTGAAGTGACAACTGTGCGAGGTAGAATATTCTTAGGTGAGGAATTTCTAAATACAGTAGTTTGAAAATATCATTTTATTTAACCTTGGCACATATTTTCCACTCAGAAATCTGCTGAGAGCCTAATTGGGGTTCTTTGTAAATTATCAAAACTTTCTTTGGCTGCCTTTAAAATTTTACTCTGTCATTGACTTGCCAACTTGCATATGATGTATCTTGAAACAGGTCTCTTTGTCTTAAAGTTATTGGTGTTTTGTTGGCTCACAGAGTTGTATATCAGTTCCTCAAATAGGTTCGGGAAATTATCAACTATTTCTTCTTTAAATAAACCATCAGCTGCCATCTAACTTTCATCTCCCTCCAGGATTTCACTCTTATGTTCACTTCCTGAGGAAGTCTGAAGGCTACTGTAAAATTTCCTCACTTTTTAATATCTTGAATCTCTGCCATCTCCTATCATTTCTAGCTTTGTATTGGTGAGTTTGCTAATCTCTCTTCCACAAAGACAGTCTTCTTCCAATTCTTTCTGTTGCATTCTTCATCTTATTTTCAAAGTTCATCTGGTCCTCATAATGTTGGGTTATTTTATAATTTCAGTCTCTTAGGTAATGTATTCCTTATCAACATTTATTTTAATACTGAGCTCATTAAACTGCTTTCTGAGTTTTGTTTTTTGTATTGAGTTTCTGTATCACAACTGTCTGGATTCTCTATTAGTTATATGGCAATATTCCATGACTTATGTTTCTTTGCTGCAGGGTTGACATTGTGTGTGTGTGTGGGTGCGAGTGTGGATTTGTGAGTGTGTTCTTGTGTGTCTGCATCTGTGTTGATGTCTGTGTGTGAGTATCTCTGTGTGTGCGTGCCCTACACTGTTACTGTGATTGGTCATGATCATGGTGAATTATTGCCCTGATGACACTAAATAACAGATTGGGAGTTGGAGTCCTTGCTTTTGTTCTCTGGTATTTTGCAATATTGCACAATTTTTGGTTTAACTTACCTGAGCTACCTCTGATAATAATTCAAAATGGCACTTTCCAGTTGCTACTGTCTGGATAAAAGATTGCTTACATTGTCACTTTTTAGACATCTCTGGTAGTTAATGCCACTGTTGTCACTGGGCCAGTGAACCTTTCCTTTTATCTGATATCCCTTGAGACTCAGTGTACACATTGAGGAAAGGTGTAAAGACAGGTGGGCATTTGGAATCACACAAGTGCCTTTGCCATGTCCTATGTTGCAAGGTACCTTGTCTCCACCACTGTGAATGGGGAGTAGGGACTGTGTCATGAATATCTGAGTGTCTGAAGGATGGAATTTCTGTCTCCACTGTGCCAACCTCCTGGTTACCTGTGACCATGAGTAATGGTGCAGTTGGTGGCTGAAGCTGTGTGAACCAATGAGACACTGTTTCTGCTGTGTACTCTGAAGTTCTGGGCTCAGATACCCTTGTCAGTGGGCCTTGGATGCAGGCACCACCTCTGCTCTTCCTTCATTTTAGCCTCTTTATGTGTTTTAGCCCACCAAACTTCAGCTGTACACATACGCTCTTGAGTATTGTTTTGTGTTGTAGTTATTTTTGTTGAGATGTGATCCTTTCACTGACTGTAGATTTAAAGGGAGAGACAGGAATAGTTTAAATTTATGTCACTTTTTTAAAAGTATATGCTTTTTCATTTAAAAGGTTAAATTCTACTAAGGACATTATTAGAACAGTAAATAAAGTGAACAAATCACCTCCCTTAATATCAGAGTACCACAAACTATTTTGTATTTCCTGGGTTCTTTTCTTCAATGTTTTTCCCACCTACATGCAAATTTTACTATAATATATGCCTATAATTTCTTTAAAATCATTTAAATTATTAAAATATTTTTCTGTGCTGCAAATATGACAGTGTTGCTTCTCTAAATTATATCTAGTTCCTTGCACATTTCTGTCTTCTCCATCCTTCTTACCTGTCGTCACAGGAAACAACTACTTGGTACACTACACATATAAATGTGATTCTGTTTCTCTTTTTTATGATTATTTCTCTTATATCTTTAGTTTCCTTATATAAGTGATAACGTAGATTGTTTCTCTCTGTATGACTTTTTTTTTATGTACAACACTCTCTGGGTCCAGTCACATTGCTCCGAATGGCAGAATTTTATTTTTTGATATGACAATGACTAAGTATTTTTTATGTTATCTATATCTCACATCAACTTCAGCCAATCATCTGTTGATGGGGGGGTTGAGTTGTGCATCTCTCCTTGACTATTATATATGAAGATGTTAAGAACATTGGGGGTAATATTTTCTTTAAAGATAATGTTTTCATTTTTTTAAGATTTATATCAAAAACTGGATTTGCTGCAACATATAGTGCTTCTATATCTAGTTTTCTGGGCACTGTCCACTCTTTTATCATAGTGAATGCATCAATTTATATTTCCACCAACAGTGTATCTGGGTTCACTTTTATCGACATTCTTATTAATGTTTGACATTTGAAGACTTTTTTAATAGCCATTTTGGTTGCTGTGAGATTATTTTTCACTCTGGTTTTGATTTACAATTTCCTAATTAATAGCAACATTATGTTTCTTTTTATGTGCATGAAAATCATCCACGTGTCTGTATTTGAAAAGTTTCTTTGAAGATCCTTCAAATGTTTTTAAGTTGGAGTCTTTGGTCTTTAAATATTGAGTCTAGTATGCTATAAATATATTATGGATATTAACAAAATGTTGGTTTCATTGTCTGAAATTCTTCCTTCTATTCTGTGTGTTGCCATATATCTTGCTGAAGGTTTCCTTTGCTCTGCAAAATGTTTTGCACTTCACATTTATACAAGAAGTAGAATCCCTGTATCACATATTACATTTATTTTCTCCTCAGTAAAATTAAAAACTGTTATTGTAAATTTTCCTTTTCTTTTTACTTAGGAGATAGATCAAAAATAAATATTGCTATGATTTATCTCAAAGACAGATCTGCTCCTGTTCTTGGTCAGAAAGTGTTAATTATCAGGTATTACTTTTAGAAAATTATTCCATTTTTATCTTATTTTGTATACTATGGAAGGAAGTGCTCTTACATCTTCCTTTTACATGAACTGTCTAGTTTTCCCAGAACTACTTGTTGAAGAGATTGCCTTTTTTCCATTTTATACTCTTGCCCCCTTCATTGTAGACTTATTGACCATATGTGTGTGGGTTTATTTTAGGACTCTTTATTTTGTGCCATTGTTCTATGTGTCTCTTTTAGTGCCATATTTAGGTGTTTTCATTACTGTAGCTTTGTTGTATGTTCCAAAGTCAGGGAGGATATTACCCACAGCTTTGTTCATTTTTCAAAGATAATTTTAGAAAATTTGGGTCTTTCATATTTTTTATAAATTTTATTATTTTTCTCCTTGTTTTGTGAAGAGACTTACGGATTCTGTAGAACAGAAATTTACTAAAAGAAAAAACCTGGGAAAATTGTAAAGTGTGGAGGATAAATCATACAATATTAAACAAAAAATGGATTTCTGTATAAATCAAAGGAAATATATATAAAGAAATATTACTACAGAAACAAAGTCCATGGGGTAAAGCAGACGCAGTATTAATAGGGAAGCTTATAGCAAAATAATCCCACTTATACAAATAATAATTATCTCTCAATTATAACATAATCTTACAAACAAAATATGTAGCAAAACAATTAAAAAAACTTGTTAGTAGAAGGAAAGACAGCTGAAAGTTCAGAATATAAATAAATAAAATAAAGATTAAAAATAGAAACATCAAATCAAACTATTATCTTTTGAAAGAATAATGAAATTCATAAAATTTAACCCGACTCATGAGCAAAATAGTACAGATTTATAAACTCCAAAATAAATGAGAAGTTACAGCTTATATCAAAGTTGCACAAAGCATCATAAGAAGATACAACAAATTATATGCCAATTAAAATGGAAACCGTAGAAGAAATGGACAATTTCTTAGAAAGACTTAATCTCCAGGATGGAATGATAATTAGAAAATATGAACAGATTATCACTAATGAAATTGAATAAGTAATTAAACAAAATCTCCCAAGAAACAAAATTCCAGGCCTAGGCAGCTTCACAGGTGAATTCTGCCAAACACTTAGAGAAGAGTTATCACCTATACTTCTCAGAGAATTCCATAAATTTGCAGAGGAAGGAAGGCTTCCTACCCCACATTTCTGTATCAGACTGCTACAAAAACAGGAACAAATACCTCATAAAATTACATGTTAAATACTACTAAAAAGCATAGTTGCAAAAATCATCATTAAAATGCTAGCAAACAATACATTAAAAGGGTTATACATTATGATTAAGTCCATTTTATTCCAGGGATGCAAAAGTGATTCATTACCCACAAATTAATTAATATGATACACCACACTAACAAATTGAAAAACAAAAATTATATGGTCACCTCAAAAGAGTCATAAAATGTTTTGACAAATTCAGTATCTATTTATGATTATATTTCTCCTCAAAGTGGGCATAAGTAAACACATCTCAACACATTTAAGGCCATAAATGACACGAAATCAGCAAACATGACACTCACTGATTCAAACCAGAAAACATCACCTTTAAGAGCAGGAAAAAGGCAAGAATGCTTACTCTTACCACTTTTATTCAGTACAGTATTGGAAATTCTTGCCATAGCTATCCAAAATAAATGTAAATATAATATAGCTAATTAAGAAAAGGGGTAAAAGTATCTGTTTTCAGATGACATATTTCAAATTGAAATCCTAAAGAAGATGGCATAAATCCTCTAGGGCTTATCAATGCATTTTGTAAAATTTCAGAATATAAAATTAACATAAAGAAATCTTGCATTTCTACACACTGACAACAAGCTAACAGAGAAAGTGAGGGAACTGTCTCATTTACAGTTGCATTACAAAGAAAAGCCAAAAATCAAGTAATGTGTGCAGCCAAGGTGGTAAAAGATCTGTGCTCAGAAACCTATAAAATATTTATAACAGAAAATGAAGATAATGCAAACAAATGAAAGGAGATTCTCTGTTCATAGATTAGGAAAGAAATATTGTTTAAGTGACAGTACTAGACAAGAAAATACACAAATTAAATTCAGTTCCTATTAAAATACCAACGGCATTTTTAGACACTTACAATAAATAATTCTTAAATTTACATGTAAACACAAAAGAGATGAAATCACTAAAATAAAATGAAAACAAAGAAAACAAACTAAAAACAAAAATAACTTTGACAAAGAACTAACAGGATGTAACACAGTCCCTGATTTTCAACTAAAATACAAAGCTACAGTATTAAAAAGAATAAGGTAGTGGCACAGAATGAACAGAATAATGGAACACAGCAAAATCCATAAAAATGAAATCGCACAGTTATGGTCATTTAGCCCATTACAAAAATGAATATACAGTGGGGGAAAGGTAACCAATAGGTACATGAAATCGGTCAACATCACAAATCATCAGTAAAATGCAAGTCCAAAACACAATGAGACTTTATGTCAGTCCTGTCAGAATGACTATTATCAAAAAGTTAACAAATATAAGTGTTGGTGGGGATGTAAGAAATAGAACTCTGATACACTGTTTAAGTGAATGTAAATTTGTGCTGCCACTGTGGAAAACAGTATGCAATTTTATCTAAAAATTAAGAATGAAATATTATCCAACATTTCCATATCTGGATATTTATTGCAAGAAAACAAAAACACTAATCAGAAAAGATAAATTCAGCCCTATATTCACTATGGCATTATTTACAATAGCCAGGATATAGAAGCAAATTAATTGCTCATCAACAGATGATGGATAAAAAGATGTGTTTTTATAGTAAATATATCTACCCATCTATTAACTGCAGATTTGTCTATATTTATACATATATATACAGACACCCTAAATATATATATATTTATATATGCACACAAACAAAAATAAAAGTTCAATGGGTTATTATTCAGCTCTGAAAAGATTAATTTCTTGTCATTTGCAACAAATTGGTAGACCAAGAGGGTAATATGCTAAGTGAAATAAGTCAGAAAGTGAATGACAAATGCTGAATGGTTTTACTCATATTTGGACTTTAAAACAAACGAACATAACAAAACAGAAAAGGAGTTATAGATATAGAAAGAAACAGGTTGTTCACAAGAAGAAGGGAAATGTGATGAAGAAAAAGAAATATATGAGGCAAATTAAGAGAGAAAATTTTCCATTGGCAGATTAAATGAGTCAGGGACAAGAAATGTACTGTATGGGGAAGAGTCAATAACCATGAAATATCTTTAAAAAGCAACATATCAAAACTAGTTTTATATTTGTGATCAGTTTGAAATGTATTAAAGATAGAAAACAGTATGTTGTGTAAGAGAAACTAACACAGTGTTATAGATAAAACTACACTTCAAAAACAAACAAACATACTATAGAAAAAAATTAGATTTGTAGTTAACAGAGGCAGGGGTTAGGAAAGGAGTATTTGATTAATGCACTCAAAAGCTACAAACCTGCAGCCGAAAAATAAACGTGTTCTAGGGATGCCCCGTAGTAACATGAAAATTACAATTAATACTGCTTTAGGTTCTATATGAATGTTGTTAAGAGAGAAGACCATAAGTTTTCTCATCACAACCAAAAGACAAGTTGTATTTCTTTCAAATTGTATCTAAAAGAGATAATGAATTCTCCCTAAAGTTGCTATGATATTTATTTTATGATACTTGTAAATCAAATCACTATCCTGTGCACCTAAATTTACACAATGGTTTTTGCCAATTATATCTCAATAAGAGCTGAAGGAAAAATGTAAAGTCAATGGTCATTTTTTCCCATGTTATTTCTCATGATTGTTTTTGCAGCAATTAAACTTGAGTCATGATGTACTTATCCTAGGTAAAGATACTAATAAATAAGTGATTTTAATATATTTACATAAAGATACTAATAAAATTACTGTTTTACCATGCCTTAAACTTTCTTCATATTAACAGACCACTGCTTCTGTAGGCATCAAATTTTCTCTCTCTGTATTCATCTGAGATTAGGGAATGGATGCAAATTTAAAACTGTCCTTGCTGTAAGTGATAAAGTTCACTGTCTCTGAACGATGTTCTCATTTAACCCCACAGCATCTGTAAGAAATGAACATACTAGGCAGCTAAAAATCTCAGCATGGTAAAATCTCAGAACTCCTACAATACTTAAATCTTTTGCAATGGGAATGCAATACTGACAAAGACTTGATTTTGGATAACAATGTGGTGTTTTCTCATGGTTGCATTAGGGGATGTGAGGATAATCACTGAGATCCACAACAAACATAATTGCTCAATTCCTGGGCAAATAAGTGTAAAATTTCTGCATTATTAGGACTGAGGACTGCTTTCAAAATGATGACTATGCTCACTCTATTCCAGGTAGTCCAAGGAAAAAAAGGTTATGTCAATTTCTAGGTGAATGGGAATAAGTCATAGCTTCAGTCACTATAAATTAGTCAACGGGTGTTCAAAGCCAGAATAAGTTGTGTCAACAATGAGAATTAAAAGAAAAAAAAACTTAGATATAAGCTTAAGTTAAAAAGAGAGACAGTCTTTGCTGGGCTCTGGGGACTGTAGAATGTATATGCCTCAGTCCAATTCAAGGGTTCAGTGGCTTGGCCATAGCATCAGCTCGGGATTCAATGAACAGGTAACAATTAGTATACTGGGAGAATTATAATCTACCTCTCCCTGATCGGAAGAAAATCTGGTGGCTCAATGAAACTCTAAATTCACAGAGATTGTGCCAGATGTAGAGGAATAATTCACTGATGACTCAACTAAGACAAACTTAGTTACTGCTTAACAATCCATCTTCACACACACACACAGTGGTAGGCAGATTCGTAGTATTTAGTGGGAAGAATTCAGTGGGCAAAGCTCAGAGTATAGTTTTCAATCACCAGCCAAATTTTGTACTTTTGCCAATAGTCTAGCTTTTACCAGGTAGGAACCTACAGATGGGCAAAGAAATAATATTTTTCCCCAGAATTTCAAGTTTGAAAGTAAACTTTAGCTTTTGAATTATCAGTATAGAACCTTCTTAAAATGATCACGGTAAGACCCACTGAATGATAAGAGAGCTGGAAAATAGCTGCTGAACCAGCCCATCTGAACCCCAGACTGCTAATATAAACAACAACATAGACACCATCTGATTTGAGCTGACAATATTAACAGCTTGATGTTTCTGTTGTAGGAAAAACCACTGCTGTCCAGACACAGATCTCCTGCTGCAAGTGTGCTCTTTTCTTCTCTTGGTAAAGGTCATATTGATGGGATGTTGCTAGAGCTTTCCCTGGCCCATTTGTCATTCTCCAGATTATCAAAGACTTTCTTCCAAGCTGGTGACACATTTTCAGAACTCAATATTGCCATTCCACTCTTATCAGCTGACACTGGCTGCATGATTGTAAGCAGAAGTCTTAAGCTCCCTGACCTTGCCTATAATTTTTGCAGCATCCCAGGGCACTTTGCATTCTGAAAATGATTCACCTTTTATTTAAATTTAATGGGAAATTGTCAAAGTCTTCCATGAATATTTTATATTTCTTTATATCTGCAGAAACTTGGTATTCTTGCAGCTGGACAAATTTTTAATTCTACCACCCTCACCTCTTTCTAGTCCACACATTTTAGATTGCAATTTGGTTACTGGATATGACCGCCCCAACCAAGGGGCTATTATCTCTTAGATACTTCCTGTGCGAAGCTTAGAAGTGGCACAAGTTATGTGGGGTGAAAAAACCGACATTAAATATTTGAAATAACACTGTCCCTTCTGGACAAAGCTCTGATTCTAAGAAGTAAATTAATTAGAAGGCAGTATTGTTATTGGTATGGGTAAGAGAATCAGCTATTTTGGGGTTGTTGGGTGATGAAGAGACAGGAAAAATTCCAGCAAATGAGAGTGGAATGCTTTAGACCTCTGGAGGCATGAATAAAGAAGAAAATAATATTTTGTCTCCTGCACCTACCTCCAATTACTGTCTTGACTGAATAGTCCTTGGGCTATGAAAAGATCTAGTTTGTGGTGAAGAGTAAAGAACATTATGAAATAATTTGAAAACCATGAGAGTTTTGTTGATTCAGGAAAGTAGATTTTGCTTAAAGTCAACATGTATTTTTCATTCACTAAATACTAAAATGCATCCGGTGGCATGTGCTATGCTTACTGTGCTGGTATCCAAGTTAGAGAAGGAAACGCGGAAAGACAAAACATCTGGAGGAGTTGGTTTCTGCACTGAGACTGGGAAAGTCTAAGTAGGTAAAAGGAGGACACACAAAGTCAAAGGACGAGCTGGAGCAAAAGTGGTGAGATTGGAGTGAACATAGATGACAAGCATTTGCCTGGATGTATCTCCAGATACAGTAAAACATAAAGACATGCCAAGGTAGTTAGATGTCAGATTTATAGAGAAATGACAAATCTAAGTTGAGTTTGTGGGCTTAGAGTTGGAAAAGCATTAAATGCCACCCTGAGGACATAAGCTTGACTTTGTCTGGAAAATAAAAGCAACATAAATTATTAACTAGAAAATACAGTGTAGAATCTTGAGGGCAGGAAGTAAAAGCACCAATTGGAATGCTTTGAGAGCAGCACAAAAAGGCCATAAATAAAATTACTTCTTACCCTGAACCACATGCTGAATGAGTCATCTGGGACTACATCATGTGACCTTTATGATTCCGGGGATGACATAATAGAGACCATGATCCCTGGGCCGGTTCCTGCATTTATCTCCTGTTTCAACCTATCCTAACTTAACATTTTCCTACTTTCCAGGATGAACCAGAAACCACTTAGTAATTTTCCCTCTCTCCATGTTTTTGTCTTTTTCCAAATTCTTCCATTTACTCTTCTTCCTTACAAGAAATTATTTAAATTTACTCCTATATTTTTCCATCAAATGATCATATCAATCAAATATCACTTTTTTCTTTTAATGGAAACTTACTCTACCATTTACCTCTTAACCATTTTTAAAATATAATAAGGAAATTACAGGTACACATCTATGTTTATTGTTCAAATATGAAAATTGCAGATATTTGTTGGCATTTTCCAACATCAATTTTAATCTTTGCTTCACTGAATAATCTGGTAGTCCTTTGGTAGATCAGTTGTAATTAGGATGACATTCATAAACTGAAGATGGCTGATGAGTTGACCTTGAAAGAATGGTTGCTGATGTATCAGCTATCACTGGCACTGGAATCCGTGGGTTGCTCCCTGGTTGAAGTTTAGAAAAATGACCTTCATTGGCAGATATGTTGTGATACCTATTTGGAAAAGTAGAAGGCTCCGCCATCAGTCAAAATTAGTTGCTCTGTCTCAGAGAAAAGATGTTGCACTGAGAAGTAGATGTTGTAGTTGTAATTAATTTCACAACACGGCCATTTGCTTCAGTGTAGCTGCTTTAAAAGTGCCCATGGACAGAGGTCAACTGATTTAAAATAGCACGTTGATCCACTGCAATTTGTTCTGGTGGTCTAAATGACATTGATGATGGAGGAGAAAAATCATCTCTGATCGGGGTATTTGTATCACCAATTATGTGGCTAGCAGAGTGCTTTCTTATTAGAGAGATGTTTAAATTTGCAGAAGGTAAAAATGTACTATCTCCACTAGTGTCAGCCACAAAATCAGAATTATGAATATCCTCATTACTGCCTCCTTTAAATTGCTTCTTCTGAAATCTTGAGCCAATGAAGATACCACAGAGGCATTTTTAATCCCAACTCTCCTTTTTATTCTCAATAAAAGCTGGGGACAGCCTCATTTAAAATTTTGATTATGATAGAACTGCAGCTACAACCAAAGGAGTAAGATTTTATTAATATTTTAAACCAAAATACAACACTAAAATAAGCCTAACCTATAAAACCTGAGATTTCATGTTTACAATGCAAAGATAATATCATCAAAATATGAACATTGCTAATGATATTTTGAAGTTCCTTTTTTGGAAAATACACATTTAAATAGAATAGTCATCAAATTTAAGAAGTTAGCATTTGCAGTAATGGTGAATGCCACTTTTCAAAAGCAGATTTTATATCTTTATTTAGATTTCTGGTAAGAATCATAGTTGCAAGCAAATTTTCTCATAATCTTGAATACATAAGGCACTGTCCTCATTTTTTAGAAAAAATAATGAATTTTAGCTTTAATAATTTTATACAATTTTCAAAATTTAGCTTTACATTTATATTACCATAGATTGATGTACAAAGTAAAATTTTATATATAAGTTACCATGTGGTAACTAAAATTTATGTATACCTTTCTTAAAACAGAGACTTCTTTTTCTTCTGCCAGAAAGTCAACTAGACAAGCAAATCTCTGAAATATTTGCCTCACTTTATTAAACCCATAAAGGTTAAGCTGTCTAACTAAGCTTTTCATAATTCCTGTTTCAAATATACTGAAAGGGGCCTTTCTTTCCAAAACTTCCTTCTTAAAGGCATCTTCATCAATCACTATGGAAGATCCATTATCATCCCACCAGATGGATTTAAATTGGTCACTTCCAGCCATTTTCCAGAGTTTTCTTGGAAATGTCAGGGAACAAAATTCATTATCTTTATGTCATTCAGAAACACAATGTGTGTAACATGGTCTTTTTATCAAGGATTCTTCAGACAAAGTCTGAAAAGCATTTTCTTCAATCATATAGCTCAAGTCCAAGTCCCCAGAGAATGTTTGATCACACAATAGAGATCTACTGGAGATTCCTGAACCAGTTGGTCCATCTTAACTAGACATACCTTGAATTTCGGAAGAAACATGTGCCACATCAAATAGCTTTTTCTACAGTTACTTTTCTAATCTGCATGATTTTGAGCACTGCAGCTTCAAATGCTGCTTTGGCAGGCCTGCACAGATAAACTGCTAGGCCATCAAAATGGTTCTCAACCTAAGTAGCTATGACATAACAAAACGTCAGGTCTCCTAGGAACTCAAGTGAAACATTCAGACAGTGTTTATCTTCATTCATAAAATTAAAATGAAACATAAATGATGCTTATATTTATGGTGTGATCTGCAAATATTATCCCCACAAAATCTTTTTAAATAATATTATTTTGGGGTCTTAAAAATAAAACAAATCTCCATTCTTTTGTACACAAATTTATTCCATATTGGTGAATAGGGTATAAATAATGCACAAAATAAGTAAAATAATTTTAAAGTTTTGGAATTAAAAGTGTAATTTGTGTAAAGGCAGTACAGAAAATGTATAATTATTTCATCATCATTTCTAATTAAAGTGAAAAATAATTTGATTTAGAAATGGAAGCAGGTATTTATCTGTGTACTTTTCAATAAGTAGCTCTATATTCAAAACATGAGAGGAATAAATATCAGTTTATTTGGTAAGTTTATAAATAAATGGTAAATATACATGAAATAAAATTAGATTAAAATAATCAATCAAATTTAAGAAATCCCAAAGGGGGCAATTTTTGTTTTAAAGTATAATTAAGTGCTATAAGTGGAACAAATATAATTTAATATTCTACCTTAAAATTACAAAAGAGACAATCTTATTGTATATTTACAAATGTTTATATTTGCCATTCTTTCACTCAGAGGTTTTTCATTCGCTAAAAGAAAATAAATATTCTGGTCATCTTTATAATCCATACTCTTGGACTTCTGTTTTGTGTTCCAAAATGATGTTGATAAATACATTTATGCACAAGATCCTGGGTTCAAAAAGCAGTGCCTCCATTAAGGGGCAAGCAAACAAATAATCAAAAGACAAAGAAATAACATTATATGTGGTTTGGGGTGGAAAAGACTTGGTAATGCATTTTAGGAAGCAATAAGTTTCTCAGTCCTGAAACTGTTGGCATTGTTAATATAGTATGGCATTATAAGTCATGTGTTTTGTGCTCTAATGGTAAATAATAGTTATGCTCTGTATTAGTAAAATGTAGCAAATCTAGTTCTACCAAAAGTTATATTACTTATTTAAAAATAAATTCCATTAAACATAAGCCAAATTCAAAATGAGTGATAAAATTTTTAAATAAATAAATGTACACTCAAGGTGCAATGCAAATTTTACCTTCAGTATCTGTAAATTCCATTCTAAATAAATACTAGCAACGTGAATTCATGGCATATTATAAGTATTATAAACTATAGTTAAATTGGATTTAGTCCCGGTTCATAAATATTATTTCACATTTGCAAATGAATATATGTGATACTATCCCTTAAAAATAATTCAAAAATAACAGTCTTAAAAAATGTAGGAAATTTATTGACAAATGTGATCTTAACTTTTTTATAAAAATATTCTTACCAAATTCGCTCTAGATAGAAAGTAACTAAACATTATAAAATCCATATAAGAAAAACCCATGAGTAACATCAAGTTCAATGTTAACATACAGGAAGGTTTCCCTCTGGTCCAGTAATAAGAAAAAGTAGTTCATTTTCACAAGCCCTAAATTACATTATCAGAAGTCCTAGCCAGAACAACTAGTCAAGGAAAAGTAAAAAGGCATCCAACTTGTAAAAAAGTAGTAAAGATTTTATAGATGACATAATTATGCAGAGTTAAAAACTCCATAGACCCCTCCAGTGACTGTTAGAAATAATGAACAAACTTAGTAAACTTGCAGAATACAAAATCAATACACAAATATCCGTTGCATTTTTATATAGTAACAACATATTATCAGAAATAGAAATTAGGAAAATAATTGTGTGTAAATTTATACCAAAAACAATAAAATAGAAATACATATGATAAGTGAAAAAAAAGATATAAACATAGATCTATAAATTACAGGTGCAAGAAAAATAAGTAAACAAAATAATTAGAAAGATATTCTGTGCTCATAGATTGCATATAATGTGAGGAAATATTCTACTCTATCTTTTACATGTTAAATCTCCCCAGCATTAATTATTGAGGACAATGTGCTTTCTTCATATTGTACTCTTGATTCCTTTTTCATGGGCTTACTGATCATAGGTTTGACGGATTATATCTGGTTGCAATATTCTCTTCTATTGATTGGTGTCTGTTTTTGAGCCACTATCATGTTGTTTTAATTACTAAAGCTTTGTAACATCAGATAACTTTACACCATTAGATTTAATCTCTTTTTCAAGATTATTTTGGCAACTCATGATCTTTGTGTTTGCATATTAATTTTGAAATTATTTTTTCTATTTAACAAAAAAGTCTCATGGGTATTCTGACATGAATCACACTAAATGTAAAATCCTTTGGGTAGAATGGTTGTTTCAACCATTGTTTCACATCATTAACATAAGAAATCTTTTCATTTCTTTGGATCAGTCTTAATTTCCTTCATCAAAGTTTTCTGTTTTTAACTTATAGGTTTTCTCCTTATTTGTTAACTTCATTTCTAGGTATTCTTTACATATATATATTATTATATATATTATATTTGTAAACACGTGTCCTACACAAATACAACAGTCAGAAGGAAGTGGCAAGACATACTCAATTCCTGAATGAAAGAAAGCTGTAATCTAAGATAATTTATCAAGCAAGGCTATCTTTTAGAATAGAAGGAGAGGTAAATAACTTCCACAGAAGCAAATACTAAAAGAAGTAAGCAAGAGAAAAAGAAATAATGAAAAATCAACTCTATATAAAAAAGAAGCAGGATGCTATAGAAAAGAGAAAGGCATAATTAGAAAGGGAATAGTTACAATGACTTACAGCAGAATAAATATGATGTTGTAAAACAGGACATCAAAAATTTTAAGGGTCACAGAGTGAAACAGGGCAAAAAGAGTGTTTTCTTCTTGTTTCTGTTCTCTGTAGGATGGGTTTGAGTTTGTATTCTTATCAGTTAAAATAAACAGACATAGTACAGGTCGATATAAATACAAAATAGGGTAACCATAATTCAAAAGCGTACAATGAACTCACAAAGCCAAAAAGAAACCAAAATAAAAAAAGAAAACTAATAAAGCCACAAAAAGAAAAAGAAATGAACAAAAAGGAAATATCAAATCAAATGGATAATGAAGTTCAAAATGGAAATAAACACCAGTCTACCAATAATTATCACAAATGTTAATGGACTTAGTGCTTCAATCAAAAGATATATATTGTCTGATTGGATAATATAACAAGACCCTACATTATGAAGCATACAAGAGACCCACTTTTGTAAGAGGAACACACATCAATTGAAATTAAGAAGAACGAAAAATATATTCCATGCAAATGGACATGACAAGAAAGCAGGACAAGCAGTAATGACTTCACCCAAAATAGAGTTACAAGAAAGGCCATAGAGTAAGATAAACAAGGACATGATAAAATGATGAAAGGAGAAATACAAAATGAGGGTATTATACTCATTAAGATATATACACTCAAAATTGGAGCACCGAGATACATAAAGCAAATACTAATAAATAAAAAGAGAGAAATCGCTGGGAACACAATCACAGTAGAAGACTGTAACACCCTGTTACCATCACTGGACAGGTCTTTCACACAGAAAATTAATAAGGGAACAAAGATATTAAAAGACATGATAAAATAATTGGAGATGGTTGATACTTCCAAAACAGTACTTCTCCCAAAAACAGGATATACATTCTTTTCCATGACACTTGGAATATTTTCTAGGAATGATTATGTACTCAGGCACAGAAGAAGCCTCAACTAATTTAAGAAGATAAAATTTATTTCAAGGTTCTATTCTGAGTATTATACCATGAAACTAGAAATCAATCACAGAAAAACAGGCTGAAAAATTGACAGCATGTAGATTAAACAAAATGGTACTAAAACAAGGAGGGGAGGTAATGAAGTAAAAGAAGAAATTAAAAAATATCTTGAGAAATATGACAAAACACTACACAAATTCCATGGAATAAAATTAAAGCAGGCTTAAGAGGGAAGTTCATATTGACAAGGCACTCCTAAATGTAGAAGAGCAATTTCAAATAAATAATCCAATGTTCTATGTAAACTAATCATGAAAAGAAGAGCAAACAAAACCAAAAATCAGCAGAAAGTGGGAAATAATAAAGATCAAGGGAGAAAGAATTGAAATAAATTTTAAAAAAATAGAGAAAATCAATCAAAATATTTTTGAAAAATTGACAAAAGTCAGGATAGGCTATCCAACAAGAAAAGACAGAGAACACAAATAATGTAAGAAATGAAAATGGAGAAACTTCAAAGAGTACAACAAATTTGCAAAATATCATAAGGGAATATCATGAGCAACTGCAAGGAAACACACTGGAGTACCTAGAGAAATGGAGAAGTTTCTGGAAACATTCAGCCCACCATTATTGCATCAAGAAGAAATTGATCATTTAAACAGACAGATCACCAGAAATGGAATAGAATTATCAATAAAATAAAAAATCTCTGCAAACAAAATTTCAGAAACAAATAGCTTCACTGGGTAATTTGACCAAACATACTAAGAAAAATCCATACCAGTTCTCTTCTCCTCAAACTCTTCCAAAATATTGATATGGAGAGAGTACACGCAAACTCACACCATAAGGCCAACATCAACCTGATACCAAAACCAGACAAAGACACTACCTCAAAAGAAAACTATATGCCAATATCATTGATAAACATAGATGTAAAGTCTTTAAAAAATTATTAACAAACAGAATCCAACAACATGTAAATAAAGATCATAAACCATGATCAAGTTAGGTTCACCCCATGAACACAAGGATGGTTTAACATTTGTAAATCAATCAATCAACTGTGATACACCATATTAACAAAAGAGAGGACAAAAATCCACATGATCATCTCAGTAGATGCAGAAAAAGCATTTGATAACATTTAACACCTATCTGCAATAAAAGTTCTTATCACAGTGGGTGCAGAGTGACCATATCTCAACATAATGATTGCTATTTATGACAAATATATAGCCAGTAAAATACTCAACGGTGAAAAACTGAAAACCTTTTCAGAAAAACCTGAGACAAGACAAGGTTTCCCATTCTCACAATTTCAATTCAACATAGTCTTGGAAGTCCTAGCCACAAAGATCAGGTAAGAAAATTTGATTTCCTATCAAATTATGCAAAACATTTCTTTATAGGACTTAAACAAATGATCCTACGATTTACAAAGAGTCATAAACTATCCATAGTTTCCAAAGTAATATTAAAGAAAAAGAAACAGGCCAGAATAATAACCCATCAGGTCTACATACACTATTGCAGAGCTACAATAATCAAAATTACATGATATTGGTACAGAAAAAGGCATATGGACCAATGGAACAGAATAGAGGGCCTAGGAATAAATCTACAGGCCTATGTTCAATTAATGTTTGACAGAGTAACCAAGAATATGGCAGAGAAAAGACCATCTCTTCACCAACTGGTGTTGGGAAAACTGGATAGCAGCATCAGAGCAATGGAGTTAGAACACTCCTTCACTCCATACACAAGGATAAACTCAAAATGGCTTGAAGACTTAAATGTAAGGCAAGACACAGTAAATGTCCTGGAAGAAAACATAGGCAAAACACTCTGAGATAAATCTCAGAAATGATCTCCTAGAATAGACTACCCAGGGAAGGGATGTAAGAGCAAAATTAATAAATGGGACCTAATTAAACTTATAAGCTTTTGCACAGCAAAGGGAACCATAAACAAAGCAAAATGAAAATCTACAGGTTTCAAGAAAATATTTAGAACTGATGCAACTGACAAAGTCTTAATTTCCAAAATATAAAGGCTTCATACAACCTAATAATAATAAAAAAAACAAGAAACCCCATCTGAAAATGGGCAAAATCCCTAAAGAAGCAATTCCCCGATAGAGAAATACAAATTCCACATAGATATATGAAAAAAAATTGCTCACTATCATTATCAGGGAAGGGCAAATCAAACTATAATGAAGTGTCACTCACAGTAGTCACAATGGCCATCATTCAAAATTTCACAAACAATAATTTCTGGGAAAGCTTTGGAGAAAGGGAACCCTCCTACACTGTTGGTAGTAATGTAGTTTGGTGCAGTGATTGTGGAAACCAGGATGGGGATTACTCTAAAGAATAAAAATAGAGTTAACATATGATCCAGCAATCCCACTTCTGGGTATATATCAAAAGGAACCCTATTTCAAAAAGTCACCTGCACCACAAAGTTCTTAGCAGTGCTATATACAAAACCCACGACATGGAAGCAACCTAATTGTCCAACAACTGATGACAGTATTCAGAAGTCATGCCATATTTACACAATGGAATAATATTCTGCAACAAAAAATGACAAAACAATGACATTTTCAGCAATATAGATCTCCCCAAAAAGTGTCATTCTAATTGAAGTAATCCAGAAAGAGAAAGAAAAATAATACATGACATGACATATGTGGACCCTTAAAAAAAATTTGGATGAGGAAACTATGATTTCATCTACAAAACTGAGACACACTCACAGATTTACTAAACAATTTTATGGTTACTGCGGAAAGAGTCTGGTAGAGGATATATTTGGGAACTGTTCATTTATAAATGTCATCCATTATATATAAAAATAGATGTTTTCAAAATTTCTTTTCTATGACACAAGGCAGTAAGTTAAATACCGTGAAGTAATATTTAATAGGCACACAAATATATGCATCTTCGGGGACTCCGTGCTCTACACCACAGATTGACACATTCTAAACGGCAGTACTTTAATGATAAATAAATGAATAAATATGTAAATATAAATAAATAAATAAATAAATAAATAAATATATTTAATGATAAAAGAAATACAAAGATTCACACTACTTAACTTTACCCATCAAGAACCCAGGAGAAAACAGAAGGAATAAAGAAGAAATTGAATCAATGAGAGTAAGGGAAATACAGAAACAATTGAAAAGAGAAAAAAAAATATGCCTAAGGTTGTTTCTTTTAAACATAAAGTGGACAAAATTTTAGGTTGGCTAACAAAACAAAGACTCAAATAATATTAGATATAAAAGAGAAGATATTTCCAGTGATGTTGCAGAGATGCATAGCATCATAAGAAATTATCACTAGCTTACGATTTGAATGACCTAGAGCAAAAGACAAATTGCCAGAAACATATGTCTTCCGAAATTGAATCAAGAGGAAATTAGAAAGTTAAATAGTGCAAAAGTGTGTATGAGAAAATCAGTACTCCAAATTTCCCAAATCAGAAAAAATTTACAAGATGAATTTTTCTGGTGAATTCTGTCATACATTTGAAGACAATTTTTCACCAATTCTTCCACAAATCTTCCAAGAATTTGAAGGGTGTGAAAGATTCCAAACTTGTTTTATGATTCCAGCTTTATTTGCATAACAAGGCTAGAAAGGACATTATATTCAAAATATAGAATATTATGCGTGATGAACATATGTACCAAAATTCTCAACAAAACACAAGCAAAATGAATTCAACAACACATTTAATGTATCATACACATACATGAGTAAAGGGATTTATCCCTGGGTTTAAGAATACTTCAAAATATTGAAATCAATAAAGATGACATGCCGCACTAATAGAATGAGAAATAAATCTCAAATAATCATCTCAATAGGTGCAGAAAGAGCATTGTATATGATGCAACATCCTTTTATGATACTCCCAACAAATTAGTTTAACCCTGTCAGTGGCATGATATCATATACACACAAATATTCTGTGGAGAGAAGTAAGCAGTTTTGTTTATTGATTCTTAGAAAAAGGATTTATATAGGTCATGCACAATGCCTCACATATCATCTAAGTTATAACAATGTTAATATTCTTATGCTATTTATTTCCCCATGCTCCTGCAGTAAGCACAGGAGGCTAAATGATCAAGTATTGTTTTAAAGATCATCCCGGGACTTCATTAAGTAGTCCATCTCTTTATCAGCTGGCTGTGCCTGTCTTAGGTTGCCCTTGTCTTAGGATCTTACCCAGCATAGGCTATCCAGACATTCATATTGGATACATTTTGTAGGCCATTTCTTATCCAGCCTGGATATGTGACATTCCTCACAGCTTTTTTATCAGTTCAGCACATGGGCTTATTCTCTAGAGCCTTCAGACAGGGGCCTTCAAACACAACATCCCTTGACAGAAAAATAGATGTAGAAAATTTTATGTATATATGCAATTGAATCAATACTTTGCATTCCTATCAACAGTGTCCACGGTGTTCCTTTTTCTCCACAATCTCACCAACATCAATTTTTTTTGATACGAGCCTTCTGACAAGTGTGAGGTCTTGTCTCATTTTTGGTTTATAACTTTCCTAATAATTTATAACTCTGAACATATTTTCATGTGTCATTTAGCCAAATGTATGTTTTCTACAGAAAATTGATTCAGATCTCTCTATTCAGTTCCTACGGACAACTTTTTAAATTAGATTGTTTGGTCTTTTTGTTGTTGTGGGGTAAGATTTTGGCATATATTTCGATATTAAAACTTGATTGGAAAATATCACTTACAAAGATATTCTTCCAATGTGTTGGTTGACTTTTCATTTTATTGATCATTTCTTTTGCAGTGTAAATCTGTTTAAACTGATACAATCATATTTTGTTAGTTTTCCTTCTGCTTCCCTTACAAGAGGAGACATATGTAGAATCAAGTTAAGTCCAGTCAGTTTGTACTTCTTATATTTTACACTAGGATGGTTTTTTTTTTTCCAGTTTTATGTTTTATATGACCAGGAGTGGGATTGCAGTATCATAAGATAGGTCTATTTTTATTTTTTAAAGGAACGTCCATACTGTTTCCAAAGTGGTTGCACCTATTTTCATTCCCATCAACAGCATTGGAGAGTCCCTTTTTCCCCACAACCTCCCCAGTCTTTATTATTTGTAGACATTTGGATGACAGCTCTTCTCAGTAGTTTGAGGTAAAACATTATTTTAATTTTGTCTTGCATTTGTAAAATGATTAGCTATGTGAGCATGTTTTTATGTTCCTGTTTGTCATCTGTGTGTCTTCTTTAGAGAATTGTCTTCCACTGATTTTCTGACTGAGTTGTTTGTAGATTTTTGAAATGGAGCTGTAGGAACGATTTGTGTATTTTATAATTTAGCCTCTTGTTGATTGCATTGTTTTCCTAATGGTTTCTCTCATTTGGAAGTTCATCTTTTCATATTGTTTATTTTCCTGTGTAGAAGCTTTTAAATTTAATTAGGACCTATTTGTTTATTTTGCTTTTAATGTTTTTAATTTGGGAGTGTGACATAAGAATATTTCACTATAAGTTTTATCTTGTTTTGCCTATGTTAGTTTCCAGGACTTTTATTGTGTTATGTATTAGATTGATCTATTTAAAACATTTTGAGTTTATTTTTATACAGTGTGAGGGAGTGTTCTAATTTCATTTATTTACATGTAACTGTTTAGCTTTCTCATCATTACTTGCTGAATACTGCCTTTTATGCATTGTATATTTTTGTTTTCTTTGTCATAGTTTAGTTGACCATACATGTGATGTTTTATTTCTGCCTCTGTGTTCTGTTCCAGTGATATAGATGTTTGTTTGTTTTCCAGTATTGTGCTGTTTTGATTAATGTATTTTTGTAATATATTCTGAGATCTGGGAGGGTTGTGGGTTATGCCTTCAACTTTGTTCTTTTCCCTTATTGTTCCTTTTTCAGTTCTGGTTCTTTAGCAGTTCCATACAAATCTTAGAACTGTTTTTAGTTCTTTGGAAAATATCATTTATTTCGATCTGAATCACTTTATATATGTAGACATCTTTTGTTGTATGTATATTTTAACAATATTAATTCCTCTAAACAAAGACATTGAGATTTCTTTTCATTTATTTGCATCATCTTCAAATTTCTTTATCAGTTTCCTATAGATTTTATTATCTTGGTTTATTCATAGGTTTTTCATTTTTGATCTGATTTCATATGGATTTTTTAAAATTATGGAATATTTCATTGTTAGTGTAAAGTAATATGACAGTTTTTGTATATTAATCATGAATCATGCTACTCTGCTATATGTCTTTATTAGTTTTAGTTGTTTTGGTGTGCAGAATCTTTAGTGTTCTCTGTATAGATTATCAGGTCATCAAAAATAATAACAGTTTTACTTCATTCAATCCAACTTGAATAACTTTTTTTCTTGTCCGAATGCTGTTACTAGGACTTCCCATACTGTGTTTAATAGAAATGGTGAGAGTGGGCATCCTTTTCTTATTCCTTTATTTGGCTTTCAGTTTTGTGCTTTTGCATTTTATGTTTTCTGTGGTTCTGTAATTAATGACTTTATTTATGTTGAGGTATATTTCCTGAATCCTACTTTGGTAATGGTTTCTGTTGTTGTTGTTGCTGCTCTTGTTGTTGTTGTTATTGTTGTTGTTGTTGCTGTTGTTGCTGTTTTAAAGAATAAATGTCGAATTTTGTGAATTGCTTTTTAAGGATTTATTGGAATGACCATGGCATTTTTCCTTTTTCTTTTGTTAAAGTGCTGTATCAAACTGATTGATTTCATGTATGTTCAACCTCTCTTATGACACTGCAATGAATTAAAGTTGATCATGGTGTATGATTCATATTTGTTATTGCTGGATTAAGTTTGGTAATAATATTTTGTAAAATTTTTGCATCTAAGTCAATGAAATATATTGGCTTGAATTTCTCTTTGCCCGTACTTTTTTTGTTGGCTTTGCTATCAGGTTGATGAAATCTTCATAGAATCAACTTGGGAGTTTCCCGCATCTTCACTATTTTTGAATAGTTGGAAGAGTATTAGTTCTGCTTTGTATTTTTGTGCAGTTCTCCACGGGAGTTGTTTATATCTGCACTTCAAATTAAAGATTTTTTTAATGCATATTCTATCTTTCTTCTAGTTATCAATTTGTTCAAATTACTTGTTTCTCTTTGTCTCTGTCCCTTTTTAGACATTTGTCTATTTCTTCTAATTTGTCCAGTTAATTGGCATGTAAGAGTTGACAAAATGATCCGTTTTTTGTATATCTGAGGGAGCAATTGTAATTTCTCCACTTTTATTTGTGACTTTATTTCTTTGGAGCATCTCTCTTTTCTTCATGTTGCACCTGGCTAGAGGTTTTTTGATTATGCTTACCATAAAAGGGAAAAAAAAAAGAACATAATCTTTGGTTTTACTACTCTTTTGCAGAGTTGTTTTTTCTCTCTAATTTATATTTACACCTGTAATATTTAGGATCATGTTTTTTTCTTTTTTTAACTTGTTTTAGTTGGTTTTTAATCATTTTACAAAGTTGTCTCAAATTCCAGTGTAGAGCACAAATTTTTAGTTACCATGAAAATATATATATTTGTTGTCAGATTTTTTCCCCTGTGAGCTGCAGCAAGATCTTTTATATATTTCACTGTGCCATACAGTACAATCCTGTTTATCTATTCTACAATTTTGACCTCCCAGCCTATCTCTTACCACCCCCTACCCCCTTGGCTACGAAAAATTTGTATTCTCTGCCTGCGAGTCTATTTCTGTTTTGTATTTAGCATTTTTTGTTTGGTTTCTTTTGTTTTTAGATTCCACACATGAGCCATCTCATATGGTATTTTTCTTTCTCTTACTGGCTTACTTCACTTAGACTGATTTTCTCCAGGACCATCAATGTTGCTGAAAATGGCATTATGTTGTCGGTTTATAAGACTGACTATTATTCCATTGAATAAATATACCACCTCTTCTTAATGCAGTCAACTGTCCATGGACATTTAGGCTGTTTCCATGTCTTGATCATTGTAAATAGTGCTAGCTATGAAAATTGGTGTGTATGTGTCATCCTGAATTAGGGTTCCTTGTGGATTTATGCCCAGGAGTGTGATTCCTGGGTCATATGTTAAGTCTATTGCTAGGTTTTTGAGGAATCTCCATCCTGCTTTCCACAGTGGCTGCACCAAACTGCATTGCCACCAGCAGTGAAGGACGGTCCCCTTTTCTCCACAGCCTTCCCAGCATTTGTCAGTTGTGGATTTTTTAATGATGGGCATTCTGACTGGTGTGAGGTGATACCTCACTGCAGTTTTGATTTGCATTTCTCTAATAATCAGTGATATTGAGCATTTTCTGATGTGCCTTTTGATAATATGGATGTCTTCGTTGGAGAATTGCTTGTTTAGGTCTTCTACCCAATTTTGAATTGGGTTGTTTATTTTTTCTTATTCAGTGGATGAGCTGCTTATATACTCTTGAGATCAAGCCTTTCTCGGCTTCATTTGCAAATTTTTTCCCATTCCGTAGGTTGCCTTTTTGTTTTACTTCCGGTTTCTTTACTGTGCAGAAGCTTGTAAGTTTCATTAGTTCTCATTTGTTTATTCTTGCTTTTATTTATTCTACGGGAAAATTTTCGAGACATACGTCAGATAACGTTTTGCCTATATTTTCCTCTAGGCGGTTTATTGTATCTTGTCTTATGTTTAAGTCTTTGGTCCATTCTGAGTTTATGTTTGTGTATGGTGTTCTAGCTTTATTGGGAGTGTTCTAGCTTCATTTATTTACATGTTGCTGTCCAGTTTTCCCAACACCAGTTGCTGAAGGGACGGTCTCTATTCCATTGAAATTTCTTTCCTCCTTTGTCAAAGATTTGTTTCCCAAAAGTTTGTGGGTTCATTTCTGGACACCCTATTCTGTTCCATTGGCCTATATGTATGTTTTTCTCCCAATACAGCGCTGTCATGTTGACTGTAGCTCTATAGTATTATCTGAATCATTAGCGTAAATAAATGCCACTGATATTTGGACCTTAATCTTGTAACCTGCTACCTGGCTGAATTCTTTGATCAGCTGTAGTAAATTTTGTCTGGATCTTGTAGGGTTTTCTATATATAGTAACATATTATCTGCATATAGTAAGACATTATCTCTTCCTTTCCAATTTGCATCCCTTTTACTTATCTTCTTCTTTGATTGCTGTGTCTTGAAATTCCAAGGCAATCTTGAGTAGGAGTCATGATAGTGTGCTTCCTTTTATTGTCCCAGATTTTAGTAGGAGGATTTTCACTTTCTCATTGTTGAGTACTCTGCTTGCTGTAGGTTTGTTATCTATAGCTTTCATGATGCTGAGATATGTTCCCTCTATGCCCACTTTGGTGAGAGTTTTTATCATACGTGGGTTTTGAGTTTTATCAAATGATTTTCCTGCATCTGTTAAGATGATCTTGTGGTTTTGGTCCTTTCTCTTGTTGATATGCTGTATTACATTGATAGATTTGCATATGTTGAAACATCCCTGTGTTGCTGGCATGATCCCTAATTAGTCATGGTGTATAATCATTTTTCTGTGTTGTTGAATTCTATTTGCTTCTCTTTGGGTGAGGAATTTGTCGTCTGTGTTCATCAGTGATATTGGCCTATAATACTCTTTTTCGGTAGTGTCTTTGCCTGGTTGTTGTATCAGGGTGATTTTGGCTTCATAGAATGAGTTTGGGAGTATTCCTCACTTTTTAATCTTCTGGCAGAATTTGAGGACTAGTATGAGATCTTCTTTTTATGTTTTGTAGAATTTACCAGAGAAGCCGTCCGGTCCTGGACTGTTATTTGTAGGGAGGTTTTATATTGCTATTTTGATTTCCTGTCTAGTGCTCTGCTTATTCAAGGGGTCAGTTTCTTCTTGATTCAGTCTTGGTGGACAGTATGTTTTCAGAAACTTCTACATCTCTTCTAGGTTATACAGTTTGGTTCCATATACTCTTCATAATATTCTCGTATGATATTTTTATTTTTATTTTATTTGTTGTAATTTCTACATTCTCCTTTCTTATTTTGCTTATATGTGCTCACTCTCTTTTCTTCTTTTTGAGTTTTGCCAGAGTTTTTTCGATTTTACAAACTTTTTTGAAAAACCAGCCTTTAGATTGGTTGAATTTTTTTCTATGGTCTTTTTAAACTCTATTTTATTTATTTCCTCCCCAATATTTATGATTTCCTTCCTTACACTGCCTTTTGGGGTTTTTTGTTCTTCTTTTTTTAATTCATTCTGCTGGTGGGTTAAATTGTTTATTGGTGATTGTTCTTCTTTATTGAGGTAGGCCTGTATCACTATAAACTCCCCTCTGAGCACTTCTTTTGCTGTGTCCCATAAATTTTGTTGGGTTTTGCCCTCATTTTCTTTTGTCTCAAGGTAATTTTTTATTGCAGCTTTGATTTCTTCATTGACCCATTGGTTTTTTATAAACATATTGTTTAATCTCCATGTTTTCCTTTTATTCTCCTTTGTTTCTCTGTTGTTGATTTCTACCTTAATGGCATTGTGGTCAGTAAAAATTCTTGAGGTAATTTCTATCTTCTTAAAATTGCTGAGGTTTCTTTTGTGCCCAAGTATATCATGAATCCTGGAAAATGTTCCACATGCACTTGAAAAGAATTTATATCCTATTTTCGGTGGGTGCAATGCTTTCAATATATCCACCAAGTGTAAAATTTCTATTGTATTATTTAACTTCTCTGTTGCCTAATTTATTTTCTGTCTCGATGATCTGTCCAGTGATGTTAATGCAGTGTTGAAATCTCCAAATATGAATCCCCATTTATATCTGTTAGCAATTATTTTATATACTTATATGCTCCTGTATTTGTTGCATATGTGTTAATGAGTGTGCTGTCCTCATAATGTATCACTCCTTCAATCATTATAAAATGTCCTTCTTTATCTTTCTTTATGGCCTTTGTTTTAAAGAATATTTTGTCTGAAATCAATACTGCAACACTGGCTTTTTTGGTTTTTCCATTTGTATGGAATACCCTTTTCCATCCATTCACTATCAATCTATATGTTTCCTTCTTCCTGAAGTGCGTCTCTTGTATGCAGCATATTGAAGGTTCTTGCTTTATTATCCAGCCTGCCACTCTATGACATTTGAGTGGAGAATTTAGTCCATTAACATTTACAATAATTGATGATAGTTCAGTGTTTATTGCAATTTTGACCTTCTCTTTGCAGTTGATTTGTTATTTCCTCTTTGTTCCTTTCATCTTCCTTTTATGGTTTGGTCATTTTCCTTTGTATTATCTTGAATTTTATTTAGTTTTTGTGACTCCCTAATAAGTTTTTATCTTCTTGTTACCGTTTTTTATAAGTCCTTAGACCATTAATTTAACTGCTTTTATTAAATGGATAGTAACATGATCTCAAACCCATTCTACTGAGAACAAAATATTTTAAAAGCAAAGACCAAAAAACAAAATTCTCTGTTTTCCTGCCTCCCTCTCCACTGTCAATGATTTGTATATATTTTTTTAAAATTTTATGTTTATTTTATTTATACTTCATGAGCTATCACCTTTCCAGCTGTGAGTTTCACATTTCTGTAGCATCATGCTTCTTTTCTTTTTAGAGGGGACCTTTCAATATTTCTTTTAGCATGGGTCTAGTGTTTCTAAACACTTGTAGATAGATGTTTCTTGTCTGTGAAATTCTTTTTGTCTCCTTCTACCATAAATGATAGCCTTGCTGATCAATGTATACTATGGAATATCATTTCTATCATTCAGAACTTTGAATATATCTTGCCACTCCCTTCTGGCTTGTAGTATTTGCGTAGTGAAATCAGCTGGGAGCCTTATGGGGATTCCCTTGTAACTCACTCTTTGCTATTCTCATGCTGCCTTTAGGATAATTCCTTTATCCTTGACTCTGGCCAACTTAATTATATGTCCTGGTGTGGGTGTATTTGGGTTCTTCCTGTTTGGGACACTTTGAGCTTCCTGTAGTTGGATATCTGATTCCTTCTTTAAGTTTGGGAAGTTCTCAGTTATGATTTCTACAAAAACCTTTGCAATCCACTTTGATTTTTCTTCCCATTCTGGGACTTCTATCATGCCAAGATTGGCATTCTTTCTATTATCCCATAGATCCCTTTTGTTTTTTTCATTTGTTTCTCATTGTTTCTCCTGTAGCTCTTCTGATTGGATGTTTCTATTTTCCTGTCTTCTAAGTCACTTATTCGTACTTCTGTGTTATCTAGTGAGCTTTGCTACACCTTTAGATCATTCCTGATCTCATTCAACGTGTTTACCTATACTTCTTGTCTCTTCTTTATAGCTTCCATTTCATTTTTGACATATTTTATATCTCTAAATGCTATCTCTTTTATTTCCTTCAGTAATTTGATCACTCCTTTTTTGAAATCTTGATCTAGTATGATATTGATGTCTATTTCACTGATCATTCTTTCAGGGGATTCCTCTCATTCTTTTAATTGGGAATGGTTTCTCTGCTTCTTCATCTTGCTCCTACATCTCTGGCACTGAGGTTTATAGTGTTTCAGTTATGTACTGTCATCCTAATTGAGTTTATCAACCTAATGCCTATGAAGTAATGCAACTTGTAAAAGAGAAAAAAGAAAGAGAGAGATAAAGAATTTTACAGAAGTGATAAATAAAGGTTTCAAGACATTTTATAATGAAAACTAGAAAAGCAATTTGAAGCAGCGTTTTGACAGTTAATAATAATAAAAATATTTTAAAAAATTTAAAAGGCATTAAAATGGGGGTATGTATAATTGCCTAAGAAGTAAAAATTAAGTGTGTAATAGAAAATGGAACAGGTAAAAACTGATTAAAACAATGGAGTGGTCAATGTCCTCCTGTAAACTCTGTATTTTAATGTGAAGTGTTTCTGTATTCATCTGGTTTTGGAAGCTCATCTTCCTGTTTCCAGAGGCCCTCCATTGGAGCCCTCATCTGTGCTGCTCCCAGGGCATGTCAGCAAGCTGATCGCTCCTACATCCAACACTGGTTCAGGTGCAGCTCTATTTACTCTGGGCTGGCTTGTCACTGCCCTGCCTGGTGCTGCAGTTAGATGTTGCAGACTAACCAGGCAGGATTGGGCATCATGCCCTCTCCCACCAACATGGTCAGGGGCTGTATTCTAGCCCAAAATGTGGGGGGGAATCCACCCCATCAGTGTGCCAATCACTCTATGCTCTGTGCCACTGTATGCTCTGCCTTGGGTTGGCACACCGGAAGTGGACTCAGGGAAGACTGAGGAACAGCCCTGTCCCTGGTCTGGGCCAAAATCCATCTCCTTGTTTGTCTTGGTGGACAAATTCTCTGAGGAACCAGGGCAGTAGGATCCTATCTGCATCATGCTGTAGACAAGTCTCCATCTGGCCCTTGAATCTGCTAAGTCCTTAGGTGTAGATGCAGGTTTTGCCCCCACTGCCACTTGGGTGTAAAGCACCTGAAGGTGTGGTGGCTGTGTCTGAGCCCCAGCTCTCTTCACCTAGAAACTTTTGTGGATTTTCAGAGATGTGAAATTCAACATTTCCCCCACAGGGCACATCTGCCCTGTTGTTTTATGGAGGGCCTGTGTTGTTCTGCCCTGTTCACTCACAGCCATGGCACAAAGCCCACTCCATTCCCCCAGGCTGCCACAGTGAAGCCATCTGCATCTACCACCCAGCTAGGGAAACATGGCCCTGCACCCTGCATCTGGGCTGCATCTTCACCTGGGTGTCAAAGGGATATTCTGTGCCTGTTTAACAAAGATCTGTAAGTCAACTTATAATTTGTACAGGTCCAAGCCTTGGAGGCTCCCCCTCCGTCCTGCCGACCTCTTAGTTGGAGAGGGGAGACACACTGAATGAGCACCCATCCTTCTTTGCTGCTCCCACCCCATGGGACCTGTCCCATTCTATTTTGCCTTTTCTTCTTTCTTTCTTCCTTTTCTCCTACCAGATATTTCACATCTTTATCTATTGAAGAGGACAATGCTTTGTCAGTGTTCTGAAGGTTTTCTGATTAGCTGAGTGGGTCTGTGGATGTGACCCTTTGTGCAATTGTGGGAATGGTGAGCTACGAGCGTCCTTCTACTCCAACATCATTTCCTCCACCCCAAAGTTTCTCTTTATGGTGGAAGATAAACATAGTCTGGAAATAAATGGAAACGATATTCCCTGGAAATGACAAGAAAGTGCAGATTGCAATGCTCAACTCATAGGAAATACATTTTAAAATAAGGGCCAAAATGAAAGAAACATGGGATTATATAAAGAAAAAGAGATCAATAAAAAAATAGGGTATTACACTCATTAAATTATATATTGACCCAACACCATAGATCCTAAGTATAAAAAGAAATTTTAGTAGACATGAAGGAATTAATTCATAATAAAACAATAATAGTAGATGAGTTTAACACCTCAGTATACTGATGGCTAGATCATCCAGAAAGAATATCTGTAAGGAAACAGAGGTCTTAATAGCATATTAGATCATTTGAACCTAACTGAGCTTTTGGACACTGCATCAGAAAATTAGAACACATAAGCTTTTCCAGTGTGAACAGGGTATTATCTGAGGAATTCACCACATATTATGTCATGAAATGAGACTCAGGAAACTTAAGCGAATATAGATTACAGCAAGTAGTTTCCGATACACAAAATTATGAAACTATGCATCAACTCTAGAAAGAAGGATAGGAAAAGCACAAATATGAAGTCAAACCACATACTTTAAAAAATAAAATAAAACAAGGTCAATGATGAAATCAAAGATGTAATAAAATCATACCTGGAGACAAATTATGATGAAATCACAGCTTCATAAAACATATGGGATGCAGCAAAGACAAAGATGTGTGGGAAGTTGAGAACAAATCAAGCCTTCCACAAGGAACAAGAAAAACCTCATACAAAGGACGCAGCATACCACCCAAAATAACAAGAAATAAGAACAAACAAAACCCAAAGGCAGTAGAATGAGAAATTTTTAATGATTAGGTTGAAAATAAATAAAATACAAGTTGAAAAATAAATTACATATGTAAAATCAACAGCTTGAATTTTTCTTAAAAATATTAACAAATTGATAAGCATTTAGACAGGCTTATGAAAAAATACAGAGAGTGGACCCAAACAAAATAATAAATGGAACAGTAGAAATAACATCTGATATTACAGAAATACAAAAAGATTATGAAAGCACTATGAGCTGTTACATGAAAAACAATTGGACAACCTAAAAAAATGGACAAATTTCTAGAAACATACATTCTGCCAACACTGAATAAAGAGAATATGGAGAACTAGAAAAGAGCAATCAGTATAAGTTAAATAAATTCTATAATTTTAAAGCTCCCCTTGAACAAAATGCCTGGATGCATTCCCTAAAACCTCTTTCCCCAACTATTTTAAAAAATGAAGGAAGAGGGAATATTCCCAACGTTATTCTATGAGGCCACCATTACCCATAACAAAACCAGTCAAAGACAATACCAAAAAATAAAAAGAAAATGAAAATCCAATATCCTTGCTGAATATACTTTGAAATATCCTCGAAAAACATCGACAAATTAATTCAGCAATACATACAAAGTATTATAGATGATGATCTGTTGGATTCCTTCCAGAGTCACTAGGAAGGTTCAACATACAAAAGTCAATCTCTATGACACATGTCTAATAAAGGAAGGACAAAATTCACAAGACCATGTCAATACACAGAGAAAAAGCATTTGAGAAAATTCAACATACATTCAACATCAGAACTCTCTTGAAAGTTCTGATGGGAACGTCTCTCAACATACTAAAAGCCTTTTATAACAAATTATAATACTCTCTCAACATACAAAAGGCCATTTATAACAATTTATAATACTCAGCAGATAGGCTGAAAGCCTTCTTATTAAATTCGGGAAAAAATCATGGATTCCTACTCTCACCACTTCTGTTCAATAGTAATACAAGAAAGGAAAAGGAAAAAAAAAGATGTAAAAGAAACACAAAATGGAAAGAAAGACCCAAAACTGTCACCAGTACTGCTGGCATAAATATCTATACAGAGACTCCTAAGGGCTCCACATTGACTATTATGAACTATAAATAATTTTCTCAAGGGAGCAGGGTACAAGATTTATGTAAAGAAGTCTCTTGCATTTCAACACATTAATCATGACATACCATAAAATGGACGTTGGAAGCAAAAATATTTAAAATACCATTCCCTGAAAATCTTGGAATAAATGTAACCGCTTATGTGGAAGATCTACACAATGAAAATTATAAAACATTGACAAAGAAATTAAAAATGATTTAAAGAAATGGAAAGATGTGTTGGGCTCTTGGATTGAAAGAGTTAACATTGCTAACATGGCCATACTACACAGAGAAACCTACAGATTTAAAGCAATTCATGTTACAAAGCTGTAGTATTTTCCACAGAACCAGAAAATAAATAAATCTAAGTTTTACATGAAACCATTAAAATTTGCCAATCTGATCTTGAGAAAAAACAACAAATCTGGAGGTATAACACTCCCAGATACCTTACGATACTAGATACCTACAGTAATAAAAACAGCATGGCATTGGCACAGAGATATAATCAAGAAAACCAGATAGACAGCCTAGAAATTATTCCACACACCTATGAGCAATGAATCTATGATAAAATAGGCAAGAGTACACAATGGAGAAAAGACAGTCTCGTCAATGGATGGTGTTGGGAAAGTTGGACATCTACATGTAAAACAGTGAAATGAGAGCATTCCCTGACATCATATACAAAAATAAACACCAAGTGTATTAAGGGCCTAAATGAAAGACCTGATACTATAAAACTGCAAGAGGGGAATATAGGTGATACAATATTGAGTATATATCATAGTAATATTTTCTTATATCAGTCTCTTAAGGCAAAAGAAATAAAAGCAAACATAAGCAAGTGGGACCTAAACAAACTTGAAAATTTCTGCACAGCAAAGGACACTATCAATGAAAAGAAAACACTGCCTGTGTAATTGGAGAACATATTGGCAAACAATGCAAGTGACCAGGGGTTAGTAAATGTATGTTAATAGACGTAAGATGGATTTAGGTTAAGCAACTCAATGTGAAAACCAAAAACCCAATCAAAAACAAGAGTAGAGTACCTGAGTTAATATTTTTCCAAAGAAAACATACAGATGAGTAAGAGGGAAATGATAAAATTGCTCAACATTACTAATTAGGTAATTGCAAATCAAAACCACAATGAGGTATAACTTCACACTGCTCAAAAGGCTATTATCAAAAAGTCTTTAAATAGAAAGTGTTGGAGATGATGTGGAGGTAAGAAATCTCTTGTATACTCTTGGTAGGAATGTAAATTGGTGCAATTTCTATGGAAAACAGTATTCAGATTTGTTTAAAAATAAAAAGTTAACTACCACTTGAACCAGTAATAACTCTCCAAGGAAAAATCTGGGGAAAACGCCCTAAATTGAGAAGGACCTAAGTTCACAACAGCACTGTTTATAATATGTAACACAGGGAAGCAATCCAAGAATCCACAGAAGACTATGGACTTAAAAAGAAATGATGTTTCTATAAATATGAAATTGAACATTACTCAGCCATGAAAAAGTATAACACATTGCAATTTCAGCATCATGAATGGACTTAGTAAATATTATGCTTAGTGAAGTGATTTAGACAAAGACAAAAGTATATAATATAATTTATATGTGGAATATAAAGACTAACAAATATCTGTGTACATCTATCTATAGCTATCTACTGATAGATGACAGATAAGTAGATAGATAGAAGGATAGATACATACATTCATGATAGATAGATAGATAGATGGATAGATAGATAGAGAGATAGATAGGTAGTTAGAGACATAATGGAGGGGTAAAGAGATTAGATAGACAAGACTTTAGCAGACTCAAAGATATGGGAAAATATTTATGTTTACCAAAAAGGAAGGGAAAGAAAATTTATTGGTAGGACATTGAGAGATAAAATGTAGCATACATAAAGGAGAGAAGCAACAAGGATAAACTTTATAGATCAGGAAATTATACACAATAGCTTAAAATAATTGTATGTTGCAATTAGTGTAATAATTCATAGTGAAATATAATCTACAAAGTGGTTAGTATAACTATGCTGTACATCTGAAATTACACAATATATTACATCTACTGCACTTCAATTAAAATGAAAACATCTCATGTATAAATTAGTGCTTTTTCTGCTGATAGCATCTTCCTTTAATATTATTTTATTTTTACTCTTTACCTTTTATGATTACTGTTTCAAATTATTTCTTTTACTCTTGTGAACATCTTAACAGATTGATGTTTCTATATTTATTTCCCCTGATTTCACATTTTTCACTCTTTAATCAATATAGTATAGTAGCATTTAAAAACATTCCCAAAGAAACAGTTACAAATTTCTCGTGGTTTCTCCCTAGCATTTTGGTCAATGTTTAGCATATGTTTGCCATTTTATATTTCTTAGAAAATGTCTTTTCTAGACCTCTTATAAGGTGACACGGTTTGATTTTTTCATCTCATTCAGGTTATGTTTGTCTGGTAAATTCTTTATTTTCACTTTATATCTAAGTGATAACTGTGTAAGTATTATTGGGTGAGTGATTTCTTTTTTGAGTAGTTTGAAAATGTCAGTTTATTTACCCGTGGCCTGTGTTTTCTGCACAGTTATCTGCCGATAGCCTAATGGGGGTTCTTCTGTAAATTATTATAATTTTTGTTGCTGCCTTTAAAATTTTACTCTGTCATTGAATTCACAATTTGCATATGACGTATCTCGAAAGAGATCCCTTCGTCTTTAAGTTATTGGTGTCTTGTTGGCTCACGGACTTTTATATCAGTTCCTTACACAGGTTCAGGAAGTTATCATCTATTACATTTTAAATACACCATCAGCTGTCTTCTAAATTTCTTCTCCCTCCAGGATTCCACTCTAATGTGAATTTCCTGAGGAAGTCTGATGGCTATTATTTAATTTCCTCACTTGTTAATATCTTGTATCTCTGCCCTCCCTATCATTTCTAGTTTTGCATTTGTGAGTTTGCTAATCAATTCCACAAAGACAGTCTACTTCTAATGCATTCTATTGCATTCTTCATCTCATTTATTAAGTTCTCCTGGTCCACCAACAATATTTGGTTATTTTATAGTTTCAGTCTCTTTGGTAATGTATTGCTTATCAGCATTTAATTTATTCCTAAACTCACTAAACTGCTATCTGAGTTTTGTTTTATGTATTGAGATTCTGTATGACACCTATTTGGATTCTCTATTAGTTATATGGCAATATACCATGACTTTAAGTTTGTTTGCTGCAGGGTTGACATTGTGTGTGTGTGTGTGTATGTGCAGGTGCGTGTGCGTGTGTGTCTGTGTCAGTGGCGGTGTCTGTGTCTGTGTATCTGTGTGTGTGAGTGCCCTATAATGTTACTGTGATTGGTCATGATCTTGATAAATTATTGCTCTGATAACACTAAATAAAAGATTGGGAGTTGGAGTCCTTGATTCTGTTTTCTGGTAGTTTGCAATATTGCAAAATTTTTGGTTTTACTTACCTGAGCTACCTCTGATAGTATTTCAAAATGGCACTTTCCAGTCGCTACTGTCTGGATAAAAGATGTGCTTTCATTGTCACTTCTTAGACTTCTCTGGTAGTTAATGCCACTGTTGTCACTGGGATGGCAAACCCTTCCTTTTAAATGTTATCCCTTGATAATCAGTGTACACATTGAAGAAAGTTGTAAAGACAGGTCGGTATTTGGAATCAGGCAAGTGACTTTGCAATGTCCAGTGTTGCAAGGTAACTTGTGTCCACCACTGTGAATGGAGAGTAGTTACAGAGTCATGAATGTCTGAGTGTCTGAAAGATGGAAATTCTGTCTCCATTGTGACTCTTTCCTAGTTATATTTGACCATAAGTACTGGTGCAGTTGGTGGCCGAAGCTGTGTGAACCACTGAGACCCTGTTTCTACTGGGTTCTCTGAACTAGTGGACTCAGATATCCTAGTCAGGGGGCCTTGGTAGCAGACAGCAAATCTGCTCTTCCCTCAATTCAGCCTCTTTTGTGTGTTTTAGTCCACCAAACTTCACCCATTCACATGCGTTCTGGAGTATTGTTTTGTGTTGTAGTTATTTTTGTTGGGATGTGAAAGTTTTACTGACTGTAGATGTAAGGGGAGAGACAAAAATAGTTTAAACTACTGTCAGTATAAAAAGTATATACTTTTTAAAATAAAAGCTTAAATTCTACTAAGGGCATTATAGGAACACTAAAGTAAGTGAACAAATCACCTCCCTTAATATCAGAGTACTACAAAATATTTGATTTTTCTGGGTTCTTTTCTTCAATGTTTTTCCCACCTACATGCACATTTTACTATCATATATGCTTATAATCTCTTTAAAATCATTTAAATTATTAATATATTTCTCTGTGTTGTAAATATAGCCCTTTTGGTTCTCTAATTTACTACTAGTAGCTTGCACATTTCTGTCTTCTTCATCCTTCTTCCCTGTCCCCACAGGAAAACACTACTTGGTACACTACACATATATATGTGATTCTGTTTCTGTTTTTTTATGATTATTTCTATTATATCTTTATTTTCCTCATTTAAGTGACAACATAGGTTGTTTTTCCCTGTATGAGTTATTTTCCTATGTTCAACACTCTCTGGGTCCAGTCACATTTTTCCAAATGGCAGAATTTTATTTTTTGATATGACAATGACTAAGAATTTATTATGTTATCTATATCTCACATCAACTTCAGCCAATCATCTATTGATGGGCAGTTGAGTTGTGCTTCTCTCCTTGGCTACTATAAATGATGATGAACATTGTGTGTAATATATCCTTTAAGTCAATGTTTTCTATTTTTTTCAGATTTATACCCAGAACTGGAATTGCTGCAATATATAATGCTTCTATTTCTAGTTTTCTGAGCACTGTCCACACTTTTATAACAGTGGGTGCATCAATTTATATTTCCACCAGCAGTGTATATTTGTCCCCCCTTATCTACATTCTTATTAATGTTTGTCATTTGTAGACATTTTGTTAATAGCCATTTTGGTTGCTGTGAGATTATATTTCTTTCTGGTTTTGATTTATGATTTCCTAATTAATAGCAACGTTATGTTACTTTTTATGTGCATGAATATCATCCACATCTCGGTTTTTGAAAAATTTCCATGAAGATCCTTCAACTGTTTTAAGTTGGGGTCTTTGCTTTTTAAATATTGAATCTAATATGCTATATATATATTATGGATATTAACATCTTGTTGGTCACATTGTCTGAAATTTTTCCTTCTATTCTGTCTGATATCATATGTCTTGTTGAAGGTTTCCTTTGCTCTGCAGAAGGTTTTGCACTTCACACTTATACAAGAAGTAGAATCCCTGTATCATATAGTACCTCTTTTTTCCTTAGTAAAGTAAAACTGTAAATGTTAGTTTTCCTTTTTTGTTTAATTGGGAGACAAATCAAAAATAAACATTCTTATGATTTATCTCAAATTCAGTTCTGTTCCTGTTCTTGGTCAGAAATTGTATAGTTTCAGGCTTTACATTAAGGGAATTAATCCATTTTTATCTCATTTTTTATACTATGGATGGAAGTGCTCTTACATCTTACTTTTACATGTACTGTCCAGTTTCTCAGAACTACTTCTTGAAGAGACTGCCTTTTCTCCATTGTATACTCTTGCCTCCTTCATTGTAGACTCATTGACCATATGTGTGTGGGTTTATTTAACAACTATTTATTTTGTTCCAATGCTCTATGTGTTTCTCTAAGTGCCATATATTGATGTATTGGTTACTGTAGCTTTGTAGTGTGTTATAAAATCAGAGACGGTAATACACAAAGCTTTTTTCATTTTTCAAAATAGTTTTAGAAAATTTGGGTCTTTCAGATGTTTTTATAAGTTTTATTATTTTTCTCTTTATTTTGTGAAGAAAGTTATGGATTTTATGAGAATAGAAATTTACTAAAAGAAAAAACCTGAGAAAAATACTATAGTGTGGAGGATAAATCATACAATATTTACAACAAATGGTTTGCTGTATAAATCAAAGGAAAAATATATAAAGAAAAATGACAACAAATACCAAATCCATGGGGTACATCAAAAGCAGTATTAATAGGGATGCTTATAGCAAAATAATCCCACTTATACAAATAAGAAACATCTCTCTCTTATAACATATTCTTACAACCAAACGTTGTAACAAAATAATAAACAAACTTGTTAGTAGAAGGAAAGACAGCTGAAAGGACAGAACATAATGATATAAAATAAAGATTAAAATAGAAACATTTAATCAAACTAAATAATTGCATTTGAGTGATAAATAAAGTTGATAAAATTTAACGAGACAAATGAGCAATGAAGAGAGCACAGATTAATAAGCTCAGGAATAAATATTAAGTTACAGCTTATATCAAAGAAATACAAAGCATCAAATACAACAAATTATATGCCAATAAAATGGAATCCCTAGAAGAAATGGACAATTTCTTAGAAAGACTTAATCTCCAGAATGGAATGAGAAAGAAAACATGAACAGATTATCACTAATGAAATTGAATAAGTAACTAAACAAAATCTCCCAAGAAACAAAATTCCAGGCCTAGTCAGCTTCACAGGTGATTTCCGCCAAACATTTAGAGAAGAGCTATCACCTATACTTCTCAGAGTATTCCAAATTTTCGAGAGGAAGGGAGGCTTCCTACCCCACATTTCTGTATCACACTACTACTAAAACTGGAAAAAATACCTCAAAAATTATAGGTTAAATATTACTGATAAGCATAGATGCAAAAAACATCACTAAATTGTTAGCAAATCAAACAACACATTAAGAAGATTATACAATATGATTGTCTATTTTATTCCAGGGATGCAAAACAGATTCAATACACACAAACTAATCAGTAAGATACACCACACTAACAAATTGAAGAATCATAATTATATGGTCGATTAATAGAGTCATAAAATATTTTGACAAATTCAGTATCTATTTATGAATATATTTCTCCTCAAAGTGGGCATGAGGAAATATAACTCAACAGAGTTAAAGTCATATATGACATGAACTCAGCTAACATGGCACTCACTGATTAAAAGCTGAAAGCATCTCCAATAAGAGCAGGAAGAAGACAAGAATGATCACTCTTACCTCTTTTATTCAGTATAGTATTGGAAATTCTTGACATAGCTCTCCAAAATAAAAGTAAATAAAATATACCTATTTCAGAAAATGAGTAAAAGAATCTGTTTGCAGATGACATACTTTAAAAGAAATCCTAATAATGGTGCCACAAATCTACTAGGGCTTATCAATGCATTAGGTAAAATTTCAGAATGTAAAATTAACATACAGAAATCTTGCATTTCTACACACTAACAACAGGCTAACATATAGAGAAAGTGAGGGAACTGTCTCATTTACAGTTGCATTACAAAACAAAAAAAATCAAGAAATTTTTCCAACCAAAGAGGTAAAAGACCTGTACTCAGAAAACTATAAAATATTTATAAAAGAAATTGAAAATAATGCAAACAGATAAAGGATATATTGTGTTCATATATGAGTAAAAAATATTCTTTAAATGACAGTATTGGCCAAGAAATTACACAAATTAAATTCAGTGCCTATCAAAAAGCAAGGGCATTTTCAGACACTTAAAATAAATAATTTTAAAATATAAATGTAAACACAAAAGAGTTGAAATCACTAAAAATAAGAAATAAAAGAAAATAAACAAACTGAAAACACATCTTTCAAAAACAACAAAGAGGATGTTTCACTGTCCCTGATTTTAAAATATAATACAAATCTACAGTAATAAAAAGAATATGGTAGTGGCACAGAACAAACAGAATAATGGAACACAAAGAATACCTGAAAATGAAATCAGTTATGGTCATTTAGCCCATTACAAAAAATGAATATACAGTGGGGGAAAGGTAACCAAGAGGCACGTGAAACCGATCAACATCACTAACCATCAGAAAAATGCAAGTCCAAAACACAATGAGATTTTATGTCAGTCCTGTCAGAATGACTATAATCAAAAAGATAACAAACATAAGTGTTAGTAAGGATGTAAGAAAAACAACCCTGATGCACTGCTGGAGTGTATGTAATTATGTGCTGCCACTGTGGACAAAAACAAGGAGCTTTATCTAAAAATTAAAAATGAAATATAATCCAACATTTCCATATGTGGATACTTATTCCAAAAAAATAAAAACACTAACTAGAAAAGGTAATTTCAACCCTATATTCACTGCAGCATAATTCACAATAGACAGGATATAGAAGCAAATTAATTTCTCATTAATAAATAATGGATAATGAAGATGCATGTTTATAGTATATATATCTACCCATCTTAACTAGAGATTTATCTATATTTATAAATATAAATACACACCCAGTATATATATATATATGATCTGTATATATATATATGATCTGTGTATATATATATATATATATATATATATATATATACACACACACAAAAAAAAAGATACAATGGGTTATTACTCAGCTCTAAAAAAGAATAATTTCTTGTAATGTGCAGGGAATGGGTAGACCAAGAAGGTAAAATGCTAAGTGAAATAAGTCAGAAAGTGAATGACAAATGCAGAATTGCTTTATTCATATTTTGAATTTAAAATAAATGAACAAAACAAAACAGAAAATGAGATATAGATATACAAAGAAACAGGTTGTTCACAAGAAGGATGGTAATGGGGTGAAGAAAAGAAAAGGTTGAGAAAAATTAAGAGAGAAAATTTTCTAGTTGCAAATTAAATGAGTCAGGTACAATAAATGTACGGTATGGGGAATAGTCAATAACTATGAAATATCTTTAAATAGCAACATATCATACCTAGATATATTCTGGTGATCAATTTGAAATGTATTAAAAAGAGCAGTTAGTTGTGTAAGAGAAACTAACACAGTTAATAGATTGAAGAGCACTTCAAAAACAAAAAAACATAGTTATAGGAAAAAAATATATTTGTCGTTAACAAAGGCAGGGTTTGGGAAAAGAGAATTTGATTAATGCACTCAAAAGTTACAAACCTCCAGCCGTAAAATAAACGTGTTCTAGGGATTCCCCGTAGTAACATGAAAATTACAATTAATACTGCTTTATGTTCTATATGAATGTTGTTACGATAGTAGACCGTAAAGTTTCTCATCACAAGCAAAAGACAAATAGTAATTCTTTAATATTTTATCTAAATGAGATAATGAATTCTCCCAAAAGTTGCTATGAGATTTATTTTATGACACTTGTAATTCAAATCACTGTCCTGTGCACCTAAACTTACACAATGGTTTATGCCAATTATATTTCAATAAAAGCGGAAGGAAAAATGTAAAGTCAATGGTCATTTTTCCCATGTCATTTCCCATGACTGTTTTTGCAGCAAGTAAACTTGAGTCATGACATACTTATTCTAGGTAAAGTTACAAATAAATAAGTAATTCTAATAAATTATACATAAAGATATTAATAAAATTAGTGTTTAACCATGCCCTATGCTTTCTTCTTGTTAAAAGCCCACTGCTTCTGTAGGCATCAAAATTTCTCTCTGTGTATTCATCTGAGATTAGGGAATGGATACAAATGTAAAACTGGCTTCTCTTGCTGTGATTTATAAAGTTCACTGTCTCTGACTGATGGTCTCATCTCCCCGACAGCATCTGTATTTAAAAAACATGTTAGGTTGCTAAAACTGTCAGCATGATAAAATCTCAGAACTCCTACAATTACTAACTGTTTTGCAATGGGAATGCAATACTGACAAAGACTTGATTTTGGATAACAATGTGGTGTTTTCTCACGGTTGCAATAGGAGATGTGAGGAAAATCCATGAGATCCACAACAGTCTTGCTCAAGTGTTGGGCAAAGAAGTGTAAAGGTTCTGTATTATTAGGACTGAGGACTGCTTTCAAAATGATGACTACGCTCACTCTATTGCAGGTAGTCTTAGGACAGAAAGGTTATCACAATATCTAGGTGAACGGGAATAAGTCAGTGATTCAGGCTCTATAAATTAGTCAACGGGTGTTCAAAGCCAAAATAAGTTGTGTCAACAATGAGAATTAAAAGAAAAAAAATTGGATATAAGCTTAAATTAAAAGTAGACACAGAACTGTGCTGGGCTCTGGGGACTGGAGAATGTATATGCCTAATTCCAATTCAAGGGTTCAGTGGCTTGACCCTCGCATCTCCTCGGGATTCAATGAAAAGGTAACAATTAGTGTACTGGGAGATATATAATCTACCTCTCCCTGATCGGAAGAAAATCTGGTGGATCAATGAAATTCTTAATTCACAGAGATTCTGCAAGATGCAGAGGAGTAATTCATTGATGACTCAACTTAGACAAACTTAGTTACAGCTTAACAATCCTTCTTCACACACACTCACAGTGGTACACATATATGTAGTATTTAGTGGGAAGAATTCAGTGGGCAGTGCTCAGAGTATGGTTTTCAAAGCACCAGACAACTTTTGTACTTCTGCCAATAGTCTAGATTTTCCCAGGTAGAAAACTACACATGGAGAAACAAACAGTATTCTTCTTTAGGATATTTAATTTTGAAAGTAAACTAGCTTTTGACTTATCAGTATACAACCTTGTTAAGATGATCACGGTAATACCCACTCTCTGATAAGAGAGCTGGAAACAAGCTGCTGAACCAGCCCATCTGAACCCCAGACTGCTAATATAAGCAACAACATAGCCACCATCAGAGTTGAGCTGACAAATTAAAAGCTTGATGTTTCTGTTGTAGGAACAACCACTGCTGTTCAGACACAGTTCTCCATCTGCAAGTGGGCTCTTTTCTTCCCTCGGTAAAGGTCATATTGGTGGAACGTTGCTAGAGTTTACCCTGGCCAATTTGCCCATTCTCCAGATTATCAAAGTCTTTCTTCAAAACTGGTGACATATTCTCAGGACACAATTTTGCCATTCCAATCTTATCAGGTGACACTGGCTGCATGATTGTGAGCAGAAGCCTTAGGATCCCTGATCATGCATACAATTTTTCCAGCATTTGAGGGCATTTCACAATCTGAAATTGGTTCACCTTTATTTTAAATTAATGGGAAATAATCAAAGACTTCCATGACTATTTTATAATTCTTAATACTGCAGAAATTTGGTATTCTTGCAGTTGGACAAATTTTTAATTCTACCACACTCCTTCTATTCCACACATTTTAGAATGCAATTTGGTTACTGAATAGAACCTCCCCAACCAAGGGGCAAGTACCTCATAATTACTTCCTGTGTGAAGGTTACAATGGGCACAAGATTTGTGGGGTGTATAAACCTACATTAAATGTTTGCAATGGCACTGTCTCTTCTGGACAAAACTCTGGTTCTAAGAAGTAAATTAAATAGAAGTCAGTATAGTTATTGGTATTGGGAAGAGAATCAGCGATTTTGGGGTGGGAGGGTGATGAAGAGACAGCAAAAAATTAAGCAAATGAGAATCGAATGCTTTAGGCCTCTGGAGGCATGAATAAAGAAGAAAATAATACTATGTCTCCTGTACCTACCTCCACTATCTGTCTTGTGTGACTAGTCCTTGGGCTATGAAAAGAGCTAGTTTGTGGTGAAGAGTAAAGACCATAACGAAATAGTTTCAAAACCAAGAGAGTTTTGTTGTTTCAGGAAAGTAGATTATGCTTAAAGTCAACATATATTTTTCATTCACTGAATACTAAAATGCATCCTGTGGCATATGCTGTGCTTACTGTTCTGGTATCCAAGTTAGAAAAGAAAAGGGGATTAGACAGAAAACATCTGGAGGAGGTGATTTCTGTGCTGAGACTGGGAAACTCTAAGTAGGTAAAAGGAGGATACACAAAGTCCAAGAATGAGCTGGAGCAAAAGTGGTGAGGTTGCAGCTAACATAGTTGACAAGCATTTGTCTGGATGTGTCTCCAGATACAGTTAAACATAAAGATATGCCAAGGTAGTCAGATGCCAGATTTATAAGAAATGACTAAACTAAGTTGAGTTTGTGGGCTTAGAGTTGGAAAGGCATTAAGTGCCACCCTGAGGATGTAAGTTTGTCTTTGGCTGGAACATAAAAGCAACATAAAGTACTGACTAGAAAATATAGTGTAGATTCTTGAGGACAGGAAATTAAAGCAATTGGAATGATTTGAGAACAGCACAAAGAAGACCACAGATATAATTACTTCTTAAATTCTACCAAATGCTGAATGTGCCATCTGAGACTACATCATGTGACCTTTCTGATTCCAGTGATGGCATAATAGAGACCATGATATCCCTGGGCCGGTTCCTGCATTTAACTCCTGTTCCAACCTTTCCTAACTTAACATATTTAATACTTTCCAGGATGAACCAGAAACCACTTAGTACTTTTCTCCTCTCCATGTTTTAGTCTTTTTAAAATTTCTTCCATTTTCTTTTCTTCCTTACAAGAAATTATTTAAATTTACTCCCATTTTGTTCGATCAAATGATCATATCAATCAAATGTCCCTATTTTCTTTAAATGGTAACTTAGTCTGCCATTTAACTCTTAACTCTATTTAAAAAAAATAAGGAAAATACACGTACACATCTATGTTTATTGTTCAAATGAGAAAATTGCAGAAATTTGTGGACATTTCACAACATCAATTTTAATCTTTGTTATCCTGCATAATCTGGTAGTCCTCTGGTAGATCAGTTGCGATTAGGATGACGTTCATAATCTGAAGATGGCTGATGAGTTTGCCGTGAAAGAGAGGAAGCTGATGTATCAGCTATCACTGGCACTGGAAATCGTGGGTTGCTCCCTGGTTGAAGTTTAGACAAACGACCTTCATTGGCATATATGTTGTGATATACATTTGGAAATATAGAAGGCTCCAACGTCAGTCCAAAATAATTGCTCTTTATGGGAGACAAGATGCTGTACTGAGAAGTAGAAATTGTTGTTGTAATGAAGTTCACAACACAGCCATTTGCTTCAGTTTAGCTGTTTTGAGAGTGCCCATGGACAGTGGTCAAATGATTTAAAATAGCACGTTGATCCACTGCAATTTGTTCTGGTGGTCTAACTGACATTGATGATGGAGGAGGAATATCATATATGATCGGGGTATTTGTATCACCAAATATGTGGCTAGCAGAGTGCTTTCTTATTAGAGGGATGTTTAAATTTGCAGAAGGTAAAAATGCACTTTCTCCAGTAGTGTCAGACACAAAACCAGACTTATGATAATCCACAATACCCACTGCTTTAAAGTGTTTCTTGTTGAAATCTTCAGCCAATGAAAATACCAGACAGGCATTTTTAATCCCAAGTCTTCTTTTTATTCTCACTAAAAGCTGGGGACAGCCTCATTTAAAATTTGGATTATGATAGAACTGCAGCTACAATCAAAGGAAAAACATTTTAGTAATACTTTAAATCAAAATAAAAGACTACATTAAGCCTAACATATAAAACCTCAGATATTACGTTTGCTATGCAAAGATAATATCATCAAATTATGAACATTACTAACGATATTTTGAAGTTCCGTATTTGGAAAATACATATTTAAATAGTATAGTCATCAAATATAAGAAGTTAGCATTTGCAGTAACGGTGAAAGCCACTTTTCGAAAGCAGCTTTAATATCTTTATTTAGATTTCTGTTAAGATTCATTGTTGCAAGGAAAGTTTCTCATAATCTTGAATACTTAAGGCACTGTCCTCATTTTTTAGAGGAAATAATGGATTTTAGCCTTAGTACTTTTATACAATTTTCAAAATCTAAATTTACATTTATATTACCATAGATTGATGAACAAAATAAAATTTTATATATTAGTTACCAAGTGGTAACTAAAATTTTTGAATACCTTGCTTAAAACAGAGACTTCTTTTTCTTCTGCCAGCAAGTCGGCTAGACAAGCTGATCTTTGAAAATTCTGCCTCAATTTACTAAAGCCATAAAATTTAAGCTGTGTAATTTACTTTTCATTCTTCCAGGTTCAAATATTCTGAAAGGGGCCTTTCTTTCCAAAAAGGTCCTTCTTAAAGACACCTTCATCAATCACTATGGAAGTTCCATTATCATCCAACCAGATGGATTTAAATTCATCACTCCCAGCCATTTTCCAGAGTTTTCTTGGAAATGTGAGACAACGAAAATCATTATCTTCATCTGGTTCAGAAACACAATGTGCGTTACATTGCCTTTTAATCAAGGATTCTTCAGACAAATTCTGAAAAGCATTTTCTTCAATTATAGACCTCAAGTCCAAATCCCCAGAGAATGTTTGTTCACAAAATAGATATCTACCAGAGTTTCCTGAACCATTTGGTCCATTTATATGAGACACATCTTGAATTTCTGTAGAAACATGTGTCATCTGAAATAACTATTTCTACAACTACTTTTCTAATCTGCATGATTTTGATCACTACAGTTTCAAATGCTGCTTTGGCAGGCTGCACAGATAAACTGCTATGCCTTCACAATGGTTCTCAACCTGGGTAGCTGTGACATCACAAAACGACTGGTCTCCTAGCAAAACTTGTGTAACATTCAGCCAGTATTTACTTCTCATTCAGCCAGTTAAAATGAAACATATATGATGCTTATTTTTATAGTGTGATCTGCAAATATTATCCAACAAAATCTTTTTAAATAATTTAATTTTGGGGTGTATGAAATAAAACCAATCTCCATCCCTTTGTACACAAATTTATACCAGATTGGTGAACAGAGTATTAATATTGCACAAAATATATAAAATAATTTTAAAGGTTTTGAATTTAAAGTGAAATTTGTGTAAAATCTGTACAGAAAATGTATACCTTTTTCAATATCATTTGTAATTAAAGTGAAACATAATTTGATCTGGAAATGAATGTAGTTATTTACCTGTGTACTTTAAAATAAGTAGCTCTATATTCAAAACATGAGCAGAATAAATATCAGTTTTTCTGGTATGTTTATAAATAAATGTTAAATATTTATGAAATAAATTTAGAAAAAAAAATCAATCAAATTTAAGAAATCTCAAAGGGGGAATTTTTGTTTTAAATTGCAATTGAGTGCTATAATAAAACAAATGTTATTTAATATTCTATTTAAAAATTACAAAAGAGGAAATCTTATAGCATACTTACATAAGTTTATTTTAGCCATTCTTTCACTCAGAGGTTTTTCAGTCCCTAGAAGGAATAAATATTCTTATCATTTTTATAATCCATACCGTTGTGGCTTCTGTTAAGTGTTCCAAAGTTATGTTAATAAATACACTTATGACAAGATTCTGGGTTCAATAATCAGTGCCTCAATTAAGGGGTAAAGAAATAAACAATCAAAAAACAAAGAAATAACAGTATATGTTGGTTGGGGTGGAAAAGACTAGGTAGTGCATTTTAGGAAGAATGTTTCTCAGTCCTAAAACATTTGGCATTGTTAGTAAAATACGGCATTTAAGGCAACGGTTTTGTTCACCAATTGTAAATAATAGCTATTTTCTGTATCAGTAAACTGTAGTATATCCAGTTCTACCAAAACTTATATTCTTTATTTAGAAATAAATTCAATTAAACATAAGCCAAATTCAAAATAAGAGATTAAATTTTTAATGAGTAAATATATACTCAAATCACAATGTAAATTTTTTCTTCAGTATGTGTATATTCCAATCTAAATAAACATTAGCAACCTGAAATCATTGCATATATTAGTATTATAAAGTATAATTAAGTTGGATTTAGTCCCGATTCATAAATAATATTTAATGTACGCAAATCAATATATGTGATACCATCCCTTAAGAAACCGAGAATTCAAAAATAACAATATCAAATATGTAGGAATATTATTCACAGAACTTATCTTAGCTTTTTAAAAAAATATTCTTAACAAATTCACTTCAGATAAAATGAAACTAAACATAATAAAAGCTATACATGAAAAACCCATGACTAACATCAAGTTCAATGTTAACATACAGGAACGTTTTCCACTTGTTTAGTAATAAGAAAAAGTAGCTCATTCTCACAAGTCCTAAATTACACTACTAGAAGTCCTAGCCAAAACAACTAGACAAGAAAAAATAAAAATGCATCCAACTTGTAAAAAAGCAGTAAAGTTTTTACAGATTATATAATTAAACATAGATAGAAAACTCATAGACTCCTCCAGTGACTGTTACAAATAATGAACAAACTTAGTAAATTTGCAGACTACAAAATCAATATACAAATATCCGTTGCATTTTTATATAGTAACAACATATTATCAGAAAGAGAAATTAGGAATACAATTGTGTGTATATTTATACCAAAAAGAATAAAATAGGAATACAATTGATAAGTGAAATAAAAGATCTAAACATACATCTATAAATTACAGGTGTATGAAATATAAGTAAACAAAATAAATAGAAAGATATTCTGTTTTTATGGATTGTGTACAATGTGAGGAAGTATTCTAATCTATCTTTTACATGTTCAAACTCCCCAGCACTAAATAATGAGGAGTATGTCTTTTCTTCGTTTTATACTCTAGCTTCCTTTTTCATGGGTTAATTGATCATAGGTGTGAGGGATTGTATCTGGTTGCTCTATTCTCTTCTATTGATTGCTGCCTGTTTTTGAGCCAGTATCATGTTGTTTTAATTACTAAAGCTTTGTAGGACTGTTTAACATCAGAGAAATTTACACCATTAGATTTAATACACTTTTTCAAGATTATTAATGCAACTCATGATCTTTATATTTAAATACAAATTTTGAAATTATTTCTTCCTATAAATGGAAAAATCTCATGGGTATTTTGACATGTATCACACTAAATGTAGATTCCTTTGAGTAGTATGGTTGTTTCAACCACATTGTTTCACATCATAAACATAAGAGATATCTTCACTTCTTTGGATCAGTTTTATTTTCATTCATCCATGTTTTCTATTTTTTAACTTATAGGTTTTCTCATTATTTGTTAAATTTATTAATAGGTATTTATTAAATATATATATAATTATTTATATTATATTTGTAAACACATTTCCTACACAAATACAAAAGGCAGAAGGCTGTGGTAAGACATATTCAAAGTCCTGAATGAAAGAAAGCTGAAATCTATGGTAATTTATCGAGCAAGGCTATCCTTAACAATAGAAAAAGAAATAAATAACTTCCACACAAGCAAAAACTAAAAGAATTTAGCAACAGAGAAAGACATATTGAAAGATGTACTCTAAGAAAAAAAGAAGCTGGATGGTAGAGAAAGGAGAAAGTCATAATTAAAAAGGCAATAACTACAATGACTTACAATAGAATAAAAATGATGTTGTAAAACAGGACATCAAAATTTTTAAGGGTCAGAGGGTGAAACAGGACAATACAAAGTGTTTTCTTCTTGTTTCTGTTCTCTGTATGATGGGTTACAATTTGTATTTTTATCAGTTAAAAAATACAGTTATATTTATGGGTAAATATACATACAAAACAGGGGAACCATAGGTCAAAAGGTTACAATGAAGTCACAAAGCCAAATAGAAACCAAGATGATAGAAGAAAACTTATCAAGCCACAAAAAGGAAAAGAAATGAACAAAAAGGAAATACCAAATCAACTGGAAAATGAAGTTCAAAATGGAAATAAACAGCAGTCTATCAATAATTATCACAAATGTTAATGGACTTAGTGCTTCAATCAAAAGATATATATTGTCAGATGGGATAATATAACAAAACCCTACATTATGAAGCATACAAGAGACCCAATTTAGTAAGATGAACACACATCAATTGAAAGTCAGAAGATGGAAAAATACATTCCATGCAAATGGACATGATAAGAAAGCAGGACTAGCAGTACTGAGTTCACACAAAATAGATTTTACAAAAAAGGCCATAGAGAAAGATAAACAAGACATGATATAATGATGAAAGGAGCATTACAATGTTCTACGCCAATTATATCTCAATAGAAGCAGAAGGAAAAATGGAAAGTCAATGGTCATTTTTTCCCATGTCATTTCTCACGATTGTTAGTGCAGTAAGTAAACTTGAGTCATAATATACTTATCCTTGGTAAAGATACTAATATCTAGGTGAATCTATTAAATAATACATGAAGATACTAATATAATTAGTGTTTGAACATGCCTTAAACTTTATTCATGTTAACAGCCCACTGCGTCTGTAGGCATCAAAATTTCACTCTGTGTATTCATCTGAGATTGGGGAATGGATACAAATGTTAACCCTGGCCACTCTTGCTGTGACTGATAAAGTTCACTGTCTCTAACTGATGGTCTCATCTCCACAACAGCATCGGTAAGAAAGGAGCATGCTATGTTGTTAAGCATCTCAGCATGGTAAAATCTCAGAACTCCTACAATTCTTAACTGGTTTGCAATGGGAATACAATACTGACAAAGACTTTATTTTGGATAACAATGTGGTGTTTTCTCATGGTTGCATTAAGGGATGTGAGGATAATCCCTGAGATCCAAAACAAATATTCTTCTTCAAGTACTGGACAAAGAACTGTAAAGGTTCTGCATTATTAGCACTGAGGACTGCTTTAAAAATGATGACTATGCTCACTCTATTCCAGGTAGTCCAAAGAAAGAAGGTTATTTCAATTTCTAGGTGAATGGGAATAAGTCAGTAGTTCAGTCCCTATAAATTAGTCAACGGGTGTTCAAAGCCAAAATAAGTTGTGTCAACAATGAGAATAAGAAGATAAAAAATTAGACATAAGCTTAAATTGAAAAGGAGACACAGTCCTATGCTGGGATCCGGGGACTGGAGAATATATATGCCTCAGTCCAATTCAAGTGTTCACTGGCTTGGCCCTAGCATCAGCTTGGGATTCAATGAAAAGGTAACAATTAGTATACTTGGAGAAATATAACCTACCTCTCCCTGATCAGAAGGAAATCTGGTGGCTCAATTAAACTCTTAATTCACAGAAATTCTTCCAAATGCAGGGGAATAATTCATTGATGACTCAACTAAGACAAACTTAGTTACAGCTTAACAATCCATTTCACACACACACACAGTGGTAGACAGATTTGTAATATTTGGTGGGAAGAATTCAGTGGGCAGAGCTCAGAGAATAGTTTTCAAAGCACCAGCCAACTTTTGTACTTTTGCCAATAGTCTAGATTTTTCCAGGTCGAACACTGCAGATGGACAAACAAATAATATTCTTCCTCAGAATTTCTAATTTTGAAAGTAAACTGTAGATTTTGACTTGTCAGTATAGAACCCTGTTAAGATGATCATGGTAAGACCCAGTGTCTAATAAGAGAGCTGGAAACTAGCTGCTAAACCAGCCCATCTGAACCCCAGACTGCTAATGTAAGCAACAACATAGCCACCATTAGAGTTGAGCTGACAAACTTAAAAGCTTGATGTTTCTATTCTAGGAAAATCCACTGCTGTCCAGAAAGTGTTCTCCTGCTGCAAGTGGTCTCATTTCTTCTCTTGGTAATGGTCATATTGGTGGGATGTTGCAAGAGCTCACCCTGACGCATTTGCCCTTTCTCCAGATTATCAATTGCTTTCTTCACAACTGGTGACATATTTTTAGGACTCAATGTTGCCATTCCAGTCTTATCAGCTGACATTGGCTGCATGATTATGAACAGAAGCCTTAGAAATCCTGACCTTGCCTACAAATTTTCCAGCATTTCAGGGCATTTCACATTCTGAAAATGCTTCACCATTTATTTTAAACTAATGGGAAATTGTCAAAGTCTTCCATGAGTGTTTTATATTTCCTATTATCTGCAGAAATTTGGTATTCTTGCAGTTAGACAAATTTTTAATTCCACCACCCTCACCTCCTTCTAGTCCACACATTTCAGATTGCAATTAAGTTACTGAATACGACCACCCCAACCAAGGGGCTAGTACCTCTTATATACTACCTGTGTGAAAGTTAGAAGGGGTAGAAGTTATGTGCGATGTATAAAGCTACATTAAATGTTTGCAATGGCACTCTCTATTCTGGACAAAGCTTTGATTCTAAGAAGTAAATTAATTAGAAGTCAGTATAGTTATTGCTATGGGGAAGGAATCAGCTATTTTGGGGTGGGTGTGTGATGAAGAGACAGCAAAATATCCAGCAAATGAGAATGGAATACTTTAGGCCTCTGGAGGCATGAATTAAGAAGAAAATAATACTTTGTCTCCTGTAGCTACCTCCAATTACTGTCTTGATTGAGTGGTCTTTGGGCTATGAAAAGAGCTAGTCTGTGGTGAAGAATAAAGACCATAATTAAATAGTTTGAAAACCATGAGAGTCCTGTTACTCCAGGAAAGTAGATTTTGCTTAAAGTCAACATGTATTTTTCATTCACTAAATACTAAAATGCATCCTGCGGCGTGTGCTTTGCTTACTGTGCTGGTATCCAAGTTAGACAAGGAAAGGTTTAAGAGACACAATGTGTGTAACATGGTGTTTTTATCAAGGATTCTTCAAAGTCTGAAAAGCATTTTCTTCACTCATAGACCTCAAGTCCAAGTCCACAGAAAATGTTTGATCACACAACAGAGTCTACCAGGGTTTCCTGAACCAGTTGGTCCATCTTTACGAGACACATCTTGAATTTCCGAAGAATCATGTGCCATCTCAAATAAATTTTCTACAGCAATTATCCTAATATGCATGGTTTTGAGCACTGCAGCTTCAAATGCTTCTTTGGTAGGCCTGCACAGATAAACTGCTAGGTCTTCTCAATGATTCTCAACTTGAGAAGCTGTGACATCACAAAATGACTGGTCTCCCAGCAACTCAAGTGTAACATTCAGCCAGTGTTTCCTTCTCATTCATCCAGTTAAAATAAAACATATAAGATGTTTATTTTTATAGTGTGATCTGCAAATATTATCCCAATGAAATCTTTTTAAATAATTTAATTTTGAGGTCTATGAAATAAAACAAATCTCTATTCTTTTGTACAGAAATTTGTACCAGATTTGTGAACAGAGAATTAATAAGGCAAAAATATATAAAATAATTTTAAACTTTTGGAATTTAAAGTGAAATTTGTGTAAAACGTGTTCAGAAAATGTATGTCTATTTCAAAATCATTTGTAATTAAAGTGAAACATAATTTCATTTAAAAATGGAAGTAGGTATTTATTTGTTTACTTTATAATAACTAGCTGTATATTCAAAACATGAGCAGAATAAATATCAGTTTATTTGTTTTGCATATAAATAAATGGTAAATTATTATGAATGAAAATTCGATAAAAATAATGAATCAAATTTAAAAAACCCGAAAAGGCGGAATTTTTTTTAAATTGTAATTCAGTTCTATAAGTAAAACAATTGTAATTTAATATTCTACTCTTAAATTACAAAAGAGAAAATCTTATTGTATATTTACAAATGCTTATTATTGCCATTCTTTCACTGAGAGGTTTTTCAGTCATCTTTATAATCCATACCCTCATGGCTTCTGTTAAGTGTTCCAAGATGATGTTGATAAATACACTTATGCACAAGATCCTGGGTTCAGTAAGCAGTGCCTCCATTAAGGGGCAAACAAACAAAACAATCAAAAAACAAATAACACTATATGTGTGTTCAGGTGGAAAAGACCAGATAATACATTTTAGGAAGCAATATGTATCTCAGCCTGAAACATTTGACATTGTTAGTAAAATATGGCATTTTAAGGCAAGTGCTTTGTTCACTAATTGTAAATAATAGCTATGTTCTGTATCAGTAAACTGCAGTAAATCCAGTTCTACAAAAAGTTATATACTTTATTTAGAAATAAATTCCATTAAACATAAGCCAAATTCAAAATGAAGGATAAAATTTTTAAATAAATAAATGTACACTCAAGCTACAATGTAAATTTCTCTTTCAGTATGTGTACATTCAATTTAAATAAATATTAGCAAACTGAATTCATTACATATTATAAGTATTATAAACTATAGTTAAGAGGGATTTAGTCCTGATTCATAAATATTACTTAACATATGCAAATCAATATATGTGATACAAACCCTTAAAAAGCAGTGAATGCAAAAACAACAATCTCAAAAAATGTAGGAAAATTATTCACAGATCTGATCTTTACTTTTTTATAAACATATTTTAACAAATTCACTTTAAATAGAATGTAACTAAACATAATAAAAGCCATATATGAAAAACCCATGTCTAACATCAAGTTCAATGTTAACGTACAGGAAGGTTTTCCTTTGGTCCAGTAATAAGAAAAGTTAGCTCATTCTCACAAGTAGTAAATTACACTATTTCCTTCATCAATGTTTTCTATTTTCCATTATATATGTTTTCTCCTTATTTGTTAACTTCATTTCTATATATTCAATTCATATATATATAATTATATATATTATGTTTGTAAACACGCTTCCTACACAAATACAACAGGCAGAAGGCAGTGGCAAGTCATACTCAAATTTCTGAATGAAAGAAAACTGTTATCTGAGATAATTTATCAAGGAAGGCAATCCTTTAGAATAGAAGGAGATATAAATAACTTCCACAAAAGCAAATACTAAAAGAATTTAGCAAAAGAAAAATAAATAATTAAAGATCTACTCTAAATAAAAAAGAAGCAGGATGCTATAGAAAGGAGAAAGCAATAATTAGAAAGGTATAACTACAATGTCTTACAATACAATAAACATGATGTTGTAAAACAGAACATCAAAATTTTTAAGGCTCAGAGAGTGAAACAGAACAATACGGTGTATTTTCTTCTTGTTTCTGTTCTCTATAGGTGGGGTTAGAGTTTGTATTCCTATCAGTTATAATAAAATTTATAGTAATGGGTCAATATACATACAAAACTGGGTAACCATAAGTCAAAATCTTACAATGAAGTAACAAAGCCAAAAAGAAACAAAGATAATAAAAGAAAACTTATCAAGCCACAAAAAGAAAATGAAACGAACAAAAAGGAAATACCAAATCAACTGGAAAATGAAGTTCAAAATGGAAATAAACACCAGTCTATCACAAATTATCACAAATGTTAATGGACTTAGTGCTTCAATCAAAATTATATATTGTCAGATGGGATAATATAACAAGACCCTACATTAAAAACCATACAAGAGTCCCACTTTAGTAAGAGGAACACACATTAATTGAAAGTCAGAAGATGGAAAAGTATATTCCATACAAATGGACATGACAAGAAAGCAGGACTAGCAGTACTGAGTTCACACAAAATAGACTTTATAACAAAAGGCCATAGAGAAATATAAACAAGGACATGATATAATGATTAAAGGACCAATACAAAATGAGGGTATTAAACTCATTAAAATATATGCGTTTAATATATGAGCATCTAAATACATAAAGCAAATACTAATAGATAGATAGGAAGAAATGGATGGGAGCACAATCACAGTAGGAGACTATAACTCCCCATTACCATCACTAAACTGGTCTTTCTGAAGGAAAATTAATAAGGGAACAAAGATACAAATAGATATGATAAAATAATTGGAGTTGGTTGATATTTTCAAAACAGTACTTCTCCCCAAAACAGAATATACATTCTTTTCCAGTTCACATGGAGTGTTTTCTAGAAAAGATTATGTACTCAGGCTCAGAATAAGCCTCAACAAATTTAAGAAGACAAAAATTATTTCAAGCGTTTTTTTCTGAGTATAATATCATGAAACTTGAAATCCTTCACAGAAAAGCAGGGAGAAAAAATAACAGCAACCACATTAAACAACATGGTACTATAACAAAGGGGGGAGTTGTTGAAGTAAAAGAAGAAATTAAAATATATCTTGAGAAATATGACAAAACAGTACACAATGTCTATGGAATACAGTTAAAGCAGGTTTAAGAGGGAAGTTCATACTGACAAAGCCCTCCTCAAAGTAGAAGTACAATTTCAAATAAATAATCTAATGTTCTATGTAAATTAATCATGAAAAGAAGAGCAAACAAAACCCAAAGTCATCAGAAAGAGGGAAAATTAATGATCAAGGAGGAAAGAATTGAAATACAGATTTAAAAATAGAAAAAAAAATTAATCAAATACTTTTTTTGAAATTTTAAACAAAATTGACAAATCTCTGGACAAGATCACTAACAACAAAAAAGACAGAGAACACAAATGATATAAGAAAAGAATATGGAGAAACTACAAAGAATACAACAAATTCACAAAATATCTTAAGGGATTACCATGAGCAACTGTATGGAAAAAAAATGGATAACCAGGAAGAAATGGAGATGTTTTTGGAAACATTCAGCCCACCAATATTGCATCAAGAAGAAATTAACCATTAGAACAGACAGATAACCAGAAATGGAATAGAATTATAAATAAAATAAAAATTCTCCGCAAACAAAATTCAGACCCAAATAGCTTCACTGGGGAATTTGACCAAACATACAAAGAAAAATCCATACCAGTCCTCCTCAAACTCTTCCAAAAGATTGATATGGAGAGAGTACTCCCAAACTCACACCATAAGGCCAAAATCAACCTGATACAAAAACCAAAGACACTACCCCAAAAAGAAAACTATAGGCCAATATCAATGATAAACATAGATGTAAAAGTCCTTAAGAAATTATTAACAAACAGAATCCAACATCATGTGAAAAAAAGATCATGCACCATGAACAAGTTAAGTTCATCCCAGGAACACAAGAATAGTTGAACATATGCAAATCAATCAATCAATTGTGATACACCATATCAATAAAAGAGAAGACAAGAACGATATGATCATCTCAGTAGATGCAGAAAAAGCAATTGATAAAATTTAGCATCTATTTGCAATAAAAGTTCTTATCACAGTGGGCATAGAGGGACCATTTATCAACATAATAATAGCTATTTATGACAGATATATGGCCAGCAATATACTCAATGGTGAAAAACTGAAACCCTTCCCACAGAAACCTGAGACAAGACAAGGATGTCCATTCTCACAATTTCAATTCAATATAGTCTTGGAATTCCTAGCCACAATGATCAGGCAAGGAAAATAAGTAAACTATAGAGAATGGAAAAGAACAGTTAAAATTGTCATGATATGCAGACATGACATTATATATAGAAAACTCTGAAGCTTCACCAAAAAAAATACTTAGGCTAAAAAAGGAAATGGGTAAGGTAGCCAGATTAATTTACAAAAACCAATCTCATTTCTTTACACTACCATTGTATCAACAGGAAATCAAAGTACAGAAACAACCCCTTTTATAACTGCACCCTAAAGGATATAATGATTAAGAATAGCTCTAACCAAGGTGGTGAATGATTTATATATGGAGAAGAAGAAAACATTGATTAAGGAAATCAAGAAAGACTTGAACAATTGAAAAGATACCCAATGGTCTTGTAATGGAAGAAATAATACTGTTTAAATGGCCATACTGCCCAAGGCAATACATAGACTTAAACTGAGTTCCTATCAAATTATGAAAATCATTTCTTTTTAGGGCTGAAACAAATGATCATAAGATTTATATAGAATCTAAAAGATCCATAATTTCCAAAACAATTTTGAAGACAAATAAAGAGGCTGGGGCAATAACCCGCCTGTTGTCCATACAGTATTGCAGAACTACAATAAACAAAATGACATGATATTGGTACCGAAACAGGCATATGGTCCAATGGAACAGAATAGAGAGCCTATGAATAAATCTACAGGCCTATGTTCAATTAAAATTTTAAAGAGTAGCCAAGACTATGACAGAGAAAATATCATCTCTTCACCAACTGGTGTTGGGAAAAATGGATAGCAGCATCAGAGCAATGGAGTTAGAACAATCCTTCACCCCATACACAAGAGTAAACTCAAAATGACTTGAAGACTTAAATGTAAAGCAAGACACAGTAAATCTCCTAGAAGAAAACATATGGAAAACACTCTGAGATAAATCTCAGCAATGATCTCCTTGAACAGCCTATCCAGGTAATGGATGTAAGAGCAAAATTAATAAATGGGACCTAATTAAACTTATAAGCTTTTGCACAACAAATGGAACCATAAACAAGACAAAATGACAACCTAGAGGATTAAAGAAAATATTTAGAAATGATGCAACTTACAAAGGCTAAATTTCCAAAATATAAAGACTTCATACAAACTAATAATAATAATAAAAAGAAACCCTATCTGAAAATGGGCCAAAGCCCTAAACAAGCAATTCTCCAATAGAGACATTCAAATGCCACACAGATTTATGAAAAAATAATTGCTCACTATCATTATCAGAGAAGGGCAATTCAAAAGTGTAATGAAGTATCACTTCACAATAGTCACAATGGCCATCATTCAAACGTCAAAAAACAATAAATGCTGGGGAAGCTGTAGAGAAAGGGAACCCTCCTACACTGTTGGTAGGAATGAAGTTTGGTGTAGTCACTGTGGAATACAGGGTGGGGATTCCTCTAAAGTATAAAAATAGACTTAACATATGATCCAGCAATCCCACTTCTGAGTATATATCAAAGGGAACCTTATTTCAAAAAGACACCTGCACCCCAATGTTCTTAGCAGTGTTATATACAACAGCCAAGACATAGAAGCAACCTAATTGTCCAAAAGAGATGACAGTATACAGACGTTATGCATTATTTACACAATGGAATAATACTCTGCAATAAAAAATGATAAAACAATGACATTTGCAACAAAATGGATGTCCCCAAAAAGTGTCATTCTAATTGAAGTTAGCCAGAAAGAGAAAGAAAAATAACACAGGACATGACATATGTAGAACCTGAAAAAAATAATTTGCATGTGAACACTATGATTTCATCTGCAAAACTGAAACACACTTAAAGATCTACTTAATAATCTTATGGTTACTGCAGAAAGGGACTGGTTGAGGATATATTTGGGAGCTGTAGATTTCTAAATGTTATCCACTATATATATAAAAATAGATGTTTTCAAAGTTTCTTTTGTATGACACAGGGCAGTAAGTTAAATATCATGAAATAAAGTTTAATAGGCACAGAAATTTATGCATGTACGGGGACACTGTGCTATACACCACAGATTGATACATTGTAAATGGCATATTTCAAAGATAAATAAATGAATAAATATGTAAATAAATAAATAAATAAGTAAAAAAAATAATATTTAATAATAAAAGAAATACAATTATTCACACTACTTAACTTTACACATCAAGAAACTAGGAGGAAACAGAAAGAATAAAGAAGAAATTTGAATGAATGAAAGCAAGGCAAATAACAAGAGAAACAAATGAAAAGATAAAAATATTATACCTAAGTCTGTTTCCTTTCAACATAAAGTGGACAAAAGTTTATGTTGGCTAAGAAAATAAAGACTCAAATAAGAGTAGAAATAAAAGAGCTGATATTGCCACTCATGTTGTAGAGATGCATAGCATGATAAGAAATTAACACTAGCCAACGATTTGAATGACCTAGAACAAAAGACATATACCCAGAAACACATGTCTTCCAATACTGAAGCAAGAAGTAATTAGAAAGCTAAATAAAGCAGAAGTGTGTATGAGTAAATCAGTAATCCAAAACTCCCAAACCAGGAATAATTAACAAGATGACTTTTCTGGTGAATTCTATCATACACTTGAAGAAAATTTTTCACCAATTCTTCCCCAAATCTATCAAGAATTTGAAGGGGGTGAAAGATTCCAAAGTTGTTTTATGATGCCAGCTTTATTTGCATAACCAATCTAGAAAGGACATTATACGCAAAATATAGAAGACTATGCCTGATGAATATATGTGCCAAAATTCTCAACAAAACACAAGCAAAATGAATTCAACAACACATTTAATGTATCATAAACATACGTGAGTAAAGGGATTTATCCCTGGGTTTAAGGATACTTCAAAATATTCAAATGAATAAAGGTGACATGCCACACTAATAGAATGAGTAAAAGAACTCACATAATCATCTCAATAGGTGCAGAAATAGCCTTATATATAATGAAACATCCTTTTAATATACTCCCAAAAAATTAAATTAACCCTCTCAGTGACATGATATCATATACACACGAACACTGTGTGGACAGAAGCGAAGTAGTTCACTGTTTATTGATTCATAGAAAAAGGGTTTATATAGGACAGGCACAATGCCTCACATATCATCTAAGTTATAACAATGTAAATAATCTTAAACGATTTATGTCGCCATGGTCCTTAGTAATCACAGGATGTTAAATGATCAAGGATTGTTTTAAAGTTCATCACGGAACTTCATTCAGTAGGCGATCTCTTATCCAGCCGGCTGTGCCTGTCTTAGGTTGTTCTCCTCTAAGGATATTACCCAGCATAGGCTATCCAGCCATCCATACTGGATACATTGAGCAGGTCATTTCTTATCCAGCCTGAATATGTGACATTCCTCACAGTTTGTTTATCAGTTCAGCCCATGGGCTTATTCTCTAGAGCCTTCAGACAGGGGCCTACAAACCCAAGATCCCTTGACAGGAAAATGGATGAAGAAAATTTGATGTATATATGCAATGGTAACAATACTTTGCTTTCCTATCAACAGTGTCCATGGTGTTACTTTTTCTCCACAATCTCACCAACATCTATTTCTTTTCTTTTTGATGAGAGCGTTCTGACAAGTGTGAGGTCTTGTCTCATTTTTGGTTTATGACTTTCCTTATAATTTATAACTCTGAACATATTTTCATGTGTCATTTTGTCAACTGTATGTTTTCTACAAAAAATTGATTCAGATCTATCTATTCAGTTCATACGGATATTTTATTTAATTGGATTGTTTGGTCATTTTTGTTGTTGTTATGGTGTATGAATTTGCCATATATTTGCATATTAACACTTGATTGGAAAATATCACATGCAAATATATTCTTCCAATGTGTTGGTTGACTTTTCATTTTATTGATCATTTTTTTCTTTAGTGTAAATCTGTTTAGAGTGATACAATCATATTTTGTAAGTTTTGCTTCTGCTTCCTTTGCCAGAGGAGACATATGTAGAATCAAATTAAGTCCAATGTCAGAGTGTACTTCTTATATTTTACACTAGGATTCATTGTTTTCAGGTTTTATGTTTTATATGCCCAGGAGTGGGATTGCTGTGTCATATGGTAGGTGTATTTTTATTATTGAAAGAACTTCCATACTGTTTCCAATGTGGAAGCACCAATTTTCATTCCCACCAACAGCATTGGAGAGTCCCTTTTTGTCCACAACCTCCCGAGTATTTATTATTTGCAGACATTTTGATGACAGCCCTTCTCAGTAATGTGAGTTAATACATTATTTTATTTTTGTCTTGCATTTGTATAATGATTAGCAATGTGAGCAAGTTTTTATGTTCCTGTTTGTCATCTGCGTGTCTCCTTTAGAGACATGCCTTCTGCTCATTTTCTGGCTGAGTTGTTTGTAGATTTTTGAAATGGAGTTGTATGAACGATGTGTGTATTTTAGAAATTAGCCTCTTTTAGATTGCATTATTTCCAAATGTTTTCTCCTTTTTGGAAGTTCATCTTTACATATTGTAAATTTTGCTGTGTAGAACCTTTTAAGTTTAATTAGGACCTATTTATTTATTTTGCTTTTATAGTTTTCAGCTTGGGAGAGTGACATAAGAAAATTTTGCTTCAATTTTTGTCTTGTTTTGCATATGTTAGTTTCCAGGAGTTATATTGTGTCATGTATTAGATTCAGATATTTAAAACATTTTGAGTTTATTTTTATACAGTGTGAGGGAGTGTTCTAATTTCATTGATTTACATGTAGCTGTTTAGCTTTCTCAACATCTCTTCCTGAAAGCTGTAATTAAGGCATTGTATATTTTTGTTTCCTTTGTCATAGATTAGTTGACCATAGGTGTGATGTTTTATTTCTGCCTCTGTGTTCTGTTCCAGTGATATAGATGTTTGTTTGTTTTCCAGTATTGTGCTGTTTTAATTACTGTTTTTGTAATATAGTCTGAGATAGGAGGGTTGTGGTTTATGCCTCCAAATTTGTTCTTTTTCCTCATTGTTTCTTTTGCAGTTCTGGTTCTTTTGCAGATCCATACAAATCTTAGGACTGTTTTAATTTCTGTGGAAAATATCATGAACTTCGATCTGAATCACTTTATATATGTACACATTTTATGTAGTATGTATATTTTAACAATATTAATTCCTCTAAACTAAGACCTTGAGACTGCTTTCCATTTCTTTGCAACATCTTCAAATTTCTTTATCAGTTTCCTATTGATTGTATTATCTTGGGTTTTTCATAGGTTTTATTTTTGATCTGATTTCATATGGGTTTTTTAAAGTTATGGAATATTTCATTGTTTGTGTAAATAAATGTGACAGTTTTTGTATATTAATCATGAATCATGCTACTTTGCTAAATGTCTTTATTAGTTTTAGTTGTTTTGTTGTGGAGAATCTTTAGGGTTCTCTCTATAGATTATCATGTCATCTAAAATAATAACAGTTTAACTTCATTCAATCCAACTTGAATAATTTTTTCTTGTCCGATTGCTGTTGCTAGGACTTCCCATACTGTGTTTAATTGAAAGGGTGAGAGTGGGCATCGTTGCTTTATTCCTCAACTTGGCTTTCAGTTATTCACTTTTGCATATTGTGTTGTCTGTTGTTCTGTAATTAATGAGTTTAGTTATGTTGAGATATATTTCCTGAATCCTACATTTGTAAGTGGTTTCTGTTTTTGTTGATCCTATTTTTCTTGTTGTTGGTGATGTTGCTGCTGTTTTAATGAATAAAAGTTGAAGTTTGTGAAATGCTTTTTATCGATTTATTGGAATGAATACATCATTTTCCCTATTTCTTTTGTTAATGTGCTGTATAAAACTGATTGACTTCATGCAATTTCAAACTCTCTTATGACCCAGGAATGAATTAAAGTGGATCACGTAGTATGATTCATTTTAGGTATTGCTGGATTTAGTTTTCTAATAATATTTTTTTTGAATTTTTGCATCTATATCAACCAAAGTTATTGGCTTGAAAATCTCTTTGCTTGTACTTTGTTTGTTGGCTTTGCTTTCAGGGTGATGTAAGCTTTATAGAATTAATTTGTGAGTTTCCCACATTTTCACAATTTTTGAATAGTTGAAGAATATAAGTTCTGCTTTGTATTTCTGTACAGTTCTCCACAGGAGCTGTTAAAATCTGCCCTAATATTCAACGAATTTTTTAAATGCAGATTCTATCTTTCTTCTAGAAATCAGTTTGTTCAAATTATTTGTTTCACCTTATTCCTGTCTATTTCTAGACATTTGTCTTTTTTTTTCTAAGTTGTCCAGTTTATTGCCATGTAAATGTTGACAAAATGTTCCCTTTTTTGTATATCTGAGGGAAGAATTGTTATTTCTCCACTTTTAAGTCTGACTTTATTATTTTGGAGCATCTCTCTTTTCTTCATGATGCCCTTTCCTAGAGGTTTTTTGAATTTGCTTATCTTAAAAAGAAAACAAAAACAAAATCTTTGGTTTTACTACTCTTCTGCATAGTTGTTTTTTCTCTATAATTTATATTTACACCTGTAATATTTAGGATCATGTTTTTTCTTTTTTTAACTTTTTTAATTGGTTTTTAATCATTTTACAAAGTTGTCTCAAATTCCATTTTAGAGCACAATTTTTTATGTACAACGAACATATATACATTTGTTGTCCCATTATTTCCCCTGTGAGCTGCCGTAAAATCTTTTGTATATTTCCCTGTGCTATATAGTACAATCCTATTTGCCTATTCTACAATTTTTACCTCCCAGCCTATATCTTCCCACACCACAACCCTTGGCAACCAACACTTTGTATTCTCTGCCTGCGAGTCAATTTCTGTTTTGTATTTATGCCTTTTTTGTTTGGTTTGGTTTTGCTTTTTGATTCCACACATGAGCCATCTCATATGGTATTTTTCTTTCTGTTTCTGGCTAACTTCACTTAGACTGATTTTCTCCTGGACCATCCATGTTGCTGAAAATGGCATTATGTTGTCAGTTTATAAGAGTGACTACTATTCCATTGTATAAATATACCACCTCTTCTTTATCGAGTCAAATGTCGATGGACATTTATGCTGTTTCCATGTCTTGGCTATTGTAAATAATGCTGGATATGAACATTGGGGTGTAGGTGTCTTCCTGAAATTGGGTTCCTTCTGGATTTATGCCCAGGTGCGGGATTCTTGTGTTATATGGTAAGTCTATTCCAAGGCTTTTGAGGAATCTTCATCCTGTATTCCACAGTGGCTGCACCAAACTGCATTGCCACCAGCAGTGAAGGACTGTTCCCTTTATTCCACAGCCTCTCCAGCATTTGTCATTTGTGGATTTTTGAATGATGGCCATTCTGACTGGTGTGAGGTGATACCTCACTGTAGTTTTGATTTGCATTTCTCTGATAATCAGTGATATTGAGCATTTTCTGATGTGCCTTTTGATCATTTGTATGTCTTCCTTGGAGAATTGCTTGTTTAGGTCTTCTGCCCAATTTTGGATTGGGTTGTTTATTTTTTCTTATTCAGTTGGATGAGCTGCTTATATACTCTGGAGATCAAGCCTTTGACGGTTTCATATGCAAATTTTTTTCCCTTTCCATTGGTTGTCTTTTTGTTTTACTACCGGTTCCTTTACTGTGCAGAAGCTTGTATGTTTCATTAGGTCTCATTTATTTATTCTTGTTTTTTCTCTTCTACGAGAAAATTTTCCAGACATATGTGAGATAACGCTTTGCCTTTATCTTTCTCTTGGAGTTTTATTGTATCTTGTCTTATGTTTAAGTGATTTTTCTATTTTGAGTTTATATTTTTTGTATGGTGTTCTAGCTTCATTGGGAATGTTTTAGCTTTATTGAATTACATGCTGCTGTCCAGTTTTCCCAACACCAGTTGCTGAAGAGACTATCTCTATTCCATTGTAATTTCTTGCCTTCTTTGTCTCAGATTAATTGACCAAACTTTTGTGGGTTCATTTCTGGGCTCTCTATTCTGTTCCATCGACCTATATGTATGTTTTTCTACCAATAGTGTGCTGTCATGTTGACTATAGCTCTATAGCATTATGTGAATCTTTTGTGTAAAGAAATGCCACTGATATTTGAAGCAAAATCTTGTAACCTACTACCTTGCTGAATTCTTTGATCAGCTGTAGTAAATTTTGTCTGGATCTTTAAGAGTTTTCTATATATGGTAACGAATTCTGTGCATATAGTGAGACTTCTACCTCTTCATTTCCAATTTTCATCACTTTTACTTCTCTCTCGTTTGATTGCTGTGGCTAGGGCTTCCAAGTCTATCTTGAGTAGGAGTTGTGATAGTGTGCATTCTTTTACTTTCCCAGATTTTAGTGGGAAGAATTTGACTTTCTCACCATTGAGTACTATACTGGCTGTAGGTTTGTTATCTATAGCTTTCATGATGTGAAGATATATTCCCTTTATGCCCAATTTGGTGAGAATCTTTATCATACATGGTTGTTGAATTTTATCAAATGCTTTTCCTGCATCAATTGAGATGATCATGTGGTTTTGGTTGTTTCTCTTATTGATGTGCTGTATTACATTGAATGATTTCCATATGTTGAACCACCCCTGTGTCCCTGGCATGATCCCCACTTGGTCATGATGTATAATCTTTCTGTGTTGAATTCTATTTGTTACTGTTTTGGTGAGGATATTGGCGTCTATATTCATCAGTGATATTGGCCTATAATCCTGATTTTGTCAGTGTATTTGCCTGGTTGTGGTATTGATGTTTCACAGAGTGACTTTGTGAATATTACTTCCTTTTCAATCGTCTGGAAGTGTTTGAGAAGGACAGGTATGAGTTCTTCTTTTATGTTTGGTAGAATTCCACAGTGAATCCGTCTGGTCCTGGACTGTTATATGTAGGGAGGTTTTATACTGCTATTTTGATTTCATTTCTAGTGTTCTGCTTTTTCAAGGGATCAGTTATGTCTTGATTTAGTCTTGGTGGACAGTATGTTTCCAGAAACTTGTGCATCCCTTCTAGGTTTTACAGTTTGTTTCAATATACTTTTCATAATATTCTCGTATGATATTTTGTATTTCTAATTTTTTGTAGTAATTTTTACATTCTCCATTCTTATTTTGGTAATTTGTACTCTCTCACTTTTCTTCTTTTTGAGTTTGGCCAGAGGATTGTCGATTTTACTTACATTTTGGAAAAACCAGCTTTGAATTGGTTGATTTTTTCCTATGGTCTTTTTAATCTCTATTTTATTTATTTCCTCCCCAATATTTATGATTTCCTTCCTTCTGCTTCCTTTTGGGGTTTTTTGTTCTCCTTTTTCTTGTTCATTCTGCTGGTGGGTTAAATTGTTTATTTGTGATTGTTCTTCTTTTTTGAGCATGGCCTATATCACTATAAACACCCCTCTCAGCACTGCTTTTGCTGTGTCCCATAAATTTTGTGGGGTTTTGCTTTAATTTTCTTTTGTCTCAAGCTAATTTTTCATTTCAACTTTGATTTCTTCATTGACCCATTGGTTTTTGAATAACATATTGTTTAATCCCCATGTTTTCCTATTGTTCTCCTTTGCTTCTCTTTTGTTGATTTCTAGCTTCATGGCATTGTGGTCAGTAAAGAAGCTTGAGGTAATTTCTATCTTCTTTGAAATGCTGAGGTTTGTTTCCTGCCCAAGTACATCATGAAACCTGGAAAATGTCCCACATGCACTTGAAAATAATGTATATCCTATTTTGTGGGGGGTGCAATGCTCTTAAAATATCCACCAAGTGTAATATTTGTGTTGTGTTATTTAACTTCTCTTTTGCCTAATTTATTTTCTGTCTCGATGATCTGTCCAGTGATGTTAATGCAGTTATGAAATCTCCAAATATGAATCCCCCTTTATATCTGTTAGCAATTATTTTATGTACTTAGTTGCTCCTGTATTTGGTGCATAAGTATTAATGAGTGTTTTATCCTCATATTGTATCAATCCTTTAATCATTATAAAATGTCCTTATTTATCTTTCTTTATGGTCTTTGTTTTAAAGACTATTTTGTCTGAAATCAGTTCAGCAACACCTGCTTTTAGGCTTTTCAAATTATATGGAATACTCTTTTCCAACCTTTCACTCTCAATCTATATGTGTCCTTCTCTCTGAAGTGAGTCTCTTGTATGCAGCATATTGAAGGTTCTTGCTTTATTATCCAGCCTGCCACTCAATGAGTTTTGACTGGAGCATTTAGTCCATTAACATTTACAATAATTGATGATAGGCTTGTGTTTATAGCCAATTTCACCTTATCTTTGCAGTTCATTTGGTATTTCCTCTTTGTTCCTTTCATGTTCCTTTTATTGTTTGGTCATTTTCCTTTGTATTATCATGAATTTTATTTCGATTTTTTGACACCCTGGTAAGTTTTTGTCTTCTTGTTACCCTTTTTTATAAGTCCATTAGACTATTACTATAACTGATTTTATTAAACAGATAGTAAGATGATCTCAAACCCATCCTACCGAGAACAAAATATTTTAAATGGAAAGACCAAAAAAATAAATTCTCTATTTTCCTGCCTCCCTCTCCCACTCTCAATGATTTGCAAGTCTTGTTTTAAAATTTTGTGTTTATTTTATTTGTAATTCATGAATTATCACCTTTCCAGCTGTGAGTTTCACATTTCTGTTGCATCCTGCTGCTTTTCCTTTTAGAGAAGACATTTCAATAATTCTTTTAGCATGGGTCTAGTTTTGCTGAACTTTTGAACATTTTTCTTGTGTGTGAAAATCTTTATGTCTCCTTCTACCAAAAAGAATAACCTTGCTGGTTTAAGTATCCTAGGGTATACAATATTTTTCATTCAGGACTTTGAATATATTTTGCCACTCCCTTCTGGCCTGTAGTATTTGTGCAGTGAAATCAGCTGGGAGCCTTATGGGGATTCCCTTGAAACACACTCTTTGCTATTGTCTTGGTGTCTTTTGGATCATTTCGTTATCCTTTACTCTCGGAGTCTTAATTATATGTCTTGGTATGGGTGTATTTGGGTTCTTCCTGTTTGGGGCACTCAGAGCTTCCTGTATTGGATACCTGATTCCTTCTTTAAGTTTAGGAAGTTCTCAGTCATGATATCTACAAAAACCTTTGCAATCCACTTTGATCTTTCTTCCCCTTCTGTGACATTTATCATGCCAAGTTTGGCATGATTTTACTATCCCATAGGTTCCTTATGGTTTTCTAATTTGTTTCTTGTTGTTTCTCTTGTAGCTCTACTGATTGGCTGCTTTTTATTGTCCTGTCTTATAAGTCACTAATTCGTTCCTCTGCACTATATTGTCAGCATTGCTACACCTTTAAATCATTCCTCATCTCAGTCAACGGGTTCTATTCTACCCGGCTCTTCCTTATAGCTTCCATTTCATTTTTGACATATTTTATATCTCTAAACACTATCTCTTTTATTTCCTTCACTACTTAGATCACTGCATTTTTGAAATCTGCATCTAGTAGGTTTTTGATGTCTATTTCACTGATCATTCTTTCAGGGGATTTCTCTTGTTCTTCTAATTGGGAATGGCTTCTCTGCTTCTTCAACTTTCTACTACCTCTCTGGCACTGTGGTTTATGGTGTATCAGTTATATACTGTTGTCCTAAAGGTGTATATGTACCTAATGCCTATGTAGTAATACAACTTAGAAAATAGAAAAAAAGAGAGAGAGGTAAAGAATATTAAAGAAGGGAGAAATAAAGCTTTGAAGACATTGTAAAATGAATAATATTAAAGAAAGTTGAAGCAGAGTTTTGAAAAATAATAATAGTAAAATTATTTTTAAAAATTTCAAAGGGATTAAAATGGGGGTATATATAATTGAATATGAAGTAAAAATTAAGAGGGTAATAGAAAATGGAACTGGTAAAAACAGATTAAAACAAGGGGGTTGTCTGTGTCCTGCTGGAGAGTGTGTATTTTAATGTGAATTCTTTCTGTATTCATCCTGTTTTGGAATCTCAGCTTGCTGTTTCCAGAGTCCCTCCATTGGAGCCCTCATCTGTGCTGCTCCCAGGGCATGTTGTCAAGCAGATCGCTCCTACACCCTACACTGGTTCAGGTGCAGCTCTCTTTACTCTGGGCTGGCTTGTCACTTCCCTGCCGATGCTGCAGTCAGATGTTGCAGACTGACCAGGCAGGATTGGGCATCATGCCCTCTCCCAGCACCATGGTCAAGGGCTGCATTCCAGCTCAAATTTGAGGGTACACCCACCCCTTCAGGTTGCAGATCATTCTGCTGCTCTGTGCCACTGTACACTCTGCATCGGGTTTGCACACAGGAAGGGGGCTCAGGGAAGACTGAGGAACAGCCCTGTCCCTGGTCTGGGCCAAAATCCAGCTCCTTGTTTGTCTTGGCAGACAAGTTATCTGAGGAACCAAGGCAGTAGGATCATATTTGCCTCATGCTGTCAACAAGTCTCAGTCTGGCCCTTCATGCTGCCATGTCCTTTGGTGTAGATGTAGGTTTTTCCTCCACTGCCGACTGGGTACAAAGCACCAGAGGCTATGGTGGCTGTGTCTGAGCCCAGCTCTCTTCACCTAGAAACTTCTGTGGATTTTCAGAGATGCGAATTGCACCCTACCCCGCACAGGGCACATTTGCCCTGTTGCTTTATGAAGGGCCCAGATTGTTCTGTGCTATTCACCCATAGCAATGGCACAAAGCCCACTCCATTCTCCTGGGTCGCCACAGTGCAGCCATTTCCCATCTACCACCCTGCTCGGGCAGCATGGCCCTGCCCCTAGCTTCTGGGGGTTTTCATCTGGGTGTCACAGGGATTCTCTGTGCCTGTTTATCTTAGTTCTGTCAGTCAACTTATACTCTGTACAGGTCCAAGCCTAGGAGGCTCCCCCTCCAACCTGCCGATCTCTGAGTTGGAGAGGGGAGACACTGTGAATGAGCATCAGTCCTTCTCTGATGCTCTCTCCCCGTGGGACCTGTCCCACTCTGTTTTGACTTTTCTTCTTCTTTCTTCCTTTTCTCCCATCAGATTTTTCACATAGTTATCTATTGAAGAGGACGATGTTCTGTCAGAGTTCTGCAGGTTCTCTGGTTAACTGAGTGGGTCTGTGGATGTGACTCTTAGTGCATTTATGTGAAAGGGTGAGCTACGAGCATCTTTCTTCTCCACCATCTTTGTATCCCCGACAGAAAGTCTCACTTTATGGTGGAAGATAAACATAGTCTGGAAAAAATGGAAAAGATATTCCATGGAAATGACAAGAAAGTGCAGATTGCAATGCTCAACTCATTCAAAATATGTTTTAAAATAAGGGCCAAAATGAAAAAAATATGAGATTATATAAAGAAAAATAGATAAAATAAGGGTATTAAACTCATTAAAATATATATGGACCCAACACCATAGATACTAAGTATAAAAAGAAATTTTAGTAGACATGAAAGAATTAATTCATTATGAAACAATAATAGTAGATGAGTTGAACACCTCACTATTCTGATGGCCAGATCATCCAGAAAGAATATCTGTAAGGAAACAGAGGTCTTAACAGCATATTAGATAATTTGAACCTAAGTGAGCTATTGGACTCTGCATCAGAAAAGCATAACACATAAACTATTCAAGTGCGTACAGGATGTTATCTAAGGAATTAACCACATATTATGTCATGAAATGAGCCTCAGGGACTTTAAGCAAATATAGATTACAGCAAATATTTTTCCATACACAAAAGTATGATACTGTGCATCAACACTACAAAGAAGAATAGGAAAATCACAAACATGAAGTCAAACCACATCCTTTAAAAAATAAAATAAAAATGTCAATGATGAAATCAAAGAGGTGATGAAATCAGACAGGTAATAAAATCATACCTGGAGACAAATTACAATGAAAACACACTTTCATAACACGTATCGGATGCAACAAACACAAATCTAAGAGGGAAGATGAGAACAAATCATGTATTCTACAAGGAACAAGAAAAATGTCATACAAAGGACAAAGCATACCACAAAAAATAACAAGAAATAAGAATAAACTAAACCCAAAGGCAGTAGAATGAGATATCTTTAATAATTATGTTGAAAATAAATAAAATAAAAGTTGAAAAATAAATTAAAAATCAAAAAATCAACAGCTTATTTTTTCTTAAAAATATTAACAAACAGGTAAGAATTTAGCCAGGCTTATCAAGAAATACAGAGACTTGACCCTAACAAAATAAGAAATGAAACAGTAAAAATAACATCTGATATTACAGAAATATAAAAAATGATTATGAAAGCAGTATGAGCTATTACATGACAACAAATTGGATGACCTAAAAGAAATGGACAAATTTCTAGAAATGTACAGCTTGACCACAATGGATAAAAAGAATACTGAGAACTTGAAAAGAACAATCGGTATAAGTTAAGTAACATCTATAATTTAAAAAACACCCCTTGAACAAAATGCCTGGATGCCTTCACTTAAACCTCTTTACCCCCAAGTATTTTAAAAAATGATGGAGGAAGGAAAATTCCCAAAGTTATTCTATGAGGCCACCATTACCCTGATAACAAAATCAGTCAAAACACTAACAAAAATGAATGAAAATGAATATCCAATATCCTTGATTAATATACACTCAAAAATCCTTGAAATACAGCAACAAATGAATCCAGCAATACATAGAATGGATTACACATGATGATCATTTGGATTCCTTCCAGAGTCACTAGGATGATTCAAAATACACAAGTCAATCAGCGTGACACATATCTAACAAAGGAAGGACAAAACTCACAAGATGCTGTCAATACATAAAGAAAAGACATTTGACAAAATTCAAAATACATTCATCATCAGAAATCTCATGAAAGTGAGTACAATGGGAACATCTCTCAACATACTAAAGGCCATTTATAACAATTTATAATACTCAGGGGAAAGCTGAAAGCATTCTGGGTAAATTCGGAAACAGGAAAATGATTCCTACTCTCAGCACTTGTGTTCAATAGTAATAGAAGAAAATAAAAGAAAAAGAGAAAGAAGTAAAATAAATGCAAAATGGAAAGAAAGAGGCAAAATTGTCACCAGTACTGATGGTATAACAATCCACATAGAGAGTCCTTAGGGCTCCACACTGACTATTATGAAAAATAAATAATTTCATCAAGGGAGCAGGGTAAAAGTTTAATGTAAAGTAGTCTCGCATTGCAACATATTAAACATGAGATACCATATAATTGACCTTGAAAGCAATAATATTTAAAACACTATACCCCGAGTAACTTGGAATAAAGTAACCACATATGTGAAAGATCAAAACACTGAAAATTATAAAACATTGACTAAGAGATTAAAAATGACTCAAAGAAATGGAAAGATGTCTTGTGCTCTTGGATTGAAAGAGTTAATATTGCTAACATGGCCGAGCTACACAAAGAAACATACAAATTCAGTGCGAGTACTGTTACGAAGCTGTAGTATTTTCCACAGAACCAGAAAATAAATAAGTTTTACGTGAAACCATTAAAAATTGCCAAAATGATCTTGAGTAAAAACAACAAATCTGGAGGTATAACCCTCCCAGATACCTTACTATACTACAAACCTACAGTAATAAATACAGCATGGCATTTGCACAGAGATATAATCAATAAAATCAGATAGAGAGCCTAGAAATAATTCCACACACCTATGAGCAATGAATCTATGATATAAGAGGCAAGAGTACACAGTGGAGAAATGACAGTCTAGTCAATGGATCGTGTTTGGAAAGCTGGATATCTACATGTAAAACATTGAAATGAGAGCATTCCCTGACATCATATACAGAAATAAACTCCAAGTGAATTAAAGACCTAAATATAAGACCTGATACTATAAAACTTCTAGAATGGAATATATGTGATACCCTATTGTATATATATCATAGGAATATTTTCATATTTCAATCTTCTAAGGCAAAAGAATCAAAGCAAAAATAAGCAAGTGGGACCTAAACAAAGTTGAAAATTTCTGCACAGCTAAGGACACTATATGTGAAATGAAAACACTGCCTGTATAATTGGAGAACATATTTGCAAACAATGCAAGTGACCAGGGGTTAATAGATGTAGGTTAATAGATGTAACATGGATTTAGGTTACACAACTCAAGGTGAAAAACAAACATCCAATCAAAAACAAGAGAAGAGAACCTGAGTTAATATTTTTCCCAATAAAACATACAGATGAGTAACAGGAAAGTGATAAAATTGCTCAACATTTCTAATTATTAGTTAATTGCAAATAAAAAGCACAATGAGATATCACTTAAAACTGGTCAAATGGCTATTATGAAAAATTCCACTAATAGAAAGTGTTGGAGACGATGTGGAGGTAACCAATCTTTTGTATACTCTTGGTAGGAATATATATTTTTGTAACTTGTATGGAAAACAGTATTCAGATTTGTTTAAAAACTAAAAAGTTAACTACCACATGACACAGTAATACATCTCCTAAAAAAAATCTGGTGAAGAAAACCTAAATTGAGAAGAACCAATGTTCAAAACAGCACGGTTTATAATATGCAAGACAGGGAAGCAATCCTAGTGTCCACAGTAGACTATGGACTTAAGAAGATATGATGTTTCTATAAATATGAAATGGAATATTACTCAGACATGAAACAGTTTAACACATTGCTATTTCAGCATCATGAATGGACCTACAAAATATTGTGCTTAGTGAAGTAACTTAGACAAAGACAAAAGAATATAATTCAATTTATATGTGGAATATAAAGAATAACAAATATCTGTGTACATCTATCTATAGCTATCTGTTGATAGATGACAGATAAACAGATAGTTAGAAGGATAATACATGTTAGAAAGCTAGATAAATAGATGATAGATAGATAGATAGATGAGAGATAAATGGAAAGTTAGATAGATAGATAGAAAGATAGATAGATAGATAGATAGAGACATGATAGAGTGGTTAAGAGATTAGATAGAAAAGACTTAAATAGACTTAAATATATGGGAAAAAGCTTATGTTTACCAAAGGGAAAGGAAAGAGAATTTAATGGTAGAACATTGACAAATAGAATGTAGTATACATAAAGGAGAGAAGCAACAAGGATAATCTGTATAGATCATGGAATTATACACAATAGCTTAAAATAATTGTATGTTAAATTCATTTCAATAATTCATAATGAAATATAATCACCAAAGTGGTTAGAATACCTAAGCTGTACATCTGAAACTACACAATATAGTACATCTACTGTACTTCAATTAAAAATAAAACACCTCATGGATTATTTAGTCATTTTTTAGCTGATAGCAGCTTCCTTTAATATTGATTTATTTTTACTCTTTTCCTTTTATGATTACTGACTCAAATTATTTCTTTTACTTTTGTAATCATGTTACCAGTTTGAAGTATCTATATTTATTGCCCCTGATTTCCTATTTTTCTCTCTTTAATCCATGTAGTATAGTAGCATTTAAAAACATACCCAAAGAAACAGTTGCAAATTTCTCGTGGTATCCCCTTAGCATTTTGATCAATATTTTGCATATATTTGCCATTTTATATTTCTTAGAAGATGTCTTATCTTCATCTCTTATTAGGTGTGTCGGTTTTGTTTTTTTCATCATATTCAGGATTTCTTTGTCTGGTAATGTATTTGTTTTCACTTTATATCTAAGTGATAACTGTTTAAGTATTACTGGGTGAGTTATTTCTTATATCAGAAGTTTGAAAATGTAATTTTATTTACCTTGCCCTATGTTTTCCGATCAGAAATCTACTGAGAGCCTAATGGGGGTTCCTTTGTAGATTATCATAATTTTTTTGGCTTCCTTTAAAATTTTTTCTCTGTCATTGACTTGCCAATTTGCATATGACTTATCTTGAAAGAGGTCCCTTTGTCTTAAAGTTATTGGTGTTTTATTGGCTCATGGACATGTATATCAGTTCCTTACACAGGTTCAGGAATTTATCAACTATTACTTCTTTAAATAAACCATCAGCTTCCTTCTAATATTCTTCTCCCTCCAGGATTCCACTCTAATGTGCACTTCCAGAAGAAGTCTGATGGTTACTGTAGAATTTCCTACTTTTTAATATCTTGTACCTCTGCACTCTCTTATCATTTCTAATTTTGTATTGGTGTGTTTGCTAATCTCTCTTCCGCAGAGACAGTCTACTTCCAATGCTTTCTGTTGCATTCTTCATCTCATTTATTAAGTTCTCCTGGTCCTCAATGTTTGGTTATTTTATAGTTTCAGTCTCTTTGGTAATGTATTCCTTATCATCATTTCATTTATTCCTGAGCTCACTAAACTACATTCTTAGTATTGTTTTTTGTATTGAGTTTCTGAATGACACCTATTTGGATTCTCTATTAGTTATATGGCAATATACCATGACTTAAGTTTGTTTGCTGCATGGTTGACATTGTGTGTGTGCGCGTGCACAGGTGCGTGTGCATGTGTGTGTCTGTGTCTGTCGGTGTCTGTGTCTGTGTATCTGTGTGTGTCCATGCCCTATAATGTTACTGTGATTGGTCATGATCTTGATAAATTATTGCTCTGATGACACTAAATAACAGACTGGGAGTTGGAGTCCTTGCTTTGTATTCTGGTAGTTGGCAATATTGCACAATTTTTGGTTTTACTTACCTGAGCTACCTCTGATAATATTTCAAAATGGCACTTTCCAGTCGCTACTGTCTGGATAAAAGATGTGTTTTCATTGTCACTTCTTAGACTTCTCTGGTAGTTAATGTCACTTTTGTCACTGGGAAGGCGATCTTTTCCTTTTATCTGATATCTCTTGAGACTCAGTGTACACATTGAGGAAATTTGTAAAGACTGGTGGGTATTTGGAATCAGGCAAGTGCCTTTGCTAAGTCCAGTGTTGCAAGGTAGCTTGTCTCCACCACTGTGAATGGGGAGTAGTTACAGAGTCATGAATGTCTGAGTGCCTGAAGGTTGGAATTTCTGTGTCCATTTTGTCTCCCTCCTAGTTACATGTGACCATGAGTAATAGTGCAGTTGGGGGCCGAAGCTGTGTGAACCACTGAGACCCTGTTTCTGCTGGGTTCTCTGAACTTGTGGACTCAGATATCCTAGTCAGGGGGCCTTATTGCAGACACCAAATCTCCTCTTCCCTCACTTCAGCCTCCTTTGTGTGTTTTAGTCCACCAAATTCACATGTTCACATGTGTACTGGAGTTTTGTTTTGTGTTGTAGTTCTTTTTGTTGAGATGTGACTGCAGATATAAGGGGAGAGACAAAAATAGATTAAACTTATGTCAATTTTTAAAGTATATACTTTTTCAATTAAAAGCTTAAATTCTAATAAGGACATTATAGGAACACTAAAAAAAGTGAACAAATCACCTCCACTAATATCATAGTACTACAAGATATTTTGATTACCCTGGGTTCTTTTCTTCAATGTTTTTCCCATCTTCATGCACATTTTACTATAAAATATCCCTATAATCTCTTAAAAATCAATTAAATTATTAAAATATTTCTTTGTGTTTTAAATATAGCCCTGTTGGTTCTCTAATTTATTACTAATAGCTTACACATATCTGTCTTCTCATCCTTCTTCCCTGTCTGCACAGGAAACCACTACTTGGTACAGTACACATATATATGTGATTCTGTTCCTGTTTTTTTTAAGATTCTTTCCCTTATATCTTTAGTTTCCTCAGGAAAGTGGTAACATAGAGTGTTTTTCTCTGTATGACATATTTTTCTATGTGCAACACTCTCTGGGTCCAGACACATTGTTCCAAATGGCAGAAATTTACTTTTTAATATGACAATGACTAAGTATTTATTACTTTATCTATATCTCAAATCTGCTTCATTCAATCATCTTCTGATGGGCAGTTGAGTTGTGCTTCTACCCTTGGCTATTATAAATGATGATGTTAAGAACATTGGGGGTAGTATATCCTTTAAAGTTAATGTTTTCATTTTCTTTGAGATTTATACCAAAAACTGGAATTGCTGCAAAATATAGTGGTTCTATTTCTAGTTTTCTGAGCAGTGTCCACACTTTTATAATAGTGGATGCATAAAATTATTTTTCCACCAACAGTGTACCTGGGTTCCCTTTTATCGAAATTATTATTAATGTTTGTCATATGTAGACTATTTGTTAATAGCCATTTTGGTTTCTGTGAGATTATATTTCATTCTGGTTTTGATTTAGGATTTCCTAATAATAGCAAAGCTATGTTTCTTTTTATGTGCATGAAATCATCTACATGTCTGTTTTTGAAAAGTTTCGATGAAGATCTTTGAACTGTTTTTAATTTGGGGTCTTTGTTTTTTAACTCTTGATTCTAATATGCTATATATATACTATGGATATTAATACTTTGTTGGTTTCATTGTCTGAAACTCTTTCTTCTATACTGTGTGTTGTCATACATCTTGCTGAAGGTTTCCTTTGCTATGCAAGATGTTTTGCACTTCACACTTACACAAGTGGAATCCCTTTATCACAGAGTAAATCTATTATTTCCTCAGTAAATTTAAAACCAGTTATTGTTAGTTTTCCTTTTTTTTTTTTACTTAGGAGATAGATCAAAAGTAAATATTGCTATGATTTACCTCAAAGGAAGTTCTGCTCCTGTTCTTGGTCAGAAATTTTGTAGTTTCAGGTTTTACATTTAGGAAATTAATCCATTTTTATCCTATTTTGTATAATATGGAAGGAAGTGCAGTTACATCTTCCTTTTACATGTACTGTCCAGTGTTCCCAGGACTACTTGTTGAAGAGACTTCCCTTTTTCCATTGTATACTCTTGCCTCCTTCATTGTAGACTAACTGACCATATGAGTGTGGGTTTATTTTAGGACTCTTTATTTTGTTCCATTAATCTATGTGACTCTTTAAGTGATATATTTCGATGTTTTGATTAGTGTAACTTTGAAGTATATTCTTAAGTCAGGGAGGATAATACCCACAGGTTTGTTCATTTTTCAAAGATAATATTAGAAAATTTGGATCTTTCACAATTTGTATAAATTTTATTATTTTTCTCTGTGTTTTGTGAAGAAACACATGGATCCTGTGAGAAAAGAAATTTACTGAAAGAAAAAACCTGAGAAAAATTGTAAAGTGTGGTGGATAAATCATACAATATTAAACAAAAATGGATTGCTGTAAGAATCAAAGGAAATATCTATAAAGAAATATGACAACAAAAACAAATTCCATGGGGTATAGCAAAAGAAGTATTAATAGGGATGCTTATAGCAAAATAATCCCACTTATACAAATAAGAAACATCTCTCTCTCTTATAACATAATCCTACAAAGCAAAGATGTAGAAAAATAATAAACAAACTTGTTAGTTGATGGAAAGACAGCTGAAAGGTCAGAATATAAATTAAAAATGTTAAAAATAGAAACATCTAATCAAACTACATAATTGCTTTTGAAATATAAATATAACTGTTAAGCTTTAATGAGACTAATGTGCAAAAAAGAGAGTAAAGATTAAAAAGCTCAAAAATGAATGAGAAGTTACAGCTTATATCAAAGTAACACAAAGCATCATAAGATGATACAACAAATTATATGCCAATTAAAATGGAAACCCTAGAAGAAATGGACAATTTTTTGAAAGACGTGTTCTCCAGGATGGAATGAGAAATAGAAAATATTAACAGATTAGCACTAATGAAATTGAATTAGTAATTAAACAAAATCTCCCAGGAAACAAAATTACAGGCCTAGACATCTTCACAGGTGACTTCTGCCAAAAATTTAGAGAAGAGCTATCACCTATACTTCTTAGAGAATTCCAAAAATTTGCAGAGGAAGGGAGGCTTCCACATTTCTGTATCACACTACTACTAAGGCAGGAACAAACATCTCATAAAATTACAGGTTAAATACTACTGATAAGCATACATGAAAAAATCATCACTAAATTGTTAACAAATCAAACAATACATTAAAAGTATTATACAGTATGATTAAGTCCCTTTTATTCCAGGGATGCAAAAGTGATTCATTACCCACAAATTAATCAATATGATACACCAAACTAACAAACTGAAATATAAAAATTATATGGTCTCCTCAAAAGTGTCATAAAATGTTTTGACAAATTCAGTATCTATTTATGATTATATTGCTCCTCAAAGTGGGCATGAAGAAACATACCTCAACACAGTTAAGGTCTTATATGACAACAACTCAACTAACATGACACTCACTGATTAAAATCTGAAAGCATCTCCTGTAAGAGCAGGAAGAAGACAAGAATGCTCGTTTTTACCATTGTTATTCAGTATAATATTGGAAATTCTATCCATAGCTATCCAAAGTAAAAGTTAATAAAATATAGCTATTTCAGAAAAGGAGTAAAAGTATCTGTTTGCAGATGAAATACTTTAAAAAGAAATCCTAAAGAAGACGCCACAAAACTACTAGGGCTTATCAATGCATTTGGTAAAATTTCAGAATGTAAATTAACATACAGAAATCTTGCATTTCTACACATTAACAACAAGCTAACAGATAGAGAAAGTGAGGGAACTGTCTCATTTACAGTTGCATTACAAAAAAAAATCAAGAAATGTATCCAACCAAGGAGGTAAAATACCTGTACCCAGAAAACTATAAAAAATTTATAAAAGAATTTGAAGCTAATACAGACAGATGAAAGGATATACTGTGTTCATACATTAGGAAAAATATATTGTTTAAATGACAGTACTAACGAAGAAAACACACAAATTAATTTCAGTGCCTATCAAAATACAAAGTGCATTTTCAGACACTTACAAAAAATAATTCTTAAATTTACATGTAAACACATAAGAGTTGAAATCACTAAAAAGAAAAGAAATGAAAAGGAAGCAAACTAAAAACACAAACAAATTTTACAAAGAACAAAGAGGAAGTATCACTGTCCCTGATTTTAAACTGTAATACAAAGCTACAATAATGAATATGGTAGAGGAACAGAACAAAGAGAATAATGGAACACTACAGAATGCCTATAAATGAAATCAGACAGTAATGGTCATTTAGCCCATTACAAAAAAAATGAATATATAGTGGGAGAAAGGTAATTAACAGGCACATGAAAATGGTCAACATCACTAACCATCAGAAAAATGCAAGTCCATAACACAATGAGAAATTATGTCACTCCTGTCAGAATGACAGTGATCAAAATGATAAAAAATATAAATATTGGTGAGGATGTAAGGAAAAGGACCCTGATGCAATGCTTGAGTGAATGTAAATTTTTATTGCCACTGTGGAAAACACTCTGGAGTTTTATCAAAAAAAAATGAAATATGATCCAACATTTCCATATCAGGATACTTATTCCAAGAGAATAAAAACACTATTCAGAAAAGATAAATTCAACCCTATATTCACTGCAGCATTATTTACAATAGCCAGGATATAGAAGTAAACTAATTGCTCATCAATAAATGATGGATAAAGAAAATGTCTGTTTATAATATATATATCTAACCATCTATCAACTAAAGATTTATCTATATTTATATATATATGCACATACACTTAATATATATATATGTACAGTATATATATATATGCACACACACACATAAAATTTCAATGGGTTATTACTCAGCTCTAAAAAGTATAAGTTCTTGTCTTTTGCAACAAATGGGTAGACCAAGAGGATAATATGCTAAGTGAAATAATTCAGACAGATAATGACAAATGCTAAATTATTTTACTCATATTTAGAATTTAAAACAAATTAACATAACAAAACAGAAAAGGAGTTAGAGATATAGAAAGAAACAGGTTGTTTACAAGAAGGAGGGAAATGTGGTGAAGAAAAAGAAATAGTGAGGAAAATTAAGAGAGAAAATTTTCCAACTGACAAATTAATTGAGTCAGGGACCAGAAATGCACTGTATGGGGAATAGTCAATAACTATGAAATATCTTTAAATAGCAACAAATCATAACTAGTTTTATTCTTGTGATCAATTTGAATTGTATTAAAATTTGCAAACATTATGTTATGTAAGAGAAACGAACACAGTGTTATACATTAAACTACACTTCAAAAACAAACAGACATACTTATAGAAAAAAACAGATTTGTAGTTAACAGAGGAAGGGGTTGGAAAAGGAGATTTAGATTAATGCACTCTGAAGATACAAACCTCCAGCCATAAAATAAACGTGTTCAAGGGATGCTAAGTTTTAACATGATAAATACAATTAATAATGCTTTATGTTATATATGAATGTTGTTAAGAGAGTAGACCATAAGTTTTCTCATCACAACAAAAAGAGTAATTGTATTTCTTTAATATTGTATCTAAATGATATAATGAATTCTCCCTAAAGTTGCTATAATATTTACTTCATGATAATGTAACTCAAATATCTACCCTGTGCATCTAAACTTACACAATGTTTTATGTCAATTACATCTCAATAAAAGCAGAAGGAAAAATGGAAAGACAATGAACATTGTTTCCCAAGTCACTTCACATGATTGTTTTTGCAGCAAGCAATCTTGAGTCATGGTAGACTTATCTTAGAGAAAGATACTAATAAATAATTGATTCTAATAAATTATACATAAAGATACTAATATAATTAGGGTTTTATCATGCTTTAAACTTTCTTCATGATAACAGCCCACTGATTCTGTAGGCGTCAAAATTTCACTCTGTGTATTCATCTGAGATTAGTGAATGGATACAAAAGTTAACCATGGCTGCTTTTGCTGTGAGTGATCAAGTTCACTGTCTCTGACCAAAGGTCTCATCTCCCCAAGAGCATCAGTAAGAAAGGAACATACTAGGTTGCTAAAAATCTCAGCATGGTAAAATCTCAGAACTCCTACAATTCTTAACTGTTTTGCAATGGGAATGCAATACTGACAAAAACATTATTTTGGATAACAATATGGTGTTTTCTCAAGGATGCATAAGGGGATGTGAAAATAATACTTGAGATCCATAAGAAACATCCTCGCTCAAGTGCTGGCAAAGAAGTGTAAAGATTCTGCATTATTAGGACTGAGGACTGCTTTCAAAATGATGACTATGTTCACTGTATTTCAGGTAGTCCAATGAAAGAAAAGTTATTGCTATTTGTAGATGAACGGGAACACATCAGCTGTTCAGTCCCTATAAATTAGTCATTGGGTGTTCAAATACAAAATAAGTTGTGTCAACAATGAGAATTAAAAGAAAAATAAACTTGGACATAAGCTTAAATTAAAAAGGAGACACAGTCTTGTGCTGGGCTCTGGGGATTGGAGAATGTATATGCCTCAGTCCAATTCAAGGGTTCAGTGGCTTGGCCCTAGCATTAGCTCGGGATTCAATGAACAGGTAACAATTAGTATACTGGGAGAAATATAATCTACCTCTCCCTGATTGGAAGAAAATCTGGTGGCTCAATGAAACTCTTAATTCACAGAAATTCTGAAACATGCAGAGGAATAATCCACTGATGACTCAACTAAGACAATCTTAGTTACTGCTTAAAAATCCATCTTCACATACACACACAGTGGTAGACAAGTCTGTAGTATTTAGTGGGAAGAATTCAGTGGGCAGAGCTCAGAGAATAGTTTTCAAAACACCAGCCAACTTTTGTACTTTTGCAAATAGCCTACTTTTCCCAGGTAGAAAACTATAGATGGACAAACAAACAATATTTTTCTTTAGGATTTCTTATTCTGAAAGTAAGCAGTAGCTTTTGACTTATCAGTGTAGAATCTTGTTATGATGACCACGGTAAGACCCACTGTCTGATAAGAGAGCTGGTAATTAGCTGCTGAACCAGCCCATCTGAACCCAAGACTGCTAATATAAGCGAAAACATAGCCACCATCAGAGTTGAGCTGACAAACTTAAAAGCTTGATATTTGTGTTATAGGAACACCCACTGATGTCCAGACACAGGTCTCCTGCTGAAAGTGGGCTCTTTTCTTCTCTTGGTAAAGGTCATATTGGTGGGATGTTTCTAGAGCTTACCCTGATCCATTAACCCATTTTCCAGATTATCAAAGTCTTTCTTCACAACAGGTGACACATTTTCAGGACACAATGTTGCCATTTCAGTTTTATCCGCTGACACTGGCTGCATGATTGTGAGCAGAAGCCTTAGGCTCCCTGACCAAGCCTACACTTATCCCAGAAATTCAGCTCATTTCACATTCTGAAAATGTTTCACCTCTTATTTTATATTAATGGGAAATAGTCAAAGTATTCCATGAATATTTTATATTTCCTAGTATCTGCAGAAATTTGATATTATTGCAGTTGGACAAATATTTAATTCTACCACTCTCACCTCTTTTTAGTCCACACAGTTTAGATTGCAATTTAGTTACTGAATTCACCCACCCCAACCAAGGGTCTAGTACCTCATAAATACTTCCTGTGTGAAGGTTAGAATGGCACAAGTTATGTGGGGTGTATAAACGTACATTAAATGTTTGCATTGGCACTGTCTCTTCTGGATAAACTCTGATTCTAGGAAGTCAATTAATTAGAAATCAGTATACTTATTGGTATGCGGAAAAGAATCAGCTCTTTTGGGATGGGTGGGTGATGAAGAGACAGGAAAATATCCATCAAATGAGAATGAAATGCCTTAGGCCTCTGGAGGTATGAATTAAGAAGAAAATAATACTTTGTCTACTGTACATACCTCCAATTACAGTTTTGAGTGACTAGTCCTTGGGCTACGAAAAGAGCTAGTATGTGGTGAAGAGTAAAGAACATAACGAAACAGTTTTAAAACTATGATAGTTTTGTTGTTTCAGGATAGTAGACTTTGCTTAAAGTCAACATGTATTTTTCTTTCACTAAATACTAAAATGCATCCTGTGGCATATTCTGTGCTTACAGTGCTGGTATCCAATTTAGACAAGGAAAGGGGTATAGACAGAAAATATCTTGAGGAGGTGATTTCTCTGCTGAGACTACGAAAATCTTTATAGGTAAAATGAGGACATCCTAAGTCGAAGGAAGAGCTGGAGCCAAAGTTGTGAGGTTTTATTTAATATGGTCCATAAACATTTGCCTGGATGTATTTCCAGAAACAGTGAAACATAAAGATATGCCAAATTAGTAAGATGTCAGATCTATAATGAAATGACTAAACTATGTTGAGTTTGTGGGCTTACAGTGGAAAGGCATTTAGTGCCACCTTTAGGATGTAAGCTTGTCTTTGTCTGGATCATAAAAGTAACTTAAAATATTCACTTGAAAATATAGTGTAGATTCTTGAGGGGAGGAAAAGAAATCACAAATTGGAATGCTTTGAAAACAGCACAGAGAAGACCATAGATAAAATTGCTTTTAAATTCTATCACATGCTTAATGTGCCATCTGAGTCTATATCATGTGACTTTTATGATACCAGGCATGACATAATAGAGACCATGATCCCTGGGCCAATTCCTGCATTTATCTCCTGTTCTAATGTATCCTAACTTAACTCTTTTCATACTTTCCATGATGAACCAGAAACCACTTAGTAATTTACCCTATCTCCATGTTTTAGTTTTTTACAAATTCTTCAATTTTTTCTTCTTCCTTAGAAATTATTTAAATTTATACCCATATGTTGCATTAAATGATCATATCAATCAAATATCTCTTTTTTTCTTTAAATGGTAACTTAGTCTCACGTTTAACTTTTTACACTATTTAAAAAAAATAAGGATAATAAATTTACACATCTAAGTTTATTGTTCAAATAAGAAAATTGCAGATATTTGTCGACATTTACCAACATCAAATTTAATCTTTGTAATCCTGCATAATCTGGTTGTCCTATGGTGGATCAGTTTTAATTAGGATGACATTCATAAACTGAAGATGGCTGATGAGTTGGCCTTGAAAGGGAGGTAGCTGATGTATCAGCTATCACTGTCACTGGAAACCGTGGGTTGCTCCCTGGTTGAAGTTTAGATAAATGACATTTATTGGCAGATATGTTGTGATATCTATTTTGAAAAGTAGAAGGCTTCACCATCAGTCCAAATTAATTGCTCTGTATGGGAGACAAGATGCTCTACTGAGAAGTAGAAGTTGTAGTTGTAATGAAGTTCAAAACACAGCCATTTGCTTCAGTGTAGCTGCTTTCAGAGTGCCCGTGGACAGTGGTCAACTGATTTAAATTAGCACGTTGATCCACTGCAATTTGTTCTGGTGGTCTACATGAAATTGATGATGGAGGAGAAAAATCACTTCTGATCGGGGTAATTGTATCACCAATTATGTGGCTAGTAGAGGGCTTTCTTATTAGAGGCATGTTTAAATTTGGAGAAGGTAAAAATGCACTTTCTCAACTAGTGTCAGCCATAAAATCAGAATTATGTTTACGAACATTACCTCCTCTTTTAAAGTGCTTCTTGTTGACATTTTGAGCCAATGAAGATACCAGAGAGGAATTTTTAATCCCAATTCTTCATTTTATTCTCTCTAAAAGCAGGGGAAACCCTCATTTTATATTTGGATTATGATAGAACTGAAGCTACAACCAAAGGAGAAAGATTTTAGTAATATTTTAAACCAAAACACAAGACTATAATAAGAATCACCTATAAAACCTCAGATTTCACTTTTACTATGCAAAGATAATATCATCAAAATATGAAAATTGATAATGATATTTTGAAGTTACTTATTTGGAAAATACACATTTAAATAGTATAGTCATCAAATTTAAGAAGTTAGCATTTGCAGTAACGGTGAATGCCAATTTTGAAAAGCAGCTTTAATACCTTTATTTAGGTTTCTGCTAAGATTTATAGTTGCTAGCAAAGTTTCTCAAAATCTTGAATACTTAAGGCACTGTTCTCATTTTTAGAAAAAATAAAGAATTTTAGCCTTTGTAGTTTTATACAATTTTCAAAACCTACCTTCATATTTATATTACCACAGAGTGATGTACAAAATAAAATTTTATACATCAGTTACCAAGACGTAACTAAAATTTCTGAATATCTTGCTTAAAACAGAGACTTCTATTTCTTCTGCCAGAAAGTCAGCTAGACAAGCAGATCTTTGAAAATTCTGCCGTACTTAACTAAACCCATAAAAGATAAGCTGTCTAATTAAACGATTCAAATATTCTGAAAGTGGCCATTCTTTCCAAAACATCCTTCTTAAAGACATCTTCGTCAATCACTATGGAAGTTCCATTATCATCCCAACAGATGGATTTAAATTGGTCACTCCAAGCCATTTTCCAGAGTTTACTTGGAAGTGTCAGAAAACGAAAATCATTATCTTCATCTGGTTCCGAGACACAATGTGTGTAACATTGTCTTTTTATCAAGGATTCTTCTGACAAAGTCTGAAAAGCATTTTCTTCAATCATACACCTCAAGTCCAAGTCCTCAGAGAATGTTTGATCACACAATAGAGATCTACCGGAGTTTCCTGAACCAGTTTGTCCATTTTTACTAGACACATCTTGAATTTCTGAAGAAATATGTTCCATCTCAAATAACTTTTACTATAGCTACTTTTCTAATCTGAATGATATTGAGCACTGCAGCTTCAAATGCTGCTTTAGCAGGCCTGCACATTTAAACTGCTAGGCCATCAAAATGGTTCTCAACTTGAGTGGTTGTGACATCACAAAATGACAGGTCTCCTAGCAACCAAAGTGTAACATTCAGCGAGTGTTTCCTTCTCATTCATCCAGTTAAAATGAAACATACAGGATGTTTATTTTTATAATGTGATGTGCAAATATTTTCCCCACAAAAATCTTTTGAAATAATTTAATTTTGGGTTCTTTGAAATAAAACCAATCTCCTTCCTTTTGTACACAAATTTATACCAGATTGGTGAACAGAGTATAAATATGCACAAAATAAATAAAATAATATTAAAGTTTTGGTATTTAAAGTGAAATTTGAGTAAAACCTTTACCGAAAAGGTATAACAATTTCATTATCATTTGTAATTAAAGTGAAACAAAATTTGATTTGGAAACGGAAGTATTTATTTCTCGGTGTACTTTAAAATAAGTATCTCTATATTCAAAACATCAGCAGAATAAATATCAGTTTATTTGCTATGTTTGTAAATAAATGGTAAATATTTATGAATTAAAATTAGATTAAAATAATCAATCAAATTTAAGAAATCCCAAAGGGGGGAATTTTTGTTTCAATTTGTAATTCAGTGCTATAATTAAAACAAATGTAATTTAATTTTCTACTTTAAAATTACACAAGAGAAAATCTTATTGTACATTTACAAATGTTTATTTTTGACATTCTTTCATTCAGAGGGTTTTCAGTCCCTAGAAGGAATAAATTTTCTTGTCATCTTTATAATCCATACTCTTGTGACTTCTGTTAAGTGTTCCAAAATGATGTTAATAAATAGAGTTATGCAAAATATCCTGGGTTCTATAAGCAGTAACTTCATTAAGTGGCAATCAAAAAACAAAGAAATAACATTATATGTGGGTTGGGATGGATAAGACCAGGTAATGCATTTTAGGAAGCAATGTGTTCCCAAGTCCTGAAACAGTTGGCATTGTTATTATAATACGGTGTTTTAAGGGAACTGCTTTGTGCACTAATTGTAAATAATAGCTATGTTCTGTATCAGTAAACTGTAGTAAATCCAGTTCTACCAAAATTTATATTCATTATTTAGAAATAAATTTCATTAAACATAAGTCAAATTCAAATTGAGTGAAAAGTTTTTAATAAATATATGTACACTCAAGCTACAATGTAAATTTCTCATTCTGTATGTGTATATTCCATTCTAAATAAATATTAGCAACCTGAATACATTGCATATTTTAAGTATTATAAACTATAGTTAAGTTGGATTTAGTCCTGATCCACAAAATTTATTTAACATATGCAAATCAATAAATGTGATACCATCCCTTAGAAAACAGAGAATTCAAAAGAAAGAATCTCAAAAAATGTAGGAAAATTATTGACAGAACTGATCTTAACTTTTGTACACAAAAAAATTCTTAACAAATTCTCTCTGGATAGAATATAACTAAAGATAAAAAATGTCATTTATGAAAAGCCCATGACTAATATCAAGTTCAATGTTAACATACAGGAAGGTGTTCCTCTGGTCCAGTAATAAGAAAAAATAGCTTATTATCACAAGTCCTAAATTACACTACTAGAAGTCTTAGCCAGAAAATCTAGTGAAGAAAAAATATAAAAGGCATCCAACTTGTAAACAAGCAGTAAAATTTTTACAGATGACATAATTATACATAGATGGAAAACCCCATAGACTTCTCCAGTGAGTGTTTGTAACAGTCAACAAACTTAGTAAACTTGCAGAATACAAAATCAATATACAAATATCAATTGCATTTTTATATACTAACAACAAATTAGGAAAACAATTATGTGTACACTTATTCTAAAAAGAATAAAATGGGAATAAAATTGATAAATGAAATAAAAGATCTAAACATAGATCTATAAATTAAAAGTGCAAGAAATATAAGTAAACAAAGTAAATGAAAGATATTCTGTGCTCATGGATTGTATACAACGTGAGGAAATACTCTAATCTATTTTTCACATGTTCAATCTCCCCAACACTACTTACTGAGGAGAATGTCTTTTCTTCATTTTATACTCTTGGTTCCTATTTCATGGGTTAATTGATCATAGGTGTGAGAGATTATATCTAGTTGCTCTATTCTCTCCTATTGATTGCTCTCTGTTTTTGATTCAGTATCATGTTGTTTAAATTATAAAAGCTTTATAGGACTCTTTAACATCAGAGTATTTTACACTATTAGATTTAATACTATTTTTCAAGATTATTTTGGCAACTCATGATCTTTGTGGCAACATATAAATTTTGAAAATATTTGTTCTATTTAATGGAAAAATCTCATGGGTATTTTGACATGAATCACAGTAAATGTTGATTGCTTTGGGTAGAATTTTTTTCAACCACATACTTTCACATCATTAACATAAGAGATCTTTTCCTTTCTTTGGATAAGATTTAATTTCATTCATCAATGTTTTCTATTTTTTAATGTAGAGGTTTTCATCTTATTTTTTAGCTTCATTTCTAGGTATTCTTTACATATATACATATATATATAATTATATACATTATATTTGTAAACACGTTTCCTACACAAATATAAGGCAGAAGGCAGTGTCAAGACATATTCAAAGTCCTGAATGAAAGAAAGCTGTAATCTAAGATAATTTATCAAGCAAGGCTATCCTTTAGAATAGAAGGTGAGATAAATACCTTCCATAAAAGCAAATACTCAAAGAATTTAGCAACAGAAAAAGAAATAATGAAAGATCTACTCTAAAGAAAAGAAGCAGGAGGCTATAGAAAGGAGAAAGGCATAATTAGAATGGCAATAGCTGCAATGACATACAATAGAATACATGATGCTGTAAAACAGGACGTCAACATTTTTAATTCTCACAGAGTGAAACAGGACAATACAGAGTATTTTCTTCTTGTTTCTATTCTCTGTAGGAGGGGTTAGAGTTTGTATTCTTATCAGTCAAATAAACATATATAGTAATGGGTCAATATACATACAAAACAGGGTAACCATATATCAAAAGCTTACAATGAAGTAACAAATCCAAAAAGAAACCAAGATTAAAAATGAAAACTTAGCAAGCCACAAAAAGAAAAAGAAATGAACAAAAAGGATATACAAAATCAACTGGGAAATGAAGCTCAAAATGGAAATAAACAGCAGTCTACCAATAATTATCACAATTGTTAATAGAGTAACTGCTTCGATCTAAAGATATATATTGTCAGATGGGATAATATAAAAAGACCCTACATTATGAAGCATACAAGAGAACCAATTTAGTAAGAGGAACACACATCAATTGAAAGCCAGAAGATGGAAAAATATATTCCATGCAAATGGACATGACAAGAAAGCAGGACTAGCAGTATTGACTTCAAACAAAATAGACTTTACATGAAAGGCCATAGAGAAAGATAAACAAGGACATGTTATAATGATGAAAGGAGCAATAAAAAATGAGGGGAATTATACTCATTAAGATATATGCACTCAATATAGGAGTACCTAAATACGTAAAGCAAACACTAATAGATAAAAAGGGAGAAGTCGGAGGGAACGCAATCACAGTAGGAGACTATAACTCCCCATTACCATCACTAGACAGGTCTTTGAGTCAGAAAATTAAATAGGAAACAAAGATATTAAAAGATAGAATGAAATAATTGGAGTTCGTTGATATTTTCAAAACAGTACTTCTCCCCAAAACAGAATATACATTCTTTTCTAGTGCATATGGAACATCTTCTAGGAAAGATTATCTACTCAGTCACAGAAGAAGCCTCGACAAATTTAAGAACATAAAAATTATTTCAAGCTAGTTTTCTGAGAATAATACAATGAAAGTAGAAATCAATCACAGAAAAACAGGGAGAAAAAATGACAGCATTTAGATTAAACAACATGGTATTAAAACAAGTTGAAGAAGTAAAATAAGAACTTAAAAAATATCGAGAAATATGACAAAACCGTATGCAAAGTTTATGGAATGCAAATAAAGCAGGCTTAAGGGGGAAGTTCAGACTGACAAGGCCCTCCTCAAAGTAGAAGAGCAATCTCAAATAAATAATCTAATGTTCTATGTACACTAATCATGAAAAGAAGAGCAAACAAAACAAAAAGTAAGCAGAAAGATGGAAATAAGATCAAGGAAGAAAGAATTGAAATAGAGTCTAAAAAATAGAAAAAAATCAAACTCTTTTTTGAAATACTAAACAAAATTGACAAAACTCAGGGCAGGCTCACCAACAAGAAAAGAGAGTGAACACAAATAACATAAGAATTGAAATTGGGGAAACTACAAAGAGTACATCAAATTTGCAAAATATCATAAGGGAATACCATGAGCAACTCTATGGAAACAAACTGGAAAACCTAGAAGAAATGGAGAAGTTTCTGGATACATTCAGCCCAACAATATTGCATCAAGAAGAAATTGACCACTTGAACAGACAGATCACCAGAAACGGAATAGAATTGTCAATTAAATAAAAAATTTCTGCAAACACATATTCAGACCCAAATAGCATAACTGTGGAATTTGACCAAACATACAAAGAAAAATCCATACCAGTCCTCCTCAAATTCTTCCAAAAGATTGATATGGAGAGAGTACTCCCAAGCTTACACCATAAGGCCAAAATAACCTGATAACAAAACCACACAAAGACACTACCTAAAAAGACAGCTATACGCCAATATCATTGATAAACATAGATGTAAAAGTCCTTAAGAAATTATTAAAAAACAGAATCCAACAGCATGTAAAAAAAGATCATACACCATGGTCAAGTTAGGTTCATCCCAGAAACACAAGGATGGTGTAACATATGCAAATCAATCAATCAATTGTGATACACCATATCACCAAAGAGAGGACAAAAAACCACATGATAATCTCAGTTGATGCAGAAAAATCATTTGATCACATTTAAAACGTATCTGCAAATAAAGTTCTTATCACAGAGGATACAGAGAGACCATATCTCAACATAATAATAATAGCTATTTATGACAAATATATAGCCAGCAACATACTCAATGATGAAAAACTGAAACCCTTCTCACAAAAACCTGAGACAAGACAAGGTTTCCCATTCTCACAATTTAAATTCAATATAGTCTTGGAACTCCAAGCCACAACGTTCAGGCAAGAAAATTTGATTTCCTATCAAATTATGCAAAATATTTCTTTTCAGGACTGAAACAAATGATCCGAAGATTTACATAGAGTCATAAAAAATACATAGTTTCCAAAGAAATATTGAAGTAAAAGAAAGAGGCTAGAGAAATAACCCACCAGGTCTCCATACACTATTGTAGAGCTACAATAATGAAAATGACATGATATTGGTATAGAAACAGGCATATGGACCAATGGAACAGAATAGAGAGCCTAGGAATAAATCAACAGCCCTATGTTCAATTAACCTTTGACAGGGTAGCCAAGAATATGACAGAGAAAAGACCATCTCTTCTCCAACTGGTGTTGGGAAAACTGGATAGCAGCATCAGAGCAATGGAGTTAGAACACTCCTTCACTCCATACACAAGAATAAACACAAAATGGCTTGAAGACGTAAATATAAGGAAGACACAGTAAATCACCTAGAAGAAAACATAGGCAAAACACTCTGAGATAAATCTCAGCAATGATCTCCTAGAATAGACTACCCAGGGAAGGGATGTAAGAGCAAAATTAATAAATGGGACCTAATAAAACTTATAAGAATTTGCACAGCAAAGGGAACCATAAACAAAACAAAATGACAATTTACAGGTTTAAAGAAAATATTAAGAAGTGATGCAACTGACAAAGGCTTAATTTCCAAAATATAAAGACTTCATACAACTTAATAATAATTAAAAAAAACAAGAAACCCAATCTGAAAATGTGCAGAAGCCATAAACAAGCAATTCTCCAATAGAGACATTCAAATGCCACATAGATATATGAAAAAAGAATTGCTCACTATCATTGTCAGAGTAGGGCAATCCAAAAGTATAATGAAGTATCACTTCACAGTAGTCACAATGGTCATCATTCAAAAGTCCACAAACAATAAATGCTGGGGAAGCTTTGGAGAAAGGGAACCTTCCTACACTGTTGGTAGGAATGTAGTTTGGTTCAGTCATTTTGGAAACCAGTATGGGGATTCCTCTAATGCATAAAAATAAACTTAACATACGAACCAGCAAACCCACCTCTGGGTATATATCAAAGGGAACCCTATTTCAAAAAGACACATGCACCCCAATGTCCTCAGCAGTTCTGTATACAATAGCCACAACATGGAAGCAACCTAATTGTCCAACAACAGATGACAGTATACAGAAATTATGCCATATTTACACAATGGAAAAATATTCTGCAATAAAAAATGATAAAACAATGACATTTGCAGCCAAAAGGATGTCCCCAAAAATTGTCATTCTAATTGAAGTTAGACAGAAAGAGAAAGAAAAATAACACATGACATGAAATATGTGGAATGTTAAAAAAAAATTTGGATGAGAACACAATGATTTCATCTAAAAATTTAAGCAAACTCACAGACCTACTAAACAATTTTATGATTACGGCAGAAAGGGGTTGTGAGGGGATATACTTGGGATATTTAGATTTATAATTGTTATGCTCTATATATAAAAATATATTTTTTAAAAATTTCTTTTGTATGACACAGGGCAGTAATTTAAATACCATGAAGTAACATTTAATAGGTACACAAATGTTAGCATGTACGGGAACACTGTGCTATACACCACAGAATGACACACTGAAAATGGCAGTAGTTCAATGATAAATAAATGAATAAATATGTAAATAAATAAATAAATATATATATATAAATAAATAAACATATAAATAAATAGTATCTAAATAAAAATATTCACTAATAAATGAAATACAAAGATTCACAGTACTTATTTTTCACCTCAAAATGTAGGAGAAAACAGAAAAAATTAAGAGGAAAATTGAATGAATGAGAGGAAGGCAAATAACAAGAGAAACATTTGTAAATATAAAAAAAAAAACCTAAGTCTGTTTCTTTTAAACATAAAGTGGCAAACGTTTACGTTGGCTAAGAAAATAAAATTAGAAATAAAAGAGAATATATTACCACTGATGCTGTAGAGATGCAAAGCATCATAAGTAGTTACCACTAGACAATGATTTGAATGACTTAGAACAAAAGACACATTCCCAGTAACATATGTCTTCCAATACTGAATCAAGAAGATATAAGAAATTTAAATAGAGCAAAAGTGTGAATGAGTAAATCAATAATTCAAACTTCCCAAACCAGAGAAAATTTCAAGACGACTTTACTGGTGTATTCTGTCATACGTTTGAAGACAATTTTTCACCAATACTTCCGCAAATCTTCCAAGAATTTGAAGGGGGTGAAAGATTCCAAATAAGTTTTTTGATGCCAGCTTTATTTGCATAAAAATGAGAGAAAGGACATTATATGCAAAATATAGAATATTATCCCTGATGAACATATGTGCCAAAATTCTCAACATAACACAAGCAAAATGAATTCAACAACACATTTAATGTATCATACACATACATGAGTAAAGGGATTTATCCCTGGGTTAAAGGATACTTCAAAATATTCAAATCAATAAAGGTGACATGCCACACTAATAGAATGAGAAATAAAACTCACATAATCATCTCAAATGGTGCAGAAAGAGCATTGTATATAATGCAACATCCTTTTAAGATACTCCCAACAAATTAAATTAACCCTGTCATTGGCAGGATATCATATACACACAAGCACTGTTTGGAAAGAAGCGAAGCAATTCTCTGTTTATTGATTCTTTGAAGTAGGGTTTATATAGGACTTACACAATGCCTCACATATCATCTAAGTTATAACAATGTTAATAATCTTGTTATTTATGTCCCCATGCTCCTGCAGTAAGCACAGGTTTTTAAATGACCAAGGATTGTTTTAAAGTTCATCACGGAACTCCATTAAGTAGGCCATCACTTATCCAGCCGGCTGTGCCTGTCTTAGATTGTCCTCCTTTGAGGATCTTACACATCATAGGCTATCCAGCCAACCATGCTGGATACATTCAGAAGGCCATTTCTTATCCAGCCTTGATATGAGACAATCCTCACAGCTTGTTTATCAGTTCAGCCCATGGGCTTATTCTCTAGAGCCTTCAGACAGGGGCCTACAGACCCAACATCCCTTGACACAAAAATGGATGAGGAAAATTTGATGTATGTATGCAATGGAATCAATAATTTGCATTCCTATCAACAGTGTCCATGATGTTCCATGTTCTCCACAATCTCACCAATATCTATTTGTTTTCTTTTTGACGAGAGCCTTCTGACAATTGTGAGGTCTTGTCTCATTCTTGGTTTATGACTTTCCTAATAATTTAAAATTCTGAACATATTTTCATGTGTCATTTAGCCAACTGTATGTTTTCTATAGAAAATTGATTCATATAAATCTATTCAGTTCCTATGGACATTTTTTTAATTGGATTGTTTGTTCTTTTTTGTTGTTATTGTGGGGTTAGAGTTTGCCATATATATTGGATATTAACACTAGATTGGAAAATATAATTTCAAATATATTCTCCCATTGTGTTTCTTGACTTTTCATTTTATTGATCATTTCTTCTGCAGCGTATATCTGTTTACAGTGATGCAATAATATCTTGTTAGTTTTGCTTCTGCTTCCCTTGCCAGAGGAGACATATGTAGAATCATATTAAGTACAAAGTCAGAGTGTAATTCTTATGTTTTTCTCTAGGATTCTTTGTTTTCAGGATTTATGTTTTATATGCCCAGAAGTTGGATGGCTGTGTCATATGATAGGTCTATTTTTATTTTTTAAATGAACTTCCATACAGTTTCCAAAGTGGTTTCACCAATTTTCATTCCCACCAACAGCATTGGAGAGTCCCATTTTCTCCACAACCACCTCATTCTTTATTACTTGTAGACATTTGTATGACAGCCCTTCTCAATATTGTGATGTAAAACATTATTTTATTTTTGCCTTTTATTTTTGTATAATGATTAGCAATGTGAGCATGTTTTCCTTTTCCTCTTTGTCATCTCTGTGTCTTCTTTAGAGAATTGTCTTCTGCTCATTTTCTGTCTGAGTTGTTTGTAGATTTTTTAATGGAGTTGTAAGAAAAATGTGTGTATTTAAGAAATTAGCCTCTTGTTAATTGCATAGTTTCCTAATGTTTTCTCCCATTTGGAATTTCATCTTTTCATTTTGTATATTTTGCTGTTTAGAAGCTTTTAGATTTAATTAGGACCTTTTGTTTATATTGTTTCTATTGTTTTCACATATTTCACAGAGTGACATAAGAAATTTTTGCTACAAATTATGTCTTGTTTTGCTTATGTTAGTTTCCAGAAGTTTTTTGTGTTATGTATTAGATTCAGATATTTAAATCATTTTGAGTTCATTTTTGTACAGTGTGAGGGAGTGTTCTAATTCCTTTGATTTACATGTAGCTGTCTTGCTTTCTCAACATCACTTGCTGAAGGCTGTCTTTAAGGCATTGTATATTTTTGTTTCCTTTGTCATAGTTTAGTTGACCATAGGTGTGACGTTTTATTTCTGCCTCTGTGTTCCATTCCAGTGATAAAGATCTTCGGTTGTTTTCCAGCATTGTGCTGTCGGATTACTGTATTTTTGTAATATAGTCTGAGATCTGGGAGGGTAATGGGTTATACCTTCAACTATGTTCTTTTTCCTCATTGGTTCTTTTGCAGTTCTGGCTCTTTTGCAGTTCCATACAAATCATAGGACTCTTTTTAGTTCTGCAGAAAATATCAAGTATTTCTATCTGAATCAATTTATATCTGTAGGCATATTTTCTAGTATGTGTATTTTAACAATATTAATTCCTCTAAACTAAGACCCTGAGATTTCTTTCAATTTCTTTGCATCATCTTCAAATTTATTTATCAGTGTCCTATTCATTTTATTATGTTGGATTTTTCATAGGTTTTTCATTTTTTCATCTGATTTCATATGGATCTTTTAAAATTATGGAATATATCATTGTGTAAAAATGTGACAGTTTTTGTATATTAATTATGAATCATGCTACTTTGCTAAATGTCTTTATTAGTTTTAGTTGTTTTGGTTTGGAGAATCTTTAGGTTTCACTATATAGATTATCATGTCATCTAAAATAATAACAGTTTTACTTCATTCAATTCAACTTGAATAACATTTTTTCTTGTACAATTGCTGTTGCTAGAACTTCCCATACTGTGTTTAATAGAAATGGTGAGAGTGGGCATCCTTATCTTATTCCTTAATTTGGCTTTCAGCTTTTCACTTTTGCATATTATGTTGTTGGTGGGTCTGTAATTAATGACTTTAGATATGTTGAGATATATTTCCTGAATCCTACTTTGCTAAAAGTTTTCTGTCGTTGTTGCTGTTGTTGTTGTTTTTGTTGTTGCTGTTGTTGCTGTCTTAATAAATAAATGTTGAATTTTATGGAATGCTTTTTATGGATTTATTGGGATGACCATGTCGTATTCTCTTTTACTTTTGTCAATGTGGTGTATCAAACTGATTGATTTGTGTATGTTGAACCTCTCTAGTGACACTGCAATGAGTCCAAGTTGATCATGGTGTATGATTCATTTTAGTTATTGCTGGATTTTGTTTGCTAATAATATTTTTGCCTGCAAATCTATCAAATATAATGGCTTGAAGTTCCCTTTGTCCATACTATTTTTTGGTTTTGCTATCAGGGTGATGAAAGCTTCATAGAATTAATTTGGGAGTTTCCCACATCTTCACTATGTTTGAAGTGTTTGAAGAGTATAAGTTCTGCTATGTATTGTTGTACAGTTCCCCACGGGAGCTGTTTAAATCTGCACTTGTATTCAACAATTTTTTTAAATGCAGATTATATCTTTTTTCAGGTAAAAAATTTGTTCAAATTATTTCTTTCTCCTTATCTCTGTCACTTTCTAGACATTTGTCTATTATTTCTAATTTGTCCAGTTTATTGGCATGTAAGTGTTGACAAAATGATCCCTTTTTTGTACATCTGAGGTAAAATTAGTAATTTCTCTTCTTTTATTTCTTAACTTATTTCTTTGGAGCATCTACCTTTTCTTCATGATGCACCTGGCTAGATGTTTTTTGAATTGCTTATCTCAAAAAGAAAACATAAAACAAAGTCTTTGGTTTTATTACTCTTTAGCAAAGTTTTTTTTCTTTATAGTTTATATTTACACCTGTAATATTTAGGATAATGTTTTTTCCTTTTTTAACATTTTTTTATTTATTTTTAATGATTTTACAAAGTTGTCTCCAATTCAAGCTTAGAGAAAAATTTTTCAGTTACAATGAACATATATATATTTGTTGTCCCATTTTATCGTCTTTGAGCAGCCTTAAGATCTTTTATACATTTCCCTATGTAATACAGTAGAATCCTGTTTATCTATTCTACAATTTTGGCCTCCCAGTCTATCTCTTCACACCCCCCGCCCCATGGCCTCCAAAACTTTGTATTCTATGTCTGCCAGTCTATTTCTGTTTTGTATTTGTGCTCTTTTTGTTTTGTTTTTCTTTGTTTTTAGATTCCACTAATGAGCCATCTCATACGGTATTTTTCTTTCTCTTCCTGGCTTACTTTACTTAGACTGATTTTCTCCAGGAATATCCGTGTTGCTGAAAATGGCATTATGTTGTCATTTTATATGGCTGACTAGTATTCCATTGTATAAATATACCACCTCTTCTTTATCCAGTCAACTGTCGATGGACTTTTAGGCTTTTTCCATGTCTTGGCTATTGTAAATATTCCTGGCTAAGAAAAATGGGGTGCAGGTGTCATTCTGAAGTAGGGTTTCTTCTGGATTTATGCCCAGGAGTGGGATTCCTGGGTCAAATGGTAAGTCTATTCCTAGGCTTTTGAGGAATCTCCATCCTGTTTTCCACAGTGGCTGCACCAATCTGCATTGCCACCAGCAGTGAAGGATGGTTCCCTTTTCTCCACAGCCTGTCCAGTATTTGTCATTTGTGGATTTTGGAATTATGGCCATTCAGACTGGTGTGAGGTGATACCTCACTGTAGTTTTGATTTCCATTTCTCTGATAATCAGTGATATTGAGCATTTTCTGGTGTGCCTTTTGATCATTTGTATGTCTTCTTTGGAGAGTCGCTTGTTTAGGTTTTCTGCCCATTTTTGGATTGGGTCATTTATTTTTTCTTATTAAGTTGGATGAACTGCTTATATACTCTGAAGATCAAGGCTTTGTTGGTATCATATGCAAATTATTTTCCCATTCTGTTAGTTGTCTTTTTGTTTTATTTCCGGTTTCTTTACTGTGCAGAAGCTTGTAAGTTTCATTAGGTCTAATTTGTTTTTTCTTGCTTTTATTTCTTCTACGAGAAAATTTTCGAGACTTATGTCAGATCATATTTTGCCTAAGTTTTTCTCAAGGAGGTTTATTGTATTTTGACTTATGTTTAAGTCTTTGATCCATTCTGATTATATTTCTGTGTGTAGTGTTCTAGCTTCATTGTGAGTGTTCTAGCTCCATTGATTTACATGCTGCTGTCCAGTTTTCCCGACACCATATGCTGAATTGTCTGTCTCAATTCCATTGTATTTTCTTGCCTCCTTTTTCAAAGATTAATTGACCAAAAGGCTGTGGGTTCATTTCTGGGCTCTCTATTATGTTCCATTGGCCTATATGTATGGTTTCCTACCGACACAGTGCTGTAATGTTGACTATAGCTCTATAGTATTACTGAATCATATGCATAAAGAAATGCCACTAATTTTTGAAACTTAATCTTGTAACCTGCTACCTTGCTGAATTCTTTGATCAAATTTAGTAGTTTTTGTCTGGATCTTGTAGGGTATTCTATATATAGTAACATATTTTCTGCATATAGTGAGACTTTTACCTCTTCCTTTCCAATTTGCATTCCTTTTACTTCTCTCTCTTGTTTGATTTCTGTGGCTAGGACTTCTAAGACTATCTTGAGTTGGAGTGTTGATAGTGTGCATCCTTGTCTTCTCCCAGATTTTAGTGGGAATGTTTTAACTTTCTCACCATTGAGTGCTATGCTAGCTGTAGGTGTAGGTGTGTTATCTATAGCTTTCATGATGCTGGTATATGTTCCCTCTATACCCACCCTTTTGAGACTTTTTATCAAACATGGGTGTTGAATTTTATCAAATGCTTTTCCTGCATCTATTTTGATGATCATGTGGTTTTGGTCTTTTTCTTGTTGATGTGCTCTATTACATTGAATGACTTGCATATATTGAAAAACCCCTGGGTCCCTGGCATGATCCCCACTTCGCCATGATGTATTAACTTTTTATCTGCTTTTGGATTCTATTTGCTACTATTTTGGTGAGGATTTTTGTGTCTGTGTTCATCAGTGATATTGCCCTATATTTCTCTTGTTTGGTAGTGTCTTATCCTGGTTGTGGTATCAGGCTGATTGTGGCTTCTAGAATGACTTTGGGAGTTTTCCTTCCTTTCAATCTTCTGGAAGAGTTTCAGAAACACTGGTGTGAGTTCTTCTTTGTATGATCGTTAGAATTCCTCATTGAATCTGTCCGGTCCTGGACTGATATTTGTAGGGAGGTTTTATATTGCTATTTTGATTTCATTTCTACTGCTATGCTTGCTCAATGGGTCAGTTTGTTCTTGATTCATTCTTGGTGGACAGCATTTTTCCAGAAAATTGTCTGTCCCCTCTAGGTTATCCAGTTTGGTTCCATAAACTTTTCATAATTTTCTCATGTGATATTCTGTATTTCAATTTTATTTGTTGTAATTTCTCCATTTTCCTATCTTATTTTGCTAATTTGTGTTCTCTCTCTTTTCTTCTTTTTGAGTTTGGCTGGAGGTGTTTTGGAATTACTTACTTTTTTAAAAAAACAGCTATTTGATTGGTGATTTTTTTGCTATGGTTTTTTCAATCTCTATTATAATTATTTCCTCCACAATATTTATGATTTCCATCCTTCTGCTGCCTTTTGGGCTTTTTTGTTCTTCTTTATCTTGTTCATTCTGGTGGGTTAAATTGTTTATTTGTGATTGTTCTTCTTTTTTGAGGAAGGCCTGTATCACTTTAAACTTCCTTCTCAGCACTGCTTTTGATGTGTCCCTTAAATTTTGTATGGTTTTGCTTTCATTTTCTTTTGTCTCAACGTACTTTTTCATGACAGCTTCGATTTCTTCATTGACCGATTGGTTTTTTAATAACATATTGTTTAATCTCCATGTTTTCCTATTGTCCTCCTTTGTTTTTCTGTTGTTGATTTCTAGCTTCATGGTGCTGTGGTCAGTAAAGATGCTTGAGGTAATTTCTATCTTCTTAAAATTGCTGAGGTTTCTTTTGTGCCCAACTATATCATGAAACCTGGGGAATGTCCCATGTGCACTTGGAAAGAATGTATATACTATTTTTGGGGGGTACAATGTTCTGAAAATATCCACCTTGTGTAATATTTCTATTGTATTACTTAAATTTGCTGTTGCCTAATTTCTTTTCTGTCTCGATGATCAGTCCAGTTATGTTAATGCAGTGTTGAAATCTCCAACTATGATTAGATTCCCATTACTATCCCCCTTTATATCTGTTAGTAATTATTTTATGTACTTAGGTGCTCCTCTATTTGGTGCCTATATATTAACGAGTGATTTATCCTCATTTTGGATCACTCCTTCAATCATTATAAAATGTCCTTCTTTATCTTTCTTTATGGCCTTTGTTTTAAAAACTCTTTTGTCTGAAATCAGTACTGCAACACCTGCTTTTTTGGCTTTTCCATTTTTATGGAATACCTTTTTCTATCCTTTCACTCTCAATCTATATGTGTCCTTCTCCCTGAAGTGGGTCCCTTGTATGCAGCATACTAAAGGTTCTTGTTTTATTATCCAGCCTGCCACTCTATGACTTTTGACTGTAGCATTTAGTCCATTAACATTTACAATAATCTATGATATGTTTGTGTTTATTGCCATTTGACCTTATCTTCGCTGTTGATTTGGTTTTTCCTCTTTGTTCATTTCATCTTCCTTTTATCGTTTGGTCATTTTCCTTGAAATTATCATGAAATTTATTTAGTTTTAGTGACACCCTGATAAGTTAATGTCTTCTTGTTACCCTTTTATATAAGTATTTTATATCATTATTATAACTGCTTTTATTAAACTGATAGTAACAAGATCTCAAACCCATCCTACTGAGAACAAAAATTCTAAAAAGAAATACAAAAAAAAACCTCCCTTTTCCTGCCTCCCTCTCCTCTCTCAATGATTTGTATGTCTTGTTTTAAAATTTGGTGTTTATTTTATTTATAATTCATGAGTTGTCACCTTTCCAGCTGTGAGATTCATATTTCTGTAGCATCTTGCTGCTTTTCTTTTTACAGTAGAGCTTTCAATAATTCATTTAGCATGGGTCTAGTGTTGCTAAACTCTTGTAACTTTTTCTTGTCTTTGAAATCCTTTATGTCTCTTTCTACCATAAAATATAGTCTTTCTGGTTAAATAATCCTAGGGTATATCATTATTTTCATTCAAGTCTCTGAATATATCTTGCCACTACTTTATGTCCTGTAGTATTTTTGTAGTGAAATCAGCTGGGAGCCTTATGGGGATTCCCTTGTAACTCACTCTTGCTATTCTTTTGCTGCCTTTAGGATCATTTCTTTATCCCTGACCATGGCCATATTAATTTTATGACTTGCTGTGGGTGTATTTGGGTTCTTCCTGTTTGGGGCACTCTGAGTTTCCTGTACTTGGATATCTGATTCCTTCTTTAAGTTTGGGAAGTTCTCAGTCATGATTTCTTCAAACACCTTTGCAATCCCCTTTGATCTTTTCTCCCCTTCTGGAACTTCTATTATTCCAAGATTGGCATGCTTTCTATTATCCCATGTGTCCCTTATGCTTTTTTCATTTGTTTCCCATTGTTTCTCTTGTAGCTCTTCTGATTGAGTGCTTTCTATTTTACTGTCTTCTAAGTCCCTAATTCATTCCTCTACATTATCTAGTCTGCTTTGCGACGCCTTAATATCATACCTCATCTCAGTCAATTAGTTTACTTATTCTCCTCGGCTCTTCTTTATAGATTACATTTCATTTTTAACATGTTTTATATCTCTAAACACTATCTTTAATTTCCTTCTGTAATTTGATCCCTCCTTTTTTTAAATATTGATATAGTAGGTTATCAATACCTTTTTCACTAATCGTTCTTTCAGGGGATTTCTCTTATTCTTTTAATTGGGATTGGTTTCTCTGTTTCTTCATCTTGCTTCTACCTCTCTGGCACTGTGGTTAATGGAATAACAGTTATCTACTCTGGTCCTAAAGGAGTTTCTCTACCTAATGTCAATGAATTAATACAACTTAAAAAAGAGAAAAAAGAGAGAGAGAGACAACGAATTTTAAAGAAGGGGAAATAAATATTTGAAGACATTGTATAATGCATAATAGAAGAGCAAGTTGAAGCAGATTGTGGAAAAATAATAATAATAAATATATTCTTAAATATTTCAAAGGGATTAAAATAGGTGTATATATAATTGCCTAAGAAGTAAAAATTATAGGGTAACAGAAAATGGAACACGTAAAAACAGATTAAAATAAGGCAGTGGTCTGTGTCCTCCTGTAGACTGGGTACATTAAATGTGAAGTCTTTCTGTATTCATCTTGTTTTGGATGCTCATCTTCCTGTTTTCAGAGGCCCTCCATTGGAGCCCTCAACTGTGTTGCTCACAGTGCCTCTCAGCAAGCAGATCGCTCCAACACCCAACACTGCATCTGGAGCAGCTCTCTTTACTCTGGGCTGGCTTGTCACTGCCCTGCCTGATGCTGCAGTCCACTGTTGCAGGCTGACCAGGCAGGAGTGGGCATCACGCCCTCTCCCAGCACCATGGTCAGGGGCTGCATTCTAGCAGAAAAGTTGGGGGGCCACACGGACCCTCAGGGTGCCAGTTACTCCATAGATCTGTGCCACTATAAGGTCTGCCTCGGGTTTGCATGCCAGAAGTGGGCTCAGGGAAGACTGAGGAACAGCATTGTCCCTGGTCTGGTCCAAAATCCAGCTCCTTGTATGTCTTGGTGAAGCAAGTTCTCTGAGGAACCAGGACAGAACGATCCTATCTGTCTCAGCCTGTAGAGAAGATTGCGTCTGCCCCTTAAGGCTGCTAGGTCCTTAGACGTGGATGCCGATATTGCCCCTGCTGCTGCCTGGGTGCAAAACACCAGAGTGTATGGTGTCTGTGTCTGAGCCCCAGCTCTCTTCACCTAGAAACTTTTGTGTATTTTCAGACATGGTTATGCACCCTTCCACCCACAGGGCACATCTGCCCTGTTGTTTTATGGAGGGCCCAGGTTGTTCTGCCCTGTACACCCACAGCAATGGCACAAGACCCCTCCATTCCCCCAGACTGCCTCAGTGCAGCCATCCCCATCTTCCACCCAGCTCATGCAGCATGGCCCTGCCCCCAGCGTCCGGGCTGCACCTTGGGCTGGGTGTCTGTGCCTGCTTAACTTAGTTCTGTCAGTCAACTTATACTCTGTACAGATCCAAGCCTTGGAGGCTCCCCCTCCATCCAGCCAAACCCTCAGTTGTAGAGTGGAGACCCAGTGAATGAGCGCCAGTCCATTTTTGCAGCTCCCTCCCTGTGGGACCTGTCCCACTCTGTTTTGCCTTTTCTTCTTTCTTTCTTCCTTTCATCCTACCAGATTTTAAGCATCTTTACCTATTGAAAAGGACAATGTTCTGCCAGATTTCTGCAGGTTCTCTGGTTAGCTGAGTGGGTCTGTTGATGTGAGTTTGGTGCATTTGTGGGAAAGGGTTAGTATTGAGCATCCTTCTACTCCACAATCTTGGCCTCCACCACAAAAGGTCTCACTTTATGGTGGAAGATAAACACATCCTAGAAATAGATGGAAGAGTTATTTCATGGAAATGATAAGAAAATGCAGATTGCAATGCTCAACTCATACAAAATACGTTTCAAATTAAGGGCCACAATGAAACATATATATGAGATTATATAATGAAAAAGAGATCAATGTTAAAATAGGGTATTACACACATTAAATTATATATGGACCCAACACCATAGATCCCAAGTATATAAAGAAATATTAGTAGACATGAAGGAATTAATTGATTATAAAAAAATAATAATAGACGAATTTAACACCTCACTATTCTGATAGCCAGATCATCCAGAAAAAATATCTGTAAGGAAATAGATGTTTTAATAATATATTAGATCATTTGAACCTAACTGGTTTTTTGGACACTGCATTAGAAAAGCAGAACACATAAACTTTTCAAGTGTGCACAGGATGTTATCTAAGGAAATAACCACAAATTATGTCATGAAAAGTGCCTCAGAAACTTTAAGCAAAGATAGATTACAGCAAGTATTTTTCCATACACATAAGTATGAAACAATGCATCAACTCTAGAAAGAAGAACAGGAAAAGAACAAACATGCGATTAAACCACATCCTTTAAAAAAATAAAATAAAACAAGGTCAATGATGAAATCAAAGTGGTAATAAAATCATACCTAAAGACAAATTACAACGAAAGCACAGCTTCATAAAATGTATGGGATGCAGCAAAGACAAATCTATGGGGGAAGTTTAGAACGATTAAGGCTTTCTACAAGGAACAAGAGAAACCTCACAGAAAGGACCAAGCATACCAACAAAAATAACTAGAAATAAGAACAAACAAAACCTAAAGGCATTAGAATGAGAAATCTTTAATTAATAGGTTAAAATAAATGATATAAAAATCAAAAAATAAGTTAAAATTCCTAAAATTATGAGCTATATTTTTTCTTAAAAATATTAACAAACTGTTAAGCATTTAGCCAGTCTTATCAAGAAATACACAGGGTGGACCCAAACAAAATAAGAAATGAAACAGTAGAAATAACATCTGATATTACAGAAATAAAAAAAGTATATGAAATCACTATGAGCAGTAGTGTGACAACCAATTGGATGCCCTAAGATTAATGGACATATTTCTAGATATGTACAGCTAACAAACACTGAATAAAGAGAAAACTTGAAAAGAGCAATCAGTATAAGTTAAATGAAATGTATAATTTTGAAAACACCCCTTGAACAAAATGCCTGGATGCCTTCACTAAAACCTCTTTCCTCCCCAGTATTTCAAAAAATGAAGTAGGAAGGAAAATTCCCAAAGTTATTCTATGAAGCCAACATTATCTTGATAACAAAATCAAAGACACTACCAAAAAATAAGTGAAAATGAAAAGCCAATATCCTTGAAGAATATACATTCAAAAATCTTCAAAAGAAAAATTACAAATTAATCCAGCAATATATAGAAAGGATTATGCACGATGATGAGTTGGATTCCTTCCAGAGTCACAAGGATGGTTCAACATACACAAGTCAATCAGCATGAAACATATCTAATAAAGGAAGGACAAATCTCACAGGACCATGTCAATACACACAGAAAAAGCATTTGACAAAATTCAACATACATTCATGACCAGAACTCTCATGAAAGTGAGTATAATGGGAACATCTCTCAGCATAATATAGGAAATTTATAACAATTTATAATAATCAGGGGGAAAAGTGAAAGCATTCTGGGTAAATTCAGAAACAACAAAAAGACTCCTACTCTCACCACTTCTGTTCCATAGTAATACAAGAAAGGAAAAGGAAAAGAAAAAGAAGAAAAAGAAACACAAAATGGAAAGAAAGAAGCAAAATTGTCACCAGTATTGATGGCATAACAATCTACACAGAGAGTCCGAATGGCTCCAAACTGACTGTTATGAATAATAAATAATTTAAGCAAGAGAGCAGGGTACAAGATTAATGTAAAATGTCTCCTGCATTTCTGCACATTAATCATGAGATACCCCAAAATGAACGTTGAAAGCAATACTATATAAAATCCCATTCCCTAGAATATCTTGGAATCAATGTAACCACATATGTGAAAGATCTACACACTGAAAATTATAAAACATTGACAAAGTATTTAAAAATGATTGAAAGAAATGGAAAGATGTCTTGTGTAATGGATTGAAAGAGTTCATATTGTTAACATGGCTGTACTACACAAAGAAACCTACAAATTTAGTGCAATTAATGTTACAAAGCTGTAGAATTTTCCAAAGAAGCAGATAAAAATAACTATAAGTTTTAAATGAAACCATTAAAAATTGCCAAAATGATCTTGAGAAAAAACAAGAAATCTGGAGATATAACCCTCCCAGATACATTACTATATTAAAAAACTACAGTAATAAAAGCAGCATGGCATTGGCACAGAGATATAATCAATAAAAACAGAGAGCCTAGAAACAATTCCACACACCTATGAGCAATGAATCTATGATAAAAGAGGCAAAGGTACACAATGGAGAAAATACAGTCTCGTCAATGGGAGGTGTTGGGAAAGCTGGACATCTACATGTAAAACAATGAAATGAGAGCATTCCCTGACAACATATACAAAAATAAACTACAAGTTTATTAAGGACCTAAATGTAAGACCTAATAAGTATAAAACTGCTAGAAAGGAATATGGGAGATACCGTATTGCATACATATCATAGGAATATTTTCTTATAACAGTCTCCTAAGGCAAAACATATAAAAGCAAAAATAAGCAAGTGAGATCTAAACAAACTTGAAAATTTCTGCACAGCTAAGGACACAATCAATGAAGTGAAAACACTGCCTGTGTAATTGGAGAATATATTGGCAAATAATGCAAGTGACCAGGGTTTAATAGATGTAGGTTAATAGATGTAACATGGATTTAGGTTACAAAACTCAATGTGAAAAGTAAAAACCCAATCAAAAACAAGAGCAGAGTAACTGAGTTAATATTTTTCCAAAGAAAACTTACAGATGAGTAACGGGCAGGTGATAAAAATGCTCAGCATTACTAATTATTAGGTAATTGCAAATCAAAACCACAATGAGGTATCACTTCACACTGTTCAAGTGGCTATTATAAAAAAGTCTACAAATGAAAAGTGTTGGAGATGATGTGGAGGTAAGAAATCTCTTGTATACACATGGTAGGAATATAAATTGGTAGAGCTTCTATGGAAAAGAGTATTCATATATCTTTAAAAACTAAAACAGAACTACCATATGAAACAGTAAGACCTCTCCTCGGAAAAATCTGGGGAAAAAACCCTAAATTGAAAAAAAACTGTTCACAACAGCACTGTTTTTAACATGCAAGACTTTGAAGCAATCCAAGAGTCCACAGTAGAGTATGGAATTAAGAAGATATGATGATTCTATAAATATGCAATGGAATATTAGTCAGCCACGAAAAAGTATAACACATTGCTATTTCAGCATCCTGAATGGACCTAGTAAATGTTGTGCTTAGTGAAGAAACTTAGACAAAGACAAAAGTATATCATATTTTTTATATGTGGAATCTAAAGAATAACAAATATCTATGTACTTCTATTGCTAGAATATCTATAGCTATCTATTGATAAATGAAAGATAAATAGAAGGATAGATACATAGATACATGGTAGATAAAAACATAGATAGATCAATAGATAGACAGATTGTTTTATTGATAGAGACATGGAAGAGAGATAGAGAGTTTAGATACACAAGACTGAAACATACTGAAAGATATGGGAAAAAATTTATGTTTACAAAAGTGGAAGGGAAGGACAATTTTATGGTACAATATTGAGAGATATAATGTAGTATAAATAAAGGAAATAAGCAACAAGTATAATCTGTATAGATCAAGGAATTATACACAATAACTTATAATAATTGAATGTTAAAAGTACTGTAATAGTTTATAATGCAATATACTCCACAGAGTGGTTGGAATCTCTATGCTGTACATCTGAAACTACAAAATACAGTACATCTACTGTGCTTCAATTAAAAATAAAACATCTCATGTAAAATTTAGTCCTTTTTCCGCTGATAGCAGCTTCCTTTAATATTGATTTACTTTTTACCTTTTATGATTACTGTCTCAAATTATTTCTTTTACTCTTGTGAACATGATACCAGTTTGATGTATATATATTTATTGCCCCTGATTTTCTATTTTTCTATCTTTAATCCATAGAGTATAGTAGCATTTAAGAACATACCCAAAGAAACAGTTGCAAATTTCTCGTGGTGTTTGCTTAGCATTTTCTTCAATGTTTCCATATTTTTGCCATTTTATATTTCTTAGAAGACCTCTTTTCTGCACCCCGTGTAAGGTGTCTCAGTTTTGTTTTTTTCATCTCATTCATGTTTTGTTTGTCTGGTAATGCCTTTATTTTCACTTTATATCTAAGTGATAACTGTGCAAGGTAGAGTATTCTTAGGTGAGAGACTTCATATTTCAGTAGTTTGAAAATGCCATTTAATTTACCCTTGGCCAAAGTTTTCTGCTGAGAAATCTGCTGAAAGTCTAATGGGGGATCATTTGTAGATTATCATAATATTTTTTGACTGTCTTTAAAATTTTACTCTGTCATTGACTAGCCAATTTGCATATGACTTATCTTGAAGAAGGTCTCTTTGCCTTAAAGTTATTGGTGTTTTGTTGGCTCACGGATTGTATATCTGTTCCTTACACAGGTTCGGGAAGTTATCAACAATTACTTCTTTAGATAAACCATCAGCTACCTTCTAACTTTCTCCTCCCTCCAGGATTTCACTCTAAAGTGCACTTCCTGAAGAAGTCTGATGGCTATTGTAGAATTTCCTCACTTTTTAATATCTTGTATCTCTGCGCTCCTCTATCATTTCTAGTTCTGTATTGGAGAGTTTGCTAAACTCTCTTCCACAAAGGCAGACTGTTTCCAATGCTTTCTGTTGCATTCTTCATCTCAGATATTAAGTTCATCTGGTCCTCCAATAACATTTGGTTATTTTTTAGTTTCAATCTCTTTGGTAATGTATTCCTTATCAGCATTTAATTTATTCCTAAGCTCACTAAACTGCTATCTGAGTTTTGTTTTTGTATTGAGTTTCTGTATGACATCTGTTTGAATTCTCTATTAATTATATGGCAATATACCATGACTTTAAGTTTGTTTGCTGCAGGGTTGACATTGTGTGTGTGTGTGCGTGTGCTTATTCATGTGTGTCTGTGTCTTTTTTGGTGTCTGTGTCTGTGTATCTGTGTGTGTGCATGCACTACAATGTTACTGTGATTGGTCATGATCTTGGTAAATTATTGCTCTAATGACACTAAATAACCGTTTTTGAGTTGGAGCCCTTGTTTTGTTTCCTGGTAGTTTGCAATATTGCACAATTTTCAGTTATACTTACCTGAGCTACCTCATAATATTTCAAAATGGCACATTCCAGTCACTACTGTCTGGATAAAAGATGTGTTTCATTGTCACTTTTTAGACTTCTCTGGTAGTTAATGCCACTGTTGTCACTGGTATGGTGAACCCTTCCTTTTATCTGATATCCTTTGAGACTCAGTATACACATTGAGGAAACGTGTAAAGACAGGTGGATAGTTGGAATCAGGCAAGTGCCTTTCCCATGTCCAGTGTTGCAAGGTAACTTGTTTCCACCAATATGAATGGGGAGTTAGGACAGTGTCATGAATGTCTGAGTGTCTGAAGGATGGAATTTCTGTCTCCATTGTGGCTCCCTCCTAATTACATGTGACCATGAGTGCTGGTGCATTTGGAGGCCGGAGCTGTGTGAAACTGAGACCCTGTTTCTACTGGGATCTCTGAGCCTGTGGGCTCAGATACTCTAGTAATTGGGCCTTGGTTGTAGGCACCAAATCTGCTCTTCCCTCATTTGAGCCTCCACTGTTTTAGCCCACCAAACTTCAGCTTTACACATGCGTTCTGGAGTTTTGTTTCTGTTCTAGTTATTTTTGTTGAGATATGAATGTTTTACTTAATGTAGATTTAAGGGGAGAGACAAAAATTGTTTAAACTTATGTCACTTTTTCACAGAATATACTTTTTCATTTAAAAGCTTAAATTCTAATTAGGACATTATAAGAAAAGTAAAGAAAGTGAACAAATCACCCCCCTTAATGTCATAGTACTACAAAATATTTTGATTTTCCTGGGTTATTTCCTTCATTGTTTTCCCCAAATACATGTACATTTTACTAAAATATATGCTTATAATCTCTTTAAAATCATTTCAGTTATTAAAATATTTTTCTGTGGTGTAAATATAGCCCTGTTGCTTCTCTAAATTATAACTGGTATCTTGCATATTTCTGTCTTCACCATCCTTCTTGTCTGTCCCGAAAGGAAACCACTACTTGGTACACTACACATATATATGTGATTCTGTTCCTGTTTCTTTATGATTATTTCTCTTATATCTTTAGTTTCCTCATATAAGTGATAACTTGGAGTGTTTTTCTCTGTATGACTTATTTTCATATGTACAACAGTTTCTGAGTCCAGTCACATTTTTCCAAATGGAAGAATTTTATTTTTTAATATGACAGTGACTAAGTATTTATTATGTTATCTATATCTCACATCTACTTCAGTCAATCATCTGTTGATGGGCAGTTGAATTGTGCATCTATCCTTGGCTATTATAAATGATGATGTTTAGAACAATGGGGGTAATATATCCTTTAAAGTTAATGTTTTCTTGTTTTTACTGATTTATATCCAAAACTGGAAAAGCTGCAACATATATTGCTTTTATTTCTAGTTTTCTGTGCACTGTTTACACTTTTATAATAGTGGATGCATCAATTTTTATTTCCACAAAATGTATACCTGGGTTCCCTTTTATTGACATTCTTATTAATGTTAGTCATTTGAAGCCTTTTTTTAATAGCCATTTTGGTTGCTGTGAGATTATATTTCATTCTGGTTTTGATTTGAGATTTCCTAATGAATAGCAACGTTATGTTTCTTTTTATGTGAATGAAAATCATCCACATGTCTGTTTTTGAAAAATTTCCATGAAGATCCTTAAACTGTTTTAAAGTTGGGGCCTGTTTTTTAAAATACTTAGTCTAATATGCTACATATATATTATGGATATTAACACCTTGTTGGTCTCATTGTCTGAATTTTTTTCCTTCTATTCTGTGTGTTGTCATATGTCTTGTAGAAGGTTTCCTTTGCTCTGCAAAAGGTTTTGCACTTCACACTTATACAAGAAGTAGAATCCCTGTATTATGAAATAAATCTAATATTTCCTACATAAACTTAAAACTGTTATTGAAAATTTTCTTTTTCTTTTTTTACTTGGGAGACAGATCACCATTAAATATTGCTATGATTTATCTCAAAGTCCATTCTCCTCATGTTTTTGGTCAGAAATTGTATAGTTTCAGGTTTTACATGTAGGAAATTAATCCATTGTTATCTTATTCTGTAGTCTATGGATGGAAGTGCTCATAAATCTTCCTTTTACATGTACTGTCCAGTTTTCCCAGAACTACCTGTTGAGAAGACTGTCTTTTTTCCATTGTATACTCTTGCCTCCTTCATTGTAGACTAATTGACTATATGTGTGTGGGTTTATTTTTGGACTCTTTATTTTGTTCCATTGATATATATGTCTCTTTTAGTGATATATATTGATGTTTTGATTACTCTTGATTTGTAGTATGTTATAAATTCAGGGAGGATAATACCCAAAGCTTTGTTCATTTTTCAAAGTTAATTTTAGAAAAATTGGTTCTTTCCTATTTTTGTATATATTTTATTATTTTTCTACTTGTTTTGAGAAGAAACATATAGATTCTGTGAGAATAGAAATTTATTAAAAGTAAAAACCTAAGAAAAATTGTAAAATGTGGAGGATAAATTATACAATATTAAAGAACATATGGATTGCTGTAAAAATCAAAGGAAATATATATAAAGAAAAATGACAACAAAAACAAAGTCCATTGGGTATAGCAAAAGCAGTAATAATAACGATTCTTATAGCAAATAATCCCACTTATACAAATAAGAAACATCTCTCTCTTATAATCTTACAAAGATATAGCAAAATAGGAAAAAAAATTGTTAGTAGAAGGAATGACAGTTGAAAATTCAGAACATAAATAAAGTAATGATTAAAAATAGAAACATTCAATCAAACTAAATTATGGCTTTTGAAAGATAAATAGAATTGATAAACTTTAAACAGACTCATTAGTAAAAAAGAGTACAGATTAATAAGCTCAGAAATAATTGAGAAACTACAGCTTATAACATAGAAATACAAAATATCATATGAAGATACAACAAATTTTATGTAAATAAAACATAAACCCTAGAAGAACTATACAATTTCTGAGAAAGACATAATCTCCAGGATGGAGAGAAATAGAAAATTTGAACAGATTAGCACTAATGAAATTGAATATGTCATTAAACAAAATCTCCCAACAAACAAAATTCCAGGCCTAGACAGCTTCACAGGTGAATTCTACCAAACATTTAGAGAAGAGCTATCACCTATACTTCTCAGAGAATTCCAAAAATTTGGAGAGGAATGAAGGCTTCCTACCCCACCTTTCTGTATCACACTACTACTAAAACTGGAACAAATACCTGATAAAATTACAGGTAAAATACTACTGATAAGTATTGATGTAAAAATCATCACTGAAATGTTAGCAAAGCAAAAAATACAATAACAGGATTATATATTATGATTAAGTCCATTTTAATCCAGGGATGCAAAAGTGATTCATTACCTGCAAATTAATCAATATGATATACCACACTAACAAATTTAAGAATAAAATTTTATAGACACATCAATAGGGTCATAAAATGTTTTGACAATTCATTAACTTTTTAAGATTATATTTTTCCTCAAATTGGGCATGAGGAAACATATCTCAACACAGTTAAGGTCATATATGACAAGACGTCATCTAACATGACAGTCACTGATTAAAAGCTGAAAGCATCTCCTGTTAGAGCAGTAAGAAGTCAAGAATGCTCACCCTTACCACTTTTATTCAGTATAGTATTGGTAATTCTAGCCATAGCTATCCAAAATAAAAGGAAATATAATATAGCTAATTAAGAATAGGAGTAAAAGTATCTGTTTGCAGATGACATACATTAAACAGAAATCCTATAGAAGGCACCTCAAAACTACTAGGCCTTATCAATGCATTTGGTTAAATTTCAGAATGTGAAATTAACATACAAAAATTTTGCATTTCTGCACACAAGCAACTAGCTAACAGATAGAGAAAGTGAGGAAACTGTCTCAATTACAGTTGCATTACAAAAAAAATTCTAGAAATATATTGAACCAAGGAGGTAAAAGACCTGTACACAGAAAACTATAAAATATTTATAACAGAAATTGAAGATAATGCAAACAGATAAAAGGATATACTGTATTCATTGATGAAGAAAAAAATATTGTTTAAATGACAGTACTAACCAAGAAAATACATTAATTAAATCCAGTGCCTATCAAAATACGAAGGGCATTTTCAGAATTTATAATAAATAATTTTAAAACTTACATTTAAACACAAAAGAATCAAAGTCACTAAAAATAAAAGAAAAGAAAGAAAACAAACAATAAAAACAAACATATTTGACAAAGAACAGAGAAGATGTATCACTTTCCCTAATTTAAAACTATAATAAAAAGCTACAGTAATAAAAAGGATATGGTAGTGGCACAGAACAAAGAAAATAATGGAACACAAAAATGCCTGAAAATGAAATCAGACAGTTATGATAATTTAGCCCATTACTAAAAATGAATATAGAGTGGAGAAAGATAATCAACAGGAATATGAAACCGGTCAACATCACTAACCATCAGAAAAAGGCAAGTCCAAGGCACAAAAAGATTGTATATCAGTCCTGTCATAATGAATATTACTGAAAAAATTACACATAAATATGTTGGTGAGGAGGTAAGAAAAACAACCCTGATGCAGTGCTGGATTGAATGTAAATTTGTGCTGCCACTGTGAAAAACAGTATGCAGTTTTATTTACAAATTAAAAATGAAATATAATCCAACATTTTCATATCTGGATACTTATTCCAAGAAAATATAAACAAAAACTAGAAAAGATAAATTCAAACCTATATTCACTGCAGCATTATTTACAATAGAGAGGATATAGAAGCAAATTAATAGTTCATCAATAGATAATGGATAAAGAAAGTGTGTGTTTATAGTATATATATCTACCAATCTATAATTTTTATTTTTATATTTTTTAGACTTATCTATATTTATATATATATATACACACACAGATAAATATACTTTGGGTTATTACCCAGCTATGAAAAGAATAAGTTATTCATTTGCAAAAAAAAGGGTAGACCAAGAGGGTAATATGCTAAATGAAATAATTCAGAAAGAGAATGACAAATGCTGTATGATTTTACTCTTATTGGAATTTAAAAGAAATGAACATAACACAACAGAAAAGGAGATATAGATATACAAAGAAACAGGTTGTTCACAAGAAGGAGGAAAAAGGTGTGAGGAAAAAGAAATATTTGACGAAAATTAAGAGAGAAAATTTTCCAGTTGCAAATTAAATGAGTCAGGGGCAAGAAATGTGCTGTATGGGGAATAGTAAATAAATATGAAATATCTTTAAATAGCAACATATCATAACTAGATATATTCTTGTGATCAGTTTGAAATTTACTAAATATAGCAAACAGTATGTTGTGTAAGAGGAACTAAAACAGTTTATAAATTAAAGTACACTTTGAAAACTAACATTCTTTTAGAGAAAAAATTAGATTTGTAGTTAACAGAGGCAGGTGTTGGGAATGGTGTACTTGATTAATGCACTCAAAAGCCACAAACCACCAGCTGTAAAACAAATGTGTCCTAGGGATGCCCCAAATTAACATGAAAATTACAATTAATACTGCTTTATGTTATATATGAATGTTGTTAAGGGAGTAGACCCTATGTTTTCTCATCACAACAAAAAGGCAAATTGTATCTCTTTAATATTGTATCTAAATGAGATAATGAATTCTCCCTAAAGTTGCTATGATATTTATTTCATGAAACTTGTAAATCAAATCATTATCCTGTGCACCTAAACTTACACAATATTCTACACAAATTATATCTCAATAGAATCAGAAGGAAAAATGGAAAGTCAATATTGAATTATTCCCATAACATTTCTCATGATTGCTTCTGCAGCAAGTAAACTTGAGTCATGATATACTTATCCAAGGTAAAGATACTAATAAATAAGTGATTCTAATAAATAATACATAAAGATACTAATAAAATAAGTGTTTACCATGACTTAAACTTCCTTCATGTTAGCCTACTGCTCATGTAGGCATCAACATTTCACTTTGTGTATTCATCTGAGATTAGGAAATGGATACAAATTTTAAACTGGCTGCTCTTTCTCTGAGAAATAAAGTTCACTATCTCTGAACGATGGTCTCATCTCCCCGAAAGCATCTGTAAGAAATGAACATACTAGGTTGCTAAATATCTCAGTATGGTAAAATCTCACAACTCCTAAAATTCTTAACTGTTTTACAATGGGAATGCAATACTGACAAAAACATGATTTTGGATAACAATGTGGTGTTTTTTCTCATGGTTGCATTATGGGATGTGAGGATAATCGCTGAGATCCACAACAAACATTCTTACTCAAGTGCTGGGCAAAGAAGTATAAAGGTTCTGGTTTATTAGGACTGAGGACTGCTTTCAAAATGATGACTATGCTAACTCTATTCCAGGTAGTACAAGGAAAAAATGCTTTCGCAATTTCTAGGTGAACGGGAATAAGTCAGTTGTTCAGTCACTCTAAATTAGTCAACGGGTGTTCAAAGCCAAAATAAGATGTGTCAACAATGAGAATTAGAAGAAAAAAGAAATTAGACATAAGCTTAAATTAAAAATGAGACACAGTCCTGTGCTGGGCTCTGGGGACTGGAGAATGTATATGCCTCATTCCAATTCAAGGTTCAGTGGCTTGGCCCTCGCATCAGCTCGGGATTCAATGAACAGGTAACAATTAGTATACTGGGAAATATAATATACCTCTCCCTGACTGGAAGAAAATCTGGTGGCTCAATGAACCTCTTAATTCACAGATATTCTGCCAGATGCAGAAGAATAATTTAATGATGACTCAACTAAGAAAAACGTAGTTACTGCTTAACAATCCATATTCACACACACACAAAGTGGTAGACAGATTTGTAGTATTTAGTGGGAGGAGTTTTGTGTGCAGAGCTCAGAGAATAGTTTTCAAAGCACCAGCCAACTTTTGTACTTTTGCCAATAGTCTAGATTTTCCCAGGTAGAAAACTACAGATGGACAAACAAACAATATTCTTCCTTAGGGTTTCTAATTTTTAAAGTAAACTGTAGCTTTTGACTTATCACAATAGAACCTTGTTCAGATGATCACGGTAAAATCCACTGTCTGATAAGAGAGCTGGAAACTAGCTGCTGAACCAGCCCATCTGAACTCCAGACTGCTAATGTAAACAACAACATAGCCACCATCAGAGTTGAGCTGACAAACTTAAAACTTGATGTTTCTGTTGTAGGATAAACCACTGCTGTCCAGACACAGATCTGCTGCAAGTGGTCTCTTTTCTTCTCTTGTTAAAGGACATATTGATGGGATGTTGCAAGAGCTTACCCTGGACCTTTTGCCCTTTCTCCAGATTATCAAAGGCTTTCTTCACAACTGGTGACATGTTTTCAGGACCCAATGTTGCCATTCCAGTCTTATCCGCTGACATTGGCTGCATGATTATGAGCAGAAGCCTTAGACACCCTGAACTTGCCTACAATTTTTCCAACACTACAGGTCATTTCACATTCTGAAAATGCTTCACCTTTTATTTTAAATTAATGGGAAATTGTCAAATTCTTCCATGAATATTTTATATTTCCTAATATCTGCAGAAATTTGATATTCTTGCAGTTGAACAAATTTTTAATTCCACAAGCCTCACCTCTTTCTAGTCCACACATTTTAGATTGCAATTTGGTTGTTGAATATGACCACCCCAACCAAGTTTCTAGTACCTCTTAGATACTACCTGTGTGAATGTTAGAAGGGGCACAAGTTATGTGGGGTGCATAAACCTACAGTAAATGTTTGCAATAGCAGTGTCTCTTATGGACAAAGCTTTGATTCTAAGAAGTAAATTAATTAGAAGTCAGTATAGTTTTTGGTATGGGAAAGAGAATCAGCTATTCTGCGGTGGGTGGGTGATGAGGAGACAGGAAAAAATGTAGCAAGTGAAAATGGAATGCTTTATGCCTCTGGAGGCATGAATTAAGAAGAAAATAATACTTTGTCTCCTGTACTTACCTCCACTTACTGTCTTGTGTGTCTAGTCCTTGGGATATGAAAAGAGCTAGTTTGTGGTGAAGAATAAAGACCATAACAAAATAGTTTGAAAACCATGAGAGTTTTGTTGTTTCAGGAAAGTAGATTTTGCTTAAAGTAGACATGTATTTTTCATTCACTAAATACTAAAATTAATCCTGTGACATGTACTGTGCTTACTGTGTTGGTATCCAAGTTAGACAAGGAAAGGCGGATAGACAGAAAACATCTGAAGGAGGTAGTTTCTGTGCTGAGACTGGGAAATTTTAAGTAGGTAAAAGGAGGACATCCAAAGTCCAGTGATAAGCTGGATCAATAGTGGTGAGGTAGCAGCTAAAATAGTTGACAAGCATTTGTCTGGATGTATCTCCAGATACAGTGAAACATAAAGATATGCCAAGGAACTCAGATGCCAGATTTATAAATAAATGACTAAACTAAGTTGAGTTTGTGTGCTTAGAGTTGGAAAGGCATTAAGTGCCACACTGAGGACATAAGCTTGTCTTTGGCTGGAACATAAAACAACATTAAATATCGACTAGAAAATATAGCGTAGACTCTAGAGGGCAGGAAATGAAAGAACCAATTTGAACGCTTTTAGGACAGCACAAAGAAGACCATAGATAAAATTACTTCTTAAATTCTACCATAGGCTGAAAGTGCCATCTGAGGCTATATCATGTGACCTTTATGATTTCAGGCATGACATAAGAGAGACCATGATCCCTGGGCTGGTTCCTGCATTTATCTTCTGTTCCAACCCATCCTAATTTAACACTTTTAATCCTTTCCAGGATGAACCAGGAACCACTTAGTACTTTTCCCTCTCTCCATGTTTTAGTCTTTCTCCAAATTCTTCCTTTTTTTCTCTTTCCTTACAAGAAATTATTTAAATTAATCCAATATTGTTCCACCAAATGATCATATCAATCAAATAACTCTTTTTTATTTAAATAGTAGCTTTGTCTCCCATTGAACTATTAACACTATTTAAAAAAATAAGATAAATACAGGTACACGTCTATGTTTATTGTTCAAATAAGAAAATTGCAGATATTTGTCGACATTTTCCAACATCAATTTTAATCTTTGTTTTCCTGCATAATCTGTTAATCCTCTGGTAGATCAGTTGAAATTAGTATGACGTTCATAAACTGAAGATGTCTAATGAGTTGGCCTTGAAAGAGAGTTAGCTGATGTATCAATTATCACTGGCATGGAAACCATGGGTTGATCCCTGGTTTAAGTTTAGAAAATCGACCTTCATTGGCAGATATGTTGTGATATCTATTTGGAAAAAAAGAAGGCTCCACCATGTGTCCAAAATAATTCCTCTTTATGGAGACAAGATGCTGTACTGAGAATTAGAATTTGTAATTGTAATGAAGTTCAAAACACGGCCATTTGCTTCAGTGTAGCTGCTTTGAGAGTGCCCGTGGACAGTGGTCAGCTGATTTAAAATAGCACGTAGATCCAATGCTATTTGTTCTGGTGGTCTAACTGACATTGATGATGGAGGAGAAAAATCACCTCTCATCGGGTTACTTGTATCACCATTTCTGTGGCTAGTAGAGGGCTTTATTATTAGAGGCACGTTTAAATTTGCAGAAGGTAAAAATGCACTTTCTCCACTAGTGTAAGCCACAAAACCAGAAATATGATTATCCAAATTACCCACTGCTTTATAGTGCTTCTTGTTGAAATCTTCAGCCAATGAAGATACCAGAGAGGCATTTTTAATCCCTACTTTTCTTTTTATTCTCACTAAAATCTGGGGAAAGCCTCGTTTAAAATTTGTATTATGATAAAACTGCCGCTAAAACCAAAGTAGGAAGATTTAAATAATAGTTTAAACCAAAATACAACACTACAAAAAGCCTAACTTATAAAACCTCAGATTTCACGTTTACTATGCAAAGATATTATAATCAAAATATAAATATTGCTGATGATTTTGAAGATCCTTTTTGGGAAATACACATTTAAATAGTATAGTCATTAAATTAAAGGATTAGCATTTGCAGTAACAGTGAATGCCACTTTTGAAAAGCAGCTTTGATACCTTTATTTAGATTTCTGTTAAGATTCATAGTTGCCAGCAAAGTTTCTTATCATCTGAATGCTTTAGCCACTGTCCTCATTTTTTAGAAAAAATAAAGTATTTTAGCCTTAGTAGTTTTATATAATTTTCAGTTTATCTTTACATTTATATTACCATAGACTGATGTACAAAATAAAATTTTATATATAAGTTACCATGTGGTAACTAAAGTTTCTGAATACTTTGCTTAAAACAGAGACTTATTTTCTTCTGCCAGAAAGTCTGCTAAACAAGCAGATCTTTGAAAATTCTGCCGCAATTTATTAAACCCATAAAGGTTAAGCTGTCTAACTAAACTTTTCATACTTGCAGTTTCAAATACTCTGAAAGGGGCCTTTCTTTCCAAAACTTCCTTCTTAAAGACATCTTCATCAATCACTATGGAAGTTCCATTATCATCCCACCAGACCGATTTAAATTGGTCACTCCCAGCCATTTTCCAGAGTTTTCTTGGAAATGTCAGAGAACGAAAATCATTATCTTCATCTGATTCAGAGACAGAATTTGTGTAAAATGGCCTTTTTATCAAGAATTCTTTAGACAAAGGCTGAAAAGCATTTTCTTCAATCATAGATCTCAAGTCCAAGTCTCCAGAGATTGTTTGATCACACAATAGAGATCAACCGGAATTTCCTGAACCACTTGGTCCGTCTTTACCAGACACACCTTGAATTTCTGAAGAAATATGTGGCATCTCAAATAACTTTTTCTACAGCTACTTTTCTAATCTGCATGATTTTGAGCACTGTAGCTTCAAATGCTGCTTTGGCAGGCCTGCACAGATAAACTGCTAGGCCATCAAAATTGTTCTCAACCTGAGTAGCTGTGACATCACAAAACGACTGGTCTCCTAGTAACTCAAGTGTAACTTTCAGCCAGTGTTTACTTCTCATTCATCCAGTTAAAATGAAGCATATATGATGCTTATTTTTACACTTTGATCTGCAAATTTTACCCAACAAAATCTTTTAAAATAATTTAATTTTTGGGTCTATTAAATAAAATCTATCTCCATACATTTGTACACAAATTTATAACAGATTGGTAAACAGAGAATAAATAATGCAGAAAATATATAAAATAATTTTAAAGTTTTGGAATTTAGAGTGAAATTTGTGTAAAACCTGTACAGAATGTGTATAACTATTTCATCATCATTTGTAAATAAACTGAAACATAATTTAATTTGGAAATGGAAGTAGGTATTTATCTGTGTACTTTACAATAAGTAGCTAGCTCTATATTCAAAACATGAGTTGAATAAATATCAGTTTATGTGTTATGTTTATAAATAAATGGTTAATATTTATGAAATAAATTTAGATTAATCTAATCAATCAAATTTAAAAATCCCACAGGGGGAAATTTTGTTTTAAATTGTAATTCAGTGCTATAATTAAAACCAATGTAATTTAATATTCAACATTAAAAATGCAAAAGAGACAATCTTATTGTATATTTACAAATGTTTTTTTGTTTGCCATTCTTTCACTCAGAAGTTTATCAGTCCCTAGAAGTAGTAAATTTTCTTGTCATCTTTGTAGTACATACTCTTGGGGTTTCTGTTAAGTGTTCCAAAACGATATTGAAAAATAGACTTATGCAAAAGATCCTGGGTTCAATAAACGTTGCCTCCATTTTGGGGCAAACAAACAATCAAAAAACAAAGATGTAACACTATATGTCGTTTGGGGTGGAAAAGACCAGGTCTTGCATTTTAGGAAGCAATATGTTTCTCAGTCCAGAAACAGTTGACATTGTTAGTATAATACGGCATTTTAAGGCAAGTGTTTTGTGCACTAATTGTAAATAATAGCTATGTTCTGAATCAGTTAACTGTAGTAAATCCAGTTCTACCAAAATTATATATTTATTTAGAAATAAATTCCACTAAAAAAAACCAAATTCAAAATGAGAGATATAATTTTTAAATAAATAAATGTACCTTCAAGCTACAATGTAAAGTTTTCCTTCAGTATCTGTAAATTTCATTCTAAATAAATATTAGCAACCTGAATTCATGGCATATTATACGTAGTATAAACTATTGTTAAGTTGGATTTAGTCCTAATTCATAAATATTATTTAACATATACAAATGAATATATGTGATACCATCCCTTTAAAAAACAAAGAATTCAAAAATAACAATCTTAAAATATGTAGGAAAATTATTGACAGATCTCATCTTGACTTTTTTATAAAAGTATTCTTAAATTCACTCTAGATAGAATGTAACTAAGAATAATATAAGCCATATATGAAAAATCCATGACATATCAATTTCAATGTTAACTTGCAGGAAGGTTTTCCTCTGGTCCAGTAATAAGAAAAAGTAGCTCATTTTCACAAGTCCTAAATTACACTACTAGTAGTCCTAGCCAGAACAACTAGTCAAGAAAAAATATAAAATTCATCCAACATGTACTAAAGCAGTGAAGTTTTTACAGATGACATAATTATGCATAGATAGAAAACTCCATATACTCCTCCATTGACTGTTTGAAATGATGAACAAATTTAGTAAACTTGCAGAACACAAAATCAATATACAAATATCCGTTGCATTTTTGTATAGTAACAACACATTATCAGGAAGAGAAATTAGGAAAACTATTGTGTGTAAATTTATACTAAAAAGTATAAAAGAGGAATACATTTGGTAAGTGAAATAAAAGATCTAAACATAGATCTATAAATTAAAGGTGCAAGAAATATAAGTAAACCAAAATAAATAAAAGATATTCTGTGCTCATTGATTGTATATAATGTGAGGAAATACTTTAATCTATCTTTCACATGATCAATCTCCCCAGCACTACATATTGAGGAGAATGTCTTTTCTTCATTTTATACTCTTGCTTCCTTTTTCATGGGTTAATTGATCATTCGTGTGAGGGATTATATCTGGTTGCTCTATTCTCTTCTTTTGATTGGTGTCTGTTTTTGAGCCAGTATCATGCTGTTTTAATTACTAAAGCTTTGTAGGACAGTTTAACATGGGAGAGGTTTACACCATTACATTTAATACTCTTTTTAAAGTTTATTTTGGCAACTCATGACCATTGTGGTTACATATAAACTTTAAAATTATTTGTTCTATATATTGGAAAATCTCATGGGTATTTTGACATGAATCACACTAAATGTAGATTGCTTTGTGTAGTATAGTTGTTTCAAACACATTGTTTCACAGCTTTAACTTAAGAGATCATTTCATTTCTTTAGACCAGTTTTAATTTCCTTTATGAATGTTTCCTGTTTTTTAACGTATAAGATTTCACCATATTTGTTATCTTCATTTATAGGTGTTCTTTACATTTATATATAATTATATACATATTTGTAAACTCGTTTCCTGCACAAAAACAGCAGGCAGAAGACAGTGGCAAGACATATTCAAAGTCCTGAATGAAAGAAAGCTGTAATCTAAGATACTATATCAAGCAAGGCTAAATTTTAGAATAGAAGGAGAGATAAATAACTTCCACACAAGCAAATACTTAAAGAATTTAGCAAAAGAAAAGAATTAAAGAAAGATCTACTCTAAATAATAAAGAAGCAGGATGCTAAAGAAAAGAGAAAGGCATAATTAGAAAGGCAATATCTACAGTGACTTACAACAGAAAAAATATGATGTTGTAAAAAAGGACATCAAAATTTTAAGGGTCAAAGAGTGAAACAGGAACATACAGAGTGTTTTTTGTCTTGTTTCTGTTCTCTGTAGGATGGGTTTGAGTTTGTATTCTTATCAGTTAAAATAAACAAATATAGTACATGTCAATATACATACAAAACAAGGTAATGATAAGTCAAAAGCTTACAATGAAGTCACAAAGACATAAAGAAACCAAGGTAATAAAATGAAACTGATCAAGCCACAAAAACAAAAAGAAATGAACAAAAAAAAATATCATATCAACTGGAGAATGAAGTTCAATATGGAAATAATCACCAGTCTATCAATAAGTATCACAAATGTTAATGGACTTAGTGTGTCAAACAAAAGATATATAGTCATATGTGATAATATAACAAGACCCTACATTATGAAGCATAGAGGAGACCCACATTAGTAAGAGGAACACACATCCATTGAAAGTCAGAAGGTGGAAAAATATATTCCAGCAAATGCACATGACAAGAAAGCAGGACTAGCAGTATTGACTTCACAAAAAGAGACTTTACAAACTGACCATAGAGAAAGATAAACAAGGACATGATATAATGATTAAAGGAACAAATCAAAATGAGGGTATTAGACACATTAAGATATATGCACTCAATATAGGAGCAATTAAATACATAAAGCAAACACTAATAGATAAAAATAGAGAAATCCCTGGGAACACAATCAAATTAGGAGACTATAACCCCCCATTACCATCACTGGACTGGTCTTTCACACAGAAAATTAAAAAGGGATCAAAAATACTAAAATAAATTATAAAATAATTGGAGATGCTTGATAATTTCAAAACAGTACTTCTCCCCAAAACAGAATACACATTCTTTTCCTGTGAACAAGGAACATTTCCTATGAAAGATTATGTACTCAGGTACTTAAGAAGCCTCAACAAATTTAAGAAGATAAAAATTATTTCAAGCATCTTTTATGAGTATAATACCATGAAACTAGAATTCAATCACAGAAAAACAGGGAGAAAAAATGACAGCATCCAGATTAAAAAACATGACACAAAAACAAGGGGGGAGGTGATGAAATAAAAGTAGAAATTAAAAAATATCTTCGGAAATATGACAAAACACTGCACAGATTCTATGGAATACTGTTAGAACAGGCTTAAGAGGGAAGTTCATAGTGACAAGGCCCTCCTAAAAGTAGAACCAGAATTTCAAATAAATAATCTAACATTCTAGGTAAACTAATCAAGAAAAGAAGAGCAAACAAAACCAAAAGTCAACAGAAAGAGGGAAAAAATAAAGATCAAGGAAGAAATAATTGAAATAAAAAATAGAAAAAATCAATCAATCTCTATTTTGAAGTAGTAAACAAAAGTGACAAATCTCTGGACAGGCTCACTAACAAGAAAGAGAGCGAACACAAATAAATTAGAAATGACAATGGAGAAACTATGAAGAGTACAACAAATTTACAAAAAATCATAAGGAAATACCATGAGCAACTGTATGCAAACTGGATACCCAGGAAGAAATGGAGACGTTTTTGGAAACATTCAGCCCACCAATATTGCATCAAGGAGAAGTTACACACTTGAACACACAGATCACCAGAATTGGAATAGAATTATCAAAAAAATAAAAAAAAATCTCTGCAAACAAAATTCAAACCCAAATAGCTTCAACGGTGATATTGATGAAATATACAAAGAAAAATCCATACCAGTCCTCCTCAAATTCTTCCAAATGATTGATAGGGAGATAGTACTCCCAAACTCACACCATAAGGCCAAGAGCAACTTGATACCAAAACCAGACAAAGACACTACCCAAAAAGAAAACTATAGGCCAATATCATTGATAAACATACAAGAAAAATCCTTGAGAAATTATTAACAAACAGAATCCAAGCACATGTAAAAAAAAGACCATGAACCATCGACAATTTAGGTTCATCCCAGGAACACAAGGATGGTTGAACATATTCAAATCAATCAATAAATTGTGATACTCCGTATCAACAAAAGAGAAGACAAAAATGATATGATCATATCAGTAGATGCAGAAAAAGCATTTGACAAAATTTAACATCTATTTGCAATAAAAGTTCTTATCACAGTGGGTATAGAGGGACCATATCTCAACATAAAGAAAGCTATTTATGACAAACTTATACCCAGCAAAATACTCAGTGTTGAAAAACTAGAACCCTTCCCACAAAAACCTGAGACAAGACAAGGATGCCCATTCTCTCAATTTCAATTAAATATAGTCTTGGAATTCCTAGCCACAACGATCAGGCAAGAAAAGCAAATAAAAGGATTCAGACTGGAAAAGAAGAGGTAAAATTGTCACGATATGAAGACATGACACTATATATAGAAAACTGTAAAAGCTTCACAAAAAATACTTAGGCTAAAAAAGGAACTGGGCAAGGTAGGCAGATTAATGTACAAAAACCAAATACATTTATTTACACTACCATTGAATCAACAGGAAACAAACTATAGAAACAACCCATTTTATTTCTGCACCCAAAATTTTAATATGCTTAAGAATATCTCTGACCAAGGAGGTGAATGACTTGTACTTGGAGAGCAAGAAAACATTGATTGAGGAAATCAAGAAATATTTGAAGAATTGAAAAGATACCCAAAAGTCTCGTAATGGAAGAAATAATATTGCTAAAATGGCCATACTACCCTAGGCAATCCACAGACTTAATCTGAGTTCCTATCAAATTAATCAAAACATTTCTTTTTAGGACTGAAACAAATGATCATAAGAATTATATACATAAAATAAAGATCCATAATTTCCAAAACAATATTGAAGGCAAAGTAAGAGGCTGGAGCAATTACCTTCCTGGTCTCCATACACTATTGCAGAGCTACAATAATAAAAACGACATGATATTGTTACCGAAACAGGCATATGGATCAATGGAACAGAATAGAGAGCCTACAAATAAATGTGCAGGCCTATGTTGAATTTAATCTTTGACTGAGTAGCCAAGATTATGACACAGAAAAGGCCATCTCTTCACCAACTGGTGTCGGGAAAACTGGATAGAAGCATGCAGAGTAATAGAGTTAGAACACTCCTTCACTCCATACACAAGAATAATCTCAAAATGACTTGAAGACTTAAATGTAAGGCAAGACACAGTAAATATCTTATGAGAAAACATACGCAAAACACTCTGAGATAAATCTCAGCAATGATCTCCTAGAACAGCCTACCCAGGTAATGGAAGTAAGAGCAAAATTAATAAATAGGACCTAATTAAACTTATAAGCTTTTGCACAGCAAATGGAAACATAAACAATGTAAAATGACAACCTAAAGGATTAAAGAAAATATTTAGAAGTGATGCAACTGACAAAGGCTAAATTTCCAAACTATAAAGAGTTCAAACCACCTAATAAAAATACTTAAAAAAAAAGAAACCCAATCTGAAAATGGGCAGTAGCGCTAAACAAGCAATTCTCCAGTAGAGACATACAAATGCCACACAGATATATGAAAAAAAAATTGCTCACTATCATTATCAGAGAAGGGGAATTCAAAACTCTAATGAAGTATCACCTCACAATAGTCAAAATGGCCATCATTCAAAAGTCCACCCACAATAAATGCTGAGGAAGCTGCGGAGAAAGTGAACTCTCCTAGACTGTTGGTAGGAATGTAGTTTGGTGCAGTCACTGTGGAAAACAAGATGGGGATTCCTCAAAAGAATAAAAATAGACAACATAAAATCCAACAATCACACTTCTGGGTATATATGAAAGAGAACCCTGATTCAAAATGTCACCTGCACCCCAATGTTTTAAGCAGTGCTATATACAACAGCCACGACATGGAAGCACCCTAATTGTCCATCAACAGATAACAGTATACAGAATTTATGCCATATTTACACAATGGAATAATATTCTGCCAGAAAAAATGATAAAACAATTACGTTTGCAGCAAAATGGATGTCCCCATAATGTGTTTATCAAATTGAAGTAAGCCAGAAAGAGAAGGAAAAATAATACATGACATGAAGTATGTAGAACCTTAAAAAAATTTTGGATGAGAACACTATGATTTCATCTACAAAACTGAAACACACCTGCAGATCTAATTAATCATCTTATGGTTACTGCTGAAAGGGGCTAGGAGAGGATATATTTGAGAGCTGTAGAATTATAAATGTTATCCACTATGTATAAAAACAGATTTATTCAAAATGTCTTTTGTATGACACAGGGCAGTATGTTAAATATTGTGAAGTTAAATTTAATGGGCACACAAATATATGCATGAAGTGGGACACTATGCTATACACCAAAGATTGACACATTGTAAATGGCAGTACTTCAATGATAAACAAATGAATAAATAAGTAAATAAGTAATTTAAATAAATAAATAAATAAATAAATAAATAGTATTTAATAATAACAGAAATACAAAGAATCACACTACTTAACTTTACATATCAAGAATCTAGGCGAAAACAGAAAGAATAAAAAAGAAAACTGAATGAATGAGAGTAAGGCAAATAACAAGAGAAACAATTGAAAAGATAAGAAAAAAATACCTAAGCCTGTTTGTTTTAAACATAAAGTGGACAAAAGTTTAGTTTGGCTAAGAAAATAAAGACTCAAATAAAATTAGAAATAAAAGAGAAGATATTACAACTGATGTAGTGATGCATAGCATCATAAGAAATTACCACTAACCAACAATTTGAAAGACCTAGAACAAAAGACAAATTCCCAGAAACATATCTCTTCCAATACTGAATCAAGAAGAAATTAAAAATTTAAATAGAGCAAAAGTGTGTATGAGTAAATCAGTTATCCAAACCTCTCAAACCAGAAAATATTTACAAGATGACTTTTCTGGTTAATTCTGTCATAGATTTGAAGAAAATTTCTCACCAATTCTTCCCCAAACCTTCCAATAATTTGAACGGGGTGAAAGTATCCCAATTTGTTTAATGATGCCAGCTTTATTTGCATGAAAATGCTAGAAAGGACATTATAAACAAAATATAGAATATTTTCCCTGATGTACATATGTACCAAAATTCTCAACAAAATACAAGCAAAATGAATTCAACAACACATTTAACGTATCATACACATACATAAGTAAAGGGATTTATCCCTGGGTTTAAGGATACTTCAAAATATTCAACTCAATAAAGGTGACACACCACACTAATAGAATGAGAAATAAAACTCACATAATCATCTCAATAGGTGCAGAAATAGTATTATACATAATGCAACATCCTTTTAAGGTACTCAAAATAAATTAATTAACCCTGTCAGTGACACGATATCATATACACACAAAGACTGTGTGGAGAGAAGTGAAGCAGTTCTCTCTTTATTGATTCTTAGAAAAAGGGTTTATATAGGACTTGCACAATGCCTCACATATCATCTAAGTTATAACAATGTTAATAATCTTAAGCTGTTTTTGTCCCCATGCTCCCGCATAAGCACAGAAAGTTAAATGATAAAGGATTGTTTTAAAGTTCATCACGGAACTTCATTAAGTAGGACATCTCTTATCCAGCCGGCTGTGCCTGTCTTTCGTTGTCCTCCTCTGAGGATCTTATCCAGCATAGGCTATCCAGCCATCCATACTGGATACATTGAGCAGGCCATTTCTTATCCAGCCTGGATATGTGACATTCCTCACAGCTTGTTTATCAGTTCAGCCCATGGGCTTATTCTCTAGAGCCTTCAGACAGGGGCCTACAAACCCAACATCCCTTGACAGAAAAATGGATGAAGAAAATTTGATGTATATATGCAGTGGAATCAATACTTTGCATTCCTATCAACAGTGTCCACGGTGTAATATTTCTCCATAATCTCACCAACATCTATTTCTTTTCTTTTTGATGAGAGCCTTCTGACAAGTGTGAGGTCTTGTCTCATTTTTGGTTTATAACTTTCTTAAAAATTTATAACTCTGAAAATATTTTCATGTGTCATTTAGCCAACTCTATGTTTTCTACAGATAATTGATTCAGATTGATCTATTCAGTTCCAATGGACTTTTTTTTTGAATGGATTGTTTGGTCTTTTTTGTTGTTGTTGTGTGAGTTTGCCCTGTATTTTGGATATTAACACTTGATTGGAAAATATCACTTGCAAATATATTCTCCCATTGTGTTGGTTGAGTTTTCATTTTATTGGTCATTTCTTCTGCAGTGTAAATCTGTGTAGACTGATACAATCATATTTTGTTAGTTTTGCTTCTGCTTCCCTTGCCAGGGGAGACATATGAAGAATCATATTAAGTCAAGTGTACTTCTTATGATTTACCCTAGGATTCTTTGTCTTCAGGTTTTATGATTTATATGCCCAGGAGTGGGATTGCTGGGTCATATGATAGGTCTATTTTTATTATTTGAAGGAAAATCCATACTGTTTCCAAAGTGGTTGCACCAATTTTCATTACCACCAAGAGCGTTGGAGTGTCCCTTTCTCTCTACAACCTCCACAGTCTTTATTATTTGTAGACATTTTGATGAAAACCCTTCTCAATAGTGTGAGGTAAAAATTATTTTATTTTTGTCTTGCCTTTGTATAATGATTAGCAATGTGAGCAAGTTTTTATGTTCCTGTTTGTCATCTGTGTGCCTTTTTTAGAGAATAGTCTTCTGCTCATTTTCTGGCTGAGTTGTTTGTAGATTTTTGTAATGGAGTTGTATGAACGATGTGTGAATTTTAGAAATTAGCCTCGTGTTGACTGCATTGTTTCCTAATGTTTTCTCCCATTTGGAAGCTCATCTTTTGACTCTGTTTATTATGCTCTGTAGAAGTTTTAAGTTTAATTAGGACATATTTGATTATTTTGCTTTTATTGTTTTCAGATTGGGAGAATGATATAGGAAAATTTTACTAAAATTTATCTATTGTTTTGCCTATGTTAGTTTCCATGTGTTTTATTGTGTCATGTATTAGATTCAGATATTTAAAACATTTTGAGTTTATTTTTGCACAGTGTGGTGAGTGTTCTTATTTCATTGATTTATATGTAGATGTCTAACTTTCTCAACATCACTTGCTGATGACTGTATTTTTGGCATTGTATAGTTTGTTACATTTGTCATAGTTTAGTTGACCATATGTGTGATGTTTTATTTCTGCCTCTGTGTTCTGTTCCAGTGATAAAGATATTTGTTTGTTTTCCAGTATTGTGCTGTTTTGATAACTGTATTTTTGTAATATATTCTGAGATCTGGGATGGTTATGCTTTATGTCTCCAGCTTTGTCCTTTTTCCTCATTGTTCCTTTTGCAGTTCTGGTACTTTTGCAGTTCCATACAAATCTGAGGATTGTTTTAATTTCTGGGGAAAATATCATGTAGTTTGATCTGAATCACTTTATATCTGTAGACATATTTGTAGTATGTAGATTTTAACAATATTAATTCCTCTAAACTAAGACCTTGAGATTTCTTTCCATTTCTTTGCATCATCTTCAAATTTCTTTATCAGTGTCCTTTCAATATCATTATCTTGGTTTTTTCATAGGTTTATCATTTTTTGATCTGATTTCATATGGATTTTTTAAAATAATGGAATATTTAATTGTTAGTGTAAAGAAATGTGACAGTTTTTGTATATTAATCATGAATCATGCAACTTTGTTAAATGTCTTTATTAGTTTTAGTTGTTCTGGTGTGGAGAATCTTTAGGGTTCTCTATATAGATTATAAGGTCATCTAAAATAATAACAGTTTTACTTCATTCAATCCAACTTGAATAAGTTTTTTTCTATTCCGATTGCTGTTGTTAGTACTTCCCATACTGTGTTTAATGGAAATGGTGAGAGTGAGCATTCAGGTCGTATTCCTTAATTTGGCTTTTAGTTTTTCACTATTGCATATTATTTTGTCTGTGGTCCTGTAATAAATGACTTTAGTTTTGTTTAGATATATTTCCTGAATCCTACTTTGGTAAGAGGTTTCTATTTTTGTTGTTGATTTTGTCTTTGTTACTGTTGTTGCCGTTGTTGCTGTTCTAATGAATAAATTTTGAATTTTGTGAAATGCTTTTGATGGATTTATTGGGATAGCCACGCCATTTTCTCTTTTTCTTTTGTTTATGTGATGTATCAAACTTATTGATTTGTGTATATTGAACCTCTCTTGTGGCCCTACAATGAAACCAAGTTGATTATGCTGTATGATTCATTTTTGGTATTGCTGGATTTAGTTTGCTAATAATATTTTGTTGAATATTTGCATCAAAATCAATCAAGTATATTGGCTTGAATATCTCTTTGACCGTACTTTGTTTGTTGGCTTTGCTATCAGGGTAATGAAATCTTCATAGAATTAATTTGGGTGTTTCCCACATCTTCAATATTTTTGAATAGTTTGAAGAGTATAAGTCCTGCTTTTTATTTTTGCACAGTTCTCCATGGGAGCTGTTTAAATCTGCCCTAATTTTTAAAGATTTTTTTAAATGCAGATTCTATCTTTCTTCTAGTAATCAGTTTGTTCAAATTATTTGTTTCTCCTTATACCTGTCTCTTTCTAGACATTTGTTTATTTCTTCTAATTTGTCCAGTTTATTGGCATATAAGTGTTGACAAAATGAACACTTTTTTCTATAACTGACTCAACAATGGTTATTTCTCCACTTTTATTTGTGACTTTATTTCTTTTGTGCATCTCTCTTTTATTCATGATGCACCTGGCTAGAAGTTTTTTGATTTTGCTTATCTTAAAAAGAAAATATAAAACAAAATCTTTGGTTTTATTACACTTTTGCATATTTTTTCCTCTGTAATTTATATTTGCACCTGTAATATTTAGGATCATTTTTTTTTCTTTTTTTTACTTTTTTTATTGGTTTAGAGTCATTTTACAAAGTTGTCTCCAATTCCAACGCAGAGCACAATTTTTCAGTTACAATGAATATATACACATTTGTTGTCCCATTTTTCCTTCTTTGAGCTGCTGTAAGATCTTTTATATATTTCCCTGTGCTATACAGTACAATCCTGTTTATCTATTCTACAATTTTGGCCTCCCAGTGTATCTCTCCCGCCCTCCACCCCTTGACAACCAAAACATTGTATTCTATATCTGCGAGTCTATTTCTGTTTTGAATTTGGGTTTTTTTTGTTTTGTTTTATTTTATTTTTAGATTTCAATGATGAGCCATCTCATATGGTATTTTTCTTTCTCTTTCTCGCTTACTTCACTTAGACTGATTTTCTCCAGGAGCATCCATGTTCCTGAAAGTGGCATTATGTTGACATTTTATATCGCTGAATAGTATTCCATTGTATAAATATACCACCTCTTCTTTATCTAGTCAACTGTTGATGGACATTTAGGCTGTTTCCATGTCTTGGCTAATGTAAATATTGCTGGCTGTGAGCATTGTGGTTCAACTGTCATCCTGAAATAGGGTTCCTTCTGGATTTATGTCCAGAAGTGGGACACCTGAGTCAAAAGTTAAGTCTATTCCTAGGCTTTTGAATAATCTCCAACCTGTTTTCCACAGTGGCTGAACCAAACTGCATTGCCACCAGAAGTGAAGGACAGTTCCCTTTTCTCCACAACCTCTTCAGCATTTGTCATTTGTGGATTTTTGAATGATGGCCATTCTGACTCCTGTGAGGTGATACCTCACTGTAGTTTTGATTTACATTTCTCTGATAATCAGTGATATTAAACATTTTCTGATGTGTCTTTTGATCATTTGTATCTCTTCCTTGGAGAAACGCTTGTTTAGATTTTCTGCCCAATTTTGGATTGTGTTGTTTATTTTTTCTTATTCAGTAGGATGAGCTGCTTATATACTCTGAAGATCAAGCCTTTATCGGTTTCATATGCAAATATTTTTCCCATTCCGTAGGTTGTCTTTCTGTTTCACTTCCGGTTTCTGTACTGTGCAGAAGCTTGTAAGTTTCATTATGTCTCATTTGTTTATTCTGGTTTGCATTTCTTCTACAAGAAGATTTTCAATACGTATGTCAGATAACGTTTTGCCTTTATTTTCCTCAAGGAGGTTGATTTTATCTTGGCTTATGTTTAAATCTTTGATCCATTCTGAGTATTTTTGTCTATGGTGTTCTAGCTTCATTGGGAGTGTTCTTGCTTCATTAATTTCCATGCTGTTGTCCAGTTTTCCCAACACCATTTGCTGAAGAGACTGTCCCAATTCCATTGTATTTTCTTGCCTACTTTGTCAAAGATTAATTGACCAAAAGTTTCTCGGTTCATTTCTGCACTCTCTATTCTGTTCCTTTGGCTTACATGTCTGTTTTCCTACCAACACAGTGATGTCATGTTGACTGTAGCTCTATACTATTATCTGAATCGTTAGTGTAAATATATGCCACTGATTTTTCAACCTTAATCTTGTAACCTGCTACTTTGCTGAATTTTTCGATCAGCTCTAGAAGTTTTTGTCTGGATCTCGCAGGGTTTTCTATATATAATAACATATTATCTGTATATAGTGAGACTTTTACCTCTTCCTTTCCAATTTACATCCGTTTTAATTCTCTCTCTTCTTTGATTGCCGTGGCTAGGACTTCCAAGATTATATTGAGCTGGAGTGGTGATTGTGTGAATCCTTGTCTTGTCCCAGATTTTAGTTGGAAAATTTTGACTTTCTCACCATTGAGTACTATGTTGGCTGTAGGTTTGTTTTCTATAGTTTTCATGATGCTGATATATATTCCCTCTATGTCCACTTTGGTGAGAAATTTTATCATACGTTGATGTTGAATTTTAACAAATGCTTTTCCTGCATCTATTGAGATGATCATGTGGTTTTGATCCTTTCTCTTATTGATGTGCTGTATTACACTGATTGATTTGCTTATGTTGAACCACACCTGTGTCCCTGGCATGATCACCAATTGGTCATGATGTATAATCTTTTATCTGTGTTGTTGGATTCTATTTGCTACTATTTTGGTGAGGATTTTGGCGTCTGTGTTCATAAGTGATATTGGCCTATAATTCTATTTTTGGTAGTGTCTTTGCCTGGTTGTGGTATCAGGGTGATTGTGGCTTCATCTTTGACTTTGGGAGTATTCCTTCCTTTTCAATCTTCTGGAAGAGTTTGAGAAAGACTGGTATGAGTTCTTCTTTGTATCTTTTGTAGAATTCCTCCGTGAATCCGTCCGGTCCTAGACTGCTTTTTGTAAGGAAATTTTATATTGCTATTTTGATTTCATTTTAGTGCTCTGCTTGTTCAAGGGGTCAGTTTCTTCTTGATTCTGGTGGACAGTATGTTTCCAGAAACTTATCCATCTCCTCTAGGTTTTCCAGTTTATTTCCATATACTTTTAATAATATTTTTGTATGATATTCTGTATTTCTTTTTAATTAGTCTTAATTTCTCCATTCTCCTTCCTTATTTTGCTCTTAGTGCTCTCTGTCTTTTCTTTTATTTGAGTTTGGACAGAGGTTTGTTGATTTTACATACTTCTTAGAGAAACCAGCATTTGGTTTTGTTGAATTATTCCCTATGGTGTTTTTAATATCTGTTTTATTTATTTCCTCCCCAATATTTATGATTTCCTTTATTTTGCTGCCTTTTGTGGTTTTTTGTTCTTCTTTTTCTAGTGCATTCTGCTGGTGGGTTAAATTGTTTATTTGTGATTGTTCTTCTTTTTTGAGGAAGGCCTGTATCACTATAAACTACCCTCTCAGCACTGCTTCTGCTGTGTCCCAGAAATTTTGTGTGGTTTTGCTTTCATTTTATTTTGTCTCAAGGTACTTTTTCATTTCAGCTTTGATTTCTTCATTGAACCATTGGTTTTTTAATAACATATTGTTTAATCTCCATGTTTTCCTTTTGTTCTCCTTTGTTTCTCTGTTGTTCATTTCTAGCTTAATGGCATTGTGTTCAGTAAAGTTGCTTGAGGTAATTGAAAAATTCTAAAAATTGCTGAGGTTTCTTTTGTGCCCAAGTACATCATGAATCCTGGAAAATATTCCACGTGCACTTCAAAAGAATGTATATCCTATTTTGGGGGTTGCAATGCTCTGAAAATATCCACCAAGTGTAATATTTGTGTTGTGTTATTTAACTTCTTTTTTGCCTAATTTATTTTCTGTATTGATGATCTGTCCAGTGATGTTAATGCAGTGTTGAAGTCTCCAAATATAAATCCCCCTTTATATCTGTTAGTAATTATTTTATGTACTTAAGTGCTCCTGTATTTGGTGCGTATGTAGTAACGTGTGTGCTATCCTCATATTGTATCACTGCTTCAATCATCATAAAATGTCCTTCTTTATCTTACTTTATGGCCTTTGTTTAAAAAACTATTTTGTCTGCAATCAGTACTGCAACACCTGCTTTTTTGGCTTTTCCAATTGTATGGAAAACCTTTTTCTATCCTTTCACTCTCAATTTACATGTGTCCTTTTCTCTGAAGTGGGTCTCTTTTATGCAGCATATTGAAGGTTCTTGCTTTCTTATCCAGCATGCCACTCTATGACTTTCGACTGGAGCATTTAGTCAATTAGCATTTACATTAATCGATGATAGATGTGAGTTTATTGCCATTTTCACCTCATTTATTTTATTTAGTTTTAGTGACTCTCTGATAACTTTTTGTCTTCTTGTTACCCTTTTTTATGTCTTTTAGACCATTATTATAACTGCTTTTATTAAAACCATAGTGACAATCTCTCAAACCCATCCTACCAAGAACAAAAAATTTTAAAATGAAAGACCAAAAAAAAATTCTCTATTTTCCTGCCTCCCTCTCCCACTCTCAACGATTTGTATGTCTTCTTTTAAAATTAAGTGATTTTTTAATTTGAAGTTCATGAGTTATCACCTTTCCAGCTGTGAGTTTCATATTTCTGTAGCATCCTGCTTCTATTCTTTTTAGACAAAACCTTTCAATATTTCTTTAAGCATGAGTCTAGTGTTGCTAAACTCTTGAAGCTTTTTCTAGTCTGTGAAATTCTTATGTCTCCTTCTAACATAAAGGATAGCCTTGCTGGTCATAATATCCTATGGCATATCATTTGTTTCATTCAGGACATTGAATATATCTTGCCACTCCCTTCTGACCTGTAGTATTTGTGTAGTGAAATCAGCTGTGAGCCTTACAGGGATTCCCTTGTAACTCACTCTTTGCTATGCTCTTGTTGCCTTTAGGATGATTATTTTATCCTTGACTCTGACCATCTTAATTATATAATTTTGGTAGTTATATTTGCATTCTTCTTGTTTGGGACACTCTGAGCTTACTGTACTTGGATATCTGATTCCTTCTTTAAGTTTGGGAAGTTGTCAGTCATGATATCTTCAAACAACTTTGCAATCCCCTTTGATCTTTCCTCCCTTTCTGGGACTGACTTCTATCACGCCAAGATTGGCATGCTTTCTATTATCCCATAGGTCCCTTATGCTTTTTTCATTTGTTTCTCATTGTTTCTCTTGTAGCTCTTCTGATTGGGTGTTTTCCATTGTCCTGTCTTCTAAGTTAGTAATTCGTTCATATTTGTTATCTAGTCAGCTTTGTGATGCCTTTAGATCATTATTCATCTCAGTGCACGTGTTTATCTATACTATTCGGCTCTTCTTTAAAGCTTCCATTTCATTTTTGACATATTTTATATCTCTAAACACTATCTCTTTTATTTCCATCAGTACTTTGATCACTCCTTTTTTGAAATCTTGATCTAGTAGGATATCACTGTCTATTTCACTGATCATTCTTTCAGGGGATTTCTCCTGTGCATTTAATTGGGAATGGTTTCTCTGTTCCTTCCTCTTTCTCCTACCTCTCAGGCACTGTGGTTTTTGGAGTATCAGTTATCTACTGTGGTCCTAAAGGAGTTTATCTACCTAATGCTTAAGTAGTAATACAACATAGAAAAGAGAAAAGGGAGTGAGAGGTGAAGAATTTTAAAGAAGGGATAAAAAAAGTTTGAAGACATTGTATAATGAATAATAGAAAAGCAAATTGAAGCAGAGTTTTGAAAAATAATAATAATAATAATATTTTTAAAAATTTCAAAGGGATTAAAATTAGGGTTTATATAATTGCATAAGAAGTAGAAATTAGGGGGATAATAGAAAATGGAACTGGTAAAAACAGATTAAAACATGGGGGTGGTCAGTGTTCTCCTGGAAACTGTGTACTTTTAATGTGAACTCTTTCTGTATTCTTCCTGTTTTGGAAGCTCAGCTTACTGTTTCCAGAAGCCCTCCATTGGAGCCATCATCTATGCTACTCCCAGGGCATGTCAGCAAGCAGATCGTTCCTACATCCAACACTGGGTCAGGTGCAGCTCTCTTTACTCTGGGCTGGCTTGTCACTGCCCTGCCCGATGCTGCAGTCTGATGTTGCAGACTGACCAGGCAGGATTGGGCATCATGCCTTTTCCCAGCACCATGGTCAGTGGCTGCATTCCAGCCCAAAATGTGGGGGGCCACATGCCCCCTCAGTGTGCCTATCACTCTGCTGCTCTGTGCCACTTTACACTCTGCCTCGGGTTTGCACACCAGCAGTGGTGTCAGGGAATACTGAGGAACAGCCCTGTCCCTGGACTGGGCCAAAATCTAGCTCCATGTTTGTCTTCACGGACAAGTTCCCTGAGGAATCATTACAGTAGGATCCTATCTGCCTCAGGCTATAGACAAGTCTCCGTCTGGCCCTTGAGGCTGCTAAGTCCTTAGTTGTAGATGCAGTTTTTGCCCACACTGCCACCTGGATGCAAAGCACCAGAGGGTATGGTGGCTGTGTCTGAGCCCCAGCTCTCTTCACCTAGAAACTTTTGTGGATTTTCAGAGATGGGGAATGCACACTTCCCCCCACAGGGCACATCTGCCCTGTTGTTTTATGTAGGGCCCAGGTTGTTCTGCCCTGTGCACCGACAGCCATCGTACAAAGACCACTCAATTCCCCCAGGCTGACAATGTGCAGCCATCCCCATTTACCACCCAGCTCGGGCAGCATGGCCCTCCCCCACCTTCCAGGCTGCATCATTTGCTGTGTCTCACAGGGATCCTCTGTACCTGTTTAACTTAGTTCTGTCAGTCAACTTATACTTTGTACAGGTCCAAGCCTTGGAGGCTCTCCCTCCCTCCTGCCAGACTCTTAGTTGGAGAGGGTAGACACAGTGAATGAGCACCAGTCCTTCTTTGCTGCTCCTTCCCCTTGGTACCTGCCCCACTCTGTTTTGCCTTTTCTTCATCTTCTTCCCTTTCTACTACCAGATTTCTCGTATCTTTTTCTATTGTAGAGGACAAGGTTCTGTCACAGTTCTGCAGGTTCTCTGGTTAGCTGAGTGTCTCTGTGGATGTGAGACTTTATGCATTCATGGGAAAGGTTGAGCTATGAGCATCATTATTCTCCACTCTCTTTGCTTCCCCCCAAAAAAGGCTCAGTTTATGGTGAAAGAAAACATAGTCTGGAAATAAATGGAAAAGTTATTCCACGGAAATGATAAGAAAGTGCAGATTGCAAAGCTCAACTCATACAAAATATGTTTGAAAATAAGGGCCAAAATGAAAGAAATATGAGATTATATAAAAGAAAAGAGATCGATAAAATAAAAGTGGGAATTACACTCATTAAATTATATATGGTGCAACATCATAGATCCTAAATATAAAAAGAAATTTTAGTAGACATGAAAGAATTAATTTATTATGAAACAATAATAGTAGGTGAGTATAACACCACACTATTGTGATGATCAGATCATCCAGAAAGAATATCTGTAAGGAAACAGAGGTCTTAATAGCATGTTAGATCATTTGAACCTAAGTGAAATATTGGACACTGCATTAGAAAAGCAGAACACATAAACTATTCAAGTGTGCACAGGATGTTAACTAAGGAATTAACCACATATTATGTCATGAAATAAGCCTCAGGAACTTTAAGCAAATATAGATTTTAGCAAGTATTTTCCATACACAAAAGTATGAAATTATGCATCAACTCCTGAAAGAAGAATAGGAAAAGCACGAACATGAGGTCAAACCACATCTTTTAAAAAAATACAGTAAAACAAGGTCAATGATGAAATCAAAGAGGTAATAAAATCATACCTGGAGACAAATTACAATGTAAACACAGCTTCATAAAATGTATGGGATGCATGAAAGACAAATCTACAAGGTAAGTTTAGAACAATTAACGCCTTCTACAAGGAACAAGAAAAACCTAACACAAAGGACCAAGCATACCACCCAAAATAACAAGAAATAAGAACAAACAAAACCCATGGCAGTAGAATGAGAAATCTTTAATGATTAGGTTGAAAATAAGTAAAATAAATTTGAAAATTAAATTGCAAATCATAAAATCAAAAGCTTTAATTTTTCTTAAAATAGTAACAAACAGGAAAGCATTTAGCCAGGCTTATAAAGAAATACAGAGACTGGACCCAAACGAAATATGAAATGAAACAGTAGAAATAATATCTGATATTACAGAAATACAATAAAAGATTATGAAAGCACTCTGAGCTGTTACATGACAACCAACTGGACGACCTGAAAGAAATGGACAAATTTCTAAAAATGTACATCCTGCCAAGACTGAATAAAGATAAAACTGAGAACTTGAATAGTGCAATCAGTATAAGTTAAATAAAATGTACAATTTTAAAAACACCCCTTGAACAAAATGACTAGATTCCTATATTGAAACCTCTTTACCCCCAACTATTTTAAAAAATGAAGGAGGAAGGAAAATTCTCAAAGTTATTCCATGAGGCCACCATTACCATTATAACAAAACCAGTCAAAGACACTACCAAAAAAAAAGAAATGTAAATGAAAATCCAATATCCTTGTTGAATATAGATTCAAAAATTCTCGAAGAACTTCAACAAATTAATCCAGCAATACATAGAAAGGATTATACACGATGATCAGTTGGATTCCTTCCAGAGTTACAAGGATGGTTCAAAATACAGAAGTCAAGCAGCTTGACACATATCTAATAAAGGAAGGACAAAATTCAAAGACCATGTCTATACACAAAGAAAAAGCATTTGACAAAATTCAATATACTTTCATCATCAGAACTCTCATGAAAGTGAGTAAAATGGGAACATCTCTCAACATACTAAAGGCCATTTATAACAATTTATAATACTCAAGGGAAAGGCTGAAAGTCTTTTGGGTAAAATCGGGAACAAGTCAAGGATTCCTAATCTCACCACTTCTGTTCAATAGTATTAGAAGAAAGGAAAAGGAAAAGAAAATGATGTAAAAGAAACACAAATGGAAAGAAAGAGGCAAAATTGTCACTAGTAATGAAGGAATAAAAATCTACACAGAGAGTCCTAAGGGCTCCACACTGACTATTATGAACAATAAATAATTTCATCAAAGGAGCAGGGTACAAGTTCAATGTAAAGATGTCTCTTGCATTTGTACACATTAATCATGAGATATCGTATAATGGACATTGAAAGCAATAATATTTAAAACCCCATTCCCCCAAATATCTAGGAACAAATGTAACCACATATGTGAAATATCTACACACTGAAAATAAAAAAAAATTGACAAAGAAATTAAAAATGATTCAAAGAAATGGAAAGATGTCTTGTGGTCTTGGATTGAAGGATTTCATATTGTTAACATGGCCACACTGCACAAAGAAACCTAAGGATTTAGTGAAATTCCTTTTATGAAGCTGAAATATTTTCCACAGAACCAGAAAATAAATAACTCTAAGTTTTACATGAAACCATTAAAAATTACCAAAATGGCCTTGAGAAAAAACAACAAATCTGGAGGTATAACCCTCCTGGATAACTTACTATACTACAAACCTACAGTAATAAAAAGAGTATGGCATTGTCACAGAGATATAATAAAACAAACAGATAGAGAGCCTAGAAAAACTTCCACACCCCTATGAGCAATGAATCTATAATAAAAGAGGCAAGAGTTCACATTAGGGAAAAGACAGTCTCGTCAATCGATGGTGTTGGTGAAGCTGAACATCTACATGTAAAACAGTGAAATGAGAGCATTCCTTGACATCATATACAAAAAAAGAAAAAACTCCAAGTGTATTAAGGACATAAATGTAAGACCTGATACTATAAAACTGCTAGAAGGGAATATAGATGATACAATATTGGATATACATCATAGGAATATTTTCTTATATCAGTCTCCTAAAGCAAAAGAAATAAAAGCAAAAATAAGCAAGTGGGACCTAAACAAACTTGAAAATTTCTGCACAGCTAAGGACACTACCAATGAAATGAAAACACTGCCTGTGTAATTGGAGGACATATTTGCAAACAATGCAAGTGACCAGGGGTTAATAGATGTAGGTTAATACATTTAACATGGATATAGGTTACACAACTCAATGTGAAAAACAAAAAACCCAATCAAAAACAACAGCAGAGTACCTGAGTTAATATTTTTCCAAAGAAAATATTCAGATGAGTAACAGGAAAGTGATAAAATTTCTCAACATTACTAATTATTAGGTAATTGCAAATCAAAACCACAATGATGTATCACTTCACAATGGTCAAATGGCTATTATCAATTAGCCTACAAATAGTAAGAGTGGAGATGATGTGGAGGTAAGAATTCTCTTGTATACTCTTGGTAGGGATGTAAATTGGTACAATTTCTAAGGAAAAGAGTATTCAGATTTGTTTAAAAACTAAAAAGTTAACTACCTTATAACACAGTAATACCTCTCCTAGGAAAAATCTGGGGAAAACACCCTAAATTGAGAAGAGCAAATAATCACAAAACCACTGTTTATAATATGCAAGATATGGGAGCAATCCAAGAGTCCACAGTAGACTATGGACTTCAGAAGATATGATGTTTCTATAAATAAAAAATGGAATATTACTCAACCATGAAAAAGTATAACACATTGCTATTTCAGCATCATGAAAGACTAAGAAAATATTGTGCTTAGTGAAGGAACTTAGACAAAGACAAAGTATATAGTATAATTTATATGTGGAATATAAAGAATAAAAAATATCTGTGTACATCTATGTATAGCTATCTTTTGATTGATGACAGATAAATAAATAGAAGGGTAGATATATACATACATGATAAATCAATAGATAGATCAATAAATAGATAGATAGATAGATAGATAGATAGATAGATAGATAGATAGATAGAGACATGATGGAGAGGTAAAGAGATTAGATAGACAAGACTTAAGCAGACTCAAAGATTTGGGAAAAAATTTATGTTTACCAAAGTGGAAGGGAAAGAGAATTTAATGGTAGGACATTAACAGATACAAAGTAGTATACATTATGTAAAGAAGCAACAAGGATTATCTGTATAGATTAGGGAATTATACACAATAGCTTAAAATAATTGTATGTTACAATTATTGTAATAATTCATAATGCAACATAATCTACAAAGTAGTTGGAATCACTATGATGTACTTCTGAAACTGCACAATATTGCACATCTACCTTACTTCAATAAAAAATAAAACATATGTATAATTTAGTCCTTTTTCTGCTGATAGCATCTTTCTTAAATATTGTTTTATTTTACTCTTTACTTTTTATGATTACTGTTTCAAATTATTTCTATTACTCTTGTGAACACGATACCAGTTTGAAGTATCTATATTTATTGCCCCTGATTTCCTATTTTTCTCTCTTTAATCCATAAAGCATAGTAGCATATAAGAACATACACAAAAAAACTGTTGCATCTTTCTCGTGGTCTCTCCTAAGCATTTTGTTCAATGTTTTGCTTATGTTTGCAATTTTATATTTCTTAGAAGACTTCTTTTCTACACCTCTTACAAGGTGTCTCGGTTTTGTTTTTTCATCTCATTCAGGTTTCATTTTTCTGTTAATGTCCTTACTTTCACTTTATATCTAAGTGATAACATTGTAAGTATTATTGGGTGAGTGATTTCTTATTTCAGAAGTTTGAAAATATAATTTTATTTACCCTTGGTGTATGTTTTTGGCTCAGAAATCTGCTGAGAGCCTAATGGGGGTTCCTTTGCAGATTATCATAACTATTTTTGGCTGCCTTTAAAATTTTACTCTGTCATTGACATGCTAATTTGCATATGACGTATCTTGAAGGAGGTCACTTAGTCTTAAATTTATTGGTGTTTTGTTGGCTCACAGAATTGTATATCAGTTCCTTACAAAGGTTTGGGAATTTATCGACTATTACTTCTTTAAATAAACCATCAGCTGCCTTCTAACTGTCTTCTCCCTCAAGGATTCCACTCTAATGTGCAGTTTCTGTGGAAGTCCAATGGCTACTGTTGAATTACCTCACTTTTTAATATCTTGTATCTCTGCCCTCTCATATCATATCTACTTTTGTATTGGTGAGTTTGCTAATCTCTCTTCCACAAAGACGCTCTACTTCCAATGCTTTCTGTTGCATTCTTCATCTCATTTATTAAGTTCTCCTCGTCCTCCAATAATATTTGGTTATTTTATAGTTTCAGCCTCTTTGGTAATGTATTTCTTATCATCATTTATTTTATTCCTGAGCTCACTAAACTGCTTTCTTAGTGTTGTTTTTTGTATTGAGTTTCTGTATGACACCTATTTGGATTCTCTATTAGTTATATGGCAATATACCATGACTTTAAGTTTGTTTGCTGCAGGGTTGACATTGTGTGTGTGTGTCTGCAGGTGCGTTTGCGTGTGTGTCTGTGTCTGTGTTGGTGTCTGTGTGTGTCTATCTGTGTGTGTGCGTGCTCTATAATGTTACTGTGATTGATCATGATCTTGAAATATTATTGCTCTTATGATACTAAATAACACAATGGGAGTTGGAGTCCTTGCTTTTGTTTTCTGGTAACTTGCATTATTGCACAATATTTGGTTTTACTTACCTGAGATACCTCTGATAATATTTCAAAATGGCACTTTCCAGTCGCTAATATCTGGATAAAAGATGTGCTTTCATAGTCACTTCTTAGACTTCTCTGGTATTTAATGCCACTCTTGTCACTGGGAGAGTGAACCCTTCCTTTTTTCTTATATCCATTGAGAATCAGTGTACACACTGAAGAAATGTGTAAAGGCAGGTGGGTATTTGTAATCAGGCAAGTGCCTTTGCCATGTCCAGTGTTGCAAGGTAGCTTGTTTTCACCACTGTGAAAGGGGAGTAGGAACAGTTTCATGAATGCCTGAGTGTCGGAAGGATGGAATTTCTGACTCCATTGTAGCTCCCTCCTAGTTACCTGTGATTATGAGTACTGGTGCAGTTGGGGGCGGAAACTGTGTGAACCACTGAGACCCTGTTTCTTCTGGGTTCTCTGAAATTGTGGACTCAGATATCCTTTTCAGGGGACCTTGGTTGCAGACACCAACTCTGCTCTTCCCTCAGTTCAGCCTCCTTTGTGTGTTTTATTCCACTGAACTTCACCTGTTCACATGCGTTCTGGAGTATTGTTTTGTGTTGTAGTTATTTTTGTTGAGATGTGAAAGTTTTACTGACTGTAGATGTAAGGGGAGAGACAAAAATAGTTTAAAATTTTGTCACTTTTAAAAGTATATACTTTTTCAATTAAAAGCTTAAATTCTACTAAGGACATAAGAACACTAAAGAAAGTGAACAAATCACCTCCCTTTTTATCATAGTACTACAAAATATTTTGATTTTCAAGAGTTCTTTTCTTCAATGTTTTCCCAGCTACATGCACATTTTACTAAAATATATCCCTATACTCTCTTTAAAATCAATTAAATTATTAAAATAATTCTCTGTGCTGTAAATATAGCCCTGTTGGTTCTCTAATTTATTACTAGTAACTTGCACATTTCTGTCTTCTCCATCCTTCTTCCCTTTCCCCACAGGTAACCACTACTTGGTACAGTACACATATATATGTGATTCTTTTTCTGTTTTTTTATGATTATTTCGCTTATATCTTTATTTTCCTCATTTAAGTGACAATGTAGAGTGGTTTTTCTCTGTATGACTTATTTTCCTATGTGCAACACACTCTGTGTCCAGTCACATTGTTCCAAGTGGCAGAAATTTATTTTTTAATATACAATGACTTTGTATTTATTATGTTATCTATATCTCACATCTACTTCAGCCAATCATCTGTTGATGGGCAGTTGATTCGTGCTTCAACCCTTGGCTACTGTAAATAATGATGTTATGAACATTGGGGGTAATATGTCCTTTAAGATAATCTTTTCTTTTTTTCAGATTTATACCAGAAACTGGAATTGCTGCAACATATAATGCTTCTATTTCTAGTTTTCTGAGCACTGTCCACACTTTTATAATAGTGGATGCATCAGTTTATTTTTCCACCAACAGTATACCTGGGTTCCCTCTTATCGAAATTCTTATTAATATTTGTCATTTGTAGACATTTTGTTAATAGCCATTTTGGTCGCTATAAGTTTATATTTCATTCTGGTTTTGATTTATGTTTTCATAATATATAGCAACGTTATGGTTCTTTTCAAGTGCATGAAAATCTTCCACATGTCTGTTTTTGAAAAGTTTCCATGAAGATCCTTCAACTGGTTTTAGGTTGGGGTCTTTATTTTTTAAATATTGAGTCTAATATGCTATATATATATATTATGGATATTAATTTCTTGTTGGTCTCATTGTTTGAAATTTTTCCTTCTATTCTGTCTGTTATCATATGTCTTGTTGAAGGTTTCCTTTGCTCTGAGAAAGTTTTGCACTTCACACTTATACAAGAAATAAAATCCCTGTATCACATATAACATCTACATTTTCTTAAGTAAAGTAAAAACAGTAATTGTTAGTTTTCCCTTTTTTCTAATTTGGAGAGAGAAAAAAATAAAGATTGCTATGATTTATCTCAAAGTCAGTTCTGCGTCTGTTCTTGGTCAGAGATTGTATAGTTTCAGGCTTTATATTTAGGAAATTAACCCATTTTTATCTCATTTTTTATACTAAGGAAAGAAGTGCTTTTACATCTTCCTTTTACATGTACTGTCCTGTTTTCTCAGAACTACTTGTTGAAGAGACTGCCTTTTTTTCATTGTATACTCTTGCCTCCTTCTTTGTAGACTAATTGACCATATGTGTGTAGGTTTATTTTTGGAATCTTTATTTTGTTCCATTGATCTATGTGTTTCTTTAAGTGCCATATTTTGATGTATTGATTACTGCAGCTTTGTAGTATGTTCTAAACTCAGGGAGGATAATACCCACAGCTTTTTACATTTTTCATAATAATTTTAGAAAATTTGGGTCTTTCAGATGTATGTATAAATTGTATTATTTTTCTCCTTGTTTTGTGAAGAAACATGGATTCTGTGAAAAGAGAAATTTACTAAACAAAAAAACCTGTAAAAAATAATAAATTGTGGATGAGAAAACATACAGTATTAACAACAAATGGTTTGCTGTATAAATCAAAAAAATATAGAATGAATAATGACAAAAAAATCCATGGGGTATAACAAAAGCAGTATTAATAGGGATGCTTATAGCAAAATAATCCCCCTTATAAAAATAAGAAACATTTCTCTCATAACATATTCTTACTACCAAAAATGTAAAAAATAATAAAAAAATTCTTAGTAGAAGGAAAGACAGCTGAAAGACAGAACATATTTAAATAAAATAAGGATTAAAAATATAAACATTTAATCAAACTAAATAATGGCTTTTGAAAGATAAATACAGTTGATAAACTTTAACCAGACACATGAGCAAAAAAGAGAGTTACAGATTACTAAGCTCAGAAATAAATGCGAAGTTGCAGCTTATATCAAAGAAATACAATGCATCATAAGATGATACAACAAATTATATGCCAATAAATTGGAAACCCTAGAAGAAATGGACCATTTCTTAGAAAGACTTAATCTCCAGAATGGAATGTGAAAGATAATATGAATAGATTATCACAAATGAAATTGAATAAGTATTTAAAGAAGTCTCCCAAGAAACAAAATTCCAGGCCTAGAGAGCTTCACAGGTGATTTCTACCAAACATTTAGAGAAGAGCTATCACCTATACTTCTCAGCATATTCCAAAAGTTTCGAGAGGAATGGAGGCTTACTACCCCACATTACTGTATCCCACTACTACTAAAACTGGAAGAAATACCTCAAAAAATTACTACTGATAAGCATAGATGCAAAAATAACCACTAAATTGTTAACAAATCCAACAATACATTAAGAGGATTATACAATATGGTTAAGTCCATTTTATTCCAGGGATGCAAATGTGATTCAATACCCACAAATTAATCAGTATGATACATCACACAAACAACCTGAAGAATAAAAATTATATGGTCACCTCAATAGAGTCATAAAATATTTTGAGAAATTCAGTATCAATTTATGAATATATTTCTCCTCAAAGTGGGCATGATCAAACATATCTCAAAATAGTTACAGTCATATATGACAAGAACTCAGCTAACATGACACTCACTGATTAAAAGCTGAAAGTATCTCAAATAAGAGCAGGAAGAAGAAAAGAATGCTCACTCTTACCACTTTTATTCAGTATAACCTGGAAATTTTAGCCATAGCTATCCAAAATAAAAGGAAACAAAATATAGCTAATTAAGAAAAGGAGTAAAAGTATCTGTTTTCAGATGACATAATTCAAACAGATATCCTAAAAATGGTGCCACAAAAGAACTAGGGCTTATCAATGCATTTGGTAAAATTTCAGAATGTAAAATTAACATACAGAAATCTTGCATTTCTACACACTAACAACAAGCTAACACATAGAGAAAGTGAGGGAACTGTCACATTTACAGTAGCATTACAAAAAAAAATAATCAAGAAATGTATCCAACCAAGGAGGTTAAAGACCTGTACTCAGAAAACTATAAAATATTTATAACAGAAATTGAAGTTAATGCAAACAGATGAAAGGGTATACTTTGTTCATAGATGAGGAATAAAATATTGTTTAAATGACAGTATTAGCCAACAAAATACACAAATTAAATTCAGTGATTTCAAAATACCAAGGGCATTTTCAGACACTTACAATAAATAATTCTAAAATTTACATGTAAACACAAAAGAGATGAAATCACTAAAAAAAAAAGAAAGGAAAGAATACAAACAAACTAAAAACACAAACAACTTTAACAAAGAAAAAAGAGGATGTATCACTGTCCTTGGTTTTAAACGAATACAAAGCTACAGTATTAAAAAGAATACGATAGTGGCACAGAACAAACAGAATAAAGAAACACAGCAGAATGTGAAAATAAAATCAGACAGATATGGTCATTAAGCCCATTACATAAAATGATGATACAGTGCGGGAAAGGTAACCACCAGGAACATGAAACCGATGAACCTCACTACCATCAGAAAAATGCAAGTCCCACTATCACCACTCTTATTCAATATAGTCCTGGAAGTCCTAGCCACAGCAATCAGGCAAGAGAAAGAAATAAAAGGGATCCAAATTGGAAAAGAAGAGGTAAAAGTGTCATTACATGCTGATGACATGTTACTATATATAGAAAACCCTAAAAGGTCCACAAAAAAGCTACTAGAGCTGATTGAAGAATTCAGCAAGGTAGCAGGTTACAAAATTAATGTTCAAAAATCAGTTGCCTTTCTTTACACTAACGATAAATCAACAGAAAAAGAAAGTAAACAATCCCCTTTAAAATAGCACCCAAAATAATAAAATATCTGGGAATAAATCTAACCAAGGAGGCGAAAGAATTATACACAGAAACTATAAACCATTGATAAAGGAAATTAAAGAAGACTTTAAAAAATGGAAAGATATTCCACGCTCTTGGATTGGAAGAATCAATATTGTTAAAATGGTCACACTTCCCAAGGCAATCTACAGATTTAATGCAATCCCTATCCAATTACCCAGGACATATTTCACAGAACTAGAACAAATCATAATAAAATTGATATGGAACAATCAAAAACTTAGAATTGCTAAAGCATTACTGAAGAGAAAAAAAGAGGCTGGAGGAATAACTCTCCCAGACTTCAGACAATACTAAAGAGCTACAGTCATCAAGACAGCATGGTATTGGTAACAAAACAGACATATAGACCAATGGAACAGAATAGAGAGCCCAGATATGAACCCACAAACTTTTGGTCAACTCATCTTCGACAAAGGAGGCAAGAATATACAGTGGAATAAAGACAGTCTCTTCAGCAAATGGTGTTGGGAAAACTGGACAGCAGCATGTAAAACAATGAAGCTAGAACACACCCTTACACCATATACAAAAATCAACTCAAAATGGATTAAAGACTAAAACATAAGACAAGATACAATAAACCTCCTAGAGGAAAACATAGGCAAAACATAATCTGACATATATTTCAAAAATTTTCTCCTAGAAGAAATAAAAGCAAGAATAAACAAATGGGACCTAATGAAACTTACAAGCTTCCGCAGAGCAAAGGAAACCAGAAATAAAACAAGAAGAAAACCTACGGAATGGGAGAAAATTTTTGTAAGTGAAACTGACAAAGGCTTGATCTCCAGAATATATAAGCAGCACATACGACTCAATAAGAAAAAAATAAACAACCCAATCCAAAAATGGGCAGAAGACATAAACAAGCAATTCTCCAAGGAAGACATACAAATGACCAAAAAGCACATGAAAAAATGTTGAATATCACGAATTATCAGAGAAATGCAAATCAAAACTACAATGAGGTATCACCTCACACCAGTCAGAATGGCCGTCATTCAAAAATCCACAAATGACAAATGCTGGAGAGGCTGTGGAGAAAGGGGAACCCTCCTACACTGCTGGTGGGAATGCAGTTTGCTGCAGCCACTATGGAAAACAGTGTGGAGATTCCTCAAAAGACTAGGAATAGACTTACCATTTGACCCAGGAATCCCACTCCTGGGCTTGAACCCAGAAGGAAATCTACTTCAGGATGACACCTGCACTCCAATTTTCATAGTAGCACTATTTAAAATAGCCAAAACATGGAAACAACCTAAATGTCCATCAACGGGTGACTGGATAAAGAAGATGTGTTATATTTATACAGTGGAATACTACTGAGCCATAAAACCGATAACATAATGCCATTTGCAGCAACATGGATGCTCCTAGAGAATGTCATTCTAAGTGAAGTAAGCCAGAAAGAGAAAGAAAAATACTATATGATATCGCTCATATGTGGAATCTAAAAACAAAAACAAACAAACAAACAAAAACAAAGCATAAATACAGGACAGAAATAGACTCATGGACAGAGAATACAGACTTGTGGTAACCGGGGGGTGGTAGAGGGTGGGAAGGGATAGACTGGGATTTCAAAATTGTAGATTAGATAAACAAGATTACACTGCATAGCACAGGAAAATATACACAAAATGTTATGATAAATCACAGAGAAAAAATGTGACAATGAGTTTGTATATGTCCATGAATGACTGAAAAATTGTGCTGAACACTGGAATTTGACACAACACTGTAAAATGATTATGAATCAATAAAAAATGTAAAAAAAAAAGAAAAATGCAAGTCCAAAAAACAATGAGATTTTATGTCACTCCTGTCAGAATGAGTATTATCAAAAAGATAACAAACATAACTGTTGGTTAGGATGTAAGAAAAACAACCCTGATCAACTGCTGGAGTGAATGTAAATATGTGATGCCACTGTAGAAAACAACATGGAGTTTTATCTTAAAATTAAAAATGAAATATAACCCAACATATACATATCGGGATACTTATTTCAAGAAAATAAAAACACTAATTAGAAAAGATAATTCAACCCTATATTCAGTGCAGCATTATCCACAATAGACAGGATATAGAAGCAAATTAATTGCTCATCAATAGACGATGGATAAAGATGTTTGTTTATAGTTTATATACCTACACATCTTATGTACAGACTTATGAATATATATATATACACATATATTTTATATATATATGCACTATATATATATATATATATATATATATATGCACACACACACATAAAAATGCAATGGGTTATTACTCAGCTCTAAAAAGAATAAGTTCTTGCCATTTGCAAAAATGGGTTGACCAAGAGGGTAATTTGCTAAGTGAAATAATTAAGAAAGTGAATGACAAATGCTGAATTATTTTACTCATATTTAGAATATATAACAAATTAACATAACAACACAGAAAAGTATTTATACATATAGAAAGAAACAGGTTGTTCACAAGAAGGAGGGAAATGTGGTGAGGAAAAGAAAAAGTTGAGGATATTAAGAGAGAAAATTTTCCAGTTGCAATTTAAATGAGTCAGGGACAGGAAATGTACTTATGGGGAATAGCCAATAACTATTAAATATTTTTAAATAGCAACATATCATAAATAGATATATTCTGGTGATCAGTTTGAAATGTATTAAAAACAGCAAACAGTATGTTGTGTAACAGAAACTAACACAGTGTTATATATAAAAGTACACTTCAAAAACAAGCAAACATACATATAGAAAAAAATTAGATTTGTAGTTACATAGGGAGGGGTCGGGAATGGAGAATTTGATTAATGCACTCAAAAGCCAGAAATCTCCAGCCATAAGATAATCGTGTCCCAGGGATGCCCCATAGAAACATGAAAATTAAAATTAATACTGCTTTATGTTCTATATCAATGTTGTTAAGAGAGTAGACCATATTATTTCTCAAAAAAACCAAAAGACAAATTGTATTTGTTTACAATTTTATCTAAATGAAATAATGAATTCTCCCTTAAGTTGCAATGGTATTTATTTCATGATACTAGTAAATCAAATCACTATCCTGTGCACCTAAAATTACACAGTGTTTTATGCCAATTATATCTCAATAAAATTGGAAGAAAAAATGGAAAGTCAATGGTCACTCTTTCCCATGACATTTCTCATGATTGTTTTTGCAGCAAGTAAACTTCAGTCATGATATACTTATCCTAGATAAAGAAACAAATAAATAAGTGATTCTAATAAATTATACATAAAGATACAAATAAAATTAGTGTTTATTCATGCCTTAAACTTTCTTCATGTTAACAGCCCACTGCTTCTGTAGGCATCAAAATTTCACTTTGTGTATTCATCCGAGATTAGGGAATGGATACAAATTTTAATCCTGGCTGCTTTTCCTGTGAGTGATAAAGTTCACTGTCTCAGAACGAAAGTCTCATTTCCACGAGAGCATTTGTAAAAATGAAACAGGTTGCTAACAATTTCAGAATGGTAAAATCTCAGAAATCCTACAATTCTTAACTGTTTTACAATGGGAATGCAATACTAACAAAGACTTGATTTTGGGTAACAATGTGGTGTTTTCTCATGATTGAATTATGGGATGTGAGGATAATTCCTGACATCCAGAACAAACATTCTCTCTCAAGTGCTGGGCAAAGAACTGTAAAGCTTCTGCATTTTTAGGACTGAAGACTGTTTTCAAAATGATGATATGCTCACTCTATTCCAGGTAGTCCAAGGAAAGAAAGGTTATTGCAATTTGTAAATTAAAGGGAATAAATCAGCAGTTCAGTCCCTATAAATTAGTCAAGGGATGTTCAAAGACAAAATAAGTTGTTTTAACAATGAGAATTAAAAGAAAAAAATTAGACATAAGCTTATATTAAAAAGGAGACACAGTTCTGTGCTGGACGCTTGGGACTGGAGAATGTATATGCCTCTGTCCAATTCAAGGGTTCAGTGGCTTTGCCCTAGCATTAGCTTGGGATTCAATGAAAAGGTAACAAGTAGTATACTGGGAAAAATATAATCTACCTCTCCCTGATCGGAAGAAAATCTGGTGGCTAAATGAAACTCTTAATTCACAGAGATTCTGCCAGATGCAGAGGAATAATTCACTATTGACTCAACTAAGACAAACTTAGTTACTGCTTAACAAACCATTTTCACACACACACACAGTGGTAGAGAGATTTGTAGTATTTAGTGGGAAGAATTCAGTGGGCAGGGCTCAGAGAAGTTTTCAAACACCAGCTAACTTTTCTACTTTGCCAGTGATCTAGATTTTGCCAGGTAGAAAACTACAGATGGACAAACAAACAATATAATTCTTTAGGATTTCTAATTTTGAATTTAAAGTGTAGATTTTGACTTATCAGTATAGAACCTCGTTATGATGATCACAGTAAGACCCAGTGTGTGATAATAGAGCTGGAAGCTAGCCGCTGAACCAGCCCATCTGAACCCCAGACTGCTAATGTAAGCAACAAAATAGTCACCATCATAGTTGATCTGACAAATTTAAAAGCTTGATATTTTTGTTTTAGGAAATCAACTGCTGTCCAGACACAGATCACCTGCTGCAAGTGGGCTCTTTTTTTCTCTTGGTAAAGGTCATATTGGTGGGATGTTGCTAGAGCTTACCCTGACCCATTTACCCATTCTCCAGATTATCAAAGGCTTTCTTCACAACAGGTGACACATTTTCAGGACTCAGTGTTGCCATTCCAGTCTTACCAACTGATACTGGCTGCATGATTGTGAGCAGAAGCCTTAGGCTCCCTGACTTTGCCTACAATTTTCCAGCCTTTCAGGGCATTTCACATTCTGAAAATGCTTCACCTTTTATTTTAAATTAATGGGAACTAGTCAAAGTCTTCCATGAATATTTTATATTTCCTAATATCTGCAGAAATTTGGTATTCTTGCAGTTGGACAAATTTTTAATTCTACCAACCTCACCTCTTTTTAGTCCACACAATTGATTGCAGTTTGGTTACTGAATACGACCACCCCAACCATGGGTCTATTACCTCTAAGATGCTTCCTTTGTGAAGGTTAGAAAGGGCACAATTTTTATGGAGTGTATAATCCTACATTAAATGTTTGTAATGACACTGTCTCTTCAGGATAAAGCTCTGATTCTAAGAAGTAAATTAATTAGAAGTCAGTATATTTATTGTTATGGGGAAGAGAATCAACTATTTTGGGGTTTGTGGGTGATGAAGAGACAGGAAAAAAATAAGCAAATGAGAATGGAATGCTTTAGGCCTCCGGAGGCATGAATAAAGAAGAAAATAATACTTTGTCTCCTGTACCTACCTCCAATTACTGTCTTGAGTGACTAGACCTTGGGCTATGAAAGAGCTAGTCTGTGGTGAAGAGTAAAGACCATAACGAAATAGTTTGAAAACCATGAGAGTTCTGTCGTTTCAGGAAAGCAGATTTTGCTTAAAGTCATCATGTATTTTTCATTCACTCAATAATAAAATGCATCCTGTGGCATGTGATTTGCTTGCTGTGTTTGTATTCAAGTTAAACAAGGAAAGGGGGATAGACAGAAAATATCTGCAGGATGTGGTTTCTGTGCTGAGACTGGGAAAATGTATTTAGGTAAAAGGAGGTCATCCTAAGTCCAAGGATGAGATGGAGCAAAAGTTGTGAGGATGGAGCTAACATAGTTGAAAAGCATTTGCCTGGATATATCTCCAGATACAGTGAATCATAAATATATGCCAAGGTAATCAGATGCCAGATCTAAAAGTTAATGACTATACTATGTTGAGTTTGTGGGCTTAGAGTTGGAAAGGCATTAAATGCCACCCTGAGGATGTAAGCTTGACTTTGGCTGGAATATAAAGTAATATTAAGTATTGACAAGAAAATATAGTGTAGAATATTGAGGGGAGGAAAAAAAGCACCAATTGGAATGCTTTGAGAACAGCACAAAGAAGATCATAGACAAAATTAATTCTTAAATTCGTCCACATGCTTAATGTGCCATCTGAGACTACATCATGTGATCTTTATGATTCCAGGGATGACATAATAGAGACCATGATCCCTGGGCCGGTTCCTACATTTATCTTCTGTTCCAAAATATCCTAACTTAACACTTTTAATACTTTCCTGGATGAACCAGAAACCATTTAGTACTTTTCCCTCACTCTATGTTTTAGTATTCTTCCAAATTCTTCCATTTTCTCTCCTTCCTTCCAAGAAATTATATAAATTTTCACCCATATTTTTCCATCAAATGATCATATCAATTAAATATCTCTTTTTTCTTTAAATGGTAATTTTGTTCCCGTTTAACTCTTTACTCTTTTTTAAAAAAAGTAACTAATATACAGGTACAAATCAATGTTTATTTAAAAAAGAAAATTGGAGTTAGTTGTCGACATTTGCAAACATCAATATTAATCTTTGTTTTCCTTCATAATCTGGAAGTCCTCTGGTATATCAGTTGTAATAAGGATGACGTTCATAAACTGAAGATGACTGATGAGTTGGCCTTGAAAGAGAGGTAGCTGATGTATCAGCTATCACTTTCACTGGAAACCGTGGGTTGCTCCCAGGTGGAAGTTTAGATAAACGACCTTCATGGGCACATATGCTGTGATATTTATTTGTAAAATTTGAAGGCTCCACCATTACTCCAAAATAATTGCTCTGTATGGGAGAAAAGTTGCTGTACTGAGAAGTAGAAGTTGTAGTTGTAATGAAGTTCACAACACGGAGATTTGCTACAGTGTAGCTGCTTTGAGAGTGCTCGTGGACAGTGGTCAACTGATTTAAAACAACACGTTGATCTACTGCAATTTGTTTTGGTGTTCTAACTGACATTGATGATGGAAGAGAAAAATCACCTCTGATCGGGGTAGTTGTATCACCAATTATGTGGCTAGTTGAGGGCTTTCTTATTAGAGGCATGTTTAAATTTGCAGAAGGTAAAAATGCACTTTCTCCACTAGTGTCAGCCACAAAATCAGAATTATGATTTTGCACATTCCCCCCTGCTTTAAAGTGCTTCTTTTTGAAACCTTCAGCCAATGAATATACCAGAGAGGCATTTCTAATCCCAACTCTTCTTTTTATTGTCACTAAAAGCTGGGGACTTCCCCGTTTAAGATTTGGATTATGGCAAAACTGCAGCTACAACTATAGGAGAAAGATTTTAGTAATATTTTAAAACAAAATACAAGACTACAATAAGCCTAACCTATAAAACCTCAGATTTCATGATTAATATGCAAAGATAATATCATCAAAATATGAACATTGTTGACTGTGTTTTGAAATTCCTTATTTGGTATATACACATTTAATTAGTATAGTCATGAAATTTAAGAAGTTAGCATTTGCAGTATCGGTGAAAGCGACTTTTTAAAAGCAGCTTTAATACCTTTATTTAGATTTCTTGTAAGATTCATAGTTGCTAGGAATGTTTCTCATAATCTTGAATACATAAGGCACTGTCCTCATTTTTAGAAAAAATTAAGAATTTTAGCCTTTTTAGTTTTATACAATTTTCAAAATCTATCTTTATATTTATATTACCATAGTTTGATGTACAAAATAAAATTTTATATATACGTTACCAAGTCGTAACTACAATTACTGAATACCTTGCTTAAAACAGAGACTACTTTTTCTTCTGCCAGAAAGTCAGCTAGACAAGTAGATCTTTGAAAATTCTGCCGCACTTTACTAAACCCATAAATGTTAAGCTGTCTAAGTAAACTTCATACTTCAAGTTTCAAATATTCTGAAAGGGTCCTTTCTTTCCAATACTTCCTTCTTAAACACATTTTCATCAATCACTATGGAAGTTCCATTATCATCCCACCAGATGGATTTAAATTGGTCATTCCCAGCCATTTTCCAGAGTATTCTTGGAAATATCCGAAAACGAAAATCATTATCTTCATCTGGTTCACAGACACCATGTGTGTAGCATGGTCTTTTTATCAAGGATTCTTCAGACAAATTCTGAAAATCATTTTCTTCCATCATACACCTCAAGTCCAAGTCCCCAGAGAATGTTCGATCACACAATAGAGATCTACCGGAGTTTCCTGAATCATTTGGTCCATCTTTACAAGACACATCTTGAATTTCTGAAGAAACAGGTGCCATCTCAAATAACTTTTTCCACTGCTACTTTTATAATCTGCATGTTTTTGAGCACTGCAGCTACAAATGCTGTTCTGGCAGGCCTGCACAGATAAACTGCTAGGCCATCACAATGGTTCTAAACTTGAGTAGATGTGACATCACCTAATGACTGGTCCCCTGGTAACTCAAGTGTAACATTCAGCCTGTGTTTACTCCTCATTCATCCAGTTAAACTGAAATATATAGGGTGCTTATTTTTATAGTGTGATCTGCAAATATTATCCCCACAAAATCTTTTAAAATAATTTAATTTTGAGGTCTATGAAATAAAACCAATCTCCATACTTTTGTACACAAATTTATACCACATTTGTGAACAGAGTATAAATAATGAACAAAATATATAAAATCATTTTAAAGTTATGTAATTTAAGTGAAATTTGTGTAAAACCTGTACAGATAAGGTATACTTATTTCATTATAGTTTGTAATTAAAGTGAAACAATTTGATTTGGAAATGGAGGTAGTTATTTATCTGTTTAATTTACAATAAGTAGCTCTATAATTTAAACATGAGCAGAATAATTATCAGTGTATTTGTTATGTTTATAAATATTGGTAAATATTTATGAAATAAAACTAGATTAAAATAATGAATCAAGTTTAAGAAATCCCAAAGGGGATAATTTTTGTTTTAAATAGTAATTCAGTGCTATAAGTAAAACAAATATAATTTAGTATTCTACTTTAAAATTACAAAAGAGAATATCTTATAATATACTTATAAAAGTTTACTTTTGCCATTCTTTTACTCAGAGGATTTTCAGTCCCTAGAAGGAATAAATTTTCTTGTCATCTTTATAATCAATACTCTTGGGGCTTCTGTTAAGTGTTCCAAAATGATGTTGATAAATACACTTATACACTGGATCCTGGGTTCAGTAAACAGTGCCTCCATTAAGGGGAAAACAAACAATGAAAAACAAAGAAATAACAGTATATGTGGGTTGCGGTGGAAAAGACCAGGTAATGCATCTTAGGAAGCAATATGTTTCTCAGTCCTGAAACAGTTGGCATTTTTTGTATAATGCAGCATTTTAAGGCAAGTGCTTTGTACACTAATTGTTAATAATAGCTAGGTTCTGTATCACTAAACTGTAGTAAATCAATTTCTACCAAAATTTGTATTATTTATTTAGACATAAATTCCATTAAACATAAGCCAAATTCAAAATGATAGATAAAATCTTTAAATAAATAAATGTTCACTCAAGCTACAATGTAAATTTTTCCTTCAGTATGTGTATATTCCATTCTAAGTAAATATTAGCTACTGAATTCATGGTATATTATATGTATTTTAAACTGTAGTTAAGTTGGATTTAGTCCTGATTCATAAATTTTATTTAACATACGGAAATGAATAAATGTGATACCATCCCTTAAATAACAAAGTATTCAAAAATAACAATCTCAAAATATGTAGGAAAATTATTCACAGATCTGATCTTAACTTGTTTTTAAAAAAATTTCTTAACAAATTTGCTCTAGATGGAATATGACTAAACATAATAAAAGCCGTATATGAAAAACCCATGACTAAAATAAAGTTAATGTTAACATACAGGAAGTTTTTCCTCTGGTCCAGTAATAAGAAAAAGTAGCTCATTTTCACAAGACCTACCTAAATTACACTACTAGATATTCTAGCCAGAAGAACTAGTCAAGAGATAATATAAAAGACATTCAACTTGTAAGCAAGCAGTAAGATTTTACAGATGACATAATTATACGTAGACAGAAAACTCCATACACTCCTACAGTGACTGTTAGAAATAATGAACCAACTTAGCAAACTTGCAGAATACAAAATCAATATAAAAATATCCATTGCATTTTTATATAATAACAACACATTATCAGAAACAGAAATTAGGAAAACAATTTTGTGTAAATTTATACCAAAAAGAATAAAATAGGAATACATTTGATAAGTGAAATAAAAAATCTAACTCATAGATCTATAAATTACAGGTGCAAGAAATATAAGTAAATAAATTAAGTATAAAGATATTCTGTGCTTAATGATTGTATAAAATGTGAGGAAATACTCTAATCTATCTTTCACATGTTCAATCTCTCCTGCACTACTCATTGAGGAGAAACTCTTTTCTTCATTTCATATTCTTGCTTCAGTTTTCATGGGTTAATTGATCATATGTGTGAGGGATTATATCTGGTCGCTCTATTTTCTTCTACTAATAGGTGTCAGTTTTTGAACCAGTATAATGTTGTTCAAATTACTAAAGCTTTGTAGGACTGTTTAACATCAGAGAACTTTACACTATTATATTTAATACTCTATTTCAAGATTATTTTGGCCACTCAAGATTTTTGTGGTTACATATAAATTTTGAATTTATTTCTTCTATTTAATGGAAAAATCTCATGGGTATTTTGTCTTGAATCACACTAAATGTAGATTCCTTTGGGTAGTATGGTTGTTTCAAACACATTGTTTCACATCATTAACAAGATATATTTTCATTTCTTTGGATCAATTTCAATTTCCTTCATCAATGCTTTTTATTTTTTAATGTGTAAGTTTTCTCCTTATTTGTTAACTTCATTTGTAGATATCCTTTACATATATATAATTATATGCATTATATTTCTAAACACGTTTCCCACACAAAAACAAAAGGCAGAAGGCAGTGGCAAGACATATTGAAAGTCCAGAATGAAAGAAAACTGTTATCTAAGATAATATATCATGTAAGGCTATCCTCTAGAATACAAGGAGAGATAAATAAACTCCACAGAAGCAAATACTAAAAGTATTTCTCAACAGATAGAGAAATAATTAAACATCTACTCTAAAAATAAAGAAGCAGGATGCCATAGAAAGGAGAAAATCATAATTAGGAAGGCAATATCTACGATGATAGACAACAGAATAAACATGATGTTGTAAAACAGGACATCAAAATTTTTGAGGATCACAGAGTGAAACAGGACAATACAGAATATTTTCTTCTTGTTTCTGTTCTCTGTATGATGCGTTTGAGTTTGTATTCCTTTCAGTTATTATAAACATATATATTAATGGGTCAATATACATACAAAACAGGGTAATCATAAGTCAAAATCTTACAATGAAGTCACAAAGCCAGAAAAAAACCGTTAATAAAAGAAAACTTATAAAGCCACAAAAAGAAAAAGAAATGTACAAAAAGGAAATACCAAATCAAGTGGAAAATAAAGTTCAAAATGGAAATAAACACCAGTTTATAAAAAATTGTTACAAATGGTAATGGACTTAGTGCTTCTATCAAAAGATATATATTGTCATATTGGATAATATAACAAGACCCTACGTTATGAAGTATACAAGAGACCCACTTTAGAAAGAGGAACACACATCAATTCAAAGTCAGAAGATGGAAAAACTTACTCCATGCAAGTGCACATGACAAGGAAAGAGGACTAGCAGTACTGACTTCACACAAAATAGACTTTACAAGAAAAGCCGTAGAGAAAGATAAACAAGGACATGATATAATGATTAAAGGAGCAATACAAAATGAGGGTATTATACTAATTAATATATATGCATTGAATATAGAAGCACCTAAATATATAAAGAAAATACTAACAGATAAAAAGGGACAACTCGATGGGAACACAATAACAGAAGGAGAATATAACTCCCCATTATCATCACTAGACTGGTCTTTCAGACAGAAAATTAATAAGGGAACAAAGATACTAAAAGATATGATAAAATAATTGGATTTGGTTGATTTTTCAAAACACTACTTCTCCCCAAAACAGAATATGCATTCTTTTCCAGTACACATGGAACATTTTCTAGGAAAGTTTAAGTACTGAGGCACAGAAGAAGCCTCAATAAATTTAAGAAAATAAAAATTATTTCAAGCAGCTTTTCTGAGTATAATACCATGAAACAAGAAATCAATTAAAGTAAAACAGGGAGAAAACATGACAGCATGTAAATTAAAAGCATGGTAGTAAAACAACGGGGGGAGGTGATGAATTAAAAGAAGAAATTAAAAAATATCTTGAGAAATTTGACACAACACTACACAAAGTCTATGGAATACAGTTAAAGTAGGCTTAAGAGGGATGTTCATAGTGTCAAGGTCCGTTTCAAAGTAGAAGAAAAATTTCAAATAAATAATCTAACGTTCTATGTAAACTAATCATGAAGAGAGGAGCAAACAAAACCAAAAGTCAGCATAAAGCGGGAAAATAAAGGTCAAGGGAGAAAGAATTGAAATAAAGATTAAAAAATAGAAAAAATTAATCAGTTTCTTGAAATATTCAACAACACTAACAAATCTCAGGACAGACTCACCAACATGAAAAGAGAGAGAACAAAAATAACATAAGAAATGAAATTGGGGAAACTGCAAAGAGTATATCAAATTTGCAAAATATCATAAGGGATTACCTTAAGCAACTGCATGGAAACAAACTGGATAATCTAGAAGAAATGGAGAAGTTTCTGGAAACATTCAGCCCACCATTATTTCATCAAGAAGAAATTTACCATTTGAACAGACAGATCACCAGAAATGGAATAGAATTATCAATAAAATAAAAATCTGCAAACAAAAATCCAGACCCAAATAGATTCACTGGGAAATTTGACCAAACGTACAAAGAAAAGTCCATACCAGTCCTCCTCAAACACTACCAAAATATTGATATGGAATGAGTACACACAAACTCACACCACAAGGCCAACATCAACCAGATAACAAAACCAAAGACACTATCTAAAAAGAAAACTATAGGCCAATGTCATTGATAAACATAGATGTAAATGTGCTTAAGAAATTATTAACAAACAGAATCCAACAGCATTTAGAAAAAGATCATACACCATTATCAAGTTAGGTTCATCCCCGGAACACAAGGATGGTGTAACATATGGAAATCAATCAATCAATTGTGATAAACCATATCAACAAAAGAGAGGACAAAAATCCACATGATAATCTCAGTAGATGCAGAAAAACATTTGATAACATTTAAAACCTTACTGCTAAAAATGTTCTTATCACAGTGGGTACAGAGGGACCATATCTCAACATAATAATAGCTATTTATGACATATAGCCAGCAAAATACTCAATGAAAACTGAAAACCTTCTCACAAAAACCTGTGACAAGACAAGGTGGCCCATTCTCACAATTTCAATTCAATATAGTCTTGGAAGTCCTAGCCACAATGATCAGGCAAGAAAATTTGATTTCCTATCAAATTATGAAAAACATTTCTTTTTAGGACTGAAACACATGATCCAAAGATTTACATACAGTCATAAAAAATCCATAGTTTCCTAAGCAATATTGAAGTAAAAGAAAGAGGATGGAGGAATAACCCACCAGGTCTCCATACACTATAGCAGAGCTACCATAATCAAAATTACATGATATTGGTACAGAAAAAGGCATATGGACCAATGGAGCAGAATAGAGAGCCTAGGAATAAATCTACAGGCCTATGTTCAATTAATTTTTGACAGAGTAGCCAGGAATATGACAGAGAAAAGACCATCTCTTCTCCAACTGGTGTTGGGAAAACTGGATAGCAGCATGCAGAGCAATGGAGTTAGAACATTCCTTCAATGCATACACAAGAAGAAACCCAAAATGGCTTGAAGACTTAAATATAAGCAAGACACAGTAAATCTCCTAGGAGAAAATATATGGAAAACACTCTGAGGTAAATCTCAGCAATGATCTCCAAGAATAGACTACCTAGGTAATGGATGTAAGAGCAAAATTATTAAATGGGACCTAATAAAACTTATAAGATTTTGCACAGCAAAGGGAATCATAAACAAAGCAAAATGACAACCTACAGGCTTAAGGAAAATATTTAGAAGTGATGCAACTGACAAAGTCTTAATTTCCAAAATATAAAGATTCATGCAACCTAATAATAATAAAAATACAAGAAACCCTATCTGAAAATGGGCAGAAGCCCTAAACATGAAATTCTCCAATAGAGACATTCAAATGACACACAGATATATGAAAAAACAACAACAAAAAATTGCTCACTATCATTATTAGAGAAAGGCAATTCAAAAGTATAATGAAGTATCACTTCACAGTAGTCACAATGGTCATCATTCAAAAGTCCACAAACAATAAATGCTGGGGAAGCTGAGGAGAAAGGGAACATTCTTACACTGTTGGTAGGAATATAGTTTGGTGCAGTGATTTTGGAAACCAGGATGGGGATTCCTCTAATGGATAAAAATAAACTTAACATACGATCCAGCAATCCCACTTCTGGGTATATATCAAAGGGAACCCTATTTCAAATAGACACCTGCATCTCAATGTCCTTAGCAGTGCTATATACAACAGCCACAACATGGAAGCAACCTAATTGTCCAACAACAGATGACAGTATTCAGAAATTATGCCATATTTACACAATGGAATAATATTCTGCAATAAAAAATGATAAAACAATGACATTTGCAGCAAAATGGATGTCCCCAAAAAGTGTCATTCTAATTGAAGTAAGCCAGAAAAAGAAAGAAATATAATACATGACATTACATATGAAGAAGCTTAAAAATATATTTGGTTGAGAACTCTACGATTTCATCTACAAAACTGAAACACACTCGCAGATCTACTAAACAATTTTATGATTACTGTGGAAAGGGGCTGCAAGAGGATATATTTGGGAGCTGTAGATTTATAAATGTTATCCACTATATATAAAAACAGATGTTTCCAAAATTTCTTTTGTATGACACAGGGCAGTATGTTAAATAACGTGAAGTAATGTTTTATAGCCACAGAAATATATGCATGTACGGGGACACTATGCAATACACCACAGATTGACACATGGTAAATGGCATATTTCAATGATAAATAAATGAATAAATATGTAAACAAACAAACAAATAAATAAATAAATAAATAAGTAATATTTAATAATTAAAGAAATACAAAGATTCGCACTACTTAACTTTACACGTCAAGAATCTAGGAGAAAAGAGAAAGAATAAAGTAGAAAATTGAATCAATGACAGTAAGGCAAATAACAAGAAAAACAATTGAAAAGATAAAAAAAACCAAAGTCTGTTTTTTTTAAACATAACGTGGGCAAAAGTTTAGGTTGGCTAAGAAAATAAAAACTCAAATAAAATTAGAAATTATAGTGAAGATATTACCACTGATGTTATAGAGATGCATTGCAGCATAAGAAATTAACACTAGCCAACGATTTGAATGACCTAGAACAAAAGACAAATTCCCAGAAGCATATGTCTTCCAATAATGAATCAAGAAGAAATTAGAAAGTTCAATACAGCAAAAGTGTATATGCGTAAATCATAATCCAAACCTACCAAACCAGAAAAAATTTACAAGGTGACTTTTCTGGTGAATTCTGTCATATATTTGAAGACAATTTTTCACCAATTCTTAGAAAAATCTTCCAAGAATTTGAAGGGGGTGAAAGATTCCAAAATGCTTTTTATGATTCCAGCTTTATTTGCATAACAAATCTAGAAAGGACATCAGATGCAAAATATAGAACATTATCCCTGATAAACATATGTGCCAAAATTCTCAACAAAACACAAGCAAAATGAATTCAACAACACATTTAATATATCATACACATACATGAGTAAAGGGATTTATCCTTGGATTTAAGGATACTTCAAAATATTCAGATCAATAAAGGTGAAATGCCACAGTAATAGAATGAGAATTAAAACTCACATAATCATTTCAATAGGTGCAATAAAAGCATTGTATATAATGCAACATACTTTAAAATACTCCCAACTAATTAAATTAACCCTGTCAGCGGCACAATATCATATACACATAAAAAGCTGTGTGGAGAGAAGTGGAGAAGTTCTCTTTTTATTAATTCTTAGAAAAAGGGTTTATATAACATGCACAATACCTCACATATAATCTAAGTGATTACAATGTTAATAGTTAATAATCTTAAGCTATTTATGTCCCCAAGCTCCAGCAGTAAGCACAGAATGTTAAATGATCAAGGATTATTTTAAAGTTCATCACGGAACTTCATTAAATAGGCCATCTCTTATCCAGCCGGCTGTGCCTGTCTTAGGTTGTCCTCCTCTGAGTATCTTACCCGGTATTGTCTATACAGCCATCCATACTGGATACAATGAGCAGGCCATTTCTTATCCAGCCTGGATATGTGACATTCCTCACAGCTTGTTTATCAGTTCAGACCATGGGCTTATTCTCTACAGCCTTCAGACAGGAGATCACAAACCCAATATCCCTTGACAGAAAAATGGATGAAGAAAATTTGATGTATATATGCAATGGAATCAATACTTTGCATTCCTATCAACATTGTCCACGTTGCTCATTTTTCTCCACAATCTCACCAACATTTATTTCTTTTCTTTTTGATGAGAAGTTCTGACAATTGTGAGGACTTGTCTCATTTTTGGTTTATGATTTTCCTAATAATTTATAACTCTGAACATATTTTCGTGTGTCATTTATCCAACTGTATGTTTTCTACCGATAATTGATTCAAATCTATATATTCATTTCCTATGGACTTTTTTTAAATTTGATTGTTTGGTCTTTTTTGTTGTTTTTATGGGGTAAGAGTTTGCCATAAAATTGGATATTAACACTTGATTGGAAAATATCACTTACAAATATATTCTCCCTATGTGTTGGTTGAATTTTCAATTTAATGATCATGTCTTCTGCAGTGTAAAACTGTTTAGAGTGATACAATCATATTTTGTTAGTTTTGCTTCTGCTTCCCTTGTCAGAGTAGACAAATGTAGAATCAATTTAAGTCCAATGTCAGAGTGTACTTCATATATTTTACCCTAGGATACTTTGTTGTCAGGTTTTATGCTTTAAATGCCCAGGAGTGGGATTGCTGGGTCATAAGATAGGTCTATCTTAATTATTTAAAGGAACTTCCATACTGTTTCCAAAGTGCTTGCACCAATTTTCATTCCCACCCACAGCGTTGGAGAGTCCCTTTTTCTACACAAATTCCCCAGTCTTTATTATTTGTAGACATTTTTATGACAGCCCTTCTCAGTAGTGTGAGGTAAAACATGATTTAATTTTTGTCTTGCATTTGTATAATGATTAGCTATGTGAGCATGTTTTTAAGTTTCTGATTGACATCTGTGTGTCTTCTTCAGAGAATTGTCTTCTGCTAATTTTCTGGCTGAGTTGTTTGTAGATTTTTGAAATGGAGTTGTATGAACGAAGTGTGTATTTTAGAAATTAGCCTCTTGTTGATAGCATTGTTTCCTAATGTTTTCTCCCATTTGGAATTTCATCTTTTCATATTGTTTATTTTGCTGTGTAGAAGGTTTTAAGTTTAACTAGGACCTATTTGATTATTTTACTTTTATTGTTTTCAGCTTGGGAGATTGACATAAGAAAATTTCGTTGCAATTTATGTCTTGTTTTGCCTATGTTAATTTCCAGGATTTTTATTGTGTCATGTATTAGATTCAGATATTTAAAACATTTTGAGTTTATTTCTGTATAGTGTGATGGAGTGTTCTAATTCCATTGATTAACATGTAGCTGTCTAGCTTTCTCAACATCACTTTCTGAATACTGTCTTTTAGGCTTTGTATATTTTTGTTTCCTTTGTCATAGTTTTGTTGACCATAGGTGTAATGTTTTATTTCTGCCTCTGTGTTCTGTTCCAGTGATATAGATGTTTGTTCGTTCTCCAGTATTGTGCTGATTTGATTACTGTTTTTGTAATATAGTCTGAGATCTGGGAGGGTTATGGGTAATGACTCCAACTTTGTTCTTTTTCCTCATTGGTTCTTTTGCAGTTCTGGTGCTTTTGCAGTTCCATACAAATCTTAGGACTGATTTAATTTCTGTGGAAAATACCATGTAGTTCGATCTGAATCACTTTATATCTGTAGACATCTTTTGTATTATGTATATTTTAACAATATTAATTCCTCTAAACTAAGACCTTGAGATTTCTTTCCATTTCTTTTCATCATCTTCAAATTTTTTATCAGTCTCCTATTGATTTTATTATATTGGATTTTTCATTAGTTTTTCATTTTTGATCTGATATCATATGGATTTTTTAAAATTATGGAATATTTCATTGTTAGTGTAAAGAAATGTAACAGATTTTGTATATTAATCATGAATCATGCTGCTTTGCTAAATGTCTTTTTTAGTTTTAGTTGTTTTGGTGTGGAGAATCTTTAGGGTTCTCTATATAGATTATCATGTCATCTAAAATAATAACAGTTTTACTTCATTCAATCCAACTTCAATAAGTTATTTTCTTGTCTGATTGTTGTTGCTAGGACTTCCCGTACTGTGTTTAATAGAAATGGTGAGAGGGGGCATCCTTTCCTTATTCCTTAATTTGGCTTTCAGTTATTCACTTTTGCATATTATGTTCTCTGTCTGTCAGTTATTAAAGACTTTATTTATGTTGAGATATATTCCCTGAAACCTAATTTGGTAAGAGGTTTCTGTTGTTGGTTTTTCTGCTTTATTTTTGTTGCTGTTGTTGCTGCTACTGTAATGAATAAAAGTTGAAATTTCTGAAATGCTTTTTATGGATATATTGGGATGACCACGTCATTTTCCCTTTTACTTTTGTTGATGTGGTGTATCAAACTGATTGATTTCATGTATGTTCCACCACTCTTATGACCCTGCAATGAATTTAATTTGATCATAGCATATAATTCATTTTAAGTATTGCTGGATTTAGTTTGCTAATAATAATTTTTAGAATATTTGCATCTTTTTCAATCAAAGATTTTGGCTTGAAATTCTCTTTGCTTCTACTTTGTTGGCTTTGCTATCAGGGTGATAAAATCTTCATAGAATTAATTTGGGATTTTCCAACATCTTCACTATGTTTGAATAGTTTGAAGAGTATAAGTTCTGCTTTGTGTTTTTTACAGTATTCCAAGGGAGCTTTTTAAATCAGCACTAACTTTTAAAGATTTTTTTAAATGCAGATTTTTTCTTTCTTCTAGTAGACAGTTTGTTCAAATTATTTGTTTCTCCTTATCTCTTTCTCTTTCTAGACATTTGTTTGTTTCTTCTAAGTTGTCCAGTTTATTGGCATGTAAGTATAGACATAATGATCTCTTTTTTGTATATCTGAGGGAAGAATTGTTATTTCTCCACATTTATTTCTGACTCTATTTCTTTGGAGCTTCCTTCTTTTCTTCATGATGCACCTGGCTAGAGTTTTTTTGATTATGCTTATATTAAAAAGAAAACAAAAACAAAATCTTTGGTTTTACTACTCTTTGCATATTTGGTTTTCTCTCTAATTTATATTTAAACCTGTAATATTTAGGTTTTTTCTTTCTTTTTTAATTTCTTTATTTATTTTTAATCCTTTTACAAGGTTTCCTCAAATTCAAATGTACAGCACAATTTTTTAGTTACAATGAACATATATACATTTGTTATCCAATTTTTTCCCCTGTGAGCTGCCGTAGATTATTTATATATTTCCCTGTGCTATTCAGTACAATCCTGTTTATCTATTCTACAGTTTTGACCTCCCAGCCTATCTCTTCCCACACCCCACCCACTTGGCAACCAAAATTTTGTATTCTCTGACTGCGAGTCTTTTTCTGTTTTGTATTTCTGCATTTTTTGTTTGGTTTGGTTTGGTTTTTAGATTCCACACATGAGCCTTCTCATATGGTATTTTTCTTTCTCTTTCTCTCTTACTTCACTTAGACTGATTTTCTCCAGGAGCATCCATGTTCCTGAATATGGCATTATGTTGTCAGTTTATAAGACTGACTACTAATCCATTGAATAAATATACCACCTCTTCTTTATCTAGTCAAATGTCGATGGGCATTTAGTCTGTTTCCATGTCTTGGCTATTGTACATACTGCTGGCTATGATCATTGGTGTGCAGGTGTCATCCTGAAGTAGGGTTCCTTCTGGATTTATGCCCAGGAGCGGGATTCCTAGGTCATATGATAAGTCTATTCCTTGGCTTTTGAGGAATCTCCATCCTGTTTTCCACAGTGGCTGCACCAAACTGCATTGCCACCAGCAGTGAAGGACGGTTCCCTTTACTCCACAGCCTCTCCAGCATTTGTCATTTGTGGATTTTTGAATGATGGCCATTCTGACTGGTGTGAAGTGATACCTCATTGCAGTTTTCATTTGTATTTCTCTAATAATCAGTGATATTGAGCATTTTCTGATGTGCCTTTTGATCATTTGTATGTCTTCCTTGGAGAATTGCTTAATTAGGTCTTCTGCCCAATTTTGGATTGGGTTGTTTATTTTTTCTTATTCTTTGGATGAGCTGTTTATATACTCTGGAGATCAAGTCTTTGACGATTTCATATGCAAATTTTTTCCCATTCCGTAGGTTGTCTTTTTGTTTTACTTCCGGTTTCTTTACTGTGCAGAAGCTTGTAAGTTTCATTAGGTCTCATTTGTTTATTCTTGCTTTTATTTCTTCCACGAGGAAATTTTCGAGACATATCAGAAAACATTTTGCCTATATTTTCCTCTTGGTGGTTTATTCTATCTTAACTTATGTTTAAGTCTTTGATCCATTCTGAGTTTATTTTTGTGTATGGTGTTCTAGCTTCATTGGGAATGTTCTAGCTGCATTGAATTACATGCTGCTCTCCAGTATTCCAAACACCAGTTGCTGAAGAGACTTTCTCTTTTCCATTGTAATTTCTTGCCTCCTTTTATCGAAGATTAATTGACCAAACGTTTTGGGTTAATTTCTTGGCTCTCTGTGCTGTGCCATTGGCCTATATGAATTTTTGTCTACCAATAAAGTGCTGTCATGTTGACTTTAGCTCTATAGTATTATCTGAATTGTTAGCATAAAGAAATTCCACTGATATTTGTATCTTAATCTGGTAACCTGCTACCTTGCTGAATTCTTTGATCAGCTGTAGAAAATTCATTGTGGATCTTGTAGGGTTTTCTATAAACAGTAACATATTACCTGCATATAGTTACACTTTTATCTCTTCCTTTCCAATTTACATCCCTTTTACTTCTCTCTCTTGTTTGATTGCTGTGGCTAGGACTTCCAAGACTATCTTGAGTAGGAGTTGTGTTAGTGTGCATCCTTTTACTGTCCCAGATTTTAGTAGGAAGAATTTGACTTTCTCATCTTTGAGTACTATGGTGTCTGTAGGTTTGTTATCTATTGCTTTCATGATGCTGAAATCCCTCTATGCCCACATTGGTGAGAGTTCTTATTATACGTGGGTGTTGATTTTTATCAAATGCTTTTCCTGCATCTATTGAGATGATCATGTGGTTTTGGTTCTTTCACTTGTTGATGTGCTGTTTTACATTGATTAATTTGCATAAGTTGAGCCACCCCTGTGTCACTGGCATGATCCCCACTTTGTCATGATATATAATGTTTTTTCTGTGTTGTTGGATTCTATTTGTTACTATTTTGGTGAGGATTTTGGCGTCTGTGTTCATCAGTGATATTGGCCTATAATCTTTTTTTGGCAGTGTCTTTGCCTGGTTGTGGTATCAGGGTGATTGTGGATTCATAGAATGTCTTTGGGAGTATTCCTTCCTTTTCAATATTCTGGAAGAGTTTGAGAAGGCCTGTTATGAGTTCTTCTGTGTTTGTTTGGTAGAATTCTGCTGTGTATCCATCCAAACCTGGACTGTTATTTGTAGGAAGGTTTCATATTGCTATTTTGATTTCATTTCTAGTGCTCTGTTTCTTCAAGTGGTCAGTTCCTTCTTGATTCAATCTTGGTGGACAGTATGTTTCCAGAAACTTGTTCATCTCTTCCAGGTTATACAATTTGTATCCAAATATTCTTCATAATATTCTCGTATGATATTCTGTATTTCTATTATTTTGTTGCAATTTCTCCATTCTCCTTTCTTATTTTGCTAATTTGTGCTCTCTCTCTTTTCTTCTTATTTAGTTTGGCCAGAGGATTTTCGATTTTACTTACTTTTTGGAAAAACTAGATTTTGGATTGGTTAACTTTTTTCCTAAGTTCTTTTTAATCTCAATTTTATTTATTTCCTCCGTAATATTTATGATTCCCTTCCTTCCGCTGCCTTTTGGGATTTTTTGGTCTTGTTTCTCTAGTTCATTCTTCTGGTCGGTTAAATTGTTTATTTGTCATTGTTCTTCTTTTTTGAGGAACGCCTGTATCGCTATAAACTCCCCTCTCAGCACTGCTTTTGCTGTGTCCCATAAATTTTGTGGTGTTTTGCTTTCATTTTCTTTTTTCTCAAGGTACGTTTTCATTTCTGCTTTGATTTCTCATTGACCAATTGGTTTTTTAATAACATATTGTTTAATCCCCATGTTTTCCTTTGTTTCTCTGTTGTTGATTTCAAGCTTTATGGCATTGTGGTCAGTAAAAATGCTTGAGGTAATTTCTATCATCTTAAAATTGCTGAGGTTTCTTTTGTGCCCAAGTACATCATGAATCCTGGGAAATGTCCCACGTGCACTTGAAAAGAATGTACATCCTATTTTGGGGGGTTACAATGCTCTGAAAATATCCACCAAGTGTAGTATTTCTATCGTATTATTTAATTTTTCTGTTGCCTACTTTTTTTCTGTCTCAATGATCTGTCCAGTTATGTTAATACATTGTTGAAATCTACAAATATGATTCCCCCTTTATATCAGTTAGTATTTATTTTTATGTACTTAGGTGCTCCTGTATTTGGTGCATATGTATTAACGAGTGTGCTATCCTCATATTGTATCACTCCTTCAATCATTATAAAATGTCCTTCTTTATCTTTCTTTATGGCCTTTGTTTTAAAGAGTATTTTGTCTGAAATCAGTAATGCAACACCTGTTTTTGCTTTTCCAATTGTATGAAATACTCTTTACCATCCTTTCACTCTCAATCTATATGTGTCCTTCTCTCTGAAGTGGGTCTTTTGTATGCAGAATATTGAAGGTTCATGCTTTATTATTCAGCCTGCCACTCTACGACTTTTGACTGGAGCATTTAGTCCATTAACATTTACAATAATTGATGATAGGCTTGTGTTTATTGCCAAATTGACCTTATATGTGTAGTTGATTTGGAATTTCCTCTTTTTTCCTTTCATCTTCCTTTTATGGTTGGTCATTTTCCTTTGTATTATCATTAATTTTATTTAGTTTTAGTGACTCCCTGATAAGTTATCGTCTTTTTGTTAACCTTTTTTATGTCCACCAGACCATTAATATAACTGCATTTTTTAAAGTGATAGAAACATGATCTCACACCCATCCTACCGAGAACAAAATATTTTTAAATGAAAGACCAAAAAAAAAAATTCTCTATTTTCCTGCCTCCCTCTCCCACTCTCAATTATTTGTATGTCTTGTTTTAAAATTTTGTGTTTATTTTATTTGTAATTCATGAGTTATCACCTTTCCAGCTGTGAGTTTCACATTTCTGTAGCATCCTGCTGCTTTTTTTGTAGAGAAAACCTTTCAATTCTTCTTTTAGCATGGGTCTAGTGTTGCTAATTCTTAAAGATTTTTCTTGTCAGTGAAATCCATTATTTCTACATCAGCCAAAAAGGATAGCATTGTTGGTCAATGTATCCTACAGTATATAATTTTTTTCCATTCAGGACTATTAATATATCTTGCCAATCCCTTCTGGGCTGTAGTATTTGTGTAGAGAAATCCGCTGGTATCCTTATGGGGATTCTCTTGTAACTCACAATTTACTATTCTCTTGTTGTCTTTAGGATAATTTCTTTTTCCTTGACTCTGACCATCTTAATTATATATCTTAGTGTGGGTGTATTTCTGTTCTTCTTGTTTGGGACACTCTGAGCTTCCTGTACTTGGATATCTGATTCCTTATTTAAGTTTTGGAAGTTCTCAGTCATGATATCTACAAAAACCTTTGCAATCCCCTTTGGTCATTCTTCCCCTTCTGGGACTTCTATCATGCCAAGATTGTCATGCTTTCTATTATCTAATAGGTCCCTTATGCTTTTTTCATTTGTTTCTCATTGTTTCTCTTGTAGCTCTTATGATTGGGAGCTTTCTATTTTCCTGTCTTCTAAGTCACTAATTCATTCCTCTGCGTTATCTAGTCAGCTTTTCTACACCTTTAAATCATTCCTCATCTCAGTCAACGTGTTTACCTATTCTACTCGACACTTCCTTATAGTTTCAATTTCATTTTTGACATATTTTGTATCTCTAAGCACTATCTCTTTAATTTCCTTCTGTAATTTGATCACTCCGTTTTTGAAATCTTGATCTAGTTGGATATCGATGTCTATTTCACTGATCATTCTTTCATGGGATTTCTCTTGTTCGTTTAATTGGGGATGGTTTCTCTGCTTCATCAACTTTCTACTACCTCTCTGGCACTGTGGTTTATGGAGTATCAGTTATCTAATTTGGACCTAAAGAGTTTATCTACCTAAAGCCTATGTAGTTATACAACTTCAAAAAGAGAAAAAAGTGAGAGAGAGTTAAAGAATTTTAAAGATGAGAGAAATAAAGGTTTGAAGACATTGTTGAATGAATAATAGAAAAAGAATTTGAAGCAGTGTTTTGAAAAATAATAATAATAAAAATATTTTTAAAAATTTCAAAGGAATTAAAATGGGGCTATACATAATTCAATAAGAAGTAAAAATTAAGAGGGTAATAAAAATGGAACAGGTAGAAACACATTAATACAAGGGTGTGGTCATTGTCCTCCTGGAGACTGTGTACTTTTAATGTGAATTCTTTCTTTATTCATCCTGATTTGGAAGCTCAGCTTGTTGTTTCCAGAGGTCCTCCACTGGAGCCCTCATCTGTGCTGCTCCCAGGACATGTCGGCAAGCAGATCGCTCCTAAACCCTACACTGGGTATGATGAAGCTCTCTTCTCTATGGGCTGTCTTGACATTGCCCTGACCGATGCTGCAGTCAGATGTTGCAGAATGACCAGGCATGATAGGGCATCACGCCCTCTCCCAGCACCACTGTAAGGGGCTGTAATCTAGCCCAAAATTTGAGGGGCCAACCGTCCTTCCAGATTGCTGATCACTCTGCTGCTCTGTGCCTCTGTACGCTCTGCCTCAGGTTTGCACACCGGAAGTGGGCTCAGGGAAGACTGAGGAGCAGCCCTGTCCCTGGTCTGGCCCAAAATCCAGCTCCTTGTTTGTCTTGTCAGACAAGTTCTCTGAGGAACCAGACAGTAGGATCCTATATGCCTCAGGAATTAGACAAGTCTCGGTCTGACCCTTGAGGCTGCTAAGTCCTTAGGTGTAGATGCAGGTATTTCCCCCACTGCCACATTGGTGTAAAGCACCAGAGGGTATGGTGGCTGTGTCTGAGCCCCAGCTCTCTTCACCTAGAAAATCTTGTGGATTTTCAGAAATGGGTAATGCACCCTTCCACCCACAGGGCACATCTGCCCTGTTGTTTTATGGAGGGCCCAGGCTGTTCTGCCCTGTCCACCCACAGCCATGACACAATGCCAAATCCATTCCCCTGGGCAGCCACAGTGCAGCCATTCCCATCTACCACCCAGCTCGGGCAGCATGACCCTGCCCCCAGCTTCTGGGCTGCATCTTCAGCTGAGTGTCACAGGGATCCTCTGTGCCTGTTTAACTTAGTTCTGTCAGTCAACTTATACAATGTACATGTCAAAGCCTTGGAGGCTCCCCTTCTTCCTGCCAATCACACAGCTGGAGAGGGGAGACACAGTGAATGAGCACCAGTCCTTCTTTGCTGCTCCCTCCCTGTTGGAACTGTCCAATTCTGTTTTGCCTTTTCTTCTTTCTTTCTTCCTTTCCTCTTACCGGATTTTTCACATCTTTATCTATTGAAGAGTACAATCTACTGTCATAGAACTGCAGGTTCTCTGGTTAGCTGAGTGGGTCTTTGTATGAGGGTCTGGTGCATTTGCGGCAAAGTGTGAGCTACGAGCATCTTCCTACTCCACCATCTTTGCCTCCCCCCAAAAGCCTCATTTTATGGTGGAAGATAAACATAGTCTGGAAATAAATGGAAAAGATATTCCATGGAATTGACAAGAAAGTGCAGATTGCAATGCTTAACTCATGCAAAATACGTATTAAAATAGGGGCCAAAATATAACAAATATGACATTATATAAAGAAAAAGGGATCAATAAAAAAAGGGCATTACACTCATTAAATTATATATGGACCCAACACCATAGATCCTAAGTATAAAAATAAATTTTAGTAGACATGACGGAATTAATTCATTATAAAACAATAATAGTAGATGAGATGAACACCCCACTATTCTGATAGCCAGATCATCCAGAAAGAATATCTGTAAGAAAACAGAGATCTTAATAGCATATTAGATCATTTGAACCTAAGTGAGATATTGGACACTGCATCAGAAAAGCAAAACACATAAACTTTTCAAGTGTGCACAGGATGTTATCTAAGGAATTAACCACACATTATGTCATGAAATGAGCCTCAGGAACTTTAAGCAAATATAGATTACAGCAAGTATTTTTCCATACACAAAGTAAGAACCTGTGCATCAACTCTAGAAAGAAGAATAGGAAAAGCACAAACATGAGGTCAAACCACATCCTTTAAAAAATAAAATAAAACAAGTTCAATGATGAAATCAAAGAGGTAATAAAATCATACGTGGAGAGAAATTACAATGAAAACACAGCTTCATAAAACATATGGGATACAGCAAATACAAATCTAAGAGGGAAGTTGAGAATAAATCATGACTTCTACAAGGAACAGGAAAAACCTCATAGAAAGGACCAAGTATACCACACAAAATACCAAGAAATAAGAACAAACAAAATCCAAAGGCAGTAGAATGAAAAATCTTTAATAATTATGTTGAAAATAAATAAAATAATAGTTGAAAAATAAATTACAAATCATAAAATCAACACCTTTAAATTTTTTAAAAAATATTAACAAACAGGTAAACATTTAGCCAGGCTTATTAAGAAATACAGAGACTGGACACAAACAAAATAAGAAATTAAACAGAAAAAATAATATCAGATATTGCAGAAATACAAAAAAAGATTATGAATGCACAATGAGCTGTTACGTGACAACCAACTGGATGACCTAAAAGAAATGGACAATTTTCTTGAAACTTACAGCCTGCCAACACTGAATAAAGAGAAATCTGAGAACATGAATTGAACAATCCGTATAAATTAAATACAATGTATAATTTTAAGAACACCCCTTGAACAAAATATCTGGATGCCTTCACTAAAATATCTTTACCCCAACTATTTTAAAAAATGAAGGAGGAAGGAAAATTCCCAAAGTCATTCTATGAAGCCACCATTACCCTGATAATAAAATCAGTCAAAGGCACTACCAAAAAAAAATGGAAATGGAAATCCTATATCATTGATGAATGATGATATACATTCAAAAATCCTCGAAAAATATCAACAAATGAATCCAGCAATACTTAGAAATTTTTATACATGATGATCAATTGGATTACTTCCTGAGTCACAAGGATGGTTCAACATACACAAATCAATCAGCATGACACATATCTAAAAAAGGAAGGACAAATTTCACAAGAACATGTCAATACACAAATTATAAGCATTTGACAAAATTCAACATGCATTCATCATCCGAATTCTCATGAAATTGAGTACAATGGGAACATCTCTCAACATACTAAAGGCCATTTATAACAATTTATAATTCTCAGGGGAAAGGCTGAAAGCCTTCTGGGTAAATTCATGAACAAGACAAGAATTCCTACCCTCACCACTTCACTTCAACAGTAATAGAAGAAAGGAAAAGGAAAAGAAAAAGAAGAAAAAGAAATGCAAAATGGACAGAAAAAGGCAAAATTGTCACCAGTACTGATGGCATATCAATCTACATAGAGAATCCTAAGAGCTCCACACTATTATGAACAATAAATAATTTCATCAAGGGAGCAGGGTACAAGATTAATGTAAAGAAGTCTCTTGCATTTCTATGCATTAATCATGAGATATGATAAAATGGACGTTGAAAGCAATAATATTTATTACCCCATAACCCTGAATATATTGGAATGAAAGTAACCACATATGTGAAAGATCTACACACTGAAAATTATAAAACATTGACAAAGAAATTAAAAAGGATTCAAAGAAACGGAAAGATGTCTTGTGCTCTTGGATTGAAAGAGTTCATATTGTTAACATGGCCGTACTACAAAAAGAAACCTACCTATTTAGTGCGAGTACTGTTACGAAGCTGTAGTATTTTCCACAGAACCAGAAAATTAACAAATCTAAGTTTTACATGAAACCATTAAAAATTGCCAAAATGATCTTGAGAAAAAACAACAAATCTGGAGGTATAACACTCCCAGATACCATACTATACTACAAACCTACAGTGATAAAAACAATTTGGCATTGGCACAGAGATACAATTAATAAAAACAGAAAGAGAGCCTAGAAATAATTCCACAAACCTATGAGCAATGAATCTATGATAAAAGAGTCAAGAGTACGCAATGTAAAAGGAGAGTCACGTCATTGGATGGTGTGGGGAAAGCTGAACATCTACATTTAAAACAGTGAAATGAGAGCATTTCCTGACATCATATACAAAAATAAACTCCAAGTTTATTAAGGACATAAATGTAAGACCTGATACTATAAAACTGCTAGAAGGAAATATAGGTGATACACTATTGGATATATATCATAGGAATATTTTCTTATATCAGTCTTCTAAGGCAAAAAGAAGTAAAAGCAAAAATTAGCAAGTGGGACCTAAATAAACTTGAAAATTTCTGCACAGCTTAGGACACAATCAATGAAATGAAACGACTGCCTGTATAATTGGAGAACATAATTGCAAACAATGCAAGTTACCAGGGGTTAATAGATGTAGGTTAATAAATGTAACATGGATTTAGGTTAAACAACTCAAGGTGAAAAACAAAAACCCAACCAAAAACAAGAGCAAAGTACCTGAGTTAATATTTTTCCGAAAAAACATACAGATGAGTAACACGCAAGTGATAAAATTGCTCAACATTACTAATTATTAGGTAATTGCAAATCAAAACCACAAGGAGGTATTACTTCACACTGGTCAAACGGCTATTATGAAAAAGTCTACAAATAGAAACTGTTGGAGACGATGTGGAGGTAAGAAATCTCTTGTATACTCTTGGTAGGGACGTAAATTGGTACAACTTCTAAGGAAAAGAGTATTCAGATTTGTTTAAAAACTAAAAAATTAACTACCATATGACCCAGTAATACCTCTCCTAGAAAAAATCTGTGGAAAAAAACCCTAAATTGAGAAGAACCAATGTTCACAAAAGCACTGTTTATAATATGAAACAAAGGGAAGCAATCCAAGAGTCCACAGTAGACTATGGACTTAAGAAGGTATGATGTTTCAATAAATATGCAATGGAATAATACTCAGTCATGAAAATGAATAACACATTGCTAGTTCAGCATCCTGAATAGACCTAGTAAATAATATGCATAGTGAAGAAAATTAGACAAAGACAAACGTATACAGTTTAATTTATATTTAGAATCTAAAGAATAACAAATATCTTTGTATATCTCACTATAGCTATTGATAGATGATAAATAGATAGAAGGACAATACATGATAGAGAGATAGAAAGATAGATAGATAGATAGATAGATAGATAGTTATATAGATAGATAGAAAGATAGAAAGATAGATATATAGATAGATAGATAGATAGATAGATAGATAGATAGATAGATAGATAGATAGATAGATAGATAGATATGTTGGAAATGTAAATAGATTAGTTAGACAAGACTTAAGCAGACTCAAAGATATGGGAAAAAATTTATGTTTACCAAAGTAGAAGGGAAAGAGATTTTAGTGGTAGAAAATTGACAGATAGAAAGTAGTATACATAAAGGAGAGAAGCAAGGATAATCTGTATAGATCATGGAACTATACACAATTGCTTAAAATAATTGTATGTTAAAATTATTGTAATATTTCATAATGCAATATAATCTACAAAGTGATTAGAATAACTATGTGTACATCTGAAAGTACACAATATAGTACATCTACTCTACTTCAATTAAAAATAAAACATCTCATGTATAATTTAGTCATTTTTCTGCTGAAAGAATCTTCCTTTAATATTGTTTTATTTTTACTCTTTACCTTTTATGATTACTGTTTCAAATTATTTCTTTTATGGTTGTGAACAAGATACCAGTTTGAATTATCTGTATTTAATGCTCCTGAATTCCTATTTTTCTCTCTTTAATACATATGGTATAGTAGCATTTAAAAACATACCCAAAGAAACAGATGTAAATTTCTCGTGGTCTCTCCTTAGCACTTAAGTCAATGTTTTGCACATTTTGCGAATTTATATTTCTTAGAAGACTTCTTCTCTGCACCTCTTATAAGGTGTCTCGGTTTTGTTTTTTCATCACATTCAGGCTTGTTTCTGGTATAGTCTTTATTTTCACTTTATATCTAAGTGATAAATGTGTATTACTGGGTGAGTGATTTCTTATTTCAGTAGTTTGAAATGTTATTTTATTTACCCTTGACCTATGTTTTCCGCTCAGAAATCTGCTGATAGCCTAATGAGGGTTCCTTTGTAGATTATCATAACTATTTTTGGCTGCCTTTAAAATATTACTCTGTCATTGACTTGCCAATTTGCATATGACGTATCTTGAAGGAGGTCACTTTGTCTTAAAGTTATTGGTGTTTTGTTGGCTCACCGACTTGTATATCAGTTCATTACACAGGTTCGGGAAGTTATTAACTATTTTTTCTTTGAATAAACCATCAGCTGCCTTCTAACTTTCTTCTACCTCCAGGATTCCATTCTAATGTGCAGTTTCTGAGGAAGTCTGATGGCTACTGTAGAGTTTCCTCACTTTTTAAAATCTTGACTCTCTGACCTCTCCTATCATTTCAAGTTTTGTATTGGTGAGTTTGCTAATTTCTCTTCCACAAAGACACTCTACTTCAAATGCTTTCTGTTGCATTTTTCATCTCATTTATTAAATTCTCCTGGTCCTCCAATAACTTTTGTTTATTTTATAGTTTCAGTCTCTTTGGTAATGTATTCCTTATAAACATTTCATTTATTCCTGAGCTCACTAAACTGCTTTTGTAGTTTTGTATTTTGTATTGAGTTTCTGTATGATATCTATTTGGATTCTCCATTAGTTATATGGCAATATACCATGACTTTAAGTTTGTTTGGTGCATGGTTGTCATTGTACGTGTGTGTGTGTGTGTGCAGGTGCGTGTGCATGTGTGTCTGTGTCTGTGTTGGTGTCTGTATGTGTGTGTGCTTGCCCTGTAATGTTACTGTGATTGGTCATGATCTTGATAAATTATTGCTCTGATGACACTAAATAACAGATTGGGAGTTGGAGTCCTTGCTTTGTATGCTGGTAGTTTGCAATATTGCACAATTTTTGGTTTTACTTACCTCAGCTACCTCTGATAATATTTCAAAATGGCACTTTCCAGTCACTACTGTCTGGATAAAAGATGTGCTTTCATTGTCACTTCTTACACTTCTCTGGTAGTTAATGCCACTTTTGTCACTGGTATGGTGAACCCTTCCTTTTATCTGATATCCCTTGAGACTCAGTGTACACATTGAGGAAAGGTGCAAAGACTGGTGGGTATTTGGAATCAGGCAAGTGTCTTAGCCATGTCCAGTGTTGCGTGGTATCTTGTCTCCACCACTGTGAATGGGGAGTAGGGAGAGTGTCATGAATGTCTGAGTGTCTGAAGGATGGAAATTCTGTCTCCATTTTAGCTCCCCCCTAGTTAATGTGACCATGAGTACTGGTGCAGTTGGAGGCCGAAGCTGTGTGAACCACTGAGAACCTGATTCTACTGGGTACTCTGAACTTGAGTATTCATATATCCTAGTCAGGTGGCCTTGGTTGCAGACACCAAATTTGCTCTTCCCATAGTTCAGTCTCTTTTGTGTATTTTAGTCCACCAAACTTTACCTGTTCTCATGCATTCCAGAGTATTATTTTGTGTTGTAGTTATTTTTGTTGAGATGTGAACATTTTATTGTCTATAGATGTAAGGGGAGAGACAAAAATTGTTTAAACTTATGTCACTTTTAAAAGTATATACTTTTTCAATTAAAAGCTTGAATTCTACTAATGACATTATTAAGATAGTAAAGAAATTGAATAAATCACCTCTCTTAATATCAGAGTACTACAAAATATTTTGATTTTTCTGGGTTTTTTTTTAACGTTATTCTCACTTACATGCACATTTTACTATAATATATCCCTATAATGTCTTTAAAATCAATTAAATTATTAAAATATATCTCTGTGCTGCCAATATAGCCCTGTTGGTTCAATAATTTATTACTAGTAGCTTGCACATTTCTGTCTTCTCCATCCTTCTTCCCTGTCCATACAGGAAACCACTTCCTGGTTCACTACACATATATATGTCATTCTGTTCCTGTTTTTTTATGATTATTTCTCTTATATCTTTATTTTCCTCATTTAAGTGACAACATAGAGTGTATTTCTCTGTATGACTTATTTTCCTATGTGCAACACTCTCTGGGTCCAGTCACATTATTCCAAATGGCAGAATTTTATTTTTCAATATGAGAGAGACTAAATATTTATTATGTTATCTATATCTCACATCTACTTCAGCCAATCATCTGTTGATGGGCATTTGAGTTGTGCTTCAAACCTTGGCTACTATAAATGATGATGTTAAGGAAATTTGGGGTAATATATTCTTTAAATTAATGTTTTCATTTTTTTCAGATTTATACCAAAAACTGGAATTGCTGCAATGTACAATGCTTCTATTTCTAGTTTTCTGGGCACTGTCCACTCTTTTCTAATAGTGGATGCATCAATTTATATTTCCACCAGCAGTGTACCTGGGGTCCCTCTTCTCAAAATTCTTATTAATGTTTGCCATTTGTAGACCTTTGTTAATAGCCATTTTGATTGCTGTGAGGTTATATTTAATTCTGGTTTTGATTTACATTTTTCTAATGAATAGCAACGTTATGTTCCTTTGTATGTGCATGAAAATCATCCATATGTCTGAATTTGAAAAGTTTCCATGAAGATGTTTCAACTGTTTTAAAGTTGGGGTTTTGTTTTTTTAAATATTGAGTCTAAAATGATATATATATATATTATGGATTTTAAAATCTTGTTGGTTTCATTGTCTGAAATTTTCCCTTCTATTCTTTCTGTTATCATATCTCTTCTTGAAGGTTTCCATTGCTCAGCAAAAGGTTTTGCACTTCACACTTATAAAAGAAGTAAAATCCCTGTATTGCATAGTACATCTATTTTTTCTTCAGTAAACTAAAAACTGTAATTGTTACTTTTCTTTTTTTTAATTTTGAGACAGATCAAAAATAAACATTGCTATGATTTATCTCAAAGTCAGTTCTGCTCCTGTTCTTTGTCAGAAATTGCATAGTTTCAGGCTTTACATTTAGGAAATCCATCCATTTTTATCTTATGTTGTACACTATGGAAGGAAGTGCTCTTACATCTTCTTTTTACTTGTACTGTCCAGTTTTCACACAACTACTTGTGGAAGAGATTGCCTTTTTTCAATTGTATACTCTTGCTTCCTTCCTTGTAGACTAATTGACCGTATGTGTGTGGGTTTATTTTAGGACTCTTTATATTGTTCCATTGATCTATGTGTTTCATTAAGTATTATATTTTGAAGAATTTATTACTGTAGCTTTGTTGTATGTTATAAAGTCAGGGAGGATAATTCCCACAGCTTTGCCCATTTTTAAAAAGAATTTCAGAAAATTTGGGTCTTTCAGATTTTTGTATAAATTTTATCATTTTTCTCCTGGTATTGTGAAGAAATTTATTCTGTGAGAATAGAAATTTACTAAAAGGAAAAACCTGAGAAAAATTCTAAAGTGTGGAATATAAATCATGCAATATTAACAACTACTGGATTGCTGTATAAGTCAAGGAAAAATATATAAAGAAAAAAGAAAACAAAAACAAAATCCATAGGGTATAACAAAAGCAGTATTAATAGGGATGCTTATAGCAAAATAATCCCACTTATACAAATAAGAAACATCACTCTCATAACATAATCTTGCAAACAAAAGATGTAGTAAAATAAGAAAATAATTGTTAGTATAAGGAAAGAGGTGAATAGACATAACATAAATAAATAAAATAATGATTAAAAATAGAACCATTCAATCAAACTAAATAATGGCTTTTGAAATATAAAGAAAATTGATAAACTTTAAACAGACTCATGAGAAAAAAGAGTACAGATTAATAAACAGAATTCCAGGCCTAGAGAGCTTCACCGGTGATTTCTGCCAAACAGGGAAGAGCTATCACCTATACTTCTCAGCATATTCCAAAAATTTCGAGAGGAAGGGAGGCTTCCTACCCCAAATTTCTGTATCACACTACTGCTAAAACTGGAACAAATACCTCAAAAATTACAGGTTACATACTTCTGATAAACATAGATGAAAAAATCATCACTAAATTGTTAACAAATCAAACAATACATTAAGAGGATAATACATTATGATTAAGTCCATTTTATTCCAGGGATGCAAAAGTGATTCAATACCCACAAATTAATCATTATGATACACCACACTAACAACCTGAAGAATAAAATATATATGGTCACCTCAATAGAGTCATAAAATATTTTGACAATTTCAGTATCTATTTATGAATAGATTTCTCCTCAAAGTGGGCAAGAGGAAATATACCTCCACACAGTTAAGGTCTTATATGACAAGAACTCAGCTAACATGACACTCACTGATTAAAAGCTGAATTCATCTCCAATAAGAGCAGGAATAAGACAAGAGTGCTCACTCTGACCACTTTTATTCAGTATAGTATGGAAATTTTAGCCATAGCTATCCAAAATTAAAGTAAGTAAAATATAGCTAATTAAGAAAAGGAGTAAAAGTATCTGTTTGCAGATGATATAATTTAAACCGAAATCCTAAAAATGGTGCCACAAAAGTAATAGGGCTTATCAATGCATTTGGTAAAATTTACGAATGTAAAATTAACATACAGAAGTGTTGCATTTCTACACACTAACAAGAAGCTAACTGATACAGAAAGTGAGGGAACTGTCTCATTTACAGTCGCATTACAAAAAAAATCAATAAATATATCCAAACAAGGAGGTAAAAGACCTGTACTCAGAAAACTATAAAATATTTACAACAGAAATTGAAGATAATGCAAACAGATGAAAGGATATTCTGTGTTCATAGATGAGGAAAAATATATTGTTTCAATGACAGCATAAGCCAAGAAATTACACAAATTAAATTCAGTGCCTATCAAAATACCAAGGGCATTTTCAGACACTTACAGTAAATAATTCTAAAATTTACATGTAAACAGAAAAGAATTGAAACCACTAAAAAGAAAAAAAAGAAAAGAATACAAACTAACTAAAAACACAAACAACTTTGACAAAGTACATAGAGGATGTATCACTGTCCCACAATTTAAACTATAAAACAAAGCTACAGTAATAAAAAGAATATGGTATTGGCCCAGAGGAAACAGAATAATGGAACACAAAGAATGCCTGAAAATGAAATCAGGCAGTTATGGTCATTTAGCCCATTACAAAAAATGAATATACGTTGGGGAAAGGTAATCAACAGGCAAATGAAACCGATCAACATGAGTAACCATCAGAAAATTGCAAGACCAAAACACAATGAGATTTTATGTCACTCCTGTCAGAATGACTATTATCAAAAAGATAACAAACATAAATGTTGATGAGGATGTAAGAAAAACAACCCTGATGCACTGCTGGAGTGAATGGAAATATGTGCTGCCACTGTGGAAAAGAGTATGAAGATTTAACTAAAAATTAATAATGAAATATAATCCAGCATTTCCATATCTGGATACTAATTCCATGAAAATAAATACACTAAGTAGAAAAGATAAATTCAACCCTATATTCACTGCAGTATTATTCACAATAGGCAGGATATACAAGCAAATTAAATGCTCATCAATAAATGATGGATAAACAAGATGTGTGTTTATAATATATATATCTACCCACCTTAACTACATATTTATCTATATTTATTTATATATATATATATATATATATATATATATACACACACACACATAAAAATACAATGGGTTATTATTCAGCTCTAAATAGAATGTTTTTCTTATTTGCAACAAATGGGTAGAACAAGAGTGTAATATGCTAAGTGAAATAAATCAGGAAGAGAATGACAATTGCTGAATGATTTTACTCACATTTGGAATTTTAAACAAATGAACATAACAACACAGAAAAGGAGATGTACATATAGAAGGAAACACATTGTTCACAAGAAGGAGGGAAATGGGGATAGTAAAAGAAAAAGTTGAGGAAAATTAAGAGAGAAAATTTTCCAGTTGCAAAGTAAATGAATCAGGGACAAGAAATGTACTGTATGGGGAATAGTCAATAACTATGAAATATCTTTACAAAGTGACATATCATAACTAGATATATTCTGGTGAACAGTATGAAATGAATTAAAAATTGTGAACATAATGTTGTGTAGGAGAAACTAACACAGTGTTATAGATTAAAGTTCACTTCAAAAACAAACAATCATACTTATATTAAAAGAAACTAGGTTTCTAATTAACAGAGGCAGGGGTTGGAAAAGGAGAATTTGATTAATGCACTCAAAAGCTACAAATCGCCTGCTGTAAAATAAAAGTGTTCAAGGGATGCCCAGTAAAAACATGAAAATTATAGTTAATACCGCTTTATGTTCTATATTAATGATGTTAAGAGAGTAGACCTTAAGGTTTATCATCACAACCAAAAGACAAATTGTATTTCTTTAAAATTGTATCTAAGTGAGATAATGAAATCTCCCTAAAGTTGCTATGATATTTATTTCATGATAGTTGTAAATCAAATCACTATCCTATGCACCTAAACTTTCACAAAGTTTTATGCCAATTATATCTCAAAAAAAGAGGAAGGAAAAATGTAAAGTCAATGGTCATTTTTTCCCATGTCATTTCTCATGATTGTTTTTGCAGCAAGTAAACTTGAGTCATGATATACTTATCCTTGGCAAAGTTACTAATAAATAAGTGATTCTAATAAATTATACATAAAGATACTAATAAAATTAATGTTTTACCATGCTTAAACATTCTTCATGTTAATAGTCCACTGTTTCTGTAGACATCAAAATTTCACTCTGTGTATTCATTTGAGATTAGAGAATGGATACAAATTTCAAACTGGCTGCTCTTGCTGCGAGTGATAAAGTTCACTGTCTCTGAACGATAGTCTCAACTCCCAGACAGCATCTGTAAGAAAAGAACATGCTAGGTTGCTAAATATCTCAGCATTGTAAAATCTCAGAAATTCTACAATCCTTAACTGTTTTGCAATGGGAATGCAATAGTGACAAAGACCTGATTTTGGAGAACAATGTGGTGTTTTCTCATGGTTGCATTATAGGATGTGAGGATAATCCCTGAGATCCACAAAAAAAAATTCACGCTCAAGTGCTGGGCAAAGAAGTGTAAAGCTTCTGAATTATTAGATCTGAGGACTGCTTTTAAAATGAAGACTATGCTCACTCTATTCCAGGTAGTCCAAGGGAAGAAAGGTTATTGCAATTTCTATGTGAACGAGAATAAGTCAGTGGTTCAGACACTATAAATTAGTCAAAGGGTGTTCAAAGCCAAAATAAGTTGTGTCAACAATGAGAACTAAAAGAAAAATAATTAGACATAAGCTTAAATAAAAAAGGTGATACAGTCCTGTGCTGTGGTCTGGGGACTGGAGAATGTATATGTCTCAGTCACATTCAAGGGTTCAGAGGCTTCACCCTAGCATCAGCTCGGGATTCATTGAGCAGGTAACAATTAGTATACAGGGAGAAATATAATCAATCTCTCCCTGATCAGAAGATAATCTGGTGACCCAATGAAACTCTTAATTCACAGAGATTCTGACAGATGCAGAGGAATAATTCACTGATGATTCAACTAAGACAAACTTAGTTACAGCTTAACAATCCATTTTCATACACACACACACACTGGTAGACAGATTTGTAGTATTTAGTGGGAAGAATTCAGTGGGTAGAGCTCAGAGAATAGTTTTCAAAGCACCAGCCAACTTTTGTGCTTTTGCCAATAGTCTAGATTTTCCCAGGTAGAAAACTACAGATGGACAAACAAACAATATCCTTCTTTAGGATTTCTAATTTTGAAAGTAAACTGTAGCTTTTGATTTATCAGTATAGAACCTTGTTAAAATGATCACGGTAAGACCCACTGTCTGATAAGAGAGCTGGAAACTAGCTGCTGGAACAGCCCATCTGAACCCCAGACTGCTAATGTAAGCAACAACATAGCCATCATCAGATTCAGCTGACAAACATAAAAGCTTGATGTTTCTGTTGTAGGATAAACCACTGCTGTCCAGACACAGTTCTCATGCTGCAAGTGGTCTCTGTTCTTCTCTTGGTAAAGGTCACATTGGTAGGATGCTGCTAGAGTTCACCCTGGCCCATTTGCCCATTCTCCAGATTATCAAAGACTTTCTTCACAACAGGTGACACATTTTCAGTACTCAATTCTGCCATTCCAGTCTTATCAGCTGACACTGGCGGCATCATTGTGAGCAGAAGACTTAGGCTCCCTGAACTTGCATATAATTATTTCAGCATTTCAGATAATTTCACATTATGAAAATGCTTCACCTTTTATTTTAAATTAATGGGAAATTGTCAAAGACTTCCACGAATATTTTATATTTCCTAATATCTGTATAAATTTGGTATTCTTGCAGTTGGACTAATTTTTAATTCTACCACCCCCACCTCCAACTAGTCCACACATTTTAGATTGCAATTTGGTTACTTAATGCCACCACCCCACCCAAAGGGCAAGCACCTCATAGATACTTCCTGTGTGAAAGTTAGAAGGGGCTCAAATTATGTGGGGTTTATAAACTGACATTAAATGTTTGCAATGGCACTGTCTCTTCTGGACAAAGCTCTGTTTCTAAGAAGTAAATTAATTAGAAGGCAGTATAGTTCTTGGCATGGGGAAGAGAATCAGCTATTTTAGTATTGGTGGGTGATGAAGAGACAGGAAAATATCCAGCAAATGGGAATGGAATGCTTTATGCCTCTGGAGGCATGAATTAAGAAGAAAATAATATTTTGTCTCCTGTAACTACCTCCAATTACTGTCTTGAGTGACTAGTCCCTGGGCTATTGAAAGAGCTAGTTTGTGATGAGGATTATAGATCATAACGAAATAGTTTGAAAACCATGAGAGTTTTGTTGTTTCAGGAAAGTAGATTTTGCTTAAAGTCAACATTTATTTTTCATTCACTAAATAGTAAAATGCATCCTGTGGCATGTGCTGTGATTACTGTACTGGTATCCAAGTTAGACATGGAAAGGGGGATAGACAGAAAACATCTGGAGGAGGTGGTTTCTGTGCTTAGATGGGGATAGTCTAGGTAGGTAAATGGAAGACACCGAAAGCCAAGGATGAGCTGGAGTAAAAATGGTGAGGTTGCAGCTAACATAGTTGACAAGCATTTGCCTGGATGAACCTCCAGAAACAGTGAAACATAAAGAAATGCCAAGGTAGTCAGATGCCAGATTTATAAAGAAATGACTAAACTAATTTGAGTTCGTGTGCTTAGAGTTGGAAAGGCATTAAGTGCCACCCTGAAGACGTAAACTTGTCTTTGGCTGGAACAGAAAAGCAACATAAAGTATATACTAGAAAATATAATGTAGACTCTTGAGGGCAGGTAATGAAAGCAACAATTGGAATGCTTTGAGAACAGCACAAGAAGACAATAGATAATATTACTTCTCAAATTCTACTACATGATGAATGTGCCATCTAAGACAGCATCATGTGACTGTTTGACACCAGGGATGCCATAATAGAGACCATGATCCCTGGGCCGGTTCCTGCATTTATCTCCTCTTCCAAACTATCCTAACTTAACACTTTCCCTACTTTCCAGGATGAACCAGAAACCACTTAGTACTTTTTCCTCTCTCCATGTTTTAGACTTTTTCCAAATTCTTCCATTTATTCTTCTTCCTTACAAGAAATTATTTTAATTTACTCCCATATTTTTCCATCAAAAGATCATATCAATCAAATATCTCTTTTTTTCTTTAAATGGCAACTTAGTCTCCCGTTTAACCCTAAACTCTAATTTAAAAAAATAAAGAAAATACAGATACACATCTATTTTTATTGTTCAAATAAGAAAATTGCAGATATTTGTCGACATTTGCCAACATCAATTGTAATCTTTGTTATCCTGCATAATCTGGTAGTCCTGTGGAAGTTCAGTTGTAATTAAGATGACGTTCATAAACTGAAGATGGCTGATGAGTTGGCCTTGAAATAGATGTAGCTGATGTATCAGCGATCACTGGCACTGGAAAGCGTGGGTTGCTCCCTGCTTGAAGTTTAGGAAAACGACCTTCACTGGCGGATATGTTGTGATAAATATTTGGAAAAGTAGAAGTCTCCACCATCAGTCCAAAATAATTGCTTTGTATGGGAGAGAAGATGCTGTACTGAGAAATAGAATGTGTAGTTGGATTGGAGTTCACAACACCATCATTTGTTTTATTGTAGCTGCTTTGAGAGTGCCCGGGGACAGTGGTCAACTGATTTAAAATAGCTCGTTGATCCACTGAAATTTGTTCTGGTGGTCTAAATGACATTGATGATGGAGGAGAAAAAACACCTCTGATCGGGTTAGTTGTATCACCAATTATGTGGCAAGTAGAGGGCTTTCTTATAAGAGGCATGTTTAAATTTGCAGAAGGTAAAAATGCACTTTCTCCGCAAGAGTCAGCCAGAAAACGAGAATTATTATTATCCACATTACCCGATGCTTTAAAGTGCTTTTGGTTGAAATCTTCAGAAAATGAAGACACCAGAGAAGAATTTCCAATCCCAACTCTTCTTTTTATTCTCACTTAAAGCTGGGGACAGCCTCGTTTAACATTTGGATTATGATAGAACTACAGCTACAACCAAAGAAGAAAATTTTATTAATATTTTAAACCAAGATACAAGGCTACAATAAGCCTAACCTATAAAACCTCAGTTTCCACGTTTACTATGCAAAGATAATAACATCAAAATATAAACATTGCTAACAATATTTTGAAGTTCCTAATTTGGAAAATATACATTTAAATAGTATATTCATCAAATTTAAAAAGTTAGCATTTGCAGTAACGGTGAATGCCGCTTTTTAAAAGCAGCTTTAACACCTTTTTTTAGATTTCTGGAAAGATTCATAGTTGCAAACAAAGTTTCTCATAATCTTGACTACTTAAGGCACTCTCCTCATTTTTTAGAAAAAATAAAGGATTTTAGCCTTAGTAGTTTTATACAATTTTCAAAATCTAGCTTTACAATTATATAACAATTGATTGACATACAAAATAAAATTTTATATGTAAGTTTCCTTGTGGGAACTAAAATTTTTGAATACCTTTCTTAAAACAGAGGCTTCTTTTACTTCTGCCAGAAAGTCAGGTAGACAAGCAGACATTTGAAAATTCTGCCGCAGTTTCCTAAACTCATAAAGGTTAAGCTATCTAACTAAACTTTTCTTACTTCCAGTTTCAGATATTCTGAAAGGGTCCTTTCTTTCCAAAACTTCCTTTTTAAAAACATTTTCATCAATCACTATGGAAGATCCATTATCACCCCACCAGATGGATTTAAACTGGTGACACCAAGCCATTTTTCCAGAGTTTCCTTGGAAATGTTCGAGAATGAAAATCATTATCTTCATCTGGTTCAGAGACACAATGTGTATATCATGGTCTTTTTATCAAGGATTCTTCAAAGTCTGAAAAGCATTTTCTTCATCATAGACCTCAAGTCCAAGTCCCCAGAGAATGTTTGATCACACAATAGATATCTACCAGAGTTTTCTGAACCAGTTGGTCCATCTTTACGAGACACATTTTCAATTTCTGAAGAAACATGTGCCATCACAAATAAATTTTTCTACAGCCACTTTTCTAATCTGCATGATTTTTAGCACTGTGACTTCAAATGCTACTTTGGCAGGCCTGAACATATAAACTGCTAGGCCTTCACAATGGTTCTCAACTTGAGTAGCTGTGACATCACAAAACGACTGGTCTCCCAGCAAGTCAATTTTAACATTCAGCCAGTGTTTACTTCTCATTCATCCAGTTAAAATGAAACTTATATGATGCTTTTTTTATAGTGTGATCTGCAGATATTATCCCCACAAAATCTTTTTAAACAATATAATTGTGGGGTCTATGAAATAAAACCAATCTCCATTCTTTTGTACAGATATTTATAACAGATTTGTGAACAGAGTATAAATAATGAACAAAATATATAAAATAATTATAAGGTTTTGGTATTTAAAATGAAATTTTTGTAAAATCTCTACAGAAAATGTATATCTATTTCAATAACATTTGCAATTAAAGTGAAACTTAATTTGATTTGGAAATGGAAGTAGGTATTTATCTGTGTGCTCTATAATAAGTAGCTCTATATTCAAAACCTGAGCAGAATAAATATCATTTTATATGTATTGTATATAAATAAATGGTAAATAATTATGAAATAAAATTAGATAAATATAATGAATCAAATTTAAGAAATCCCAAAGGGCATAATTTTTGTTTTAAATTGTAATTCAGTGCTATAAGTAAAAAAATGTAATTTAATATTCTACTCTAAAATTACAAAAGAGAAAATCTCATTTTATATTTACAAATGTTTATTTTTGCCATTCTTTCACTCAGAGGTTTTTCAGTCCCTAGAAGGAATAAATTTTCTTGTCATCTTTATAATCCATACCCTTGTGGCTTCTTTTAAGAGTTCCAAAATGATGTTGATAAGTACACTTATTCACATGACCCTGGGTTCAATAAGCAGTGCCTTCATTAAGGGGCAAACAAAAAATCAAAAAACAAAAAAATAACAGTATATTTGTGTTGGGGTTGAAAAGAACTTGTAATGCATTTTAGGAAGCAATATGTATCTCAGGCCTGAAAAAGTTGACATTGTTAGTAAAATACAGCGTTTTAAGGCATGTGTTTCGTCCACTAAATGTAAATAATAGCTATGTGCTGTATCAGTAAACTGTAGTAAATCCAGTTCTACCAAAAATTATATTCTTTATTTAGAAATAAATTCCATTAAACATAAGACAAATTCAAAATGAGGGGAAAAATTTATAAATAAATACATGTACACTCAAGCTAAAATGAATTTTTTTTCAGTATGTGCACATTGCATTCTAAATAAATATTAGCAACCTGAATTCATTGCATATTACAAGTATTATAAACTATAATTAAAAGGGATTTAGTCCTGATTCATAAATATTACTTATCATATGCAAATCAATATATGTGATACAATCCTTTAAATAGCAGAGTGTTCAAAATAACAATCTCAAAATATGTAGGAAAATTATTCACAGATCTGATCTTTACTTTTTTATAAAAATACTCTTAACAAATTAAATTTAAATAGAATGTAACTAAGCATAATAAAAGCCATATATGAAAAACCCATGACTAACATCAAGTTCAATGTTAACATACAGGGACGTTTTAGTCTGGTCCAGTAATAAGGAAATGTAGCTTATTCTCACAAGTACTAAGTCACACTACTTGAAGACCTAGCCAGAACAACTAGTAAAAAAAGTATAAAAGGCATCCAATTTGTAAAAAAGCAGTAAAATTTTTACAGATGACATTATTATGCATAGATAGAAAACTCCATAGAATCCTCCAGTGACTATTGCACATAATGAACATACTTAGTAAACTTGCAGAATACAAAATCAATATACAAATATCCTTTGCATTTTCATATAAAAACAACAAACCATCAGAAATGGAAATTAGGAAAACAATTGTGTGTATATTTATACCAAAAAGAATAACTAGTAATATATTTGTTAAGTGAAATAAAAGATCTAAACATAGATCTATAAATTATATGTGCAAGAAATATAAGTAAACAAAATAAATAGAAAGATATTCCCTTCTTATGTATTGCATACAATGTGAGTAACTATTCTAATCTATCTTTTACATGTTCAATCTCCCCTGCACTACTTATTGAGGAGAAAGTCTATTCTTCATTTTATACTCTTGCTTTCATTTTCATGGGTTAATTGATCATAGTTGTGAGGGATTATCTGGTTGCTCAATTCTCTTATATTGATTGGTGTCTGTTTTTGAGCCAGTATCACGTTGTTTAAATTACTAAACTTTGTTGGACTGTTTAACATCAGAGAACTTTACACTATTAGATTTAATAGACTTTTTCAAGGTTATTTGGCAACTCATGATCTTTGTGGTTACATATAAATTTTGAAAATATCTGTTCTATTAAATTGGAAAATCTCATGCGTACTTTGACATGAATCACACTAAATGTAGATTGCTTTGGGCAGTATGGTTGTTTCAACCACATTGTTTCACATCATTAACATAAGAGATCTTCTCATTTCTTTGTATCAGTTTTAATTTCCTTCATCAATGTTTTCAATTTTTTAACGTATATGTTTTCTCCTTATTTGTTAACTTCATTTCTATATATTCTATTCATATATATATATAATTATATATATTATATTTATAAACATGTTTCCTTCACAAATACAACAGGCAGAAGGCAGTGGCAAGTCATATTCAAAGTCCTGAATGAAAGAAAGCTGTAATCTAAGATAATTTATCAAGCAAGGCTATCCTTTAGAATAGAAGGAGAGATAAATAACTTCCACAAAAGCAAATACTAAAACAATTTAGCAAAAGAAAAGAAATAATGAATGATCTACTCTGAATAATAAAGAAGCAGGATGCTATAGAAAGGAGAAAGGCATAATTAGAAAGGCAATAGTTACAATGTCTTACAAAAGAATAAACATGATGTTGTAAAACAGGACATCAAAAGTTTTAAGGATCAGAGAGTGAAACACGGCAATACAGAGTATTTTCTTCTTGTTTCTGTTCTCCAAAGGAGGGGTTAGAATTTGTTTTCCTATCAGTTAAAAAAAAATATATAGTAATGTGTCAATATACATAGAAAACAGGGAAACCATAAGTCAAAAGCTTTCAATGAAGTCACAAAGACAAAAAGAAACCAAGATAATAAAAGAAAACATATCACGCCACAAAAAGAAAATGAAATGAACAAAAAGGAAAGACCAAATTAACTGGAAAATGAAGTTCAAAATGGAAATAAACAACAGTCAATAAATAATTATCACAAATATTAATGGACTCAGTGCTTCAATTAAAAGATATATATTGTCAGATGGGACAATATAACAAGACCCTTCATTATGAAGCATACAAGAGTCCCACTTTAGTAAGAGGAAAACATATTAATTGAAAGTCAGAAGGTGGAAAAATATATTCCATTCTAATGGACATGATAAGAAAGCAGGACTAGCAGCACTGACTTCACACAAAATAGACTTTACAACAAAGGCCATAGAGAAAGATAAACAAGGACATGATATAATGATTAAAGGAGCAATAAAAAATGAGAGTATTAAACTCATTAAGATATATGCACTCAATATAGGAGCACCTAAATACATCAAGCAAATACTAATAGATAAAAAGGGAGAAACGGATGGGAACACAATAAAAGTAGGAGACTATAACTCCCCATTACCATCACTAGACGGGCCTTTCAGATTGAAAATTAATAAGGGAAGAAATATACAAAAAGATATGATAAAATAATTAGAGTTTGTTGATATTTTCAAACAGTACCCTTCCCCAAAACAGAATATACATTCTTTTCTAGTTCACATGGAATATTTTCTAGGAAAGATTATGTACTCATTCACAGAAGAATCTTCAATAAATTTAAGAAGATAAAACTTATTTCAAGCATCTTTTCTGGGTATAATAACATGAAACAAAATTTCTTCACAGAAAAAGAGGGAGAGAAAATTACAGCATATAATTTAAATACCATGGTACTATAAAAAGTGGGGGAGGTGAAGAAGCAAAAGGAGAAATTAAAAAATATCTTGAGAAATATGTCAAAACACTACACAAAGTCTATGGAATACAGTTAAAGCAGGCTTAAGAGGGAAGTTCATAGTGAGAAGGCCCTCCTCAAAGTAGAAGAGCAACTTCAAATAAATAATCTAACATTCTATGTAAACTAATCATGAACGAAGAGCAAACAAAACCAAAAGTCAGCAGAAAGTGAGATATAAGAAAGACCAAGGAAGAAATAATTGAAATACACATTAAAAAAGAGAAAAAAATCAATCAAACTCTTTTTTGAAATAGTAAACATAATTGACAAAACTATGGACAGGCTCACCAACAAGAAAAGAGAGAACACAAATAATCTATAAAATGAAAATGGATAAACTAAAAAGAGTAACACAAATTTGCATAATATCATAAGAGAATACAATGAGGAACTGTATGGAAACAAACTGGATAACCAGGAAGTAATGGAGAAGTTTTTGGAAACATTCAGCCCACCAATATTGCATCAAGAAGGAATTAACCATTTGAACAGACAGATCACCAGAAGTGGAATAGAATTATGAATAAAATAAAAATTCTCTGCAAACAAAAATTCAGACTCAAATAGCTTCAATGGGGTAATGACAAAACATACAAAGAAAAATCCATACCAGTCCTCCTCAAACTCTTCCAAAAGGTTGATATGGAGAGAGTACTCCAAAACTCACACTGTAAGGCCAACATTAACCTGATACCAAAACCAGACAAAAACACTACCTCAAGAGAAAACTATAAGCCAATATCATTGTTAAACATAGATGTAAATGTCCTTAAGAAAATATTGACAAACAGAATCCAACAGCATGGAAAAAAGATCATACACCATGGTCAAGTAAGGTTCATCCCAGGAACACAAGGATGGTTTCACTTATGCAAATCAAACAATAAATTGTGATACAACATACCAATAACAGAGAGGACAAAAAAACCACATGATCATCTCAGCAGATGCAGAGAAAGCATTTGATAAAAATTAACACCTATTTGCAATAAAAGTTCTTATCACAGTGGGCATAGAGGGACCATATCTCAACATAATTAAAGCTATTCATGACAAACATATAGCCAGCAAAATGCTCAATGGTGAAAAACTGAAACACTTCCCACAAAAACCTGAGACAAAACAAGGTTACTCATTCTCACAATTTCAATTCAATATAGTATTGGAAATCCTAGCCACAACGATCAGGCAAGGAAAAGAAATAAAAGGATTCATACTGGAAAAGAAGAGATAAAATTGTCATGGTATGCAGATATGACACTATATATAGAAAACTATAAAAGCTTCACAAAAAATTACTCAGGCTGAAAAAGGAACTGGGCAATATAGAGAGACTAATGTACAAAAAAAATGCATTTCTTTACATTAACATTGAATCAACAGGAAAACAATGTATAGAGTCAACCACTTTTATAACTGCAGCCAAAACTATAAAATACTTAATAATACATCTGACAAAGGAGGTGGATGGATTATATATGGAGAACTAGAAAACATTGATTGAGGAAATCAAAAAAGATTTGAAGAATTGAAAAGATACCCAATGGTCTCGTAATGGAAGCAACAAATTGCTTAAAATGGTCATACTGCCCAAGGAAATCCCCAGGCTTAATGTGATTTACTATCAAATTATGCAAAAATTTTCTTTTTGGAACCGAAGCAAATGATCCTAAGATTTACAAAGAGTCAAAATAGATCCATAATACCCAAAGCAATATTAACGAAAAAGAAAGAGGCTGGAGGAATAAACCACCAGGTCTCCATAAAATATTGAAGACCTACAATAATCAAAATGACATGATATTGGTACAGAAACAGGCATATGGACCAATGAAACAGAATAGAGAGCCTAGGAATAAATCTACAGGCCTATGTCCTATTAATCTTTGACAGAGTAGCCAAGAATATGACAGAGAAAAGTCCATCTCTTTACCAACTGGTGTTGGGAAAAGTGGATAGCAGCATCAGGGCAATGGAATTAGAACAATCCTTCACTCCATACACAAGAATAAACTCAAAATGACTTGAAGACTTAAATGTAAGGCAAGACAAAGTAAATCTCCTAGAAGTAAACATAGGCAAAACACTCTGAGATAAATCTCAGCAATGATCTCCTAGAACAGCCTACCCAGGTAATGGATGTGAGAGCAAAATTAATAAATGGGACCTAATTAAACTTATAAGCTTTTGCACAGCAAAGGGAACCATAAACAAAGCAAAATGACAACCTATAGGATTAAAGAAAATATTTAGAAGTGATGCAACTGACAAAGTCTTAATTTCTAAAATATAAAGACTTCATACAATGTAATAATAATAAAAAAAACCCAAGAAACCCAATCTGAAAATGGGCAGAAGCCCTAAACAAGCAATTCTCCAGTAAAGAAATACAAATACCACATAAATATATGAAAAAAAATGTGCTCACTATCATTATCTGAGAAGGGCTATACAAAACTATAATGAAGTATCACCTCACAATAGTCACAATGGCAATCATTCAAAATTCCACAAACATTAAGTGCTGGGGTAGCTGTGGAGAAAGCGGACTCTCCTTCACTGTTGGAAGGAAAGTAGTTTGGTGCAGTCATTGTGGAAACCAGGATGGGGATTTCTCAAAAGAAAAAAAATAAACTTAACATACGATCCAATAATCACACTTCTGGGTATATATCAAAGGGAACCTTTATTCAAAATGTCACCTGTACCCCAATGGTATTAGCAGTGCTATATACAACAGCCACGACATGGAAGCACCCTAATTGTCCAACAACAGATGAGAGTATTCAGAAGTTATGCCATATTTACACAATGGAATAATATTCTGCAATAAAAAATGATAAAACAATGACATTTTCAGCAAAATTGTTGTCCCCAAAAAGTATCATTCTAATTGAAGAAAGCCAGAAATAGAAAGAAAAATAATATATGACATGACAGATGAGAAACTTCAAAAAAAAATTTGGATGTGAACACTATGATTTCCTCTACAAAACTGAAACACACTCACAGATCTACTAAACAATTTTATGATTATTGCAGAAAGGGGCTATGAGAGGATATATTTGGGATCTGTATATTCATAAATTTTTTTCACTATACATAAAAACAAAATTTTTCTAAATTTCTCCTTTATGACAGAGGGCAGTAAGTTAAATATTGTGAAGTAATGTTTAATAGGCACACAAATATATGCATGCACGGGGACAATGTGTAATACACCACAGATTGACACATTGTAAACGGCAGTACTTCAATGATAAATAAATGAATAAATATGCAAATAAATAAATAAATAAAATAATAACTAAATAAAAATATTTAATAATAAATGAAATACAAATATTCACACTACTTAACTTCACACCTCAAGGATCTAGGAGAAAACAGAAAGAACAAAGAAGAAAACTGAATGAATGAGAGTAAGGCAAATAAGCAGAGAAACAATTGAAAAGATAAAAGAAAAACCTAAGTCTGTTTCTTTTAAACATAAACTGGACAAACGTTTAGGTTTGCAAAGAAAATAAAGACTCAAATAAAATTAGAAATAACAGAGAAGATATTACCACTGATGTTGTAGAGATGCAAAGCATCTTAAGAAATTACCACTAGCCAAAGAATTGAATGACCTAGAACAAAAGACAAATTCCCAGAAACATATGTCTTTGAATACTGAATCAAGAAGAAATCAGAAAGATAATAGAGCAAAAGTGTGTTTGGGTAAGTCAATAATCCAAACTTCCAAAACCAGAAACAAATTTACAAGACGACATTACTGGTGAATTCTCTCATACATTTGAAGACAAGTTTTCACCAATTCTTACCCAAATCTTCCAAGAATTTGAAGGGGGTGAAAGATTCCAAAAATGTTTTTTGATGTGAGTTTTATTTGACTAGCAAGCAAGAAAGGACATTATATGCAAAATATAGAATATTATCCCTGATGAAATTATGTGCCAAAATTCTCAACAAAACACAAGCAAAATGAATTTAACAACACATTTAATGTATCATAAACATACATGAGTAAAGGGATAAATCCCTTGGTTTAAGGATACTTCAAAATATTCAAATCAATAAAGGTGACATGCCACACTAATAGAATAAGTTAAAGAATTCACATAAACATCTCAACACGTGCAGAAAGTGCATTATATATAATGCAACATCCTTTTAAGATACTCCCAACAAATTAAATTAACCCTGTCAGTGGCACGATATCATATACACACAAACACTGTGTGGAGAGCATTGGAGCAGTTCTCTTTGTATTGATTCTTAGAGAAAGGGTTTATATAGGACATGCACAATGCCTCACATATAATCTAAGTTATAACAATGTTAATAATCTTTAGCTATTTATGTTCCCATGCTCCTGCAGTAAGCGCAGGTTATTAAATGATCAAGGATTGTTTTAAAGTTCATCACGGAACTTCATTAAGTAGGCCATCTCTTAACCAGACGGCTCTGCTTGACTTAGGATGTCCTCCTGTGAGGATCTTACCCAGCATAAGCTATCCAGCCACCCATACTGGATACATTGAGTAGGCCATTTCTTATCCAGCCTGGATATGTGACATTCCTCAAAGCTTGTTTATCAGTTCAGCCCATGGGCTTATTCTCTAGAGCTTTCAGACAGGGGCCTACAAACCCAACATCCCTTGACAGAAAAATGGATGAAAAAATTTGATGTATATATGCAATGGAATCAATACTTTGCATTCCTATCAATAGTGTCCACGGTGTTACATTTTCTCCACAAGTTCACCAAGATTTATTTCTTTTCTTTTTCATGAGAGCTTTCTGACAAGTGTGAGGACTTGTCTCATTTTTGGTTTATGACTTTCCTAATAATTTATAACTCTGAACACATTTTCATGTGTCATATAGCCAACTGTATATTTTCTACAGAAAATTAATTCAGATCTACCTATTCAGCTCCTATGGACTTTTTTTTAATTGGATTGTTTGCTTTTTTTGTTGTTTTTTTGGGGTAAGAGTTTGCCCTATATTTTGGATATTAACACTTGATTGGAAATTATCACTTGGAAATATGTTCTACCATTGTGTTGGTTGACTGTTCATTTTATTGATCATTTCTTCTGCAGAGTAAATCTGTTTATTGTGACACAATCATATTTTCTTAGTTTTACTGCTGCTTCCCATGCCAGAGGAAACATTTGCAGAATCAAATTAAGTCCAATATCAGAGTTTACTTCTTATATTTTACCCTAGGATTCTCTAATTTCCGGTTTTATGTTTTATATGCCCAGGAGTGGGATTGCTGTGTCATATGATAAGTCTATTTTTATTATTTAAAGGAACTTCCATACTGTTTCCAAAGTTGTTTCACCAAATTTGATTCCCACAAAAGTGTTGGAGAGTCCCTTTTTCTCCACAATCTTCCCAGTTTTTATTATTTTTAGACATTTGGATGACAGCCCTTCTCACTACTGTGAGGTAAATCATTATTTTATTTTTGTCTTGCCTTTGTATAATGATTATCAGTGTGAAAATATTTTTATGTTTTTGTTTGTCATCTGTGTGTCTTTTTTAGGGAATTGTCTTCTGCTCATTTTCTGGCTGAGTTGTTTTTAGATTTTTGAAATGGTGTTGTATGAACTATTTGTGTATTTTAGAAATTAGCCACTTTTTGATTACATTGTTACTTAATGGTTTCTCCCATTTGGAAGTTCATCTTTTCATTTTGTTTATTTTGCTGTTTAGAAGCTTTTAAGTTTAATTAGGACCTATTTGTTTATTTTACCTTTATTGTTTTCAGCTCGGGAGTGTGACATAAGAAAATTTTGCTACAATTATTGTTTTGTTTTGCCTATGTTATATTCCAGAAGTTTTATTGTGTCATGTATTAGATTCTGATATTTAAAACATTTTGAATTTATTCTTGTACAATGTGAGGGATTTTTCTAATTTCATTGATTTACATGTACCTGTCTAGCTTTCTCAACATCACTTGCTGAAATCTGTCTTTAAGGCATTGTATATTTTTGTTTCCTTTGTCGTGGTTTAGTTGACCATATTTGTGATGTTTTATTTCCGCCTCAGTGCTCTGTTCCAGTGATATAGGTGTTTGTTTGTTTTCCAGTATTGTGCTGTTTTGATTACTGTATTTTTTTCATATATTCTGAGATCTGGGAGAGTTATGGGTTATGCTTCCAACATTGTTCTTTTTCCTCATTCTTCCTTTTCAGTACTAGTTCTTTTGCAGTTCCATACAAATCATAGAACTGATTTAGTTCTGTGGAAAATATCATGTATTTCGATCTGAATCACTTTATATCTGTAGACATATTTTGTAGCATGTATAATTTAACAATATTAATTCCTCTAAACTAAGACCTTGAGATTTCTTTCCATTTCTTTGCATCATCTTCAAATTTCTTTATCAGTGTCCTATAGATTTTATCATCTTGGATTTTCCATAAGTTTTTCATTTTTTGATCTGATTTCATATAGATATTGTATAATTATGGAATATTTCATTGTTAGTGTAAAGAAATGTAACTGTTTTTGTATATTAATCATGAATCATGCTACTTTGCTAAATGTCTTTATTAGTTTTAGTTGTTCTGGTGTGGAGAATCTTTAGGGATCTCTATATAGATTATCATGTCACCTAAAATAGTAACAGTTTTACTTCATTCAATCCAAATTGAATAAATTTTTTTATTCTCCGATTGCTGTTGCTAGGACTTCCCATACTGTGTATAACAGAAATGGTGAAATTGGGCATCCTTGTCTTATTCCTTAATTTGGCTTTCAGTTATTCACTTTTGCGTATTATACTGTCTGTGTGTTTGTAAGTAATGACTTTAGTTATGTTGAGATATATTTCCTGAATCCTACTTTGGTAAGAGTTTTCTGTTGTTGTTGCTGTTGTTGTTGTTGTTGTTGTTGTTGCTGTTGTTGCTGTTTTAATGAATAAATGTTGAATTATTTGAAATACTTTTTATGAATTTATAAGGATGACCACGTCGTTTTCTCTTTTCCTTTTGTTAATGTGGTTTATCAAATTGATTGATTTGTGTATGTTGAAATCCTCTTGTGACCCTACAATTAATCCAAGTTGATCATGGTGTATCATTCATTTTTGGTATTGCTGGATTTAGTTTGCTAATAATACTTCATAGAATTTTTGCATCTTAATCTATCAAATTTATTGGCTTGAAGTTTCCTTTGCCTGTAGTTTGTTTGTTGACTATGCTATTAAGGTGATGAATTCTTCATAGAATTAATTTGGGAGTTTCCCTCATCTTCATTATTTTTGAATAGTTTCAGAGTATAAGTTCTGCTTTGTATTTTTGTACAGTTTTCCATGGTATTTGTTTAAATCTGCACTTCTTTTAACGATTATTTTAAAAGCAGTTACTTTCTTCTAGTAAACATTTTTTTCAAATTATTTTTTTCTCCTGATTTCTGTCTCTTTCTAGACATTTGTCTATATCTTCTAAGTTCCCCAGTTTATTCGAATCTAAGTGTTGACAAAATGATCCCTTTGTTGTATATCTGCGGTAACAATAGTTATTTCTCTTCTTTTATTTCTTACTTTATTTCTTTGGAGCATCTCTCTTTTCTTCATGATGCACCTGGCAAGAAGTTTTATGATTTTGCTTTTCTTAAAAAGAAAACAAAAAAAATCTTTGGTTTTACTGCTCTTTTGCATAGTTTTCTTTTTCTCTCTAATGTATATTTACACCTGTAATATTTAGGTTAATGTTTTTTATTTTTTTTAAGTTTTCTTTATTGATTTACAGTCATTTTGCAAAGTTGTCTCCAATCCCTGTGTTAGCAAAATTTTACTGTTCCAATGAAAAAATATACATTTGTTGTCCCATTTTTTCCACTGTGGGCTTCTGTAAGAACTTTTATATTCTTCCCTTTGCTATACAGTACAATCCTGTTTATCTATTCTACAATTTAGACCTCCCAGTCTATCTTTTCCCACCCCCAGCCCCCTTGGCTAACAAAACCTTGTATTCTATATCTGTGAGTCTATTTCTGTTTTGTATTTGTGCTTTTTTTGTTTTGTTTTTAGATTTCACTGATGTGCCATCTAATATGGTATTTTTCTTTCTCTTTCTGGCTTACTTAACTTAGACTGATTTTCTCCTGGACCATCCATGTTGCTGAAAATGGCGTTATGTTGTCACTTTATATGGCTGAACAGCATTCCATTGTATAAATATACCACCTCTTCTTTATCCAGGAAACTGTCGATGGACATTTAGGCTTTTTCCATGTCTTGGCTATTGTAAATACTGCTGGCTATAAATATTCGGGTGCAGGTGTCATCCAGAAGTAGGGTTCCTTCATGATTTATGGCCAGGACCGGGATTCCTGGGTCATATGATAAGTCTATACCTAGGCTTTTGAGGAATCTCCATCCTGTTTTCCACAGTGGCTGCACCAAACTGCTTTGCCACCAGCAGTGAAGGACGGTTCCCTTTTCTCCATGGCCTCTCCAGCATTTGCCATTTGTGGATTTTTGAATGATGGCCATTCAGATTGGTGTGAGTTGATACCTCATAGTAGTTTTGATTTGCATTTCTCTGATAATCAGATATTGAGCATTTTCTGATGTGCCTTTTGATCATTTGTATGTCTTCCTTGGAAAATTTCTTGTTTAGGCCTTTGCCAATTTTTGCATTGGGTGATCTATTTGTTCTTATTCAGTTGGATGCCCTGCTTATATACTGTGGAGATCAAGCCTTTGTCGGTTTCATATTAAGATTTTTTCCCATTCCGTAAGTTGTCTTTTTGTTTTACTTTTCATTTCTTTACTGTGCAGAAGCTTGTAAGTTTCATTAGGTCTCATTTGTTTATTCTTGCTTTTATTTCTTCTACGAGAAAATTTACGAGACTTATGTCAGATACTGTTTTGCCTATAGTTTCCACCAGGAAGTTTACTCCATCTTGTCTTATGCATAAGTCTTTGGTCCTTTCTGAGTTTACTTTTGTGTATGGTGTTCTAGCTTCATTGGGAGTGTTCTAGCTTCATTGATTTACATGCTGCTGTCCAGTTTTCCCAACACCAGTTGCTGAAGAGACTGTCTGTCATCCATTGTAATTTCTTTCCTCCTATTTCTAAGATTAATTGACCTAAAGTTTGTGAGTTTATTTCTGGGCTCTCTATTCTGTTCCATTGGCCTATATGTATCTTTTCCTACCAATACAGTGCTGTCATGTTGACTGTAGCTCTGCAGTATTATCTGAATCATTAGCGTTAAGAATTGCCACTGATTTTTAAACCTTAATCTTATAACCTGCTACATTGCTAAATTCTTTGATCAGCTGTAGTATTTTTTGTCTGGATCCTGTATGGTTTTCTATATATAGTAACATATTATCTGCATATAGAAAGACTTTTACCTCTTCCTTTCCAATTTGCATCCCATTTACTTCTTTCCTTTCTTGGATTTCTGTGGCTAGGTCTTCCAAGACTATGTTGAGTAGGTGTGGTGATAGTGTGCATCCTTGCCTTGTCCAAGATTTTAGTGGTAAGACATTGGCTTTCTCAACATTCAGTACTATGCTGGCTGTAGGTTTGTAATCTATAGCTTTTATGATGCTGAGATATGTTTTTCTATGCCCAATATGTTGAGAGTTTTTATCATAAGTGTGTGTTGAATTTTATCAAATATTTTTCCTGCATCTATTGAGATGATCATGCGGTTTTGGTCCTTTGTCTTGTTGATGTGCTGTATTACATTGATTGATTTGCATATGTTGAACCACCCCTGTGTCTCTGGCATGATCCCCACTTGGTCATGATGTATAATCATTTTTCTGTATTTTTGGATTCTATTCACTACTATTTTGGTGAGAATATTGGCGCCTGTGTTAATCAGTGATATTGGCTTATAATTTTCTTGTTTGGTATTGTCTTTGCCTGTTTGTGGTATCAGGGTAATTGTGGCTTCATAGAATGACTTTGAGAGTATTCTTTCCTTTTCAGTCTTTGGAAGATTTTGAGAAGGTCTGGTATGAGTTCTTCTATGCATGTTTGGTGGAATTCCTTAGTGATGCCGCCCTGTCCTGGACTGTTATTTGTAGGGAGGTTTTATATTTCTATTTTGATAACATTTCTAGTGCTCTGTTTGTTCAAGGGTTCAGTTTATTCTTGATTCAGTCTTGGTGGACAGTATGTTTCCAGTAACTTGTCCATCTCCTCTAGGTTATCTAGTTTGGTTCAATATACTTGTCATAATAATCTCATACGATATTTCTGTATTTCTATTTTATTAGTTGTAATTTCTCCATTCTCCTATCTTACTGTGCTTATTTGTGCTCTCTCTTTTTTCTTCTTTTTGAGTTTGACCAGAGGTGTGTCGATTTTATTTACTTTTTGGAAATACCAGCGTTTGGATTGGTTGATTATTTTCCTATGGTATTTTAAACTCTATTTTATTTACTTCCTCCACAATATTTATGATTCCCTTCCTTCTGCTGCCTTTTGGGGTTTTTTGTTCTTCTTTACCTAGTTCATTCTCCTGATGGGATAAATTGTTTATTTGTGATTGTTCTTCTTCTTTGAGGAAGGCATGTACCACTATAAACTCCCCTCTCAACACAGCCCTTGCTGTGCCCCATAAATTTTGTGTGGTTTTGCTTTCATTTTCTTTTGTCTCAAGGTAATTTTTAATTTCAACTTTGATTTCTTCTTTGACCCATAGGTTTTTAAATAACATATTGTTTAATCCCCATGTTTTCCTTTTGTTCTCCTTTGTTTCTCTGATGTTGATTTCTAGCTTCATGGCATTGTGGTCAGTAAAGTTGCTTAAGGTAATTTCAATCTTCTTAACATTGCTGAGGTTTCTTTTGTGCCCAAGTATATCATGAATCCTGGAAAATGTCCCATGTGCACTTGAATAGAATGTATATACTATTTTGTAGTGGTACAATGCTCTGCAAACGTCCACCAAATGTAATATTTTTCTTGTATTATTTAACTTCTCTGTTGCCTAATTTATTTTCTATCTCAATGATCTCTCCTGTGATGTTAATGCAGTTTTGAATTCTTCAACTAGGATTAGATTCCCATTACTATCCCCCTTTATATCTGTTACTAATTATTTCATGTACTTAGGTAGTCCTCTATTTGGTGCATATGTATTAACAATTGTGCTATCCTTAACTTTTATCACTCCTTCAATCATTATAAAATGTCCTTCTTTATCTTTATGGCCTTTGCTTTAAAGACTATTTTGTCTGAAGTCATAACTGCAACAACTGCTTTTTTGGCTTTTCCCATTGTATGGAATACCCTATTCCATCCTTTCACTCTCAATGTATATGTTTCCTTCTTGCTGAAGTGGGTCTCTTGTATGCAGCATATTGAAGGATCTAGCTTATTATCCAGTCTGCCACTCAATGACATTGACTGGAGCATTTAGTCCATTAACATTTACAATAATCCATGATATGTTTGTGTTTATTGCCATTTTGACCTTATTTTTGCAGTTGATTTGGTATTTCCTCTTTGTTCATTTGATCTTCCTTTTTTGGCTTGGTCATTTTCCTTTGCATTGTCGTGAAATTTATTTAGTTTTAGTTACTCCCTGAATATGTTTTTGTCTTGTTTTTATCCTTTTATATAAGTCTATTAGACCATTAGTATAACTGATATTATTAAACTGATAGTAACATGATCTCAAAACCATCCTACTGAGAACAAAATATTTTAAAAAGAAAGAACCCCCAAAATTCTCTATTTTCCTTCCTCCCTTTCCTACTCTCAATGATTTATATGTATTTTTTAAAAAAACTTTGTGTTAATTTTACATGTAGTTCATGAGTTATCATCTTTCCAGCTGTGAGTTTCACATTTCTGTAGCATCCTGCTGCTTTTGTTTTTAGAGTGGACCTTTCAATATTTCTTTAATCATGGGTCTAGTGTTGCTAAACTCTTGTAGCTTTTTCTTGTCTGTGAAATTATTTATGTCTCCTTCTACCATAGTAGATAGCCTTGCTGGTTAAAGTATCCTAGGGTATATCACTTTTTCATTCAGGACTTTGAATGTATCTTGTTACACCCTTCTCTTCTGTAGTATTTGTGTTGTGAAATCAGCTGTTAGCCTTATGGGGATTCCCTTGTAACTCACTCTTTGCTACTCTCTTGCTGCCTTTGGGATCATTTCTTTATCCTTGGCTCTGGCCATCTTATTTATATGTCTTGTTGTGGGTTTATTTGAGTTCTTCCTGTTTGGGACACACTGAGCTTCCTTTACTTGGATATCTGATTCCTTTTTTCAGTTTGGGTAGTTCTCAGGTATGATTTCTTCAAACACCTTTGCAATCCCCTTTGATCTTTCCTCCTCTTCTGGGAATTTAATCATGCCAAGATTGGCATGCTTTCTATTATTCCATAGGCCTCAATGATTTTTCATTTGTTTCTCGTTGTTTCTCTTGTAGCTTTTCTGATTGGGTGTTTTCTATTTTCCTGTCTTCTTAGTCACTAGTTCATTCCTCTGCATTATCTAGTTGGCTTTGTGACCCCTTTAAGTCATTCCTCATTTCAGTCAATGGGTTTACCTATTCTACTCGGCTCTTTTTTATAGCTTCCATTTCGTTTTTTACATATTTTATTTCTCTAAACTCTATCTTTTATTTCCTTCATTAATTTGATCACTCCTCTTTTGAAATCTTGATCTAGCAGGATATTGATATCTATTTCACTGATTGTACTTTCAGGGGATTTCTCTTGTTCTTTTAATTGGGAATGGTTTGTCTGCTTCTTCATCTTGCTCCTACCTCTCTGGCACTGTGGTTTATGGATTATCAGTTATCTACTGTGGTCCTAAAGGAGTTTATCTACCTAATGCCTCTGTAGTAATACAGCTAAAAAAGAGAAAAAAGAGAGAGGGAGACAAAGAATTTTAAAGAAGGGGAAATAAGTGTTTGAAGACATTGTATAATACATAATAGAAGAGCAAGTTGAAGCAGAGTTTTGAAAAATAATAAAAATAAATATATTTTTAAAAAATTTCAATGGGATTTAAAAGGGGGTATATATAATTGCCTAAGAAGTAAAAATTAAGAGGGTATGAGAAAATGGAACAGGTTAAAACAGATTAAAACAAGGAGGTGGTCAGTGTGTCCTGGAGACTGTGTACTTTTAATGTGAAATATTTCTGTATTAATCCTGTTTTGGAAGCTCAGCTTGCTTTTTCCAGAGGCCCTCCATTGGATCCCTCATCTGTGCAGCTCCCAGTGCCTGTCAGCAAGCAGATCACTCCTACTCCCAAATCTGGTTTTGGAACAGCTCTCTTTACTGTGGGCTATCTTGTCACTTCCCTGACCGAAGCCCCAGTCACATGTTTCAGATTGACCAGGCAGGAGTGGGCATCAAGCCCTCTCCCAGCCACATGGTCAGGAGCTGTGTTCCAACCCAAAAGCTGGTGGGCCATCAGCAGTGTAAGTGTGCTATTCTCTCCACTGCTATATGCCCTTTCACTGGTCTGGGCCAAAACCCAGCTCCTAGTTTGCCTTGGCAGAGCAAGTTCTCTGAGGAAATAGGACAGAAATATCTTATCTGCCTCAGGCTGTAGACAAGTCCCCATCTGGCGATTGAGTCTGCTAAGTCCTTAGGAGTGAATGCAGGTTTTGCTCTCACTGCTGCCAGGGTGCAAAGTTCCAGTGGATATGGTGGCTGTGTCTGAGCCCCAGGTCTCTTGTCCTAGATAATTCTGTGGATTTTCAGAGATTCCAAATGCACCTTTCCCCTCCCAGAGCTAGTCTGCCCTGTTGTTTAATGAAGGGCCCTGGTTGTTCTGCCCTGTGTACCCACAGCAATGGTACAAAGCCCCCTCCATTCCCCCAGGCTGCCTCAGTGCAGCCGTCCTCATCTTCCACCCAGCTCAGGCAGCATTGCCCTGCTCCCAGCTGCCAGGAAGCCAATTGGTCTGGGTGTCACAGGGATCCTCTGTGCCTGTTTAACTTAGTACTGTCAGTCAACTTATACTCTATAGAGGTCCAATTCTTGGAGTCTCCCACTCCATCCTGCTGAACTCACAATTGGAAAGGGGAGACCCAGTGAATGGGCACCAGTCCTTTTTGCTGCTCCCTTCCTGTGGTACCTGTCCCAAACTGTTTTGCCTTTTCTTCTTTCTGTCTTCATGTTCTTCTACCAGATTTTCTGCATCTTTATCTTTTGAGGAGGACAATGTTCTATCAGAGTTCTGCAGGTACTCTGGTTAGCTGAGTAGGTCTGTGGATGTGAGTCTTGGTGCATTTGTGGGAAAGGGTGAGCTTTGAGCATCCTTCTGCTCCACTATCTTTGCTTCCCTCACAAAAAGTCTCACTTTATGGTGGAAGATTAACACAATCATTAAAAAGATGGAAAAGATGTTTCATGGAAATTACAAGAAAGTCCAGTTTGCAATGCTCAAGTCATACAAAATACATTTTAAAATAAGGGCCACAATGAAAGATAAATATGAGATTACATAAAGAAAAAGAGATCAATATAAAAATAGAGTATTACACTCATTAAATTATATATGGACCAAAAACCATACATATAAGTATAAAAAGAAATATTAGTAGACATGAAGGAATTAATTCATTATAAAAGAATAATAGTAGATGGGTTGAACACCTCACTATTCTGATGGCCATATCATCCCGAAATAATATCTGTAAGGAAACAGAGGTCTTAATGACATAATAGATCATTTGAACCTAACAGATCTAACGGACACTGCATCAGAAAAGGAGAACACATAAATTTCTCAAGTGTACACAGGATTTTATCTAAGGAATTAACCACATATTACTTCATGAAATGAGCCTCAGGAACTTTAAGCAAATATAGATTACAGCAAGTATTTTTCCATAAACACAATTATGAAACTATGCATCAACTCTAGAAAGAAGAACAGGAAAAGCACAAACATGAATTTAAACCTCATTCTTTAAAAAAATAAAATAAAACAAGAACAATGATGAAATCAAAGTGGTAACAAAATCATACCTGGATACAAATTACAATGAAAACACAGCTTCATCAAATGTATGGGACGCAGCAAAGGCAAATCTAAGAGGGAAGTTTAGAACAATTGAGGCCTTACACAAGGAAAAATAAACCCTCACCCAAAGGATAAACTTACCACCCAAAATTACTAGATATTAAAACAAACAAAACACAAAGGCAGTAGAATGAGAAATCTTTAATTATTAGGTTGAATATAAATAAAATAAAAATTAAAAATAAATTAAAATTCATAAAATCAACAGCTATTTTTTCTTAAAAATATTAACAAATTGATAAGCATTTAGCCAGGCTTCTCAAGAAATACAGACTCGACCCAGTAAAGTAATACATGAAATATTAGAAATAATTTCTGAGAGTACAGTAATACAAAGATTATGAAAGCACTCTGAACAGTTACATGACAACCAACTGGACGACCTTAAAGAAATGGACAAATTTCTTGAAACGTACAGCGTGCCAGCACTGAATAAAATGAAAACTGAAAACTTGAAAAGAGCAATCAGTCTAATTTAAAAAAAAGCTATAGTTTTATAAACACCCCTTGAACAAAATGCCTGGATGCCTTCACTAAAACCTCTTTCCTCTCAGCTATTTCAAAAAATGTATTAGGAAGAAAAATTCCCCAATTTATTCTATGAGTACACCAATACCATGATAACAAAAACAGAAAAAGACACTACCAAAAAAAAGAAATTAAAATGTAAAGCCAATATCCTTGATGAATATACATTTAAAAATCCTCAACAGAACATCAACAAATTAATCCAGCAATACATAGAAAGGATTATACATGATGATAATTTGGATTCCTTCCAGAGTCACAGGGATGGTTCAACATACGCAAGGTAATCAGCATGACACATATTTAATAAAGGAAGGACAAAATTCACAGGACCATGTCAATACACACAGAAAAAGCATTAGACAAAATTCAAGATACATTCGTGATCAGAACTCTCATGAAAGAGAGTATAATGGAAACATCCCTCAGCATACTATAGGTCATTTATAACAATTTATAATACTTAGGGGAAAAGCTGAAAGCCTTCTGGGTAAATTCGGGAACAAGACAAGGATTCCTACCCTCAGCACTTCTGTTCCATAGTAAAAGAAGAAAAGAAAAGGAAAGAAAAAGAAGAAAAAGAAAGGCAAAATGGAAAGAAAGAGGCAAAATGGAAAGAAAGAGGCAAAATTGGCACCAGTACTGATGACATAACAATCTACATAGAGTCCTTAGGGCTCCACACAGACTAATCTCAACAATAAATAATTTCAATGAGGGAGCAGGGTACAATATTAATGTAAAGTTGTCTCTTGCATTTCTACACGTTAATCATGAGATACCCTAAAATGGACGTTGAAAGCAATACTATTTAAAATCTCATTCCCCCGAATACCTTGGAATAAATGTAACCACATATATGAAAGATCTAAACACTGAAAATTAAAAAACATTGACAAAGAAATTAAAAATGTTTCAAAAAAATGGAATGATGTCTTGTGCTCTTGGATTGAAGGAGTTAATATTGTTAACATGGCCGAACAACACAAGGAAACCTACAGATTTAATGCAATTCCTGTTACGAAGCTGTAGTATTTCCCACAGAAACAGAAAATAAATAACTCTGTTTTAAATGAAACCATTATATATTGTGAAAATGATCTTGAGGTAAAACAACAAATCTGGAGGTATAAACCTCCCGGATTCCTTTCTATACTACAAAGCTACAGTAATAAAAACAGCATGGCATTGGCACAGAGATATAATCAATAAAATCAGATAGCCTAGAAATTATTCCACACACCTATGAGCAATAAATCAATTATAAAAGATGCAAGACTACACAATGGAGAAAAGACAGTCTTGTAAATGGATGGTGTTTGTAAAGCTGGACATCTAAATGTAAAACAGTGAAATGAGAGCATTCCCTGACATCATATAAAAAAATAAACTCCAAGTTTATTAAGGACCTAAATGTAAGACCTGATTCTATAAAACTGCTAGAAGTGTATATAGGTGATACACTGTTGGATATATATCATAGGAATAATTTCTTATATTAGTCTCCTAAGGCAAAAGAAATAAAAGCAAATTAAGCAAGTGAGACCTAAATAAACTTGAAAACTTCTGCACAGCTAAGGACACTTTGAATGAAATGAAAACACTGCCTGTGTAATTGGAAAACATATTTACAAATAATGCAAGTGACCAGGGGATAATAGATGTAAGTTAATAGATGTAACATGGATCTAGGTTACAGAACTCAATCTGAAAAACAAAAACCCAATCAAAAAAGAGCAGAGTACCTGAGTTAATATTTTTCCAAAGAAAACATACAGATGAGTAACAGGCAAGTGATAAAAATTCTCAACATTACTAATTATTAGTTAATAGCAGTACAAAACCACAATGAGGTATCACTTCACACTGGTCAAATGGCTATTATCAAAAAGTCTACAAATAGAAACTGTTGGAGATGTTGTGGAGGAAACAAATCCTTTGTATATCTTGGTAGGAATGTAAATTGGTACAATTTCTATGGAAAACAGTATTCAGATTTTTAAATCCTAAAACAGAACTACCATATGAAACAGTAACACCTCTCCTAGGAAAAATCTGGGGAAGAAACCCTAAATTGAGAAGAACCAATGTTCACAACAGCACTGTTTATAACATGCAATACAGGGAAGCAATCCAAAAGTCCACAGTAGACTATGGACTTAGGAAGATATGGAGAAGAGACAAGATGGCGGAGTAGAAGGGCGCTTGTAAGTCACCCTCTCCCACAAATACACCAAGACCCACATCTACAGACTCACTCAGCAAACCAGGGCTCCTGCGGAACTCCGACAGAACATCACCATCTTCAAAAGATAAAGACGCCAAAAATCTGGTAGGAGAAAAGGAAAAAAGAAATAACAAAAGGCAAAGCAGCGCGGGACGGTTTCGATGGGGAGGGAGCAGCAAAGGAGGACTGGCGCTCGCTCGCTGGGTCTCCCCTCTCCAACTGAGGGGCCAGTGGGACGGAGGGGGAGCCTCCGAGGCTCCGATCTGTACAGAGCAGCCCTTGTCTGACAGAACTAAGTTAAACGGGCACAGAGCATCCCCCGGACACCCAGCCTGTGACGAGGGCCGGCAGTGGTGGGCAGGGCCAGGCTGCACAAGGCGGGCGGAGGACGGTGGCGGCTGCATGGAGGCAGCCCTGGGGGACTGCAAGGGGCTGGGCGCCGTGGATGTGGGTGTACAGGACAGAGCAACCTGGGCCCTCCATAAAACAACAAGGTGGATATGCTCTCGGGGGAAGGGTGCATACCCCCATCTCTGAAAACCCGTGGAAATTTCAGGGGAAGAGAGGCGGGGCCCAGGCACAGCCGCCATATTCTCCGGTGCTTAGCACCCAGGCAGGGGCAGAGACGAAACCTGCATCTGCACTGAAGGGTTTAGCAGCCTCAAGGGCCAGTCTGAGACGGGTCTACAGCCCGGGGCATATAGGATCCTTCCATCCTGGTCCCTCAGAGAACTTGCTACATAAAGACAAACAAGAAGCTGGGTCTTGGCTCAGAGCAGGGAAGAACTGCCCCTCGGTCTTCCCCGAGCCCACCCGTGGAGCGCGACCAGGGCGGAGCGCCGGCCAGGGCGGAGCGGGCAGCCGCACAGAGCAGCAGAGCTACCGGTGGCGCAGGCAGAGGGAGAGCGGCCCCCCACCTGTTGGGCAGGACCACAGCCTCTGACTGAGGTGCTGGGAGGGGGCACGTCCCGCCCTTCTGCCTGGCCAGACTGCAACATCTGACTGCGGCATCTGGAGGGGCAGTGACCAGCCCGCCCACAGCAGAGGAGAGCTGCATCTGACCCCGTGTTAGGAGGAGGCGTGATCAGCTTGCCAACAGGTGCTGGGAGCAACACAGAAGAGGGCGTCAACGGACGGCCTATGAAAACAAGCTGATCTTCCAAAACAGGACGAAGACAGAAGGACTTCACATTAAAAGCACACAGACTCCAGTAGAACACCGACAACACTTTTTTTATTTTGTTTTGTTATTTGTTTTTGTTTTGTTTTGTTTTTTGTCTGTTTTGTTTTTAAATCTGTTTTTACCTGTTCTATTTTCAATTACTCCCTTAATTTTTACTTCTTAATTCATTTCTATTTCTCTTGGGTTTTGATGTCCTGCTATTGAATATACACAGGCTTCAAATACATCTATTCATCTCCCCACCCCTTTTTTTTTCTTTTTTTCTTCTTTTTTTAAAGGTTTTAAAAGGACGTCTCAACCCGATTAATACTCTGCTACAACTCGCTTTTCTATTATTCATTATACACTGTTTTCAAAACCTCTTTCTCCCTTCTTTTAAAAATCTTTCTCTCTCTCATTTTTTTTCTTTTTTTCTCCTGCTTTTTTTTCCCTAAGTTCTATTCCTAAATAGGCATCAGATAGATAAAATCCTTAAGATCCAAATTAGACAACTGTTACTCCATAAACCACAGTGCCAGAGAGGTATGAGTAAGATGAAGAAGCAGAGAAGCCTTTCCCAATTAAAAGAACAAGAGGAATCCCCTGAAAGAAAGATGAATGAATTAGACAGTGATAGCCTACTAGATCAAGATTTCAAAAAAGGAGTGATCAAATTGCTGAAGGAATTAAAAGAGATAGTGCTTAGAGATATAAAATATGTCAAAAATGAAATTGAAGCAATAAAGAAGAGCCAAGCAGAATGGTTAAACTCATTAACAGAGATGAGGAATGATCTAATAGCTGTGCAAAGCCGACTAGTTAATGCAGAGGAACGAATTAGTGATCTTTAAGACAGGGCAATAGAAAGCACCCATTCAAAAGAAATACAAGATAAGCAAATAAAAAGTAATGATAATAGCATAAGGGACCTATGGGATAATATAAAGCGTCCCAATCTTCACATAATAGGGGTCCCAGAAGGGGAAGAAAGATCAAAGGGGAGTGAAAAGGTTTTTGAAGAAATCATGACTGAAAACTTCCCAAATTTAAAGAAGGAATCAGATATCCAAGTACAGGAAGCTCAGAGGGTCCCAAACAGGAAGAATCCAAATAGACCCACACCAAGACATATCATAATCAAGATGACCAGAGTCAAGGATAAAGAAATGATTCTAAAGGCAGCAAAAGGAAAGCAAAGAGTGAATTACAAGGGAACCCCCATAAGGCTCTCAGCTGATATTTCTACACAAACACTAAAGGCCAGAAGGGAGTGGCAATATATATTCAAAGCCCTGAATGAAAAAAAGGTGCAGCCTAGGGTACTTTATCCAGCAAGGCTATCCTTTAGGATAGAGGGAAAAATAAATAGTTTCCCGGCCAAAAAAAGCTGCAGGAGTTTAGCAACACTAAATCAAAGCTAAAAGAAATATTGAAAGGGCTATTCTAAATAGAAAAGCAGCAGGATGCTACAGAAATGAGAAACTCACAACTGGAAAGGTGATGACTCATGAATTACGAATGAAGAAACACGAAATTATAGAAGAAGACATACAAATCACTGAGAGTGGGAGAGGGTGGCAGGGAAATATAGAATTTTTTTCTTTCTTTTTTAAATTATCTTACCAGTAGGATGGGTTTGAGATCATGTTATTATCAGTATAATAAAAACAGGTATATGTCAATAGATTTACAAAAAAGGGTAACCACAAGTCAAAAACTTACAAGGGAGTCACAAAAATTAAATAAAATCCATGATAATACAAAGGAAATTTACCAAACCACAAAAGGAAGAAGAAAGGAACAAAGAGGATATACCAATTCAACTGCAAAGATAAGTTCAAAATGGCAATAAACACACATCTATCATTAATTACTGTAAATGTTAATGAACTAAATGCTCCAGTCAAAAGACATAGAGTGGCAGACTGGATAATAAAGCAAGAACCTTCAATATGCTGCATACAAGTGACCCACTTTAGGGAGAAAGACACATATAGATTTAGAGTGAAAGGATGGAAAAGGATATTCCATGCAAATGGAAAAGCCAAAAAAGCAGGTGTTGCAGTACTGATTTCAAACAAAATAGACTTTAAAACAAAGGCCATAAAGAAAGATAAATAAGGACATTTTATAATGATTAAAGGAGTGATACAAGATGAAGACATTACACACGTTAATATATATGCACCCAATATAGGAGCACCTAAGTACATACAAGAATTACTAACAGAGAAAAGGGCGATATTGATGGGAAAACAATCATAGTTGGAGATTTTAATACTGCATTAACATCACTAGACAGATCTTCCAGACAGAAAATAAACAAGGCAAAAGAGAAATTAAATACTACAATAGAAAAACTAGATTTGGTGGATATTTTCAGAGCATTACACCCCCAAAAAATAGAATATATATTCTTTTCAAGTGCACATGGAACATTTTCCAGGATCGATCATGTACTTGGACACAAAAGAAACCTCAACAAAATTAAGAAGATAGAAATTATCTCAAGCATCTTTACTGACCACAATGCCATGAAACTGGAAATCAACAACAGAGAAACAAAGGAGAAAAAAAGAAATGCATGGAGGTTAAACAAAATGTTATTGAAAAAACAATGGATCAATGAGGAAATCAAACCTGAAATTAAAAAATACTTTGGGACAAAAGATAATGAAAGCCCAACCATGCAAAAACTATGGGACACAGCAAAGGCAGTGCTAAGAGGGAAGTTTATAGTGATACAGGCCTTCATCAAAAAAGAAGAACAATCTCAAATAAACAAGTTAACCCACCACCTGAATTAATTAGAAAAAGAAGAACAAAAAGCTCCAAAAAGCAGCAGAAGGAAGGAAATAATAAAGATCAGAGAGGAATTAAATACAATAGAGATTAACAAGACCATAGAAAAAATCAACAAAACCAAAAGCTGATTTTTTGAAAAAGTAAATAAAATCGACAAACCTCTAGCAAAACTCGCAAAGAAGAAAAAAGAGAGAGCACAAATTAGCAAAATAAGAAAGGAAAATGGAGAAATTACAACAAACAAAATAGAAATACAGAATATCATACGAGAATATTATGAAAAACTATATGGAACCAAACTGGATAACCTAGAGGAGATGGACAAGTTTCTGGAAACATACTGTCCACCAAAACTGAATCAAGAAAAAACCGAACTCTTGAACAATCCAATCACTAGAAAGGAATAGAAACAGCTATTAAAAACCTCCCTACAAATAAAAGTCCAGGACCGGACGGCTTCACCGGGGAATTCTACCAAACATACAAAGAAGAACTCATACCAGTCCTTCTCAAACTCTTCCAGATGATTGAAAAGGAGAGAAAAGTCCCAAACTCATTCTATGAAGCCACCATCACCCTGATACCAAAACCAGGCAAAGACACTACAAAAAAAAAGAGAATTATAGGCCAATATCACTGATGATTATAGACGCCAAATTCTTCACAAAATTTTTAGCAAATAGAATCCAACAACACATAAAAAAGATTATACATCATGACCAAGTGGGGCTCATCCCAGGGACACAAGGCTGGTTCAATATACGCAAATCAATCCATGTAATACGTCACATCAACAAGAGAAAGGACAAAAACCACATGATCATCCCAATCGATGCAGAAAAAGCATTTGATAAAATTCAACACCCACTTATGATAAAAACTCTCGCCAAAGTGGATATAGAGGGAACATATTTAAACATAATAAAAGTTATATATGACAAACCTACAGCCAGCATAGCTCTCAACGGTGAAAAACTCAAAAGCTTCCTACTAAAATCTGGGACAAGACAATGATGCCCACTATCACCACTCCTATTCAACATAGCCCTGGAAGTCCTAGTCACAGTAATCAGGCAAGAGAAAGAAAGAAAAGGGATCCAAATTGGAAAAGAAGAGGTAAAAGTGTCATTACATGCTGACGACATGTTACTATATATAGAAAACCCTAAAAAGTCCACACAAAAGCTACTGGAGCTGATTGAAGAATTCAGCAAGGTAGCAGGTTACAAAATTAATGTTCAAAAATCAGTTGCATTTCTTTACACTAACGATAAATCAACAGAAATAGAAAGTAAGGAAACAATTCCCTCTGGGAATAAATCTAACCAAGGAAGTGAAAGAATTATACACAGAAAACTATAAACCATTGATGAAGGAAATTAAAGAAGACTTTAAAAAATGGAAAGATAGTCCATGCTCTTGGATTGGAAGAATCAATATTTGTAAAATGGTCATATTGCCCAAGGCAATCTACAGATTTAATGAAATCCCTATCCAATTAACCAGGACATATTTCACAGAACTAGAACAAATCATAATAAAATTTATATGGAACCATCAAAGACCTAGAATTGCTAAAGCATTACTGAAGAGAAAGAAAGAGGCTGGAGGAATAACTCTCCCAGACTTCAGACAATACTATAGAGCTACAGTCATCAAGACAGCACGGTATTGGTACTAAAACAGACATATGGACCTATGGAACAGAATAGAGAGCCCAGAAATGAACCCACAAACCTTTTGTCAACTAATCATCGACAAAGGAGGCAAGAATATACAATGGAATAAAGACAGTCTCTTCAGTAAATGGTGTTGGGAAAACTGGACAGCAGCATGTAAAACAATGAAGCTAGAACACACCCTTACACCATATACAAAAATCAACTCAAAATGGATTAAAGTCTTAAACATAAGACAAGATACAATAAACCTCCTAGAAGATAACATAGGGAAAACATTATCTGACATACATTTCAAAAATTTTCTCCTAGAAGAAATAAAAGCAAGAATAAACAAATGAGAACTAATGAAACTTACAAGCTCCTGCAGAGCAAAGGAATCCAGAAATAAAACAAGAAGAAAACCTACTGAATGGGAGAAAATTTTTGAAAGTGAAACCGACAAAGGATTGATCTCCAAAATATATAAGCAGCTCATATGACTCAATATGAAAAAAATAAACAACCCAATCCAAAAATGGGCAGAAGACATAAACAAGCAATTCTCCAAGGAAGACATACAAATAATCAAAAAGCACATGAAAAAATGTTGAATATCACGAATTATCAGAGAAATGCAAATCAAAACTACAATGAGGTATCACCTCACACCAGTCAGAATGGCCGTCATTCAAAAATCCACAAATGACAAATGCTGGAGAGGCTGTGGAGAAAGGGGAACCCTCTTACATGCTGGTGGGAATGCAGTTTGCTGCAGCCACTATGGAAAACAGTGTGGAGATTCCTCAAAAGACTAGGAATAGACTTACCATATGACCCAGGAATCCCACTCCTGGGCTTATATCCAGAAGGAAATCTACTTCAAGATGACACCTGCCCTCCAATGTTCATAGCAGCACTATTTACAATAGCCAAAACATGGAAACAGCCTAAATGTCCATCAACGGGTGACTGGATAAAGAAGATGTGGCATATTTATGCAATGGAATACTACTCAGCCATAAAACCTGACAAAATAATGCCATTTGCAGCAACATGGATGCTCCGAGAGAATGTCAGTCTAAGTGAAGTAAGCCAGAAATAGAAAGAAAAATACCATATGAGATCGCTCATATGTGGAATCTAAAGACTCATGGACAGAGAATACAGACTTGTGGTTACCAGTGGGGTAGAGGGTGGGAAGGGATAGACTGGGATTTCAAAACTGTAAAATAGATAAACAAGATTACACTGTATAGCACAGGGAAATATACATAAAATGTTATGATAAATCACAGAGAAAAAAATGCGACAATGAGTGTGTATATGTCCATGAATGACTGAAAAATTGTACTGAATACTGGAATTTGACACAATATTGTAAAATGATTATAAATGAATAAAAAATGTTAAAAAAAAGAAATGAGTGACCTTCAGCAGCACAATCCATTGATGAATTTTTTCAACATGAATTTGACTGAAAGAATACAAGACACAAATCACAGCATGGGATCTAATTCTTTTTATATGAATTTCAAGAACAGTAAAATCAATTTGTACTTTGTTAGTATATATTCACAGGTGATAAAATTATAAAGAATTGCAGAGAAGTGATGATTATAACAGTTAAGATAGTGGTTACATCTTGTGGAGAAAATCCTGTCTTTATTTAAAAATTTAATACTTTGTTCATCAGGATTCTTTTGCATTAACTTTTGTTTTTTTAAAATATTGCAATAAAAGCTTTCATTGAAATATTAAAAAAACTAAACATATCAAAACACACACAGAAAAAAATAAAATATGATGTTTCTATAAGTATGTAATGGAATATTACTCGGCAATGAAAAAGCATAACACATGGCTATTTCAGCATCATGAATGGACCTAGTAAATATTGTGCTTAGTGAAGTAACTTAGACAAAGACAAAAGTATATAATATAATTTTTATGTGGAATCTAAAGAATAACAAATATCTGTGTACATCTATCTACAGTTATCTATTGATAGATGAGAGATAAGTAGATACATAGAAGGATAGATACATAGACATACGATAGATATATAGATAGATAGATAGATAGATAGATAGATAGATAGATAGATAAATAGATTGATTGATTGATTGAGACATGGTAGAGAGATAGAGACATTAGATAGACAAGACTGAAACAGGCTGAAAGATAAGGGAAAAAATTTATGTTTACCAAAGTGGAACGGAAAGACAATTTAAAGGTAGGACACTGACAGATTAAAAGTAGTTTACCTAATGGAGATAAGCAACAAGGTTAATCTGTATATACCAGGGAATTACACAAAATAACTTATAATAATTGTATGTTAACAATTATTGAAATAATTTATAATGCAACATAATCTAAAAAGTGGTTGGGATCACTATGCTGTACATCTGAAACTGCACAATATTGCACATCTACTGTACTTCAATTAAAAATAAAACATCTCATGTATAATTTAGTCCTTTTTCCACTGATAGCATCTTCCTTTAATATTGTTTTATTTTTACTCTTTACCTTTTATGATTGCTGACTCAAATTTTTTCTATTTTTTTGTGAACATGTTACCAGATTGATGTACCTATATTTATTGCAACTGAATTACTATTTTTCTCTCTTTAATTCATATAGAATAGTAGCATTTAACAACATACCCAAAGAAACAGTTGCAACTTTCTCGTGGTCTCTGCTTAGAATTTTGTTCAAAGTTTTGCGTATATTTGCCATTTTATTTTTCTTAGAATAGCTCTTTTCTGAACCTCTTGTAAAGTGTCTCGGTTTTGTTTTTTACAACTCACTCAGGTTTGTTTGTCTGGTAAATTCTTTATTTTCACTTTACACCTAAGTGATAACTGTGCAAGGTGTAGTATTCTTGGGTGAGAGATTTCTTATTTCAGTAGTTTGAAAATGTCATTTTAATTACCCTTGGCATATGTTTTTTGCTCAGTAGTCTGCTGATAGACTAATGGTGGTTCCTATGTAGATTAACATAACTTTTATTGACTGCCTTTAAAACTTTACTCTGGTATTGACTTGCCAATTTGCATATGACGTATCTTGAAGAAGGTCTCATTGTCTTAAAGTTATTGGTGTTTTGTTGTCTCACGGAATTGTATGTCAGTTCCTTACCCAGGTCAGGAAGTTATCAACTATTACAACTTTAAATAAACCATCAGCTGCCTTGTAACATTCTTCTCCCTCCAGGATTTCACCCTAATGTACACTTCCTTAAGAAGTCTGATGGCTATTTTAGAATTTCCTCACTTTTTAATATCTTGAATCTCTCCCCTCTCCTATCATTTCTTGTTGTTTATTGGTGAGTTTGCTAATCTCTCTTCCACAAGACAGTCTTCTTCCAATGCTTTCTGTTGCATTCTTCATATCATTTATTAAGTTCAACTGGTCCTCCAATAATGTTTGATTGTTTCATAGTTTCAGACTCTTAGGTTATGTATAACTTATCATCATTTATTTTATTCCTGAGTTCACTAAACTGCTTTCTGAGTTTTTTTTTTTTTGTATTGAGTTTCTGTATGACATCTTTTTCGATTCTCTATTAGTTATACAGCAATATTCCATGACTTTAAGCTTGTTTGCTGCAGGGTTGATATTGTGTGTGTGTGTGTGTGTGCGTGTGTGTGTGTGTTTGCCTGTGCATGTGTGTCTGTGTCTGTGTCGGAGTCTGTGTGTGTTTATCTGTGTGTGTGCTTGGCCTATAAATTTACTGTGACTGGTAATGATCCTGGTAAATTATTGCTGTGATGACACTAAAAAACAGATTGGGATTTGGAGTCCTTGCTTTTGTTTTCTGGTAGTTTGCAATATTGCACAATTTTTGGTTTTACTTATCTGAGCTACATCTGATAATATTTCAAAATGGCACTTTCCAGTCGCTACTGTCTGGATAAAAGATTGCTTACATTGTCACTTCTTAGACAAATTGGTAGTTAATGCCACTGTTGTCACTGGGCCTGTGAACCCTTCCTTTTATCTGATATCCCTTAAGAATCAGTGCACACATTGAGGAAAGTTGTGAAGACATGTGGGTAGTCGGAATTAGGCAAGTGCCTTTCCCATGTCCAATGTTGCAAGGTACCTTGTCTCCATCACTGTGAATGGGGAGTAGGGCAATGTCATGAATGTCTGAGTGTCAAAAGAATGGAAATTCTGTATGTCTTGTGGCTCCCTCGTAGTTATCTGTGACCATGAGTACTGGTGCAGTTGGAGGCTGAAGCAGTGTGAACCACTGAGACCCTGTTTCTACTGAGTATTCTGAAAATGTGGTCTCAGTTAACCTTGTCAGTGGGCCATGGTCGCAGACACCAACTCTTCTCTTCCCTCAATTCAGCCATCTTTATGTGTTTTAGCCCACCAAAGGTCAGGTGTACACTTGTGTTCTGGAGTATTTTGTGTTATAGTTATTTTTGTTGAGATGTGATCATTTCACTGACTGTAGATTTAAGGGGAGAGACAGAAATAGTTTAAACTTAAGTCACTTTTTTCAAAGCCTAAACTTTTTCATTTGAAAGCTTGAATTCTAATAAGGACATTATAAGAACAGTAAAGAAAGTGAACAAATCACCTTCATTAATATCAGAGTCCTACAAAATATTTTGATTTTCCTGGGTTCTTTTCTTCAATGTTTTTCCCACCTACATGCACATTTAAGTATAATATAGCCTATAATCTCTTTAAAATCATTTAAATCATTAAAATACTTCTCTGTGCTGTAAATATAGCCCTTTTGGTTCTCTAATTTATAACTAGTAGCTTGAATATTCCTGTTTTCCCCATCCTTCTTCCCTGTCACCAGTGGAAACCACTACTCGGTGCACTACACATATATGTGATTTTGTTCCTTTTTTATGATTATTTCTTTTATATATTTTGTTTCCTCATGGAAGTGGTAACATAGAGTGTTTTTCTCTGTATAACTTAATGTGATATGTGCAACACTACCTGGGTCCAGTCACATTTTTCCAAATGGCAGAATTTTATTTTTTGTTTTGACAATGACTAAGTACTTATTATGTTATCTATACCTCATATCTACTTCAGCCAATCATCTGTTGATGGGCAGTTGATTTGTGCTTCCATACTTGGCTATTATAAATGATGATGATAAGAACATTGGGGGTAATATATCCTTTGAAGTAAATGTTTTCATTATTTTCAGATTTATAACAAAAACTGGAATTGCTGCAACATATAATGTTTCTAATTCTAGTTTTCTTAGCACTGTCCACACTTTTATAATTGTGGATGCCTCAATTTATATTTCCACCAACAGTGAACTTGGGTTCCATTTTATCGACATTCATATTAATGTTTGTCATTTGAAGACATTTTTAATAAACATTTTGGTTGCTGTGGGATTATATTTCATTCTGGTTTTGATTTAAGTTTTCCTAATGAATAGCAATGTTATGTTTTTTGTATGTGCATGAAAATATCCAAATGTCTGTTTTTGAAAAGTTTCCATGAAGATCCTTCAACTGATTTTAAGAAGGGTTCTTTGTATTTTAAATAATGAGTCTAATATGCTATATATACATTATGGATATTAACACCTTGTTGGATTCATAGTCTGAAACTCTTCCTTCTATTCTGTGTGTTGTAATAAATTTTGCTGAAGGTTTCCTTTGCTCTGCAAAAGGTTTTCCATTTCACACTTATAGATGAAGTGGAATCACTGTATCACATAGAACATCTATTTTCCCTCAGTATAAGTAAAAACTGTTGTTGTTAGTTTTCTTTTTTTTTAATTAGGAGATAGATCAAAAATAAATATTGCGATGATTTATCACAAAAGCAGTTCTGGTCCTGTTCTTGTTCAGAAATTGTATAGTTTCAGGTTTTACATTAAGGAAATTTATCGATTTCTATTTTATTTTGTATACTATGGAAGGAATGCTCTTACATCTAATTTTACATGTAATTACCAGTTTTTCCAGAACTGCTTTTTGAAAAGACTGCCTTTTTTCCATTGTATACTCTTGCCTCCTTCATTGTAGACGAATTGACCATATGTGTGTGTTTTTATTTTAGGACTCTTTATTTTGTTCCATTTATCTATGTGAATCTTTTAGTGACATATTTTGATGTTTTGATTATTGTAGCTTTGTAGTATGTTTTAAAGTCAGGGAGGATAATACCTACAGCTTTGTTCATTTTTCAAAGATAATTTAAAAAATTTGGGTCTTTCAGAATTTAGTATAAATTTTATTATTTTTCTCCTTGTTTTGTGAAGAAACATATGGATTCTGTGAGAATAGAAATTTACTAAAAGAAGAAAACGAGAAAAATTATAAAGTTTGGAGGATAAATCACACAATATTAAACAACCAATGGATTGCTGCATAAATCAAAGGAAAAATACATAAAGAAATATAACAACAAAAACAAAGTCCATGTGATATAGCAAAAGCAGTATTAATAAGGATGCTTATAGCAAAATAATCCCACTTAAACAAATAAGAAACATCTCTCTCTTATAACATAATCTTACAAACAAAAGATGTAGCAAAATAATAAACAAACTTGCTAGTAGAAAGAAAGACAGCTGAAAGATCAGAACATAAATACATAAAATAAAGATTAAAAATAGAAACATCAAAACAAACTACATAAAGGCCTTTGAAAGATAAATAAAACTGATAAACTTTAACGAGACTCATGAGCAGAAAGAGAGTACAGATTAAAAGCTCCAAAATAAATGAGAAGTTACAGCTTATATCAAAGTAACACAAAGCATCATAAGATAATACTACAAATTATATGCCAATTAAAATGGAATCCCTAGAAGAAATGGACAATTTCTTAGAAGGACCCAATCTCCAGAATAGAATGAGACATAAAAAATATTAACAGATTATCATAATGAAATTAAATAAGTAATTTAACAAAATCTCCCAAGAAACAAAATTCCAGGCCTAGACAGCTTCACGGGTGACTTCTGCCAAACATTTAGAGAAGAGCTATCACCTATACTTCTCAGAGAATTACAAAAATTTGCAGAGGAAAGAAGGTTCCAACCCCCCTTTCTGTATTACACTACTACTAAAACAGGAACAAATACCTCATAAGATTACAGTTGAAATACTACTGATAAGCATCATGAAAATAAAATCAATAAATGTTAGCAAAGCAAACAATACATTAAAAGGATTATACAGTATGATTAAGTCCCTTTTATCCCAGGATGCAAAAGTTATTCATTACCCAGAAATTAATCATTATGATACACCAAACTAACAAATTGTAAAATAAAATTTATATGACCACCTCAAAAGACTCATAAAATTTATTGACAATTACAGTATCTATTTATGATTATATTTCTCCTCAAAATGGGTATGAGAAACATACCTCTACACATTTAAGGTCGCATATGACAAGAACTCAGCTAACATGACACTCACTGATTAAAAGCTGAAAGCATCTGCTGTAAGAGCAGGAAGAAGTCAAGAATGTTCACACTTACCACTGATATTCAGTATCGTATTGGAAATTCTAGCCATAGCTATCCAAAATAAAAGTAAATAAAATATAGCTATTTCAGAAAAGGAGTAAAAGAATGTGTTTGCAGATGAAATACTTTAAACAGAAATCCTAAAGGAGACGCCACAATGCTACGATGGCTTTTCAATGCATTTGGTAAAATTTCAGTATGTGAAAAAAACATACAGAAATCTTGCATTTCTACAAACTAACAACAAGCTAACAGATAGAGTAAGTGAGGGAACTGTTTCATTCACACTTGCATTACAAAAAAAAATCAAGAAATTTATCCAACCAAGGAGGTAAAAGACCTGTTCTCAGAAAACTATAAAAGATGTATAACAGAAATTGAAGATAATGCAACCAGGTGAAAGTATATACTGTGTTCATAGATGAGTAAGAAAATATTGTTTAAATGACAGTACTAGCCAAGACAATACACAAATTAAATTCAGTGCCTATCAAAATACAAATGGCATTTTCAGACACTTACAAAAAATAATTATTAAATTTATATGTAAACACAAATGATTTGAAATCACTAAAAACAAAGAAAAGAAAAGAAAATGAACAAACTACAAACACAAACAAGTTTGACAAAGAAAAAAGAGGATGCATCACTGTTCCTGATTTTAAACTATAATACAATGCTACAGCAATGATTATGGTAGTGGCACAGAACAAAGAGAATAATGGAATACAACAGAATGCCTAAAAATGAAATCAGACAGTTATGGTCATTTAGCCCATTACAAAAAAATGAATATACAGTGGGGGAAAGGTAATCAATATGCACATGAAAATAGTCGACATCACTAACCATCAGAAAAAAGCAAGTCCAAAACACAATGAGATATTATGTCATTCCTGTCAGAATGACTATGATCAAAAATGTAACAAATATAAATATTGGTGGGGATGTAAGAAAAAGCACACTGCTGCACTGCTTAAGTGAATATAAATTTGTGCTGCCACTGTGGAAAACAGTACGGAGATTTATCTATAAATTAAAAATAAAATATGATCCAACACTTCCATATCTACATTCTTATACCAAGAAAATAAAAACACAAATCAGAAAAGATAAATTCAACCCTATATTCACTGTGGCATTATATACAATAGCCAGGCTATAGAAGCAAATTAATTGCTCATCAATAGATGATGGATAAAGAAGATGTACGTTTCTAGTGTATATATCTACCCATCTATTAAATACAGAAATATCTATATTTATATATATATACACACACTAAACATTATATATATATATATGTATATTTATATATATGCACACACACACATAAAATTACAATGGGTTATTACTCAGCTATAAAAAAATAAGTTCTTGACATTTGCAAAAAATGGGTAGACCAAGAGGGTAATATGCTAACTGAAATAAGTGAGACAGAGATTGACAAATGCAGAATGGTTTTATTCATATTTGGAATTTAAACAAATGAACAGAACAAAACAGAAAAGGGTTATAGATATAGAAAGAAACAGGTTGCTCACAAGAAGGAGGGAAATGTGGAGAAGAAAAACAAATAGTTGAGGAAAATTAAGAGAGAAAATTTTACAGTTGCAAATTAAATGAATCAGGGATAAGAAATGTAATGTGTGGGGAATAGTCAATAACTATGAAATATTTTTAAATAGCAACATATCATAACTAGATTTATTTTTGTGATCAGTTTGAAATCTATTGAAATAGCAAACATTATGTTATGTAAGAGAAACTAACACAGAGTCATAGATTAATATACACTTCAAAAACAAACACACATATAGAAAAAAATTAGATTTGTAGTTAACAGAGGCAGGGGTTGGGAAAGGATAATTTGATTAATGCACTCAAAAGCTACAAACCTCCAAATGTAAAATAAACGTGTTCTAGGGATGCCCTGTAGTAACATGAAAATTGCAATTAACACTGCTTTATGTTCTATATGAATGTTGTTAAGAGAGTAGACAATAAGTTTTCTCATCAGAACAAAAAGACTAATTGTATTTCTTTAAAATTGTATCTAAATGAGATAATGAATTCTCCCTAAAGTTGCTGTGATATTTATTTCTTGATAATTATAACTCAAATCACTATCCTGTGCACCTAAAATTATGCAATGTTTTATGCCAATTATATGTAAATAAAAGTGGAAGTAACAATGGCAAATAAATGGTAATGTTTTCCCATGTCATTTATCATGACTGTTTTTGCAACAAGTAAACTTGGGTCATGATATAATTATCCTAGGTAAAGATACTAATAAATAAGGGATTCTAATAAATTATACATAAAGATACTAATAAAATTAGTATTTTACCATGCTTAAACTTTCTTAATGTTAACAGCCCACTGATTCTGTAGGCATCAAAATTTCACTCTGTGTATTCATCTGAGATTAGTTAATGGATACAGATTTAACATGGCTGCTGTTGCTGTAAGTGGTAAAATTCACTGTCTCTGATCAATGGTCTCATGTCCCCGACATTATCTGTAAGAAATGCACATGCTAGGTTGCTAAAAATCTCACCATGGTGAAATCTCAGAACTCCTAAAATACTTAACTGTTTTGCAATGGGAATGCAATACTGACAAAGACTTGATTATAGATAACATTGTGGTGTGTTCTCATGGTTGCATTAGGGAATTTGATGGTAATCCCTGAGATCCACAACAAACATTCTTGCTCAAGTTCTGGGCAAAGAAGTGAAAATGTTCTGAATTATTAGGAATGAGGACTGCTTTCAAAATGATGACTATGCACACTCTATTCCAGGAAGTACAAGGAAGAAAGTCTATTGCAATTTCAAGGTGAATGGGAATAAGTCAGTGGTTCAGGCTCAATAAATTAGTCAACGGGTGTTCAAAGCCACAGTAAGTTGCGTCAACAATGAGAATTAAAAGAAAAAAAACCTTAGAAATAAGCTTAGATTAAAAGAGACACAGTCCTATGCTGGGCTCTGGGGACTGGAAAATATATATGCTTCAGTCCAATTCAAGGATTCAGTGGCTTGGCCCTATCATCAGCTCGGGATTCAGTGAACAGGTAACAATTAGTATACAGGGAGAAATATAATCTACCTCTCCCTAATCTGAAGAAAATCTGGTGGCCCAATGAAACTCTTAATTCGCAGATATTCTGACAGATGCAGAGGAACAATTCACTGATGACTCAACTAAGACAAACTTAGTTACTGCTTAACAATCCATCTTCACACACACACACAGTGGTAGACAGATTTGTAGTATTTAGTGGGAAGAATTCAGGGGGCAGAGCTCAGAGAATAGTTTACAAAGCACCAGCCAACTTTTGTACTTTTGCCAATAGTCTAGCTTTTCCCAGGTAGAAAACTACAGATGGACAATCAAATAATATTCTTTCTTAGAATTTCTAATTTTGAAAGTAAACTGTAGCTTTTGACTTATCAGTATAGAACCTTGTTAAGATGATCACTGTAAGACCCACTGTCTGATAACAAAGCTGGAAACTAGCTACTGAAACAGTCCATATGAACCCCAAACTGCTAATGTAAGCAACAACATAGCCGCCATCAGAGTTCAGCGAAAAAACTTAAAAGCTTGATGTTTCTGTTGTAGGAATAACCACTGCTGTCCAGACACAGTTCTCATGCTCCAAGTGGGCTCTTTTCTTCTCTTGGTAAAGATCATATTGGTGGGATGTTGTTACAGCTTACCCTGGCAGATTTGCCCATTCTCCAGAATATCAAAGGCTTATCACAACTGGTGACACATTTTCAGAACTCAATGTTGCCATTCCAATCTTTCCAGCTGACACTAGCTGCATCATTGCGAGCAGAAGCCTTAGGCTCCCTGACCTTGCCTACAATTTTTCCAGCATTTCAGGGCATTTCACATTCTGTAAATGCTTCACCTTTTATTTTAAATGAATGGGAAATTTTCAAACACTTCCATGAATATTTTATATTTCCTAATATCTGCAGAATTTTGGTATTCTTGCAGTTGGACAAATTTTTAATTCTACCACCCTCACCTTCTTCTTGTCCACAAGTTTTAGATTACAATTTGGTTACTGAATACCACCACCCCATCGAAGGGGAACGTACCACTTAGATACTTACTATGTGAAGGTTAGAAGGGGCACAAGTTATGTGGGGTGTATAAACCTACATTAAATATTTGCAATGGCACTCTCTCTATGGACAAAGCTCTGATTCTAAGAAGTAAATTAATCATAAGGCATTATAGTTCTTGGTATGGGGAAGAGAATCAGCTATTTTGGGGTGGGTGGGTGATGAAGGGACAGGAAAAAATCCAGCAAATGAGAATGGAAAGCTTTAGGCCTCTGGAGGAATGAATTAAGAAGAAAATATTACTTTGTCTCCTTTACCTAACTCCACTTACTGTCCTGAGTGACTACTCTTTGAGCAATGAAAGATCGAGTTTGTGGTGAAGAGAAAAGACTATAACGAAATAGTTTGAAAACCATGAGAGTTTTGTTGTTTCAGGAAAGTGGATTTTGCTTAAAGTCAACATGTATTTTTCATTCACTTAATACTAAAATGAATCCTGTGACATGGAAAGAGTAGATAATAACACTGATGTTGCAGAGATGCATACCATCATATGAAATTACCACTAGCCAATGAATTGAATGACCTAGAACAACAGACACATTCCCAGAAACATATGTCTCCCATTATTGAATCAAGAAGTAATTAGAAAATTAAATACAGCAAAGGTGTGTATGAGTAAATCAGTAATCCAAACCTCCCAAACCAGAAAAAATTTACAAGATGACTTTACGGGTGAATTATGTCATATATTTTAACACAATTTTTCACCAATTCTTCCCCAAACCTTTCAAGAATTTGAACGGGGTGAAAGATTCCAAAGTTGTTTTATGATGCCAGCTTTATTTGCATAACAAAGCAAGAAAGGACATTAGATGCAAAATATAGAACATTAACCCTGATGAACATGTGTGCCAAAATTCTCAACAAAAGACAAGCAAAATGAATTCAACAACACGTTTAACATATAATACACATACATGAGTACAGGGATTTATCCCTGGGTTTAAGGAGACTTCAAAATATTCAAATCAATAAAGGTGACATGCCACACTAATAGGATGAGAAATAAAACTCACATAATCATCTCAATAGGTGCAGAAAGAGCATTATATATAATGCAAGATCCTTTTAAGATACTCCCAACAAATTAAATTAACCCTGTCAGTGGCATGATATCATATACACACACTTTGTGGACAGAAGGGAAGCAGTTCACTTTGTATTGATTCTTAGAAAAAGGGTTTATATGGACATGCACTATGACTCACATATCATCTAAGTTATAACAATGTTAATAATCTTAAACTATTTATGTACCCATGCTCCTGCAGTAAGCACAGGATGTTAAATGATCAAGGATTGTTTTAAAGTTCATCACGGAACTTCATTATGTAGGTCATCTCTTATCCAGCCGACTGTGCCTGTCTTAGGTTGTCCTCCTCTGAGGATATTACCCAGCATAGGCTAGCCTGCCATCCATACTGGATATATTGAGTAGGCCATTTCTTATCCAGCCTGGATATGTGACATTCCTCACAGCTTGTTTATCAGTTCAGCCCATGGGCTTGTTCTCAAGAGCCTTCAGACAGGGGCTTACAAACACAAAAACCCTAGACAGAAAAGTGGATGAAGAAAATTTGGTGTATATATGCAATGGAATCAATGCTTTGCTTTCCTATCAACAGTGTCCACGGTGTTCATTTTTCTCCACAATCTCACCAACATCTATTTCTTTTCTTTTTGATGAGAGCCTTCTGACAATTGTGAGATCTTTTCTCATTTTTGGTTTATGAAGTCCCTAATAATTTATAACTCTGAACATAATTTCATGTGTCATTTAGCCAACTGTATGTTTTCTACAGAAAATTGATTCAGATCTATCTATTCAGTTCCTACAGACACTTTTTTTAATTAGATTGTTTGGTCTTTTTTGTTGTTGTTTGGTGTATGACTTAGCCTTATAGTTGCATATTAACACTTGATTGGAAAATATCACTTGCAAATATATTCTCCCATTGTGTTGGTTGACTTTTCATTTTATTGATCATTTTTTCTTTAGTGTAAATCTGTTTAGAGTGATACAATCATATTTTGTTAGTTTTGCTTCTGCTTCCCTTGCCAGAGAAGACATATGTAGAATCAAATTAAGTCCAATGTCAGAGTGTACTTCTTATATTTTACACTAGGATTCTTTGTTTTCAGGTTTTATGTTTTATATGCCCAGGAGTGGGAATGCTGGTTCATATGATAAGTTTATTTCTATTATTTTAAGGAACTTCCATAGAATTTCCAAAGTGGTTGCACCAATTTTTCATTCCCACCAACAGCGTTGGAGAGTTCCATTTTCTCCACAACCTCCCAAGAATTTATTTTTTGTAGACATTTGGATGACAGCACTTCTCAGTATTGTGAGGTAAAACATAATTTTATTTTTGTCTTGCATTTGTATAATGATTAGCAATGTGAGCACGTTTTTATAGTCCTGTTTGTCATCTGTTTGTCTTGTTTAGAGAATTGCCTTCTACTCATTTTCTGTCTGAGTTGTTTGCAGTTTTTGCAATGGAGTTGTATGAACGATTTTTATATTTTAGAAATTAGCCACTTGTTGATTGCATTATTTCCAAATGTTTTCTCCCATTTGGAAGTTCATCTTTTCATTATGTTTATTTTGCTATTTAGAAGCTTTTAAGTTTAATTTGGATCTATTTGATTATTTTGCTCTTAATGTTTTCAGCTTGGAAGAGTGACATAAGAAAATTTCGCTACAATTTATGTCTTGTTTTGCCTATGTTAGTTTCCAGGTGTTTTATTGTGTCATATATTAGATTCAGATATTTAAAGCATTTTGGGCTTATATTTGTACAGTGTGAGGGAGTATTCTAATTTCATTGATTTATATGTTGCTGTCTACCTTCCTCAACATCACTTGCTGAAGACTGTCTTTTATGTATTGTATATTTTTGTTATGTTTGTCATAGTTTAATTGACCATAGGTGTGTTTATTACTGCCTCTGTGCTCTGTTCCAGGGATATAGATGTTTTTTGTTTTCCAGCATTGTGCTGTTTTGATTTCTGTTTTTGTAATATATTCTGAGTTCTGAGAGGGATATGGTTTATGCCTCCAAAATTGTTCTTTTTCCTCATTGTTTCTTTTGCAGTTCTGGTTCTTTTGCAGTTCCATACAAATCTGAGGACTGTTTTAAGTTCTGTGGAAAATATCATTTAGTTCGATCTGAATCACTTTATATCTGTAGACATCATTTGTAGTATGTATATTTTTGCAATATTAATTCCTCTAAAGTAAGACCTTGAGATTTCTTTCCATTTTTTTGCATCATGTTCAAATTTCTTTATCAGTGCCCTATTAATTTTATTATCTTGGATTTTTCATAGGTTTTTCATTTTTTATCTGATTTCATATGGATTTTTTAGAATACTGGAATATTTCATTGTTAGTGTAAAGGAATGTGACAGTTTTTGTATATTAATCATGAAAAATCCTACTTTGCTAAATGTCTTTATTAGTTTTAGTTGTTTTGGTGTGAAGAATCTTTAGGGTTTTCTATATAGATTATCATGTCATCTAAAATAATAACAGTTTTACTTCATTCAATCCAAGTTGAATAATATTTTTTCTTGTGCAATTGCTGTTGCTAGGACTTCCCTTAATGTGTTTAATAGAAATGGTGAGAGTGGGCATCCTTGTTTTATTCCTTAATTTGGCTTTCATTTATTCACTTTTGCATATTATGTTGTCTGTGGGTCTGTAATTAATGACTTTAGTATTGTTGAGATATATTTCCTGAATCCTACTTTGATAAGGGTTTTTTGTTTTTATTGACTCTGCTGTTCTTGTTGTTGTTGTTGTTGCTTCTGTATTAATGAATAAAATTTGAAGTTTGTGAAATTATTTTTATCGATTTATTGGGATGACCACATCATTTTCCCTTTTTCTTTTGTTAATGTGGTGTATCAAACTGATTGATTTCATGTAATTTCAACTTCTCTTATGACCCTGCAATGAATTAAAGTTGTTCATGTTGTATGATTCATTTTTTGTATTGCTGGACTTAGTTTTCTAATACTATTTTTTTGAATTTTTGTATGTATATCAATCAAAAATATATGTTTGAAATTCTCTTTGCTTGTACTTTGTTTGTTGGCTTTGCTATCTGGGTAATGAAAGCTTCATAAAATTAATATGGCAGTTTTCCACATCTTCACTATTTTTGAATAGTTTGAAGAGTAAAATTTCTTCTTTTTATTTTTGTACAGTTTTCCACGGGAGCTGTTTAAATCTGTTCTAATATTTAATGATTTTTTTAAATACAGATTCTATCTTTCTTCTAGTAATCAGTTTGTTCAAATTATTTATTTCTCCTTATCCCTGTCTATTTCCAGACATTTGTATATTTCTTCTAAGTTGTCCAGTTTATTGGCAAGTAAGTTTTGACAAAATGTTCCCTTTTTTGTATATATGAGGGAACAATTGTTATTTCTCCACTTTTATTTCTGAATTTATTTCTTTGAAGCATCACTGTTTTCTTCATGATGCACTTGGCTAGAGGTTTTTTGATTTTACTTATCTTAAAAAGAAAACAAAAAACAAAATCTTTTGTTTTACTACTCTTTTGCATAGTTGTTTTTTCTTTCTAATTTATATTTACACCTGTAGTATTTAGAATCATGTTTTTTTCTTTTTTAACTTTTTAAATTGATTTTTAATAATTTTAAAAGCTGTCTGAAATTCCATTGTAGAGCACAAATTTTTAGGTTCAATGAACATATATACATGTCACATTTTTTCCCCTGTGAGCTCCCATAAGATCTTTTATATATTTCCTTGTACTATACAGTACAATCCTGATTATCTATTCTTCAATTTTGACCTCCCAGCCTATTTCTTCCCACACCCCACCCCTTGGCAACCTAAACTTTTTATTCTCGGCCTGCGAATTTATTTCTGTTTTGTATTTATGCATTTTTGGTTGGTTTGGTTTTGTTTTTAGATTCCACACATGAGCCATCTCATATGGTATTTTTCTTTCTCTTTCTGGCTTACTTCACTTAGACTGATATTCTCCTGGACCATCCATGTTGCTGAAAATGGCATTATTTTGTCGGTTTATAAGAATGACTACTATTCCATTGTATAAATATAACACCTCTTCTTATCCAGTCAACTGTCAATGGACATTTAGGAAGTTTCCATGTCTTGGCTATTGTAAATAATGCTGGATATGAACATTGGGGTGCAGGTGTCATCCTGAAGTAGGGTTCCTTCTGAATTTATGCCGAGGAGTGGGATTCTTGGGTTATATGGTAAGTCTATTCCAAGGCTTTTGAGGAATCTCCATCCTGTATTCCACAATGGCTGCACCAAACTGTATTGCCACCAGCAGTGAAGGATGGTTCCCTTTATTCCACAGCCTCTCCAGCATTTGTCATTTGTGGATATTTGAATGATGGCCATTCTGACTGGTGTGAGGTGATACCTCACTGTAGTTTTGATTTCCAATTCTCTGATAATCGGTGATATTGAGCGTTTTCTGATGTGATTTTTGATCATTTGTATGTCTTCGGTGGAGAATTGCTTAATTAGGTCTTCTGCCCAATTTTGGATTAGGTAGTTTATTTTTTCTTATTCAGATGGATGAACTTCTTATATACTCTGGAGGTCATGCCTTTTTCGGTTTCATATGCAAATATTTTTCCCATTCCGTAGGTTGTCTTTTTGTTTTATTTCCGGTTCCTTTACTGTGCAGAAGCTTGTAAGTTTCATTAGGTCTAATTTGTTTATTCTTACTTTTATTTCTTCTATGAGAAAATTTTCGAGACGTATGTCAGATAACGTTTTGCCTATATTTTCCTCTTAGAGCTTTATTGTATCTTGTCTTATGTTTAAGAATTTTATCTATTTTGAGTTTTTTTTTTTTTGTATGGTGTTCTAGCTTCATTGGGAGTGTTCTAGCTTCATTGAATTACATCGTGTTGTCCAGTTTTCCCAACACCAGTTGCTGAATATTCTATCTCTCTTCCATTGTAATTTCTTGCCTCCTTTGTCTAAGATTAATTTGCCAAACGTTTTTGGGTTCATTTCTGGGCTCACTATTCTGTTCCATTGACATATATGTATGTTTTTCTTCCATTACAGTGCTGTCTTGTTGACTATAGCTCTATTTTATTATCTGAATCATTAGCATAAATAAATGCCACTGATATTTGATGCATAATCTTGTAACCTGCTACCTTGCTGAATTCTTTGATCAGCTGTAGTAAATTTTGTCTGGATCTTGTAGGGTTTTCTGTTTATAGTAACATATTCTGTGCATATAGTGAGACTTTTACCTCTTCCTTTCTAATTTGAATCCCTTTTTCTTCTGTCTCTTGTTTGATTGCTGTGGATAGTACTTCCAAGACTATCTTGAGTAGGAGTCGTGATAGTGTGTATCCTTTTATTGTCCTTGATTTTAGTGGGAAGGATTTGACTTTCTCACCATTGAGTATTATGCTGGATGTAGGTTTGTTATCTATAGCTTTTATGATGTTGAGATATTTTCCCTCTATGCCCAATTGGTGGGAGTTTTTATCACACGTGTATGTTGAATTTTATCAAATTCTTTTCCTACATCAATTGAGATGATCATGTGGTTTTGGTTCTTTCTCTTGTTGATGTGCTGTATTACATTGATTGATTTGCATATGTTGAACCACCCCTGTGTACCTGGCATGATCCCCACTTGGTCATGGTTTATAATCATTTTTCTGTGTTGTTGGATTCTATTTGGTAATATTTTGGTGAGTATTTTTGCGTCTGTGTTCATCAGTGATATTGGCCTATAATTCTCTCTGTTGGTAGTGTCTTTGCGTGGTTGTTGTATCAGGGTGATTGTGGTTTCATGGAATGACTTTGGGAGTATTCCTTCCTTTTCAATCGTCTGGAGGAGTTTGTGAAGTACTGCTATGAGTTCTGCTTTTATGTTTGGTAGAATTCCACAGTGAATCCGTCTGGTCCTGGACTGTTATATGTAGGGAGGTTTTATTTTGCTATTTTGATTTCATTTAAAGTGCTCTGTTTTTTCCAGGGGTCAGTTATGTCTTGATTCTGTCTTGGTGGAGAGTATGATTCCAGAAGATTGTCCATCTCTTCTAGGTAATACAGTTTGGTTCAATATAATTTTCATAAATTTCTCATATGATATTTTGTATTTCTAATTTTTTGTGGTAATTTCTACATTGTCCTATCTTATTTTGGTAATTTGTGCTCTCTCGCTTTTCTTCTTTCTGAGTTTGGCCAGAGGTATGTCGATTTTACTTACTTTTTGGAAAAACCAGCTTTTGAAATTGTTGATTTTTTCCTATGGTCATTTAAATCTCTATTTTATTTATTTCCTCCCCAATATTTATGATTTCCTACCTTCTGCTGCCTTTTGGTTTTTTTTGTTCTTCTTATTCTAATTCATTCTTCTGGTGAGATAAATTGTTTATTTGTGGTTGTATTTCTTTTTTGAGGATGGAGTGTATCACTATAAGCTCCCCTCTCAGCAATGCTTTCGCAGTGTCCCATAAATTTTGTGGGGTTTTGCTTTCATTTTCTTTTGTCTCAAGGTAGTTTTTCATTTCAGCTTTGATTTCTTCATTGACCCATTAGTTTTTTTGAAAACGTATTGTTTAATCCCCATGTTTTCCTTTTGTTCTCCTTTATTTCTCTGTTGTTGATTTCTAGCTTCATGGCATTATGGTCAGTAAAGATGCTTGGGGTAATTTCTAACTTTTAAATTTGCTGAGGTTTCTTTTGTGCCCAAGTTCATCATGAATCCTGGAAAATATTCCACGTGCACTTGAAAAGACTATATATCCTATATTGTAGGATGTGCAATGCTGTGAATTTATCCACCAAGTGAAATATTTCTACTGTATTATTTAACTTCTCTGTTGCCTAACTTATTTTCTGTCTCGACGATATGTCCAGTGATGTTAATGCAGTGTTGAAATCTCCAAATATGAATCCCCCTTTATATCTGTTAGTAATTATTTTATATACTTAGGTGCTCCTCTATTTGTTGCATGTGTATTAACGAGTGTGCTATCCCTATATTGTATCACTCCTTCAATCATTATAAAATGTCCTCCTTTATCAATATGGCCTTTGCTTTAAAGACTATTTTGTCTGAAATCAGTTCTGCAACACCTGCTTTTTGGCTTCTCAAATTATATGGAATACCCTTTTCCATCCTTTCACTCTCAATCTATATGTGTCCTACTCTCTGAAATGGGTCTCTTGTATGCAGCATATTGATGGTTCTTGCTTTATTATCCAGTCAGCCACTCTATGATTTTCAACTAGAGCATTTAGTCCATTAACATTTACAATAATTGATGATAAGCTAGTGTTTACTGCCAAATTGACCTTATATTTGCAGTTGATTTGGTATTTCCTCTTTGTTCCTTTCATCTTCCTTTTATGGTTTGGTCATTTTCCTTTGTATTATCATGAATTTTATTTAGATTTAGTGACACCCTGATAAGTTTTTGTCTTCTGGTTATCCGTTTTTATAAGTCCATTAGATCATTACTATAACTGCTTTTATTAAATGGATAGTAACATGATCTCAAACCCATCCTACTGAGAACAAAAAATTTTAAAAGGAAAGACCAAAAAAAATTCTCTATTTTCCTGCCTCCCTCTCCCACTCTCAAAGATTTGTATGTCTTGTTTTAAAATTTTGTGTATATTTTATTTGTAACTCATGAGTTATCACCTTTCCAGCTGTGAGTTTCACATTTCTGTAGCATCCTGCTGCTTTTCTTTTCAGAGAAGACATATCAATTATTCTTTTAGCACAGGTCTAGTTTTGCTGAACTTTTGAAATTTTTCTTGTCTGTGAAATTCTTTATGAATCCTTCTACCAAAAACGATAGCTTTGCTGGTTAAAGCATCCTAGGTTATAATATTTTTTTCATTCAGGACTTTGAATATATCTTGCCACTCCCTTCTGGCCTGTAGTATTTGTGTAGTGAAATCAGCTGGGAACCTTATGAGGATTCCCTTGTAACTCACTCTTTGCTAGTCTCTTGTTGTTTTTAGGATAATTTATTTATCCTTGACTCTGGCCATCATAATTGTATGTCTTGGTATGGTTATATTTGGGTTCTTGCTTTTTGGGACACTCTGAGCTTCCTATATTGGATATCTGATCCCTTTTCTAAGTTTGGGAAGTTCTCAGTCATGATTTCTACACAAATCTTTGCAATCACCTTTGATCTTTCTTCCCCTTCTGGGAATTTTATCATGCCAAGTTTGGCATGAATTCTATTATCCCATAGGTCCCTTATGCTTTTTTCATTTGTTTCTCATTGTTTCTCTTGTAGCTCTACTGATTGGGTGCTTTCTATTGTCCTGTCTTCTAAGTCACTAATTTGTTCCTCTGCGTTATATAGTCAGCTTTGCTACACCTTTAAATCATTCCTCATTTAAGTCAACGGGTTTACCTATTCTACTCGGCTCTTCTTTATACCTTCCATTTCATTTTTGACATATTTTATATCTCTAAACTTTATCTCTTTTATTTCCTTCAATACTTAGATCACTCCGTTTTGAAATCTTCATCTAGTAGGATATCAATTTCTATTTCACTGATCGTTCTTTCAGAGGATTTCTCTTGTTCTTTAAATTGGGAATGGTTTCTCTGCTTCTTCATCTTTCTACTACCTCTCTGGCATGGTGGTTTATGGAGTATCAGATATCTACTGTGGTCCTAAAGGTGTATATCTACCCAATGCCAATGCAATATTACAACTTAGAAAATAGAAAAAAGACAGAGAGAGATAAAGAATTTTAAAGAAGGGAGAATAAAGGTTTGAAGACGTTGTATAATGAATAATATTTAAGCAAGTGGAAGCAGCATTTTGAAAAATAATGATAATAAATATATTTTAAAAAATTACCAAGGGATTAAAATGGGGGTATATATAATTGAATAAGAAGTAAAAATTAAGAGGGTAAGAGAAAATGGAACTGGTAAAAACAGATTAAAACTAGGGGGTGGTCTTTGTCCTCCTGGAGACTGTGTACTTATAATGTGAAGTCTTTCTTTATTCATTCTGTTTTGGGAGCTCAGCTTGCTGTTCCTTGAGGCCTTCCATTGGAGCCCTCATCTCTGTTGCTCCCTGGGCTTGTCATCAATCAGATCACTCCTACACCCAACACTGGTTCAGGTGCAGCTTTATTTACTCTGGGCTGGCTTGTCACTGCCCTGCCTGATGCTGCAGTCAGATGTTACAGACTGACCAGGCAGGATTGGGCATCACGCCCTCTCCCAGCACCATGGTCAGGGGCTGCATTCCAGCTCAAAATTTGAGGGGCCACCCGCCCCCTCAGGTTGCCGATCACTCTGCTGCTCTGTGCCAATGTACTCTCTGCCTCAGTTTTGCACACAGGAAGGGGGCTCATGGAAGACTGAGGAACAGCCCTGTCCCTGGTCTGGGTCAAAATCCAGCTCCTTGTTTGTCTTGGCAGACAAGTTCTCTGAAGAACCAGGACAGTAGGATCATATTTGCCTCATGCAGTCGACAGTCTCAGTCTGGCCCATGATGCTGCTATGTCCTTAGGTGTAGATGCAGGGTTTGCCCCTACTGCTGCCTGGGGGCAAAGCACCAGTGGCTATGGTGGCTGTGTCTGAGCCCCAGCTCTCTTCACCTACAGACTTTTGTGGATTTTCATATATGGGGATTGCACCCTTCCCCCCACAGGGTACATCTGCCTGGTTGTTTTATGGAGGGCCAAGGTTGTTCTGCCCTGGGCACCCACAGCCATGGCACAAAGCCCACTCCATTTCCCAGGGCCGCCACAGTGCTGCAATTCCCATCTACAACCCAGCTCGAGCAGCACGGTCCTGCCCCCAGCTTCCGGGCTGCATCTTCAGCTGGGTGTCACAGGGATTCTGTGTGCCTGTTTAACTTAGTTCTGTCAGTCAACTTATACTCTGTAAAAGTCCAAGCCTTGGAGGCTCCCGCTCCATCCTGTTGAAATCTCAGTTGGAGAGGGGAGACACAGTGAATGAGCACCAATCCTTCTTAGCTGCTCCCTCCCCGTGGGATCTGTCCCACTCTGTTTTGCCTTTTCTTCTTTTTTCTTCCTTTTCTCATACCAGATTTTTTGCTTCTTTATCTATTGAAGAACACAATGTTCTGTCAGAGTTCTTCAGGTTCTCTGGTTAGCTGAGTGGGTCTATGGATGTGTGTCTTGGTGCATTTGTTTGAAAGGGCGAGCTACAAGCTTCTTTCTCCTCCACCATCTTTTCCTCTCCTAAAGAAAGTCTCACTTTATGGTGGAAGATAAACATAGTCTGAAAAAATGGAAAAGATATTCCATGGAATTTACAAGAAAGTGCAGACTGCAATGCTCAACTCATACAAAATATGTTTTAAAATAAGAGCCAAAATGAGAAAAATTATGAGATTATATAAAGAAAAAGAGATCAATATAAAAATACGGTATTACCTTCATTATATTATATATGGACCCAACACCATAGATCCTAAATATGAAAAGAAATTTTAGTAGACATGAAAGAATCAATTCATTATAAAACAATAAGAGTAGATGAGTTTAACACCTCTATATTCTGATGGCCAGATCATCCAGAAAGAATATCTGTAAGGAGACAGAGGTTTTAATACCATATTAGATCATTTGAACCTAAGTGAGCTATTGGACACTGCATCACAAAAGCAGAACACTTAAACGTTTCAAGTGTGCCCAGGATGTTATCTAAGGAATTAACCACATATTATGTCATGAAATGAGCCTCAGGGACTTTAAGCAAATATAGGTTACAGCAAGTAGTTTTTCTTACACTAAAGTATGATACTGTGCATCAACTCTAGAAAGAAGAATAGGAAAAGAACAAACATGAAGTCCAAGAACATCCTTTAAATAAATAAATTTGAAAATTGTCAATGATGAAATAAAAGTGGTGATGAAATCAAAGAGGTAATAAAATCATACCTGGAGACAAATTACAATGAAAACACAGCTTCATAAAATGTATGGGATGAAGCAAATACAAATCTAAGAGGGAAGATGAGAACAAATCAGGACTCCTACAAGGAAGAAAAAAACCTCATAGAAAGGACCAAGCATACCACACAAAATAACAAGAAATAAGAACAAACAAAACCAAAAGGCAGTAGAATGAGAAATCTTTAATGATTATGTTGAAAATAAATAAAATAAAAGTTGAAAAATAAATTACAAATCATAAAATCAACAGCTTTAATTTTTCTTAAAAATATTAACAAACAGGTAAGCATTTAGCCAGGGTTATTAAGAAATACAGAGATTGGACCCTAACAATATAAGAAATGAAACAGTAGAAATAACATCTGATATTACAGAAACACAAAAAATGATTATGAAAGCACTATGAGCTGTTATATGCAACCAACTGGACGACCTGAAAGAAATGGACAAATTTCTTGAAATGTACAGTTGCCAACACACTGAATTAAAAGAAATCTGAAAACTTTTAAAGAGCTAACAGTATAAGTTAAATAAAATCTATAATTTAAAAACAACCCTATAATAAAATGCCTAGATGCCTTCATTAAAACCACTTTCCCCCAACTATTTCAAAAAATGAAGGGGGAAGGAAAATTCCCAAATTTATTCTATGAGGCCACCATTACCGTGATAACAAAACCAGTCAAAGACACTAAAAAAAAAGAAAATGAAAATGAAAATCCAATATTCTTGATGAATATACATTTAAAAATCCTCGAAATAGTCCAACAAATGAATCCAGCAATACATATAAAGGATTATACACGATGATCAGTTGGATTCCTTCCAGAGTCACAAGGTTGGTTCAACATACACAAGTCAATCAACATGACACATATCTAATAAAGGAAGGACAAAATTCACAAGACAATGTCAATACACAAAGAAAAATCATTTGAAACATTCAACATGCTTTCATCATCAGAACTCTCATGAAAGTGAGTACAATGGGAACATCTCTCAACATACTAAAGGCCATTTATAACTATTTATAATAGGGGAAATGCTGAAAGCCTTCTGGGTAAATTCGGGAAAAATACAAGGATTGCTACTCTCAGCACTTGTGTTCAATAGTAATAGAAGAAAGGAAAAGAAAAAGAAATAAAAGAAATGCAAAATGGAAAAAAGAGTCAAAATTGTCACCATTACAGATGGCATAACAATCTACATAGAGAGTCCTAAGGGCTCCACATTGACTATTATGAACAATAAATAATTTCATCAAAGAAGCAGGGTACAAGATAAATGTAAAGAAGTCTCTTGCATTTCTACATATTAATCATGAGATACTATACAATGGACGTTGAAAGCAATAATAATTAATACCCCATGCCCCCGTATATCTTGGAATAAATGTAACCACATATGTGAAAGACCTAAACACTGAAAATAATAAAACATTGACAAAGAAATTAAAAATGATTCAAAGAAATGGAAAGATGTCTTGTGCTCTTGGATTGAAAGAGTTTATGTTGTTAACATGGCCATACTACACAAAGAATCCTACAGATTTAGTGCAATTCCTGTTATGAAGTTGTAGTATTTTCCACACAACAAGAAAATAAATAATTCTAACTTTTACATGAAACTATTAAAAACTGCCTAAATGATCTTGAGAAAAAACAACAGTGCTGGAGGTATAACCCTCCCAGATACTTTACTATACTACAAAGCTACAGTAATAAAAACAGCATGGCATTGGCACAGAAATATAATCAATAAAAACAGATAGAGAGCCTAGTAGTAATTCCACACAACTATGAGCAATGAATCTATGATAAAAGAGGCATGAGTACACAATGGAGAAAAGACTGTCTCGTCAATGGATGGTGTTTTGAAAGCTGGACATCTACATGTAATACAGTGAAATGAGAGCATTCCCTGACATCATATACTGAAATAAACTCCAAGCGTATTAAGGACCTAAATTTAAGACCTGATACTATAAAACTGCTAGAAGGGATTATAGGTGATACGCTATTGGATATATATCATAGGAATATTTTCTTATTTCAGTCTCCTAAGGCAAACGAAACAAAAGCATAAATAAGCAAATGGGACCTAAAGAAACTTGAAAATTTCTGCACAGCTAAGGACACTATAAGTGAAATGGAAAGACTGCCCATGTAATTGGAGAACATATTTGCAAACAATGCAAGTGACCAGGGGTTAATAGATGTAGGTTAATAGATGTAACATGGATTTAGGTTACACAATGCAAGGTAAAAAACAAAAACAAGAGCAGAGTACCTGAGTTAATAATTTTCCAAAGAAAACATACATATGAGTAACAGGCAAGTGATAAAATTGCTCAACATTACTAATTATTAGATAATTGCAAATCAAAACCACAATGAGTTATGACTTAAAAGTGGTCAAATGGATATTATCAAAAAGTCTACAAATAGAAAGTATTGGAGACGATGTGGAGGTAACAAATCTCTTGTATACTCTTGGTAGGGATGTAAATTGTAAGAAATTGTATTGAAAGCAGTATTCAGATTTGTTTAAAAACTAAAAAGTTAACTACCATATGATCCAGTAATACCTCTCCTAGAAAAAATCTGGGGATAGTAACCTAAATTGAGAAGAATGAATATTCACACCAGCACTGTTTATAATATGCAAGACAGGGAAGCAATCCAAGGCTCCACAGTAGACTATGGACTTAAAAAGTTATGATGTTTCCATAAATATACAATGGAATATTACTCAGCCATGAAAAAGTATAACACATTGCTATTTCAGCATCATGGATGGACCTAGTAATTATTGTGCTTAATGAAGTAACATAGACAAAGACAAAATTATATAATATAATTTATATGTGGATTCTAAAGAATAACAAATATCTGTGTACATCTATATATAGCTGTCTATTGATAGATGACAGATAAATAGATAGAAGGATAATACATGATAGATAAATAGATAGATAGATAGACAGATAGATAGATAGATAGATAGATAGATAGATAGATAGATAGATAGATAGAAAAATAGATATAGACATGATGGAGAGGTAAAGAGATTAGATAGACAAGACTTAAGCCGACAAAAAGAAATGGGGAAAAAATTTATGTTTACCAAAGGGAAGGGAAAGAGAATTGAATAGTAGAACATTGACAGATACAAACTAGTATACATAAAGGAGAGAAGCAACAATGATAATCTGTATAGATCATGGAATTATACACAATTGCTTAAAATAAGTGTATGTTACAATCATTGCAATAATTCATAATGCAATATAATCTACAAAGTTGTTAGAATAACTATGCTGTACATCTGAAACTACACAATATAGTACATCTACTGTACTTCATTGAAAAAAATCTCATCTATAATTTAGTCCTTTTTCCACTGATAGCAGCTTGCTTTAAAATTGTTTTATTTTTACTCTTTACCTTTTATGATTACTGACTCAAATTATTTCTTTTACTGTTGTAAACAGGTCATCGGTTTGAAGTAGCTATATTTATTGCCCCTGATTTCCTATTTTTCACTCTTTAACTCATATAGTATAGAAGCATTTAAAAACATACCCAAAGAAACAGTTGCAACTTTCTCGTGGTATCTCCTTAGCATTTTTTTCAATGTTTTGCATATATTTGTCATTTAATATTTCTAAGAAAATTTCTTTTCTACACCTCTTATTAGGTGTTTCTTTTTTTTTATCACATTGAGGATTTGTTTGTCAGGTAAATTCTTTATTTTCACTTTATAAATAAGACAGCTGAAATGTCAGAACATAAATAGATAAAATAATGATTAAAAATAGAAACATTCAATCAAAATAAATAATGGCTTTTGAAAGATAAATAAAATTGATAAACTTTAAACAGACTCATGAGAATAAAAGAGTACAGATTAATAAGCTCAGAAGTAAATGAAAAGTTACCTCTTATATCAAAGAAATCCAAAGCATCATATGAAGATACAACAAATTATATGTAAATAAAATGGAAACCCTAGAAGAAATATACAATTTCTGAGAAAGACATAATCTCTACGATGGAATGAAAAATAGAAAATAGGAACAGATTAGCACTAATGAAATTGAATAAGTAATTAAACAAATTCTCCCAAGAAACAACATTCCAAGCCTAGACAGCTTCACAGGTGAATTCTGCCAAACATTTAGAGAAGAGCTATCACCTATACTTCCCAGAGAATTCCAAAAATTTTCTGAGGATGGAAGGCTTCCTATCCCACATTTCTCTATCGCACTACTACTAAAACTGGAACAAAAACCTCAAATAATTTCAGGTTAAATACTACTGATAATCATAGATGCAAAAATCATCACTGAAATGTTAGCAAAAAAAATACATGAACAAGTTTATATATTATGATTAAGTCCATTTTAATCCAGGGATGCAAAAGTGATTCATTACCTACAAATTATTCAGTATGATACACCACAGTAACAAATTAAAGAATAAAAAATATATAGTCACATCAAAAGAGTCATAAAATGTTTTGACAATTCATTAACAATTTAAGATTAAATTTCTCCTCAAATTGTGCATGAGGAAACATACCTCAACACAGTTAAGGTCATATAAGACAAGAACTCAGCTAACATGACACTCACTGATTAAAAGCTGAAAGCATCTCCTGTAAGAGCAGGAAGAAGACAAGAATGCTCACTCTTACCACTTTTATTCAGTATAGTATAGGAATACCTAACCATAGCTATCCAAAATAAATGGAAATATATTATAGCTAATTAAGAATAGGAGTAAAAGTATCTGTTTGCAGATGGCATACTTTAAACAGAAATTCTATAGATGTCACCTCAAAATTACTAGGGCTTATCAATGCATTTGGTAAAATTTCACAATGTAAAATTAACATACAGAAATCTTGCATTTCTTCACACTAAAAACAAGCTAACAGAGAAAGTGAGGGAACTGTCCATTTACAGTTGCATTACAGAAAATAAATCAAAAATTATATCAAACCAAGTAGGTAAAAGACCTGTACACAGAAAACTATAAAATATTTATAACAGAAATTGAAGATAATGCAAACAGATAAAAGGATATACTGTGTTTGTAGATGAGGAAAGTAATATTGTTTAAATGACAGTACTAGCCAAGAAAATACACAAGTTAAATTCAGTGCCTATCAAAATACCAAGTGTATTTTCAGAATTTACAGTAAATAATTGTAAAATTTACGTGTAAACACAAAAGAGTTGAAATCACTAAAAAAAAGCACAGAAAAGAAAAGAAACATAAACACAAACAACTTTGACAAAGAACAAAGAGGATGTATCAATTCCCCTGGTTTAAAACTATAATACAAAACTACAGTGATAAAAAGAATATGGTAGTCAGACAGAACAAAGAAAATAGTGGAACACAAAGAATGACTGAAAATGAAATCAGACAGTTATGGTCATTTTGTACATTACAAATATGAACATACAGTGGGGGAAAGGTAATAAACAGGCATATGAATCCAGTCAACATCACTAACCATCAGAAAAATGCAAGTCCAAAACACAATAAGATTTTATGTCAGTACTGTCAGAATGAATATTATCAAAAACATAACAAATAAAAGTGTTGGTGAGGATGTAAGAAAAACAACCCTGATGCACTGCTGGAGTGAATGTAAATTTGTGCTGCCACTGTGGAAATCAGTATGCAGTTTTATCTAAAAATTTAAAATGAAATATAATCCAACATTTCCATATCAGTATACTTGTTCCAAGAAAATAAAGAGACAAACTAGAAAAGATAAATTCAAACCTATATTCACTGCAGCATTGTTTACAATAGAGAGGATATAGAAGCAAATTAATTGTTCATCAATAGATGATGGAAAAATAAAATGTGTGTTTATAGTATATATATCTACAAATCTATATTTTCTATTTTTATATTTCATTGATTTATCTGAATTTATATATTTATATATATGCACACACACAGATAAAAATACAATGGGTTATTACTCAGCTATAAGAAGAATAAGTTCTCCATTTGCAACAAAAGGTAGCTCAAGAGGGTAATATGCTAAGTGAAAAGAGTCAGAAAGAGAATGACAAATGCTGCATGATTTTACTCATATTTGGAATTTAAAAGAAATGAACATAACACAACAGAAAAGGAGATACAGATATACAAAGAAAAAGGTTGTTCCCAATAAGGAGGGACTTGGTGTGAGGAAAAAGAAATATTTGACTAAAATTAAGAGAGAAAATTTTCCAGTTGCAAATTAAATGAATCAGGGGCAAGAAATGTGCTCTATGGGGAATAGTAAATAACTATGAAATATCTTTAAGGAGCAACATATCATAACTAGATATATTCTGGTGATCAGTTTGAAATGTACTAAAAATAGCAAACAGTACATTGTGTAAGAGGAACTAACGCAGTTTATACATTAAAGTACAGTTCAAAAAGAAAAATAATTATAGAAAAAAATTAGATTTGTAGTTAACAGAGGCAGGGTTTGGAAAAGCAGAATTTGATTAATGCAGTCAAAAGCTACAAACCACCAGCCTTAAAATGAATGTATCCTTGGGATGCCCCATAGTAACATGAAAATTACAGTTAATAATACTTTATGTTATATATGAATGTTGTTAAGGGAGTATACCATAAGTTTTCTCATCACAACCAAAAGGCAAATTGTATCTCTTTAATATTGTATCTAAATTAGATAATGAATTCTCCCTAAAGTTGCTATGATATTTATTTCATGATAGTTGTAAATCAAATCACTATCCTGTGCACCTAAAATTACACAATATTCTACACAAATTATATCTCAATAGAAGCGGAAGGAAAAATGGAAATTCAATATTCACTTATTCCCATGTCATTTCTCATGATTGTTTCTGCAGCAAGTAAACTTGAGTCATGATATACTTATCCTAGGTAAACATACTAATAAATAAGTGATTCTAATAAATTATACATAAAGATACTAATAAAATTAGTGTTTTACCATGCCTTAAACTTTCTTCATGTTAACAGCCCACTGATTCTGTAGGCATCAAAATTTTACTCTGTGTATTCATCCGAGAATAGGGAATGGATACAAATTTAAAACTGGCTGCTCTTGCTGTGTGTGATAAAGTTCACTGTCTCTGACCGATGTTCTCATCTCCCCAACAGCATCTGTAAGTAATGAACATGCTAGGTTTCTAAAAATCTCAGCATGGTAAAATCTCATAGCTCCTACAATTCTTAACTGTTTTGCAATGGGATTGCAATACTGACAAAGACTTGATTTTGGATAACAATGTGGTGTTTTCTCATGGTTGCATTAGGGGATGTGAGGATAATCCCTGAGATCCACAACAAACTATCTTGCTCAAGTACTGGGCAAAGAAGTGTAAAAGTTCTGCATCATCAGGTCTGAGGACTGCTTTCAAAATGATGACTGTGCTCACTGTTCTCCAGGAAGTTCAATGGAAGGAAGTTTATTGCAATTTCTAGGTGAACGGGAATAATTCAGTGTGTCAGTCTCTATAACTTAGTCAAGGGGTGATAAAAGCCAAAATAAGTTGTGTCAACAATGAGAATTAGAAGAAAAAATATATTAGACATAAGCTTAAATTATAAAGGAGACACAGTGCTGTGCTGGGCTCTGGGGACTGGAGAATTTATATGCCTCAGTCCAATTCAAGGGTTCAGTGGCTTGGCCCTAACATCAGCTCGGAATTGAATGAACAGGTAACAATTAGTAAACTGGGAGAAATATAATTTACCTCTCCCTGATTGGAATAAAATCTGGTTGCTCAATGAAATTCTTAATTCACAGAGATTCGCCAGATGCAGAAAAATAATTCACTGATGACTCAACTAAAAAATTAGTTACTGCTTAACAATCCATCTTCACACACACACACAGAAGAAGAAAAATTTGTAGTATTTAGTGGGAAGAGTTCTGTGGACAGAGCTCAGAGAATAGTTTTCAAAGCACCAGCCAACTTTTGTACTTTTTCAAATAGTCTAGGTTTTCCCAGGTAGAAAACTACAGATGGACAAACAAACAATATTCTTCTTTAGGATATCTAATTTTAAAAGTAAACTGTAGCTTTTGACTTATCATAATAGAACCTTGTTAAGATGATCACGGTAAGACCTTTTGTCTGATATGAGAGCTGGAAAATAGCTGCTGAACCAGCCCAACTGAACCCCAGACTGCTAATGTAAGCAGCAACATAGCCACCATCAGAGTTGAGCTGACAAATTTAAAACCTTGATATTTCTGTTGTAGGAACAACCACTAATGTCCAGACACAGATCTCCGTCTGCAACTGTTCTCGATTCTTCTCTTGGTAAAGCACATATTGATGGGATGTTGCAAGAGTTAATCCTGTCCCATTTGCCCTTTCTCCAGATTATCAAAGTCTTTCTTCACAACTGGTGATATATTTTCTGGACTCAATGTTGCCATTCCAGTCTTATCAGGTGACACTGGCTGCATGATTATGAGCAGAAGCCTTAAGCTTCCTGAACTTGCCTACAATTTTTCCAGCATTTCAGGGCATTTCACATTCTGTAAATTCTTTACATTTTATTTTCAATTAATGAGAAATAGTCAAAGAATTCCATGAATATTTTATATTTCCTAATATCTGCAGTAATTTGGTACTCATGCAGTTGGACAAATTTTAATTCCACCACCCTCACCTCTTTCTATTCCACACAATTTTGATTGCAATTTGGTTACTGAATACAATCACCCCAACCAAGGGTCTAGTACCTCTTAGATACTTCCTGTGTGAAGGTTACAAGGAGCACAAGTTATGAGGGGTGCATAAACCTACATTAAATGTTTGCAATAGCACTTTCTATTCTGGACAAAGCTCTGATTCTAAGAAGTTAATTAATTAGAAGGCAGTATAGTTATTATTATGGGGAAAAGAATCAGCTATTTTGGGGAGTGTGGGTGATGAAGAGAAAGGAAATTATCCAGCAATTGAGTATGGAATGCTTTAGGCATCTGGAGGCATAAATTAAGAAGAAAATTATACTTTGTCTCCTGTACCTACCTCCACTGTCTTGTGTGACTAGTACATGGGCTATTAAAAGAGCTAGTTTGTGGTGAAGAGTATAGACCATAACGAGATAGTTTGAAAGCCATGAGAGTTTTGTTGTTTCAGGAAAGTAGATTTTGCTTAAAGTCAACATGTATTTTTCATTCACTAAATAGTAAAATGCTTCCTGTGTCATGTGCTGTGCATACTATGCTGGTATCCAAGTTAGACAAGTGAAGGGGGATAGACAGAAAATATCTGGAGGAGGTGGTTTCTGTGCTGAGATGGGGATAGTCTAAATAGGTAAAAGGAGGACAACCAAAGTCCAAGTGTGAGCTGGGGTAAAAGTGTTGAGGTTGGAGCTAACATTGTTGACAAGCATTTGCCTGGATGTATCTTCAGATACAGTGAAACATAAAGATATTCCAAGGTAGTCAAATGCCAGATTTATAAAGAAATGACTAAACTAAGTTGAGTTTGTGGGCTTAGATTTGGAAAGGCATTAAGTGCCACCCTGAGGACATAAGCTTGTCTTTGGCTGGAACATAAAAGCAACATAAAGTATTGACTAGAAAATATAGGGTAGACTCTTAGGACAGGAAATGAAAGCACCAATTGGAATGCTTTGACAACAGCACAAATAAGACCATAGATAAAATTACTTCTTAAATTCTACCACATCCTGAATGTGCCATCTGAGACTACATAACGTGATCTTTATGATTCCAGGGATGACATAATAGAGACCATGATCCCTGGGCCGGTTCCTACATTTATCTTCTGTTCCAACCAATGTTAACTTAACACTTTTAATACTTTCCAGGATGAACCAGAAACCACTTAAAACTATTCCATCTCTCCATGTTTTTGTCATTCTCCAAATTCTTCCATTTTCTCTTCTTCCTTACAAGAAATTATTTAAATTAACTCCCATATTGTTCCATCAAATGATCATATTAATCAAATATCTACTTTTTTCTAATAATGGTAACTTTGTCTCCCATTTAACTCTTAACTCTGTTTTAAAAAATAAGGTAAATACAGGTACAACACTATGTTTACTGTTCAAATAAGAAAATAGCAGATATTTGTCGACATTTGCCAACATCAATTGTAATCTTTGTTATCCTGTATAATCTGGTAGTCCTCTGGTAGATCAGTTGTAATTAAGATGACATTCATAAACTGAAGATGTCTGATGAGTTTGCCTTGAAAGAGAGGTAGCTGATGTATCAGCTATCACTTGCACTGGAAAATGTGGGTTCATCCCTGCTTGAAGTTTAGAAAAGTGACCTTCAATGGCAGATAGGTTGTGATATCTATTTGGAAAAACAGAAGGCTCCACCATCTGTCCAAATTAATTCCTTTTTGGGAGACAAGATGCTGTACTGAGAGGTAGAAGTTCTAGTTGAAATGAAGTTCACAACACGGCCATTTGCTTCAGTGTAGCTGCTTTGAGAGTGCCTGTGGGGAGTGGTCAACTGATTTAAAATACCACGTTGATCCACTGCAATTTCTCCTGGTGGTCTAAATGAAATTGATGATGGAGGAGAAAAATCACATCTAAATGTGGTATTTGTATCACCAATTATGTGGCTAGTAGAGGGCTTTCTTATTAGAGTCATGTTTAAATTTGCAGAGGTAAAAATGCACTTTCTCCACTAGTGTCAGCCACAAAACCAGAATTATGAATTACCCACATTACCCACTGCTATATATTGCTTCTTGTTGAAATCTTCAGCCTATTGAGATACCAGAGGGGTATGTTTAATCCCAACCCTTCTTTTTATTCTCACTAAAATCTGGGGACAGCCTCGTTTAAAATTTGGATTATGGTAGAACTGCAGTTACAACCAAAGGAGAAACATTTTAGTAATAATTTGAACCAAAATGCAACACTAAAAAAGCCTGAACTATATAACCTCAGATTTCACGTTTACACTGCAAAGATAATATCATCAAATATGAAGAATGCTGACGATATTTTGAAGTTCCTTATTTGGAAAATACACATTTACATATTATAGTCATTAAATTTAAAAAGTTAGCATTTACAGTAACGGTGAATGCCTCTTTTCAAAAGCAGCTTTAATACCTTTATATAGATTTCTGGAAAGATTCATAGTTGCAAGCAAAGTTTCTTATAATCGGAACACTTAATGCACTGTCCTCATTCTTTAGAAAAATAAAGGATTTTAGCCTTAGTAGTTTTATACAATTTTCAAAATTAACTGTAAATTTATATTACCATAGATTGATGTACAAAATAAACTTTTATATATAAGTTACCAAGTGGTAACTAAAGTTTCTGAATACCTTGCTTAAAACAGAGACATTTTTTCCTTCTGCCAGAAAGTCTGCTAGACAAGCAGATCTTTGAAAATTCTGCCACACTTTACTAAACCCGTAAAGTTTAAGCTGTCTAACTGAACTTTTCATACTTCCAGTTTCAAATATTCTGAAAGGGGTCTTTCTTTCCAAAACTTCCTTCTTAAAGACATCTTCATCAATCACTATGGAAGTTCCATTATTATCCCACCAGATGGATTTAAACTGGTAACTCCCAGCCATTTTCCAGAATTTTCCTGGAAATGTCAGAGAACGAAAATAATTATCGTCATCTGGTCCAGAGAAACAATGTGTGTAACATGGCGTTTTTATCAAGGATTCTTCAGACAAATTCTGAAAAGCATTTTCTTCAATAATAGACCTCAAGTCCAAGTCCTCAGAGAATGTTTGATCACACAATAGAGATCTACCAGAATTTCCTGAACCAGTTGCTCCAAATTTATGAGACGCATCTTGAATTTCTGAGGAAACATGTGCCATTTAATATAATTTTTCCACAGCTATTTTTCTAATCTGCATGATTTTGAACACTGCAGCTTCAAATTCTGCTTTGGCAGGCCTGCACAGATAAACTGCTAGGCCATCACTATGGTTCTCAACCTGAGTAACTGTGACATCACAAAACGACTGGTCTCTTAGCAACTCAATTTTAACATTCAGCCAGTGTTTATTCTCATTCATCCAGTTAAAATTAAACATATAGGATGCTTATTTTTATGGTGTGATCTGCAATTATTTTCCCCACAAAATCTTTTTAAACAATTTAATATTGGGGTCTATTAAATAAAACCAATCTCCATCATTTTGTACACAATTTTATAACAGATTGGTGAACAGAGTATAAGTAATGCACAAAATATATAAAATAATTTTAAAGTTTTGGAAATTAAAGAGAAATTTGTTTAAAACCTGTACAGAAAAGGTATAAAAATTTCATCATCATTTGTAATTAAAGTGAAACATAATTTGATTTGGAAATGGAAGTAGGTATTTATCTGTGTATTGTACAATAAGTAGCTCTATATTCAAAACATGAGAAGAATAAACATCACTTTATTTCTTATGTTAATATATAAATGGTTAGTATTTATGAAATAATTTTAAATAAAGATAATCAATCAAATTTAAGAAATCCCAAAGGGGGGATTTTTGTTTTAAATTGTAATTTAGTGCTATAATTGAAGCAAATATAATTTAATATTCTATATTAAAATTGCAAAAGAGACAATCTTATTGTATATTACAAATATTTATTTTTGCCATTCTTTCACTTAGAGGTTTATCAGTCCCTAGAAGTAATAAATTTTCTTGTCATCTTTATAATCCATATCCTTAGGGCTTCTGTTAAGTGTTCCAAAATGATGTTGATAAATAGACTTATGCACAAGATCCTGGGTTCAATAAGCAGTGCCTCAATTAAGGGGCAAACAAACAAAAAATCAAAAAACAAAGATATAACAGTATATGTCGGTTGGGGTGGAAAATATCAGGTAATGTATTTTAGGAAACAATATGTTTCTCAGTCCTGAAACTGTTGGCATTGTTAGTATAATACGGCATTTTAAGGCAAGTGTTTTGCGCACTAATTGTAAATAATAGCTATGTTCTGTATCAGTAAACTGTAGTAAATCCAGTTCTACCAAAACTTATATTATTTATTTAGAAATGAATTCCATTAAACATAAGCAAAATTCAAAATGAGAGATAAAATTTTAAATAAATAAATGTACCCTCAAGCTGCAATGTAAATTTTTCCTTCACTATGTGTATATTCCATTCTAAATAAATATTAGCATTCTGAATACATGGCATATTATAAGTATTATAAACTATAGTTAAGTAGGATTTAGTCCTGATTCATAAATAATATTTAACATACACAAAATAAAATATGTGATACAATCCCTTTAAAAAACAAAGAATTCAAAAATAACAATATCAAAATATGTAGGAAAATTATTGACAGATCTGATCTTAACTTTTTATAAAAATATTCTTAAATTCGCTCTAGATAGAATGTAACTAAGCATAATAAAAGCCATATATGAAAAACCCATGGCTAACATCAAGTGCAATGTTAACATACAGGAAGGTTTTCCTCTGGTCCATTAATAAGAAAAAGTAGCTCATTTTCACAAGTCCTAAATAACACTACTAGATGTCCTAGCCATAACAACTAGTCAAGAAAAAATATAAAATTCATCCAACTTGTAATAAAGCAGTGAAGTTTTTACAGATGACATATTTATGCATAGATGGAAAACTCCATAGACTCCTTCAGTGGGTATTACAAATAATGAACAAATTTAGTAAACTTGCAGAATACAAAATCAATGTACACATATCCACTGCATTTTTGTATAGTAACAACATATTATCAGAAAGAGAGATTAGTAAAACTATTTGGTGTAAATTTATACCAAAAAGAATAAAATAGGAATAAATTTGATAAGTGAAACAAAACTTATGAACATACATCTATAAATTATAGGTGCAAGAAATATAAGTAAACAATATAAATCAAAAAATATTCTGTGCTCATGGATTGTATACAATGTGAGGAAATATTCTAATGTATCTTTTACATGTTAAAACTCCCCAGCAGTAATTATTGTGGAGAATGTCTTTTCTTAATTTTATACTCTTGCTTCCTTTTTCATGGGTTAATTGATAATAGGTTTGAGGGATTATATCAGGGTGCTCTATTCTCTTCTATTGATTGGTGTCTGTTTTTAAGCCAGTATCATGTTATTTTAATTATTAAATCTTGGTAGGACTGTTTAACATCAGAGAATATTACATCATTAGATTTAATACTCTTTTTCATGATTATTTTGACAACTCATGATTGTTGTGTTTACATACAAATTTTAAAATTATTTGTTTTATTTATTGGAAAAATCTCATGGGTATTTTCAAATCAATCACACTAAATGTAGATTCCTTTGGGTAGTATGGTTGTTTCAACCACATTTTTCACATCATTAACATAAGAGATCATTTCATTTCTTTGGATCAGTTTTAATTTCCTTTATCAATATTTTCTGTGTTTTAACATTTAGGTTTTCACCATATTTGTTAACTTCATTTATAGGTGTTCTTTACACATATATACAATTATATAAATAATAATTTTAAACTCGTTTTCTACACAAATACAGCAGGCAGAAGTCAGTGGCAAGACATATTCAAAGTCCGGAATGGAAGAAAGCTGTAATCTAAGATACTTTATCAAACAACGCTATCTTTTAGAATAGAAGGATAGATAAATAACTTCCATACTAGCAAACACTTAAAGAATTTAGCAAGAGAAAAGGAAATAATGAAAGACCTACTCTAAATAAAAAAGAAGCAGGATGATATACAAAAGAGAAAGGCATAATTAGAAAGGCAACATCTACAATGATTTACACAAAATAAATATGAAGTTGTAAAAGAGGACATCAAAATTTTTAAGGGTCAGAGAGTGAAACAGGAAAATACAGAGTGTTTTCTTCTTGTTTCTGTTCTCTGAAGGATGGGTTTGAGTTTGTATTATTATCAGTTAAAATAAACAAATATAGTACAGGTGAAGATACATACAAAACAAGGTTACCCTAAGTCAAAAGCTTACAATGAAGTCACAAAGCCAAAAAGAAAACAAGATAATAAAAGAAAACTTATCAAGCCACAAAAACAAAAAGAAATGTACAAAAAGAAAATTCCAAATCCACTGGAGAATGAAGTTCAATATGGAAATAAACACCCATCTATCAATAATTATCACAAATGATAATGGACTTAGTTCTTCAATCAAAAGATATATACTGTCAAATGGGATAATATAACAAGACCCTACATTATAAAGCATAGAAGGCACCCACTTTAGTAAGAGGAACACACATCAATTGAAAGTCAGAAAGTGGAAAAATTTATTCCATGCAAATGCATATGACAAGAAAGCATGACTAGCAGTACCGACTTCACACAAAGAGACTTTACAAAAAAGGCCATAGAGACAGATAAACAAGGACATGATATAATATTAAAGGAGAAAATCAAAATGGGGTATTATACACATTAAATATATGCACTCAATATAGGAGCACATAAATACAAAAAGCAAACACTAATAGATAAAAATAGAGAAATCCCTGGGAACACAAATAATGTAGGAGACTATAACTCCCCATTACCTTCCCTGGCCTGGTCTTTCACACAGAAAATTAATACGGGAACAAAGATATTAAAATACATTATAAATTAATTGGAGATGCTTGATATTTTCAAAATAGTACTTCTCCCCATAACAGAATATACATTCATTTCCTGTGCACAAGGAACATTTTCTATGAAAGATTATGTACTCAGGCACTCAAGAAGCCTCAACAAATTGAAGAAGATAAAAATTATTTCAAGCATCTTTTCTGAGTATAGTACCATGAAACTAGAAAACAATCACAGAAAAACAGGGAGAAAAAATGACAGCATCCAGATTAAAAAACATGGTACTAAAACAAGGGGGTGAATTGATGAAATAAAAGAAGAAATTAAAAAATATCTTGAGAAATATGACAAAACACTGCACAAAGTCTTTGGAATACTGTTAAAGCAGGCTTAAGAGGGAAGTTCATAGTGACAAAGCTCTCCTCAAAGTAGAACAACAATTTCAAATATATAATGTAACATTCTATGTAAACTAATCAAGAAAAGAAGAGCAAACAAAACCAAAAGTCAACAGAAAGAGGGAAAAAATAAAGATCAAGGAAGAAATAATTGAAATAGATTTTAAAAAATAGAAAGAAATCAATCAATGCTTTTTTGAAATACTAAATAAAAATTGACAAATCTCTGGACAGGATCACTAACAAGAAAAGAGAGAGAACACAAATAATATTAGAAATGAAAATGCAGAAACTACAAAGAGATAAAAAAATTTACAATATATCATAAGGGAATACCATGAGCAACTGTATGGAAACAAACTGGATAACAAGGAAGAAATGGAGAAGTTTTTGGAAACATTCAGCCCACCAATATTGCATCAAGGAGAAGTTAGCCATTTGAACATACAGATCACCAGAAATCGAACAGACTTATCAATAAAATAAAAAATCTCTGCAAAAAAAATTCAAACCCAAATACCTTCACTGGGGAAATTGACCAAACATACTATGAAAAATCCAAACCAGTCCTCCTCAAACTCTTCCAAAAGATTGATATGGAGAGAATACTCCCAAACTTACACCATAAGGCCAACGTCAACCTGATACAATAACCAGACAAAGACACTACCCCAAAAAGAAAACTATAGCCCAATATCATTGATAAACATAGAAGTAAAAGTCCTTGAGAAATTATTAACAAACAGAATCCAAAAGCATGTAAAAAAAGATCATGAACCATGGACAAGTTAAGTTCACCCCAGGAACACAAGGACTGTTGAACATATGCAAATCAATCAATCAATTGTGATACACCATATCAACAAAAGAGAAGGCAAAAACAATATGATCATATCAGTAGTTGGAGAAAAAACATTTGATAAAATTTAACACCTATTTGCAATAAAAGTTCTTATCACAGTGGGCATAGAGGGACCATAACTCAACATAATGAAAGCAGTTAATGACAAACATATAGCCAGCATAATACTCAGTGGTGAACAACTGGAACCCTTCCCACAAAAACCTGAGAGAAGACAAGGATGCCCATTATCACAAATTAAATCACATATAGTCTTGGAATTCCTAGCTACAACGATCAGGCAAGAAAAAGAAATAAAATTATTCAGACTGGAAAAGAAGAGGTAAAATTGTCACAATATGCAGACATGACACTATATATAGAAAACTGTAAAAGCTTCACAAAAAATACTTAGGCTAAAAAGGGAACTGGGCAAGGTAGCCAGAGTAATGTACAAAAACCAATTACATTTCTTTACATAAACATTGAATCAACAGGAAAACAAATTACAGAAACTACCACTTTTATAACTGCACCCAAAATTTTAAAATGCTTAAGAATAACTCTGACCAAGGAGGTGAATGACTTGTACATGGAGAACAAGTAAACATTGATTGAGGAAATCAAGAAAGATTTGAAGAATTGAAAGATACACAATGGTCTCGTAATGGAAGAAATAATACTGTTAAAATTGCCATACTACCCAAGGAAATCCACAGACTTAATCTGAGTTCCTATCAAATTATTCAAAATATTTTTTAGGACTGAAACAAATGATCATAAGGTTTATATAGATACAACAAAGATCCAAAATTTCCAAAACAATATTGAAGACAAAGAAAGAGGCTAGAAGAATAAACTGCCTGGTCTCCATACACTATTGCAGAGCTACAATAATCAAAACGTCATGATATTTGTACAGAAACAGGCATATGGACCAATGGAACTGAATAAAGAGCCTTGGAATAAATCTACAGGCCTATGTTCGATTAATATTTTACAGAGTAGCCAAGAATATGACAGAGAAAAGACCATCTCTTCACCAACTGGTGTTGGGAAAACTGGATAGCAGCATCAGGGCTATGGAGTTAGAACACTCCTTCACTCCATACACAAGAATAAACTCAAAGTGACTTGAAGACTTAAATGTAAGGCAATACACAGTAAATCTAGAAGAAAACATACACAAAGCACTCTGAGATAAATCGCAGCAATAATCTCCAAGAACAGCATACCCAGGTAATGGTGTAAGAGCAAAATTAATAAATGGGACCTAATTAAACTTATAAGCTTTTGCACAGCAGAGGGAACCATAAACAAAGCAAAATGACAACCAACAGGATTTAAGAAAATGTTTAGAATTGATGAAACTGACAAAGGCTAAATTTCCATATTTAAAGACTTCATACAACCTAATAATAATACTTTAAAAAAAACAAGAAACCCAATCTGAAAATGGGCAGAAGCCCTAAACAAGCAATTCTCCATTAGAGACATACAAATGCCACACAGATATATGGAAAAATAATTGCTCACTTTCATTATCAGAGAATGGCAATTCAAAACCATAATGAAGTATCACCTCTGAATAGTCATAATGGCCATCATTCAAAAGTCTACAGACAATAAATGCTTGGGAAGCTCTGGAGAAATGGAACCCTCCTACACTGTTGTCAGGAATGTAGTTTCGTGCAGTCATTGTGGAAAACAGGATGGCGATTCCTCTAAAGAATAAAAATAGTCTTAACATATGATCCAGCAAACCCACTTCTGGGTATATATCAAAGAGAAACCACAACACTGTAAAATGATTATGAATCATTAAAAAATGTAAAAAAAAAAAAAAAACAGAAACCAAATTCAAAATGTCACCTGCACCCAAATGTTCTTAGCAGTGCTATATAAAAAAGCCACGACATGGAAGCACCATAATTGTTCACCGTCAGATAACAGAATACAGATTTTATGCCATATTTACACAATGGAATAATATTCTGCCATAAAAAATGATAAAACAAGACATTTGCAGCAAAATGGGTGTCCCCATAATGTGTCATTCTAATTGAAGTAACCCAGAAAGAGAAAGAAAAATAATACATGACATGATATATGTAGAACCTTAAAAAAAAATTTTGGATGAGAACACTATGATTTCATCTACAAAACTGAAACAAACTTGCAGATCTAATTAATAATATTTTGGTTACTGCTGAAAGGGGTAGGAGAGGATATATATGGGAGATGTAGATTTATAAATGTTATCTACTATATATAAAAATAGATTTTTCTAAATTGTCTTTTGTATGATACAGGGCAGTATGTTAAATATTGTGATGTTAACTTTAACAGGCACACAAATATATGCATGATGTGGGACACTGTGCTATACACCACAAATTAACACATTGTAAATGGCAGTATTTCAATGATAAATAAATGAATAAATAATAAATAAGTAGGTAAATACATAAATAAATAAATAAATAATATTTAATAATAAAAGAAATACAAAAATTCACATTACTTTAATTTGCACATCAAGAATTTAGGAGAAAACAGAAAGAAGAAGAAAATTGAATGAATGAGAATAAGTGAAATAACAAGAGAAACAATTGAAAATATAAAAAGTAAAACCTAAGTCTGATTGTTTTAAACATAAAGTGGACAAACATTTAGGATGGCTAAGAAAATAAAGACTCATATCAACTAAGAAATAAAACAGAAGATATTACCACTGGTGTTGTAGAGATGCATAGCATCATAAGAAATTACCACTAGCCAACAATTTGAATGACCTTGAACAAAAGACAAATTCCCAGAAACATATGTCTTCCAATACTGATTCAAGAAGAAATTAGATAGTTAAATAGAGGAAAAGTGTGTTTGAGTAAATCAGTAATCCATACTTCCCAAACCAGAAAATATTTACAAGATGACTTTACTGGTGAATTCTGTGATATATTTGAAGAAAATTTCTCACCAATACTTGCCCAAACTATCCAAGAATTAGAACGGGATGTAAGTATCCAAACTTGTTTTACGATGCCAGCTTAATTTGCATAACAATGCTAGAAAGGACATTATATGCAAAATATAGAATATTATCCCTGATGTGCATATCTGCCAAATTTCTCAACAAAACACTAGCAAAATGAATTCAAAAATACATTTAACATATCATACACATACATGAGTAAAGGGATTTATCCCTGGGTTTAAGGATACTTCAAAATATTCAAATCAATAAAGGTGGCATGCCACACTAATAGAATGAGAAATAAAACACATATAATCATATCAATAGGTGCAGAAATAGCATTGTATATAATGCAACATCGTTTTAAGATACTCCCCAAAAATTAAATTAACCCTGTCAGAGGCACGATAACATATACACACAAACACTGTGTGGAGAGAAGCGAAGCAGTTCTCTGTTTATTGAGTCTTAGAAAAAGGGTATATATAGGACATGCAAAATGCCTCACATATCATCAAAGTTACAACAATGTTAATAATCTTAAGCTATTTATGTCCCCATTCTCCCGCAGTAAGCACAGGATGATAAATGATCAAGGATTGTTTTAAAGTTCATCACAGAAGTTCATTAAGTAGGCCATTTCTTATCCAGCCGGCTGTGCCTGTCTTAGGTTGTCCTCCTCTCAGGATCTTACCCAACATATGCTCTTCAGCCATCCATACTGTATACATTGAGTAGGGCATTTCTTATCCAGCCTGGATATGAGACATTCCTCACAGATTTTTTATCAGTTCAGCCCATGGGCTTATTCTCTAGAGCCTTCAGACAGGGGCCTACAAACACAACATCCCTTGACAGAAAACTGGATGAAGAAAATTTGATGTTTATATGCAAAGGAATCAATAATTTGCATACCTATCAACAGTGTCCACAGTGTTCCATTCTCTCCACAATCTTGCCAACATCTATTTCTTTTCCTTTTGATGAGAGCCTTCTGAAAAGTGTGAGGTCTTATCTCATTTTTGGTTTATGACTTTCCTAATAATTTATAACTCTGAAAACATTTTCATGAGTCATATAGCCAACTGTATGTTTCTACAGAAAATTGATTCATAACAATGTATTCAGTTCCTATGGACTTTTTTTTAAATTGGATTGTTTAGTCTTTTTTGTTGTTGGGGTGTATGAGTTTGCCCTATATTTTGGATATTAACACTTGATTGGAAAAATCACTTGCAAATATATTCTCCCATTGTGTTGGTAGAGTTTTCATTTTATTGATCATTTCTTCTGCAATGTAAATCTGTTTAGACTGATACAATCATCGTTTGTTAGTTTTGCTTTAACTTCCCTTGCCAGAGGAGACATATGAAGAATCAAATTAAGTGAAGTGTACTTCTTATGTTTTACCCTAGGATTCTTTGTTTTCAGGTTTTATGTTTTATATGCCCAGGGGTCGAATTGCTGGGTCATATGATAGGTCTTTTTTTATTATTAAAAGGAAATCCCATACTGTTTCCAAAGCGATTTCACCAATTTTCATTCACACCAGCAGCGTTGGAGTGTCCCTTTTTCTCTACAACCTACACAGTATTTATTATTTGTAGACATTTTGATGACAACCCTTCTCACTAGTGTGAGGTAAAACATTATTTTATTTTTTCTTGCACTTGTATAATGATTAGCAATGTGAGCATGTTTTTATGTTCCTAATTGCCATCTGTGTGTCTTTTTTAGAGAATTGTCTTCTGCTCATTTTCTGGCTGAGTTGTTTGTAGATTTTTGAAATGGAGTTGTATAAACGATGTGTGTATTTTACAAATTAGCTTCTTGTTGATTGCATTGTTTCCTAATGTTTTCTCCCATTTGGAAGCTCATCTATTGATTCTGTTTATTTTGCTCTGTAGAAGTTTTAAGTTTAATAAGGAACTATTTGATTATTTTGCTTTTATTGTTTTCAGCTTGGAAGAGTGGCATAGGAAACTTTTACAAATATTTATCTTTTATTTTTGCCTATGTTAGTTTCCAGGAGTTTTATTGTGTCATGTATTAGTTTCAGATATTTAAAACATTCTGAGTTTATTTTTGTACAGTGTGAGGGAGTGTTCTAATTTCATTGATTTATATGTAAATGTCTAGCTTTCTCCACATAACTTGCTGAAGACTGTCTTTTAGGTACTGTATATTTTTGTTTCCTTTGTCATAGTTTAATTGACCAAAGGTGTGATGTTTTATTTCTGCCTCTGTGTTCTGTTCCAGTGATATAGATGTTTGTTTGTTTTCCAGTATTGTGCTGTTTTGATTACTGTATTTTTATAATATAGTCTGAGATCTGGGTGGGATATAGGTTATGCCTCCAACTTTGTTCTTTTTCCTGATTGTTTCTTTTGTAGTTCTGGTTCTTTTGCAGTTCCATACAAATCTTAGGACTGTTTTTATTTCTGTGGAAAATATCATGTTGTTTGATCTGTATCACTTTATATCTGTAGACATTTTTTGTAGTATGTATATTTTAACAATATTACTTCCTCAAAACTAAGACATTGAGATTTCTTTCCATTTCTTTGCATCATCTTCAAATTTATTTATCAGTGTCGTTTTGATTTTATTGTCTTGGTTTTTTCATAGGTTTTTCATTTTTTGATCTGATTTCATATGGATTTTTTTAGAATTATGGAATATTTCATTGTTAGTGTAAAGAAATGTGACAGTTTTTGTATATTAATCATGAATCATGCAACTTTGTTAAATATCTTTATTAGATTTATTTGTTTGGGTGTGGAGAATCTTTTGGGTTCTCTGTATAGATTATTATGTCATCTAAAATAGTAACAGTTTTACTTCATTCATTCCAACTTGAATAAATTTTTTTCTATTCCGATTGCTTTTGATAGGACTTCCCATACTGTGTTTAATGGAATTGGTGAGAGTAGGCATCTTTTTCGTATTCCTTAATTTGGCTTTCAGTTTTTCACTTTTGCATATTATGTTGTCCAGGGTTGTGTAATAGATGACTTTAGTTATTTTGAGATATATTTCCTGAATCCTATTTTGGTAAGAGGTTTCTGTCGTTGTTGCTGTTGTTGTTGTTGTTGCTGCTATTGTTGCTGTTCTAATGAATAAGTGTTGAATTTTGTGAAATGCTTTGATGGATTTATTGGGATAACCATGTCATTTTCTCTTTTACTTTTGTTAATGTGGTGTCTCAAACTGATTGATTTGTGTATGTTGAACCTCTTGTGACACTGCAATGAATCCATGTTGAACATGGTGTATGATTCATTTTTGGTACTGCTGGATTTAGTTTGCTAATAATATTCAGTAGAATATTTGCATTAAAATCAATCAAATATGTTGGCTTGAAGTTGTCTGCCCGTACTTTGTTTGTTGGCTTTGCTATCAGGGTGATGAAGTCTTCATAGAATTAATTTGTGAGTTTCCCACTTCTTCAATATTTTTGAATTGTTTGAAGAGTATAAGTCCTGCTTTGTATTTTTGTACAGTTCTCTACGGGAGCTGTTTAAATCTGCACTAATATTTACCGATTTTTTTAAATGCAGATTCTATCTTTCTTCTAGTAATCAGTTTGTTCAAATTATTTGTTTCTCCTTATCTCAGTCTCTTTCTGGACATTTGTCTATTCCTTCTAATTTGTCCAGTTTATTGGCATATAAGTGTTGACAAAATGAACCATTTTTGTATATGTGACTTAACAATTGTTATTTCTCTTCTTTTATTTCTGACTTTATTTCTTTTGAACATCTCTCTTTTCTTCATGAGATACCTGGCTAGAGATTTTCTGATTTTGCTTATCTTAAAAAGAAAACATAAAACAAAATCATTGGTTTTACTACACTTTTGCATAGTATTTTTTTCCTCTATAATTTATATTTGCACCTGTATTATTTAGGATCATGTTTTTTCCTTTTTTATACATTTTTTATTGGTTTAGAGTCATTTGACAAAGTTGTCTCCAATTGCAGCATAGAGCACAATTTTTCAGTTACAATGAACATATATACATTTGTTGTCCCATTTTTTTTCTGTGACCTGTCGAAGATTTTTTATATATTTCCCTGTCCTATAAAGTACAATCCTGTTTATCTATTCTACAATTTTGACCTCCAAGTCTATCTCTCCCCGCCCTCCACCCCCTTGGTAACCAAAACATTGTATTCTATATCTGCGAGTCTATTTCTGTTTTGAATTTGGGCTTTTTTATTTTTTTTTTTAAATTCCACTGATGAGCCATCACATATTGTATTTTTCTTTCTCTTTCTGGCTTACTTCACTTAGACTTATTTTCTACAGGAGCATCCATGTTGCTGAAAATGGTGTTATGTTGTAGTTTTATATGGCTGACTAGTACTCCAATGTATAAATATACCACCTCTTCTTTTTCCAGTCAACTGTCGATGGACATTTAGGCTGTTTCCATGTCTTGGCTATTGTAAATAGTGCTGGCTCTGAACATTGGGTTTCAAGTGTCATCCTGAAATAGGGTTCCATCTTGATTTATGACCAGGAGCGGGATTCCTGGGTCATATGGTAAGTCTATTCCTAGGTTTTTGAAGTATCTCCATCCTGTTTTCCATAGTGGCTGCACCAAACTGCATTGCCACCAGCACTGAAGTACGGTTCCCTTTTCTCCACAGCCTCTCCAGCATTTGTCATTTGTAGATATTTGTATGATGGCCATTCTGACTAGTGTGAGATGATACCTCACTGTAGTTTTGATTTACATTTCTATGATAATCAGTGATATTGAGCATTTTCTGATGTATCTTTTGAACATTTGTATGTCTTCCATGAAGAATCACTTGTTTAGGTTTTCTGCCCATTTTTGGATTGCGTTGTTTATTTTTTCATATTCAATTGCATGAGCTGATTCTATACTCTTAAGATCAAGCCTTTGTCGGTTTCATATGCAAATTATTTTCCCATTCAGCAGGTTGTCTTTTTGTTTCAATTCTGGTTTCTGTACTTTGCAGAAGCTTGTAAGTTTCATTATGTCTCATTTGTTTATTCTTGTTTTATTTCTTCTACAAGAATATTTTCGAGACATATGTCAGATAACGTTTTACCTGTATTTTCCTGAAGGAGGTTTACTGTATCTTTTCTTATGTTTAAGTCTTTGATCCATTCTGAGTTTATTTTTGTGTATGGTGTTCTACTTTTATTTGGAGTGTTCTAGCTTCATTGATTTACATGCTGCTGTCCAGTTTTCCCAACACCAGTTGTTGAAGGGACTGTCTCAATTCCATTGTACTTTCTTGCCTCCTTTGTTGAAGATTAATTGACCAAAAGTTTGTGGGTTCATTTTTGGGCTCTCTGTCCTGTTCCATTGGCCTATATGTCTGATTTCCTACCAATACACTGCTGTCATTTTGACTGTAGCTCTATAGTATTATCTGAATCATTAGCGGAAAGATATGCCACAGATTTTTGAATCTTTATATTGTAACCTGCTACCTTGCTGAATTCTTCGATCAGCTGTAGAAGTTTTTGTCTAGATCTTGCAGGGTTTTCTATATATAGTAATATATTATCTGCATATAGTCAGACTTCTCCCTCTTCCTTTCCAACTTGCATCCCTTTTAATTCTCTCTCTTGTTTGATTGCTGTGGCTAGGACTTCTATGATTATATTGAGTTGGGGTGGTGATAGTGTGCATCCTTGTCTTGTCCCAGATTGTAGTTGAAAAATTTTGACTTTCTCACTTTTGAGTAATATGTTGGCTGTAGGTTTGTTTTCTATAGCTTTCATGATGCTGAAATATGTTCCCTCTATGCCCACTTTCATGAGAGTTTTTATCATACGTGGGTGTTGAATTTTATCAAATGCTATTCCTGCATCTATTGAGATGATCATGTGGTTTTGGTCCTTTCTCTTGTTGATGTGCTGTGTTACATTGATAGATTTGCATATGTTGAACCACCCCTGTGTCCCTGGCATGATCCCCAATTGGTCATGATGAATAATCTTTTATCTGTGCTGTTGGATTCTATTTGCTACTATTTTGGTGTGGATTTTGGAGTCTGTGTTCATAAGTGATATTGGCCTATAATTCTCTTTTTTGGTAGTGTCTTTGCCTGGTTGTGGTATCAGGGTAATTGTGGCTTCATAGAATGACTTTAGGAGTATTCCTTCCTTTTCAATCTTCTGGAAGAGTTTGAGAAGGACTGGTATGAGTTCTTCTCTGTATGTTTTGTAGAATTCCTCAGTGAATCCGTCCGATCTGGCACTGCTATTTTTAGGGAGGTTTTATATTGCTATTTTTATTTCATTTCTAGTGATCTGCTTGTTCAAGTGGTCAGTTTCTACTTGATTCATTCTTGGTGGGCAGTATGTTTCCAGAAATTTGTACATCTCCTCTAGTTATCCAGTTAATTTCCATATTCTTTTAATAATATTTTCATATGTTATTCTATATTTCTTTTTTATTTGTTGTAATTTCTCCTTTCTCCTTTTTATTTTGCTAATTTGTGTTCTCTCTCTTTTCTTTTATTTGAGTTTGGACAGTTGTTTGTTGATTTTACTTACTTTTTCGAAAAATCAGGTTTTGTATTCGTTGAATTTTTCCCTATGGTGTTATTAACCTCTATTTTATGTGTTTCCTCCTCAATATTTATGATTTTCTTCCTTCTGCTTCCTTTTGGGGTTTTTTGTTCTTCTTTTTCTAGTGCTTTCTGCTGGTGTGTTACATTGTTTATTTGTGATTTTTCTTCTCTTTTGATGAAGGCCTGTATCGCTATAAACTGCCATTTTGATGTGTCCCATAAATTTTGTGTGGTTTTGCTTTCATTTTCTTTTGTCTCATGGTACATTTTTATTTCAGCTTTGATTTCTTAATTGAACCATTGTTTTTCTAATAAAATATTGTTTAATCTCCATGTTTTCCTTGTGTTCTCCTTTCTTTCTCTGTTGTTGATTTCCAGCTTCATGGCATTATGTTCAGTAAAGATGCTTGTGGTAATTTCTATCTTCTTAAAATTGCTGAGGATTCTTTTGTGCCCAAGTACATCATTAATCCTGGAAAATATTCCACTGCACTTCAAAATTATGTATATCCTATTTTGGGTGTTGCAATGCTCTGAAATTATCCATCAAGTGTAATATTTCTATTGTATTATTTAACTTCTCTGTTGCCTAATTTATTTTCTGTCTCGATGATCTGTCCAGTGATGTTAATGCAGTGTTGAAATCTCCAAATATAAATCCCCCTTTATATCTGTAAGTAATTACTTTATGTACTGATGTGCTCCTGTATTTGGTGCATAAGTATTAACGAGGGTGCTATCCTCATATTGTGTCACTCCTTCATCATTATAAAATGTCCTTCTTTATCTTAGTTTATGGCCTTTGTTTAAAGACTATTTTGTCTGCAATCAGTACAACACCTGCTTTTTTGGCTTTTCCAATTGTATGGAATACTCTTTTCCATCATTTCACTCTTAATCTATATGTGTCCTTCTCTCTGAAGTGGGTCTCTTGGATGCAACATATTGAAGGTTCTTGCTTTATTATCCAGCCTGCCACTCTATGACTTTCAATTGGGGCATTTAGTCCATTAACATTTACATTAATTGATAATATTTTTGAGTTTATTGCCATTTTCACCTTATTTTCCAGTTGCTTTAGTAGTTCCTCTTTGTTAATTTCATCTTCCTTTTATTGTTTGGTAATTTTCCTTTGTATTATCATAAATTTTATTTAGTTTTAGTTACCCCTGATAAGATTTGTCTTCTTATTACCCTTTTTATAAGTCTTTTAGACCATTATTATAACAACTTTTATTAAACTGATAGTAACATGATCTCAAACCCATCCTACCAAGAACAAAAAAATTTAAATGAAAGACCAAAAAAAAATTCTCTATTTTCCTGCCTCCCTCTCCCAATCTCAATGATTTGTATGTCTTGTTTTAAAATTTGGGGTTTATTTTATTTGTAATTCATGAGTTATCACATTTCCAGCTGTGAGTTTCAAATTTCTGTAGCAACCTGCTTCTTTTCTTTTAGAGAAGTCCTTTCAATATTTCTTTTAGCATGGGTCTAGTGTTGCTAAATTCTTGAAGCTTTTTTTTTCTGTGGAATTCTTTATGTCTCCTTCTACCATAAAGGATAGGCTTGCTGGTCAAAGTATCCTTCTGTATATCACTTTTTTATTCCAGACTTTCAATATACCTTGCCACTCCATTCTGCCCTGTAGTATTTGTGTAGTGAAATCAGCTGGGAGCCTTCTGGGGATTCCCTTGTAACTCACTCTTTGCTATGTTCTTGTTGCCTTTAGGATCATTTCTTTTTCCTTGATTCTGGCCATCTTAATTATATGTCTTTGTGTGAGTGTATTTGGGTTTTTCTGTTTGGGACACTCTGAGCTTCTTTTACTTGTATATCTGATTCCTTCTTTAAGTTTGGGAAGTTCTCAGTCATGAATTCTTCAAACACCTTTGCAATCCTCTTTGATCTTTCCTCCACTTCTGGGACTTCTACCATGCCAAGTTTGGCATTCATTCTATTATCCCATAAGTCCCTTATTCTTTTTTTATTTGTTTCTCATTGTTTCTCTTGTAGATATTCTACTTGGGTGCTTTCTATTGTCCTGTCATCTAAGTCACTAATTCGTTCCTCTGTGTTATCTAGTCAGCTTTGTGACACCTTTAGATCATTCCTCATCTCAGTGAATGAGTTTACCTATTCTACTTGGCTCTTCCTTACAGCTTACATTTCATTTTTAACATATTTTATATTTCTAAACATTATCTCTTTTATTTTCTTCAGTAATTTGATCACACCATTTTTGAATTCTTGATCTATTAGGCCCTCGAAGTCTATCTCATTGATCATTCTTTCAGGGGATTTCTCTTCTGCTTTTGATTGGGAATGGTTTCTCTGTTCCTTCATCTTGCTCCTACCTCTCTGGCACTGTGTTTTTTGGAGTATCAGTTATCTATTGTGGTCCTAAAATAGTTTATCAAACTATTGCCTGTGTAGTATTACAACTTATAAAAGACAAAAAGAGAGATATAAAGAATTTTTAAGAAGGGAGGAAAAAGGTTTGAAGACATTATATAGTGAATAATAGAAAAGCAAGTTGATGCAGAGTTATGAAAAATTACAATAATAAAAATATTTTTATAAATTTCAAAGTGATTAAAATGGGGGTATATATAATTGCAGAAGAAGTAGAAATTAGGAGGGTAATAGAAAATGGAACAGGTAAAAACAGATTATAACAAGGTGGTGGTCAGTGTCCTCCTGGTGACTGTGTACTTTTAATGCGAAATCTTTCTGTATTCATTCTGTTTTGGAAGCTCAGCTTGCTGTTTTCAGCGGCCCTCCATTTTCACCCACATCTGTGCTGCTTCCAGGGCATGTTGGTAAGCAGATGGCTCCTACACCCAACACTGGGTCAGGTGCAGCTCTCATTAGTCTGGGCTGGCTTGTCACTGCCCTGCCAGATGCTGCAGTCAGATATTGCAGACTGACAAGGCAGGATTGCACATCCCCGCCCTCTCCCAACCCCATGGTCAGGGGCTACATTTCAGCCCAAAATGTGGGGGGCAACCCGATTCCTCAGTGTGCCGATCACTCTGCTGCTCTGTGCCACTGTACACTCTGCCTCAGGTATGCACACCTTAATTGGGCTCAGGGAAGACTGAGAAACTGCCCTCTCCCTGGTCTGGGCCAGAATCCAGCTCCTTGTTTGAATTGGCATACAAGTTTCCTGAGGAATCATTACATTAGGACCCTATCTGCCTCAGGCTGTAGAGAAGTCTCGGTCTGGCCCTTGATGTTGCTAAGTCCTTAGGTGTAGATGCAGTTTTTGCCCCCACTGTCACCTGGGTGCAAAGCACCAGAGTGTTTGGTGGCTGTGTCTGAGCCCCAGCTCTCTTCATCTAGAAACTTTTGTGGATTTTCAGAGATGGGTAATGCACCCTTCACCCCACAGGGCACATCTGCCCTGTTGCTTTATGGAGGGCCCAGGTTTTTCTGCCCTGCGCACCCACAGCCATGACACAAAGCCCACTCCATTCCCCCGGGCTGCCACTATGCAGCCATCCCCATCTAACACCCAGTTCAGGCAGCATGGCCCTGCCCCCAGCTTCCAGGCTGCATCATTTGCTGGGTCTCACAGGGATCCTCTGTGCCTGTTTAACTTAGTTTTGTCAGTCAACTGATACTTTGTACAGGTACAAGACTTGGAGGCTCCCCCTCTGTCCTGCTGAACTCTCAGTTGGAGAGGGGAGACACAGTGAATGAGCACCAGTCCTTCTTAGCTGCTCCCTCCCCATGGTACCTGTCCCACTCTGTTTTGCCTTTTCTTCTTTCTTTCTTCATTTTCTACTACCAGATTTTTCACATCTTTATAGATTGAAGAGGACAGTGATCTGTCACAGTTCTGCAGGTTCTCTGGTTAGCTGAGTGGGTCTGTGAATGTGAGTGTTGGTGCATTTGTGGGAAAGGGTGAGCTACGAGCATCATTCTGCTCCACCATCTTTGTCTCCCCCCAAAAATGTCTCACTTTATGGTGGAAGATAATCATAATCTTGAAATAAATGGAAAAGTTACTCCATGGAAATGACAAGAAAGTGCAGTTTGCAATGCTCAACTCATTCAAAATAGGTTTTAAAATAAGGGCCAAAATGAAAGAGATATGAGATTATATAGAAAATGACATCAATATAAAAATTGGGGATTACACTCATTAAATTATATATGTCCCAACACCATAGATCCTAATTATAAAATGAAATTTTAGTAGATATGAAATAATTAATTCATTTTAAAACAATAAGAGTAGATGAGTTTGACACCTCACCATTGTGATGATCAGATCATCCAGCAAGAAAATCTGTAAGGAAACAGAGGTCTTAATAACAAATTCGATCATTTGAACCTAACTGAGCTATTGGACACTGCATCAGAAAAGCAGAACACATAAACTTTTCAAGTGTGCACAGGATGTTATGTAAGGAAATAACCACATATTATGTCATGAAATAAGCCTCAGGAACTTTAAGCAAATATAGATAAGAGCAATTATTTTTCCATACACAAAATTATGAAACTATGCATCAACTCTTGAAAGAAGTATAGGAAAATCACAAACATGAGATCAAACAACTTCTTTTAAAAAAATACAATAAAACAAGGCCTATGATGAAATCAAAGAGGTAATAAAATCATACCTGGGGACAAATTACAGTGAAAACACAGCTTCACAAATGTATGGCATGCATCAAAGACAAATCTACGAAGTAATTTGGGAACAAATATGGCGTTCTACAAGGAACAAGAAAAAAATCATACAAAGGACCAAACATAACACCCAAAATAACAACAAATAAGATCAAACAAAACCCAAAGGCAGTAGAATGAGAAATCTTTAATGATTAGGTTGAAAATAAATTAAATAAAATTTGAAAAATAAATCATACATTTTACAAATCATAAAATCAACAGCTTAAATATTTCTTAAAATATTAACAATCAGGAAAGCATTTAGCTAGGCTTATCAAGAAATACTGAGACTGGACCCAAACAAAATAAGAAATGAAATACTAGTAATAATATCTGATATTACAGAAATCCAAAAAAAATTTTATGGAAGCACTGTGAGATGTTATGTGACAAACCAACTGGACGACCTAAATGAAATGGAGAAATTTATAAAAATGTACAGCCTGCCAAGACTGAAAAAGAGAAAACTGAGAACTTGAATGGAGCAATCAGTATAAGTTAAATGAAATGTATAATTTTAAATACACCCCTTGAACAAAATGTCTGGATTCCATGACTAAAACCCCTTTCCCCCTAACTAGTTTAACAAATGAAGGAGGGAGTACAATTCCCAAATTTATTCCATGAGGCCACAATTACCCTTACAACAAAACCAGTCAAAGACACTACCAAAAAATAAATGGAAATGAAAATCCAATATCCTTGATGAATACAGATTCAAAAATCCACGAAAAACTTCAACAATTAATCCAGCAATACATAGAAATTATTATAAATGATGATCAGTTGGAATCTTTCCAGAGTCATAAGAATGGTTCAACATACACAAGTCAAGCAGCATGACACATATCTAATAAACTAAGGACAAATTTCACAAGACCATGTCAATACACAAAGAAAAAGCATTTGCCAACATTCAACATACATTCATCATCAGAACTCTCATGAAAGTGAGTACAATTTGAACATTTCTCAACATACTAAAGGCTATTTATAACAATTTATAATACTCAGGGGAAAGGCTGAAAGCCTTCTGGGGAAATTCGGGAACAAGACAAAGATTGCTACTCTCACCACTTCTGTTCAATCGTAATAGAAGAAAGGAAAAGGAAAAGAAAAAGAAGTAAAAGAACCACAAAATGGAAAGAAAGAGGCAAAATTGTCACCAGTAGTGAAGGCATAAAAATCTACACAGAGTGTCCTAAGGGCTCCACCCTGACTATTATGAACAATAAATAATTTCATCAAGGGAGCAGGGTACAAGATTAATGTAAAGACGTCTCTTGCATTTGCCCAGATTAATCATGATATACCATAAAATGGACGTTGAAAGCAATAATATTTAAAACCCCATACCCCCGAATATCTTGGAAAATGTAACCATATATTTGAAAGAACTACACACTGAAAATTATAAAACATTGACAAAGAAATTAAAAATGGTTTCAAGAAATGGAAAGATGTCTTGTGGTCTTGGATAGAAAGAGTTCATATTGTTAACATGGCTGTACTACACAAAGATACCTAAGGATTTAGTGCAATTCCTCTTACAAAGCTGTAGTATTTTCCACAGAACCAGAAAATAAATAACTCTAAGTTTTACATGAAACCATTAAAAATTGCCAAAATGATCTTGAGAAAAAACAACAAATCTGGAGGTATAACCCTCCCGGATACCTTACTCTACTACAAACCTACAGTAATAAAAACACAATGGCATTGGCACAGAGATATAATCAATAAAATCAGATAGAGAGCCTAGAAATAATTCCACACACCTATGAGCAATGAATCTATGATATAAGAGGCAAGAGTACACAGTGGAGAAATGACAGTCTAGTCAATGGATCGTGTTTGGAAAGCTGGATATCTACATGTAAAACATTGAAATGAGAGCATTCCCTGACATCATATACAGAAATAAACTCCAAGTGAATTAAAGACCTAAATATAAGACCTGATACTATAAAACTTCTAGAATGGAATATATGTGATACCCTATTGTATATATATCATAGGAATATTTTCATATTTCAATCTTCTAAGGCAAAAGAATCAAAGCAAAAATAAGCAAGTGGGACCTAAACAAAGTTGAAAATTTCTGCACAGCTAAGGACACTATATGTGAAATGAAAACACTGCCTGTATAATTGGAGAACATATTTGCAAACAATGCAAGTGACCAGGGGTTAATAGATGTAGGTTAATAGATGTAACATGGATTTAGGTTACACAACTCAAGGTGAAAAACCAAAACCCAATCAAAAGCAACAGCAGAGTACCTGAGTAAATATTTTTCCAAAGAAAACATTCAGATGAGTAACAGGCAAATGATAAAATTTCACAACATTATTAACTATAAGGTAATTGCAAATTAACACCGCAATGAGGTATCACTTCACACTGGTCAAATGACTATTATCAAAAAGTCTACAAATAGGAAGAGTTGGAGACAATGTGGAGGTAAGAAATCTCTTGTATACTCTCGGTATTAATGGAAATTGGTAGACCTTCTAAGGAAAACACTATTCAGATTTGTTTAACAACTTAAAAGTTAACTACCATATGAACCAGTAATAACTCTCCTCAGAAAAATCTGGGGAAAACACCCTAAATTGAGAAGAACCAATGTTCAAAACAGCACTGTTAATAATATGCAAGACAGGGAAGAAATCCAAGAGTCCACAGAAGACTATGGACTTAAGAAGAAATGATGTTTCTATTAATATGCAATGGAATATTACTCAGCCATGAAAAAGTATAACACATTGCTATTTCAGCATCGCGAAAGGACCTAGTAAATATTGTGCTTAGTGAAGTAACTTAGACAAAGACAAAAGTATATAATATAATTTATATGTGGAATCTAAAGAATAACATATCTGTGTACATCTATGTATAGCTATCTATTGATAGCTGACAGATAAATAGATAGAAGGATAGATACATACATACATGATAGATAGATAGATAGATAGATAGATAGATAGATAGATAGATAGATAGAGACATGATGGAGTGGTAAAGAGATTAGGTATGGAAGACTTAAGCAGACACAAAGATATGGGAAAAAATTTATGTTTACCAAAGTGGAAGGGAAAGAGAATTTAAAGGTAGAACATTGACAGATAGAAAGTAGTATTTAAGTAGTGAAGCAATAAGGATAATCTGTATAGATTAGGGAACTATACACAATAGCTTAAAATAATTGTATGTTACAATTATTGAAATATTTCATAATGCAATATAATTTACAAAGTGGTTAGAATATCTAAGTTGTACATCTGAAACTGCACAATATTTTACATCTACTGTACTTCAATTAAAAATAAAACATATCATGTATAATTTAGTCGTTTTTACACTGATAGCATATTTCTTTAATATTGTTTTACTTTACTCTTTACTTTTTAGGATTACTCTTTCAAATTATTTCTTTTACTCTTGTGAACATACCAGTTTGAAGTATCTATATTTATTGCCCCTGATTTCCTATTTTTCTCTCTTTTATCCATATAGTATAGTAGCATTTAAGAACATACCCAAAGAAACAGTTGCAACTTTCTCGTGGTCTCTCCTTAGCATTTTGGTCAATGTTTTGCATATTATTGCCACTTTATATTTCTTAGAAGACTTCTTTTCTACACCTCTTATAAGGTGTCTCGGTTTTGTTTTTTCATCTCATTCAGCGTTTGTCTGTTAAAGTCTTTACTTCCACTTTATATCTAAGTGATAACTGTGTAAGTATTATTTGGTGAGTGATTTCTTGTTTCAGTAGTTTGAAAATACAATTTTATTTACCCTAGGCGTATGTTTTCTGCTCAGAAATCTGCTGATAGCCTAATGGGGGTTCCTTTGTAGATTATCATAAATTTTTTTTGGCTGCCTTAAAATTTTACTCTGTCATTGTCCTGTCAATTTGCACATGACTTGAAGGAGGTCCCTTTGTCTTAAATTTATTGGTGTTTTGTTGGCTCACGGACTTGTATAACAGTTCCTTACACAGGATCGGGAAGTTATTAACTATTACTTCTTTAAATAAACCATCAGCTGCCTTCTAACTGTCATCTCCCTCCAGGATTCCACTGTAATGTGCAGTTCCTGAGGAAGTCTGATGGCTACTGTAGAATTTCCCCACTTTTTAATATCTTGAATCTCTGCCCTCTCCTATCATTTCTAGTTTTGTATTGCTGAGTTTGCTAATCTCTCTTCCACAAAGACACTCTAGTTCCATGCATTCTGTTGCATTATTCATCTCATTTATTAAATTCTCCTGGTCCTCCAATAATGTTTGGTTATTTTATAGTTTCAGTCTCTTTGGTAATGTATTCCTTCTCATCATTTCATTTATTCTTCATCTCTCTAATCTGCTTTCTTTGTTTTGTTTCTTGTATTGAGCTTCTGTATGACACCTATTTGAATTCTCTATTAGTTATCTGTCAATACACCATGACTTTAAGTTTGTCTGCTGCAGGGTTGATATTGTGTGTTTGTGTGTGTGCAGGTGCATGTGCGTGTGTGTCTGTGTCTGTCTCGGTGTCTGTGTGTGTGTATCTGTGTGTGTGTGTGCCCTATAATGTTACTGTGGTTGATCATGATCTTGATAAATTATTGCTCTGATGATACTAAATAACAGATTTGAAGTTGGAGTCCTTGTTTTTGTTTTCTGGTAGCTTGCAATATTACACAATTTTTGGTTTTACTTACCTGAGCTACCTCTGATAATATTTCAAAATGGCACTTTCCAGTCGCTACAGTCTGGATAAAAGATGTGATTTCATTGTCACTTCTTAGACTTCTCTGGTAATTAATGCCACTGTTGTCACTGGGGCTTAGAACTCTTCTTTTATCTGATATCCCATGAGAATCAGTGTACACATTGAGAAAAAGTGTAAAGACAGGTGGGTATTTGGAATCAGGCAAGTGCCTTTGCCATGTCCAGTGTTGCAAGGTATCTTGTCTCCACCACTTTTAATGGGGAATAAGGGCATTTTCATGAATGTCTGAGTGTCTGAAGGGTGGAATTTCTGTCTCCATTTTGGCTCCCTCCTAGTTACCTGTGATCATGGGTACTGGTGCAGTTGGAGGCCGAAGCTGTGTGAACCACTGATACCCTGTTTCTACTGCATTCTCTGAACTTGTGAACTCAGATCTCTTATTCAGGGGGCCTTGGTTGCAGACACCAACTCTGCTCTTCCCTCATTTCAGCCTCCTTTGTGTGTTTAACCCACCGGACTTTACCTGTTCACATGCGTTCTGGAGTATTGTTTTGTGTTCTAGTTATTTTTGTTCAGATGTGAAAGTTTCACTGACTGTAGATGTATGGGGAGAGACAAAAAGATTTTAAACTTATATCACTTTTAAAATACATACTTTTTCAATAAAAAGCTTAAATTCTACTAAGGACCTTATAAGAACACTAAAGAAAGTGAAAAAATCACCTCCCTTAATATCATAGTACTACAAAATATTTTGATTTTCCTGGGTTCTTTTCTTCAATGTTTTTCCCACATACACGCACATTTTACTAAAATATATCCCTATAATCTCTTTAAAATCAATTAAATTATTAAAATATTTCTCTATGCTGTAAATATAGCACTGTTGGTTCTCTAATTTATTACAAGTAGCTTGCACATTTCTGTCTTCTCCATCCTTCTTCCCTTTCCCCACTGGAAACCACTTCTTGGTACAGTACACATATACATGTGATTGTTTTTCTGTTTGTTTTATGATTATTTCTCTTATATCTTTATTTCCCTCATTTAAGTGACAACATAGAGTGTTTTTCTCTGTATGACTTATTTTCCTATGTGCAACACTCTCTGGGTCCAGTCACATTGTTCCAAATGGCAGAATTTTATTTTTTAATATACAATGACTAAGTATATATTATGTTATCTATATCTAACATTTACTTCAGCCAATCATCTGTTGATGGGCAGTTGATTTGTGCTTCTATCCTTGGCTACTATAAATGATGATGATAAGAACATTGGGGTAATATATTTTTAAGTTAATCTTTAATTTTTTTTCAGATTTATACCAAAAACTGGAATTGCTACAACATATAATGCTTCTATTTCTAGTTTTCTGGGCACTGTCCACACTTTTATAATAGTGGATACATCAATCTATGTTTCCACCAATAGTGTATGTGGGATCCCACTTACCAACATTTTTATTAATGTTTGTCATTTGTAGACTTTTTGTTAATAGCCATTTTGGTTGCTGTAAGATTATATTTCATTGTTATATGTTTTCCTAATGAATAGCAAAGTTATGTTTCTTTCTATGTGCATGAATACCACACACATGTCATTTTTCAAAAGTTTCCATGAAGATTCTTCAACTGTTTTTAATTTGGGGTCTTTAATTTTTAAATATTGAGTCTAATATGTTATATATATATTATGGATATTAACATCTTGTTGGTCTCATTGTCTGAAATTTTTCCTTCTATTCTGTCTGTTATCATACATCATGTTGAAGGTTTCCTTTGCTCTGCAAAAGGTTTTGCACTTCACACTTATACAAGAAATAGAATCCCTGTATGGCATAGTACATCTATTTTTTCCTCAGTAAACTAGAAACTGTAATTGTTAGTTTTCCTTTTTTTTAATTTGGAGATAGATCAAAAATAATGATTGCTATGATTTAGCTCAAAGTCAGTTCTGCTCCTGTTCTTGGTCAGAAATTGTATAGTTTCAGGCTTTACATTTAGGAAATTAATCCATTTTTATCTCATTTTTTATACTATGGAAGGAAGTGCTTTTACAACTTCCATAGTAACAAAACAACTGTCTTGTTTTGTCAGAACTAGTTGCTGAAGAGACTGTCTGTTTTCATTGTACACTCTTGCCTCCTTCTTTGTTGACTAATTGAACACATGTATATGGGTTTATTTTTGGACTCTTCATTTTGTTCCATTGATCTATGTGCTTCTATAAGTGCCATATTTTTATGTATTGATTACTGTAGCTTTGCAGTATGTTCTAAACTCAGGGATAGTAATACTCACAGCTTTTTACATTTTTCAACATAATTTTAGAAAATTTGGGTCTTTCAGATATATGTATAAATTTTATAATTTTTCTCCTTGTTTTGTGAAGAAACTTAAGGATTTTGTGAAAATAGAAATTTACTGAAAGTAAAAACCTGAGAAAAATAATAAAGTTTGGAGGATAAATCATACAGTATTAACAACAAATGGATTACTGTATAAAGCATAGAAAAAATATATAAAGAGAAATGACAACAAAAACCAAATCCATGGAGTATAACAAAAGCAATATTAATAGGGGTGCTTATAGCAAAATAATCCCAGTTATACAAATAGGAAACATCTCTCTCTTATAATATATCCTTACAGCCCAAAGACATAGCAAAATAATTAAAAAAAACTTGATAGTAGAAGGAAAGACATCTGAAAGGACAGAACATAAATAAAATAAGTATTAAAAATATAAACATTTAATCAAAATAATATTGGCTTTTGAAAGATAATTAAAGTTGATAAACTTTAACCAGACTCATGAACAAAATAGAGAGTTACAGATTAATAAGCTCAGAAATAAATGAGAAATTATAGCTTATATCAGAGAAATACAAAGCATCATAAGATGATACAACAAATTATATGCCAATCAAATGGTAACCCTAGAATAAAAGGACCAATTTTTAGAAAGACTTAATCCCCATAATGGAATGAGAAAGAAAATATGAACAGATTATCACTAATAATATTGAATAAGTATTTAAAAAAAAACTCCCAAGAAACAAAATTCCAGGACTATATAGCTTCACAGGTGATTTCTGCAAAACATTTAGAGAAGAGCTATCACCTATACTTCTCAGAGAATACCAAAAATTTCTAGAGGAAGGGAGACTTTCTACCCCACATTTCTGTATCTCATTACTACTAGAACTGGAAAAAATACCTCAAAAAATTACAGGATAAATACTACTGATAAGCATAGATGCAGAACTAACCACTAAATTGTTAGCAAATCCAACAATACATTAAGAGGATTTTACATTATGATTAAGTATATTTCATTCCAGGGATGCAAAAGTGATTCAATACCCACAAATTAATCAGTATGATACACCACACAAACAACCTGAAGAATAAAAATTATATGGTCACTTCAATAGAGTCATAAAATATTTTGACATATTCAGGATCTATTTATGAATGTATTGCTCCTCAAAGTGGGCATGAGGAAACATACCTCAACACAGTTAAGGTCATATATGACAAGAACTCTGCTAACGTGATGCACACTGATTAAAAGCTGAAAGCATCTCCAATAAGAGCAGGAAGAAGACAAGAATGCTCACTCTTACCACTGTTATTCAGTATAGTATGGAAATTCTAGCCATAGCTATCCAAAACAGAATTAAATAAAATATAGCTAATTAAGAAAAGGAGTAAAATTATCTGTTTGCAGATGACATACTTTAAACAGAAATCCTGAAAATGGTGCCACAAAACTACTAGGGCTTATCAATGCATTTGGTAAAATTTTTGAATGTAAAATTAACATACAGAAATCTTGCATTTCTACACACTAACAACAAGCTAACAGATCGAGAAAGTGAGGAAACTGTCACATTTACAGTTCTATTACAAAAAATAAATCAATAAATGTATCCAACCAAGGAGGTAAAAGACCTGTACTCAGAAAACTATGAAATATTTATAAGAGAAATTGAAGATAAAGCAAATATATGAAAGTGTATACTGTGTTCGTAGATGGGAAAAAATATTGTTTAAATGACAGTATTAGCCAACAAAATACACAAATTAAATACAGTGCCTATCAAAATACCAAGGGCATTTTCAGACACTTACAATAAATAATACTAAAATTTACATGTAAACAAAAAAAGATGAAATCACTAAAAAAAAAAAGGAAAGAAAACAAACTAAAAACACAAAAAACTAACAAAGAACAAAGAGGATGTATCACTGTCCCTGATTTTAAACTATAATACAAAGCTACTGTATTAAAAAGAATATGGTAGTGGTTCAGAAGGTACAGAATAATGGAACACATCAGAATGCCTGAATATGAAATCAGACAGTTATGGTCATTTAGCCCAGTACAAAAAATGAATATACAGTGGGGGAAAGGTAAACACCAGGCACATGAAACCGATCAACATCACGAACCATCAGAACAATGCAAGTCCAAAACACAATGAGACTTTATGTCACTCCTGTCAGAATGACTATTATCAAAAAGATAACAAACATAACTGTTGGTTAGGATGTAAGGAAAACCACCCTGATGCACTGCTGGAGTGAATGTAAATATGTGATGCCACTGTGGAAAACAACATGAAACTTTATATAAAAATTAAACATGAAATATAATCCAAAATATACATTTTGGGATACTTATTACAAGAAACTAAAAACACTATTTAGAAAATATAAATTCAACCCTATATTCACTGCAGCATTATCCACAATAGACAGGATATAGAAGCAAATTAATTGCTCATCAATAGATGATGGATAAAGAAGATGTGTCTTTATAGAATATATATCTATCCATCTTAAGTACAGAGTAATCTATATATATATATATATATATATATATACACACACACACTTTATATATATATGCACTATATATATATATATATATGCACAATCACACATAAAAATTCAATGGGTTATTACTCAGCTCTAAATAGAATAAGTTCTTGCCATTTGCAACAAAGGGAAGACTGAGAGGGAAATATGCTAAGTGAAATATGTCTAAAATTGAATGAGAAATGCCAAATGATTTTCTCATGTTTGGAATTTAAAACAAATGAACATAACAACACAGAAAATGAATTATTGATATAGAAAGAAACAGGTTGTTCACAAGAAGGAGGGAAATGGTGTGAGGAAAAGAAAAAGTTGAGGAAATTAAGAGGAAATTACATGACACTTGTAAATAATATCACTATTTCTTGTCTTCAGGGACAAGAAATGTACTGAATGGGGAATAGCCAATAAGTATTAAATATCTTTAAATAGCAACATATCATAACCAGAAATAAACTGGTGAACAGTTTGAAATATATTAAAAACGGAAAACAGTATGTTGTGTAAGAGAAACAAACAGTGTTATAGATAAATCTACACTTCAAAAACAAAAAAACATACATATAGAAAAAAATTAGATTCGTAGTTAACAGAGGCAGGGGTTGGTAAAGGAGAATTTGATTAATGCACTCAAAAGGTACAAACATCCAGCCGTAAAATAATCGTGTTCTAGAGATGCTCCATAGTAACATGAAAATTAAAATTAATACTGTTTTATGTTCTATATCAATGTTGTTAAGAGAGTAGACCATAATGTTTGTCATCACAACCAAAAGACAAATTGAATTTCTTTGCAATTTTATCTAAATGAGATAATGAATTCTCCCTAAAGTTGCTATGATATTTATTTCATGATACTTTAAATAATATCACTATCCTGTGCACCTAAACTTACACAATGTTTTATGCCAATTATATTTAAATAAAATCAGAAGAAAAAATGGAAATCAATTGTTGCTTTTTCCCATGTCATTTCTAATGATTTATTTGCAGCAAGAAACTTTATTCATGATATACTTATCCTGGGAAAAGATACTAATCAGTAAGTGATTCTAATAAATTTTACGTAAAGATACTAATAAAATTAGTGTTTTACCATGCCTTAAACTTTCTTCAAGTTAACAGCCCACTGGTTCTGTAGGCAACAAAATTTCACTTTGGGTATTCATCTGAGATTAGGGAATGGATACAAATTTCAAACTGGCTGCTCTTACTGTGAGTGATAAATTTCACTGTCTCAGACAGAAAGTCTCATTTCCACGAGAGCATCTCTAAGAAATGAACATGCTAGGTTGCTAAAAATCTCAGAATGTTAAAATATCAGAACTCCTACAATTCTTAACTGTTTTGCAATGGGAATGCAATACTGACAAAGACTTAATTTTGGAAAACAATGTGCAGTTTTCTCATGTTTGCATTATGGGATGTGAAGATAATCCCTGAGATCCACAACAAATTTTATCGCTCAATTGCTGGGCATAGAACTGTAAAGGTTCTGCATTTTTAGGACTGAGGACTGCTTTCAAAATGATGACTAAGCTCACTCTAATCCAGGTAGTCCAAAGAAAGAAATGTTATTTCAATTTGTAGCTTAAAGGGAATAAATCAGCAGTTCAGTCTCTATATATTAGTCAAGGTGTGTTCAAAGACAAATTAAGTTGTGTCATCAATGATAATTAAAAGAAAAAAATTAGACATAAGCTTAAATTAAAAAGGAGACACAGTCCTGTGCTGGGCTCTGGGGACTGGAGAATGTATATGCCTCTGTCCAATACAAGGGTTCAGTGGCTTGGCCCTAGCATTGGCTTGTGATTCAATGAACAGGTAACAATTAGTATACTGGGAGAAATATAATCTTCCTATCCCTGATCGGAAGAAAATCTGGTGGATCAATGAACCTCTTAATTCACAGAGATTCTGCCAGATGCAGAGGAATATTTCACTGATGACTCAACTAAGACAAACTTAGTTACAGCTTAACAATACATCTTCACATACACACACAGTGGAAGACAGATTTATAGTATTTAGTGGTAAGAAATCATTGGGCTGAGCTCAGAGAATAGGTTTCAAACACCAGCCAATTTTTGTACTTTTGCCAGTAGTCTAGGTTTTCCCAGGTAGAAAATTAGAGATAGACAAACAATATTCTTCTTTAGGATTTCTAATTTTTAAAGTAAACTGTAGCTTTTGAATTATCAGTATAGAAACTTGTTATGATGATCACAGTAAGACCCACTGTGTGATAATAGAGCTGGAAACTAGCTGCTGAACCAGCACTTCAGAACCCCAGACTGCTAATGTAAGCAAAATCATATTCGCCATCATAGTTCAGCTGACAAACTTAAAAGCTCGATGTTTCAGTTTTAGGAAGAACCACTGCTGTCCAGACACAGAACTCCTGCTGCAAGTGGGCCCTTTTCTTCTCTTGGTAAAGGTCATATTGGTGGGATGTTGCTAGAGCTTACCCTGGTCCATTTGCCCATTCTCCAGATTATCAAAGTCTTTTTCACAAATGGTGACACATTTTCAGGACTCAATGTTGCCATTCCAGTCTTATCAGCTGACACTGGCTGCATGATTGTGAGCAGAAGCCTTAGGCTCCCTGACCTTGCCTACTATTTTCCAGCATTTCAGGGCATTTCATATTCTGAAATTGCTTCAAATTTTAATTTAGATTAATGGCAAATATTAAAAGTCTTCCATGAATATTTATATTTCCTTATATCTGCAGAAATTTGGTATTTTTGGAGTTGGACAAATTTTTAATTCTACCACCCTCACCTATTTTTAGTCCACACATTTTAGATTGCAATTTGGTTACTGAATACGACCACCCCAACCAAGGGTCTAGTACCTCTTAGATACTTACTGTGTGAAGGTTAGAAAGGACATAATTTATGTGGGGTGTATAATCCTGCAGTAAATGCTTTTAATAACACTGTCTTTTCTGGACAAAGCTCTGATTCTAAGAAAAAAATTAATTAGAAGGCAGTATATTTATTGGTAAGTGGAAGATTATCAGCTATTTTGGTGCGGGTGGGTGATGAAGAGACAGGAAAAAAAATCCGGCAAATGAGAATGGAATGCTTTAGGCCTCTGAAGGCATAAATTAAGAAGAAAATAATACTTTGTCTTCTGTACCTTCCTCAAATTACTGTCTTCAGTGACTAGTACCTGGGCAATGAAAATAGCTAGTTTGTGGTGAAGAGTAAAGACCATAATGAAATAGTTTGAAAACCATAAGAGTTTTGTTGTTTCAGGAAAGTAGATTTTTCTTAAAGTCAACATGTATTTTTCATTCTCTAAATAATAAAATGCATCCTGTCACATGTGCTGTGCTTACTGTTTTTGTATCCAAGTTAGACAAGTAAAGGCGGATAGACAGAAAACATCTGGAGGAGGTGGTTTCTGTGCTGAGACTGGGAAAATCTAAGTAGGTAAAAGGAGGACATCCTAAGTCCAAGGATGAGCTGGAGCAAAAGTTGTGCGGTTGGAGCTAAAATAGTTGACAAGCATTTGCCTTGATGTATCTCCAGAAACAGAGAAACATAAAGATATGCCAAGGTTGCCAGATGCCAGATCTATAAAAATTGACTAAACTATGTTGAGTTTGTGGGCTTAGAGTTGGAAAGGCATTAATTGCCACCCTGTGGATGTAAGCTTGTTTTTGGCTGGAACATAAAAGCAACATAAATTATTGACTAAAAAATATAGCGTAGACTCTTGAGGGCAGGTTACGAAAGCACCAATTGGAATGCTTTGAGAACAGCACAAAGAAGACCATAGATAAAATTGCTTCTTAAATTCTACCACATGCTGAATGAGCCATCTGAGAATAGATCATGTGACATTTTTGATTCCAGGGATGACATAATAGAGACCATGATCCCTGGGCCGGTCCCTGCATTTATCTTCTGTTCCAACCAATCCTAACTTAACACTTTTAATACTTTTCAGGATGAACCAGAAACCACTTAGTACTTTTCCCTCTCTCCAAGTATTAGTCTTTTTCCAAATTCTTCCATTTTCTCTTGTTCCTTACAAGAAATTATTTAAATTTACACCGATATTGTTCCATCAAATGATCATGTCATTCAAATATCTCTTTTTTCTTTAAATGGTAACTTAGTCTCCCGTTTAACTCATTACACTATTTAAAAAAATATAAGGAAATTACAGGTACACATCTATGTTTGTTGCTCAAATAAGAAAATTGCAGATAGTTGTCAACTTTTGCCAACATCAATATCAATCTTTGTTATCCTGCATAATCTGGTAGTCCTCTGGAAGATCAGTTGTATTTAAGATGACGTTCATAAAGTGAAGATGGCTGATGATTTGGCCTTGATAGAGAGGTAGCTGATGTATCAGCTATCACTATCACTGGAAACCGTGGGTTGCTCCCTGGTTGAAGTTTAGAAATACGACCTTCATTGGCAGATAAGTTGTGATATTTTTTGGAAAAGAAAAAGGTTCCACCATTAGTCCAAAATAATTGCTCTGTATGGGAGATAAGATGCTGTTCTAAGAAGTACAGGTGGTAATTGTAATGAAGTTCACAACACAACCATTTGCTTCAGTGTAGCTGTTTTGAGAGTGCCCATGGACAGTGGTCAAATGATTTAAAATAGCACGTTGATCCACTGCAATTTGTTCTGGTGGTCTGACATTGATAATGGAGGAGAAATATCACCTCTGATCGGGGTAGTTGTATCACCAATTATGTGGTTAGTAGAGGGCTTTCTTATTAGAGGCATGTTTAAATGTGCAGAAAGTAAAAATTCACTTTCTCCACTAGTGTCGGGCACAAAATAAGAATTATGATTTTGCATATTACCCCCTGCTTTAAAGTGTTTCTTGTTGAAATCTTCAGTCAATGAAGACACTTGAGAGGAATTTTTAATCCCAACTCTTCTTTTTATTCTCACTAAACCTGGGGACAGCCTCGTTTAAAATTTGCATTATGGCAGAACTGCAGCTACAACAATAGGAGAAAAATTTTAGTAATATTTTAAGCCAAAATACAAGACTACAATAAGAATAACCTACAAAACCTCAGATTTCACGTTTACTATGCAAAGATAATATCATGAAAATTTGAAAACTGCTGACAATATTTTGAAATTCCTTATTTGGAATATACACATTTAAATAGTATAGTCATCAAATTTAAGAAATTAGAATTTGCAGTAATGGTGAAAGCCACTTTTAAAAGCAGCTTTAATACCTTTATTTAGATTTCTGATAAGATTCATAGTTGCAAGCAGAGTTTCTCATAATCTTGAATACTTAAGGCAATTTCCTCATTTTTAGGAAAAAAAAGAATTTAAGCCTTTGTAGTTTTATACAATTATCAAAATCTAGCTTTACATTTATATTACCATAGATGTACAAAGTAAACTTTATATATACATCACCAAGTCATAACTACAAATACTGAATTCCTTGCTTAAAACAGACTTCTTTTTCTTCCGTCAGAAAGTCAGCTAGACAAGCAGATCTTTGAAAATTCTGCCGGACTTTACTAAACCCATAAATGTTAAGCTGCCTAAGTAAACTTTTCATACTTCCAGTTTCAAATATTCTGAAAGGGGCCTTTCTATCCAAAACTTCCTTCTTAAAGACATCTTCATCAGTCACTATGGAAGATCCATTATCATTCCAACAGATAGATTTAAATTTCTCACTTCCAGACATTTTCCACAGTTTTCTTGGAAATGTCAAAGAACGAAATTCATTATCTTCATCTGGTTCACAGACACAATGTGTGTAACATGGTGTTTTTATCAAGGATTCTTCAGACAAATTCTGAAAAACATTTTCTTCAATCATAGACCTCAAGACAAGTTCTCAGGGAATGTTTGATCACACAGTAGAGATCTACCGGAGTTTCCTGAACCAGTTTGTCCAACTTTAGGAGACATAACTTTAATTTCTAAAGAAACATGTGCCATCTCAAATAACTTTTTCTACAGCTACTTTTCTAATCTGCATGATTTTGAGCACTGCAGCTTCAAATGCTGCTCTTGCAGGCCTGCACAGATAAACTGCTAGGCCATCACAATGGCTCTCAACTAGAGTAGATGTGGCATCACAAAAAGATTGGTCTCCTAGCAACTCAAATGTAACATTCAGGCAGTGTTTAATTATCATTCGTTCAGTTAGAATGAAACATATAGGATGCTTATTTTTATAGTGTGATCTGCAAATATTATCCCCACAAAATCTTTTCAAATAATTTAATTTTGGGGTCTAAGAAATAAAACAAATCTCCATACTTTTGTACACAAATTTACACCACATTTGTGAACAGAGAATAAATAACGCACAAAATATATAAAATAATTTTAAAGTTATGTAATTAAAGTGAGATTTATGTAAAACCTGTTCAGAAAAGGCATACCTATTTCATTATAATTTGTAATTAAAGTGAAACTTAATTTGATTTGGAAATGGAAGTAGTTATTTATCTGTTTACTTTAGAATAAGTAACTCTATATTCAAAACATGAGCAGAATAATTATCCGTGTATTTGTTATGTTTATAAATAAATGGTAAATATTTGTGAAATAAAACTAGATTCATATAATGAATCAAATTTAAGAAATCCCAAAGTGGATTGTTTTTGTTTTAAATTGTAATTCAGAGCTATAAGTAAAAAAATATAATTTAGTATTCTGCTTTAGAATTACAAAAGAGAATATCTTATAGTACACTTGCAAAAGTTTACTTTTGCCATTCTTTCACTCAGAGGTTTTTCAGTACCTAGAAGGAATAAATTTTCTTGTCATCTTTATAATCCATACTCTTGGGGCTTCTGTTAAGTGTTCCAAAATGATGTTAATAAATACAATTATACACAAGATCCTGGGTTCATTTGACAGTGCCTCCATTAAGGGGAAAACAAACAATCAAAAACAAAGAAATAACAGTATATGTGGGTTGGGGTTGAAAAGACAAGCTAATGCATTTTAGAAAGCAATATGTTTCTCAATCCTGAAACAGTAGGCATTTTTAGTATAATGCGTCATTTTAAGGCAAGTGATTTTTACAGTAATTGTTAATAATAGCTAGGTACTGTATCATTAAACAGTAGTAAATGAAATTCTACCAAAAGTTGTATTCTTTATTTAGACATAAATTTCATTAAACATAAGCCAAATTCAAAAAGAGAGATAAAATTTTTAAATAAATAAATGTTCACTCAAGCTACAATATATATTTTTCCATCAGTATGTGTATATTCCATTCTAAGTAAATATTAGTAAGCTGAATTCATGGCATATTATACGTATATAAAATATAGTTATGTTGGATTTAGTCCTGATTCAGAAATTTTATTTAACATACACAAATCAATAAATGTGATACCATCCTTTAAATAACAAAGAATTCAAAAATAACAATCAAAAAATATGTAGGAAAATTATTCATAGATCTTAACTTTTTAAAAAAAAATTTTTAACAAATTCATTCTAGATAGAATATGACTAAACATAATAAAAGCCGTATATGAAAAACCCATGACTAACTTCAAGTTTAATGTTCACACACAGGAAGATTTTCCTCTGGTCCAGTAATAAGAGAAAGTAGCTCATTCTCACAAGTCCAAAATTACACTACTAGAAGTTCTAGCCAGAAAAACAAGGCAAGAAGAAATATAAAAAGTATTCAACTTGCAAGCAAGCAGTAAAATTTTTACAGATGACATAATTGTACATAGACAGAAAACTCCATACACTCCCCCAGTGACTGTTAGAAATAATGAACAAACTTAGTAAACTTGCAGAATACAAAATCTATATACAAATATCCATTGCATTTTTATATAGTAACAACACATAATCAGAAAGAGAAATTAGAAATTAGGAAAAAAATTATATAGTAACAACACATAATCAGAAAGAGAAATTAGGAAAACAATTAGGAAAACAATTTTATATAGTAACAACACATAATCAGAAAGAGAAATTAGGAAAACAATAGTAACAACACATAATCAGAAAGAGAAATTACGAAAATATACCAAAAAGAATACAATAGGAATACACTTGATAAGTGAAATAAAAGTTTTAAACATAGATCAATATATTACAGGTGTAAGAAATATAAGTAAATATAAAAAATAAAACAAATTATGGGCTTACTTATTGTATACAATGTGAGGAAATACCCTAATCTATCTTTCACTTGTTCAAACTCCCCAGCACTACTTATTGAGGAGAGTCTCTTTTCTTCATTTCTTACCCTTGCTTCTGCTTTCATGGGTTAATTGATCATAAGTGTGAAGGATTATATCTGGTTGCTTTATTCTCTTCTACTGATTGGTGTCAGTTTTTGAGCCAGTATCATGTTGTTTAAGTTACTAAAGCTTTGTAGGACTGTTTAACATCAGAAAATTTTACACTATTATATTTAATACCATTTTTCAAGATTATTTTGGCATCTCAAGATCTTTGTGGTTACATATAAATTTTGAAATTATTTGTTCTATTTAATGGAAAAATCTCATGTGTATTTTGACATGAATCACACTAAATGTAGATTCCTTTGTGTAGTATGGTTGTTTCAACCACATTGTTTCACATCATTAACATAAGAGGTCTTTTCATTTCTTTGGATCAATTTTAATTTCCTTCATCAATGTTTTCTATTTTTTAATGTATAGGTTTTCTCCTTATTTGTTAACTTCAATTTAGTTATTCTTTACATATATATAATTATATACTTTATATTTTTAAATACGTTTCCCACAAAATACAAAAGTCAGAAGGCAGTGGCAAGACATATTCAAAGTCCAGAATGAAAGAAAGCTGTTATATAAGATAATATATCAAGCAAGTCTACCCTTTAGAATAGAAGGAGAGATAAATATTCTCCACAAAAGCAAATACTTAAAGGATTTAGCAACAGAAAAAGAAATAATGAAACATCTCTAAAAATAAAGAAGCAGGATGCTATTGAAAGGGGAAATGCATAACTAGAAAGGCAATAGCTAAAATGACTTACAACACAATAAGCATGTTGTTGTAAAACAGGACATCAAAATTTTTAAGTGTCAGAGAGTGAAACAGGGCAAAACAGAGAATATTCTCCTTGTTTCTGTTCTCTGTATGATGCGTTTGTATTTGTATTCCTTTCAGTTACTATAAACAGATATAGTAATGGGTGAATATACATACAAAACAGGGTAACCATAAGTCAAAATCTTACAATGAAGTCACAAAGACAGAAAAAAAGCAAGATAATAAAAGAAAACTTACAAAGCCACAAAAAGAAAAAGAAATGAACAAAAAGGAAATACCAAATCAAATGGAAAATGAAGTTCAAAATGGAAATAAACACCAGTTTAACAATAATTGTTACAATTGTTATTGGACTTAGTGCTTCAATCAAAAGATGTATATTGTCAGATGCGATAATATCGCAAGATCCTACATTATGAAGCATACAAGAGGCCCAATTTAGAAAGAGGAGCACACTTCAATTCAAAGCCAGAAGATGGAAAAATATATTCCATGCAAATGCACATGACAAGAAAACAGGACTAGCAGTACTGACTTCACACAAAATAGACTTTACAGGAAGGCCATAGAGAAAGATAAACAAGGACATGATATAATGATTAAAGGAGCCATACAAAATGAGGGTAATATACTCATTAATATATATGCACTCAATATAGGAGCACCTAAATACATAAAGCAAATTCTAATAGATAAAAAGGGAAAAATCGATAGGAGCACAATCACAGTAGGTGAATATTACTCCCCATTACCATCACTAGACTGGTCTTTCAGACAGAAAATTAATATGGGAACAAAGATACTAAAAGATACGATAAAATAATTGGATTTGGTTGATAATTTCAAAACACTACTTCTCCCCAAAACAGAATATAAATTCTTTTCGAGTGCACATGGAACATTTTCTAGGAAAGTTTATGTACTGAGGCACAGAAGAAGCCTCAACAAATTTAAGAAGATAAAAATTATTTCAAGCATCTTTTCTGAGTATAAAACCATGAAATTAGAAATCAATCACAGAAAAATAGAGAGAAAAATGACAGCATGTAAATTAAAAACATGGTACTAAAGTAAGGGGGAAATGTGATGAATTAAAAGAAAAAATTAAAAAATATCTTGAGAAATATGACACAACATTACACAAAATCTATGGAATAGAGTTAAAGCAGGCTTAAGAGGGAAGTTCATAGTGAAAAAGTCCGCCTCAAGTTAGAAGAGCAATTTCAAAAAATAAACTAACATTCTATTTAAACTAATCATGAAGAGAAGAGCAAACAAAACCAAAAAAAGCAGAAAGTGGGAAAATAAAGATCAAGGAAGAAAGAATTGAAGTAAAGATTAAAAAATAGAAAAAATCAATCAAACTGTTTCTTGAAATAGTCAACAAATCTGACAAAACTCAGTACAGGCTCACCAACAAGAAAAGACAGAGAACACAAATAACATAAGAAATGAAAATGGGGAAAATACAAAGAGTACATGAAATTTGCAAAATATCTTAAGGGTATACCATGAACAACTGCATGGAAACCAACTGGAAAACCTAGAAGAAATGGAGAAGTTTCAGGAATTTTGCTGCAAATAAAATTCACATAATAATTTCAATAAGTGCAAAAAGAGCATTGTATATAATACAACATACTTTTAAGATACTCCCAACAAATTAAATTAACCCTGTCAGTGGCACGATATCATATACACAGAAATACGGTGTGGAGAGCAGCAGAGCAGTTCTCTTTTTATTGATTCTTAGAAAAAGGGTTTATATAGGACATTCACAATGACTCACATAACATCTAACTTATAACAATGTTAATAATCTTAAACTATTTATGTCCTCATGCTCCTGCAGTAAGCACAGGATGTTAAATGATCAAGGATTGTTTTAAAGTTCATCACGGAACTTCATTAAGTAGGCCATCTCTTATCCAGCTGTCTGTGCCTGTCTTAGGTTGTCCTCCTCTGAGGATCTTACCCAGCATAGGCCATACAGCCATCCATACTGGATACAATGAGCAGGCCATTTCTTATCCAGCCTCGATATGTGACATTCCTCACAGCTTGTTTATCAGTTCAGCCCATGGGCTCATTCTCTAGAGTCTTCAGACAGGAGCCTAAAAATCCAACATCCCTTGACAGAAAAATGGATGAAGAAAATTTGATGTTTATATGCAATTGAATCAATACTTTGCATTCTTATCAACAGTGTTCACGGTGTTACTTTTTCTCCACAATCTCACCAACATTTATTACTTTTCTTTTTGATGAGAACCTTCTGACAAGTGTGAGGTCTTGTCTCATTTTTGGTTTATGACTTTCCTTATAATTTATAACTCTGAACATATTTTCATATGTCATTTAGCCAACTCTTTGTTTTCTACAAATAATTGTTTCAGATATATCTATTCAGTTCCTAAGGACATTTTTTTAAATTGGATTCTTTGGCCTTTTTTGTTGTTGTTGTGGGGTAAGAGTTTGACATATATTTGGATATTAACACTTGATTGGAAAATATCACTTGCAAATATATTGTCCCAATATGTTGGTTGACTTTTCATTTTATTGATCGTTTCTTCTGCAGTGTAAATCTGTTCAGAATGATACAATCAAATTTTGTTAGATTTGCTTCTGCTTCCCTTGCCAGAGGAGACATATGTAGAATCAACTTAAGTCCATTGTCAGAGTGTACTTCTTATGTTTTACACTAGATTCTTTGTTTTCAGGTTTTATGCTTTATATGCCGGGACTGGGATTGCTTTGCCATATGATAGGTCTATTTTAATTATTTAAAGGAACTTCCATACTGTTTCTAAAGTGGTTGCACCAATTTCCATTTCCACCAACAGCGTTGGAATGTCCCTTTTTCTCCACAACTTCCCCAGTCTTTATTATTTGTAGACACTTGGATGACAGCCCTTCTCACTAGTGTGAGGTAAACCATTAATTTTGTCTTGCATTTGTATAATGATTAGCTATGTAAGCATGTTTTTATGTTTCTGATTGTCATCTGTGTGTCTTCTTTACAGAATTGTCTTCTGCTCATTTTCTGGCTGAGTTTGCAGATTTTTGAAATGGAGTTGTATGAACATTTTGTGTATTTTAGAAATTAGCCTCTTGTTGATTGCATAGTTTCCTAACTTTTTCTCCCATTTGGAATTTTATGTTTCCATATTGTTTATTTTGGTGTGTAGAAGGTTTTAAGTTTAATTAGGATCTATTTGTTTATTTTGCTTTTATAGTTTTCAGCTTGGGAGTTTGAAATAAGAAAGTTTCGCTACAATTTATGTCTTGTTTTGACTTTTTGAGATTCCAGTAGTTTTATTGTGTCATGTATTACATTCAGATATTTAAAACATTTTGAGTTTATTTTTGTACAGTGTGAGGGAGTATTCTAATTTCATTGATTTACATGTAGCTGTGAAGCTTTCTCAACATCACTTGCTTAAAACTTTCTTTTAGGCTTTGTATACTTTTTTTCCTTTTTCATAGTTTATTTGACCATAGATGTGATGTTTTATTTCTGCCTCTGTGTTCCATTCCAGTGATATAGATGTTTGTTTGTTTTCCAGTATTGTGCTGCTTTGATTGCTGTTTTTGTAATATAGTCTGAGATCTGGGAGGGTTATGGGTTATGACTCCATCTTTGTTGTTTTTCCTCAATGTTACTTTTGCAGTTCTGGTAATTTTTCAGTTCCATACAAATCTTAGAACTGTTTTAATTTCTGTGGAATATATCATGTAGATCGATCTGAGTCATTTTATATCTGAAGACATGTTTTGTAGTATGTATATTTTAACAATATTAATTCCTCTAAACTAAGACCTTGAGATTTCTTTCCATTTATTTGCATCATCTATAAATTTTTATCAGTGTCCTATAGATTTTATTATCTTGGTTTTTTCATAGGTATTTCATTTTTGATCTGATATCATATGGATTTTTTTAAATTATGGAATATTTCATTGTTAGTGTAAAGAAATCTGACTGTTTTTGTATATTAATCATGAATCATACTACTTTGCTAAATGTCTTTATAAGTTTTAGTTGTTTTGGTGTGGAGAATCTGTAGGGATATCTATATAGATTATCATGTCATCAAAAATAATAACAGTTTTACTTCATTCAGTCCAAGTTGAATATCTTTTTTCTTGTCCATTGTTTTTGCTAGAGATTTCCCATACTGTGTTTAATAGAAATGGTGAGAGTGGGCATCCTTTTCTTATTCCTTAATTTGGCTTTCAGTTTTTCACTTTTGCATATTATGTTGTCTGTGTATCTGTTATTAATGACTTTAGTTATGTTGAGATATATTTCCTGAATCTTACTTTGGTAAGAGGTTTCTGTTTTTGCTGTTTTTTCTGTTGTTTTTTTGTTGCTGTTTTTGTTGCTATTTTAATTAATAAAAGTTGAAGTCTGTGAAATGATTTTTATGGATTTATTGGGATGATCACGTCAATTTCCCTGTTTCTTTTTTTAATGTGCTGAATGGAACTGATTGATTTCATGTATGTTCCACCTCTCTTATGACCCTGCAATGAATTAAAGTTGATCGTGCTGTATAATTCATTTTAGGTATGGCTGGATTTTGTTTGCTAATAATATTTCATAGAATTTTTGCATCTATATCAATCAAAGATTTTGGCTTGAAATTCTCTTTGCCTGTACTTTGTATGTTGGCTTTGCTATCAGGGTGATGAAAGCTTCAAAGAATTAATTTGTGAGTTTCCCACATCTTCACCAGTTTTGAATAGTTGGAAGGGTATAAGTTCTGCTTTGTATTTTTGTACAGTTTTCCACGGGAGGTGTTTAAATCTGCACTCCTATTTAACGATTTTTTAAATGCAGATTCTTTCTTTGTTCTAGTAAACAGTTTGTTCAAATTATATGTTTCTCCTTATCCCTGTCTCTTTCTAGATATTTGTCTATTTCTTCAAAGTTTTCCAGCTTACTGGCATGTAAGTGTTGACAAAATAATCCCTTTTTTATATATTTGAGGGAACAATTGTTATTTCTCCACATTTATTTCTGACTTTTTTTCTTTGGAGCATCTCTCTTTTCTTCATGATGCACCTAGCTAGAGGCTTTTTGATTTTTCTTATCTTAAAAAGAAACCAAAACAAAATTTTTGGTTTGACTATTCTTTTGCATAGTTGTTATTCTCTCCAATATATATTAGCACGGTTAATGGATCATGTTTTTTTCTTTTTTAACTTTTTTTTATTGATTTTTATTCATTTTAAAAGGTTGTCTCAAATTCCATTGTAAAGCACAATTTTTTAGTTACAATGAACATGTATACATTTGTTGTCCCATTTTTTCCCCTGTGAGCTGCCGTTAAGATCTTTTATATATTTCCCTGTGCTATACAGTACAATCCTGATTATCTATGTTACAATTTTGATCTCCCAGCCTATCTCTTCCCACACCCCACCCTCTTGGCAACCAAACTTTGTATACTCTGCCTAAGAGTCTATTTCTGTTTTGAAATCATGCTTTTTTTGTTTGGTTTGATTTTGTTTTTAAATTCCACTCATGAGCCTTCTCATATGGTATTTTTTTTTTCTCTTTCTGGCTTACTTCACGTAGACTGATTTTCTCCAAGAGCATCCATATGGCTGAAAATGGCAATATGTTGTCTCTTGATAAGACTGACTACTATTCCATTGCATAAATATACCACCTCTTCTTTATCTAGTCAACTGTCGATGGACATTTAGACTGTTTCCATGTCTTGGCTATTGTAAATAATGTTGGCTATTACATTGGGGAGCAGGTGTCATCCTAAAGTAGGGTTTCTTCTGGATTTATTCCCAGGAGCGCGATTCTTGGGTTATATGTTAAGTCTATTCCTAGGCTTTTGAGGAATCTACATCCTGTTTTCCACAGTGGCTGCACCAAACTGCATTGCCACCAGCAGTGAAGGAGGGTTCCCTTTATTCCACAGCCTCTCCAGCATTTGTCATTTGTGGATATTTGAATGATGGCCATTCTGAATGGTGTGAGATGATACCTCATTGCAGTTTTGATTTGCATTTCTCTGATAATAAGTGATATTGAGCATTTTCTGATGTGCCTTTTGATCATTTGTATGTCTTCCTTGGAGAATCGCTTGTTTGGGTCTTCTGCCCAGTTTTGGATTGGGTATATTTTTTCTTATTCAGTTGGATGAGCTGCTTATATACTCTGGAGATCAAGTCTTTGACGGTTTCATTTGCAAATATTTTTCCCATTCCGTAGGTTGTCTTTTTGTTTTACTTCCAGTTTCGTTACTGTGCAGAAGCTTGTAAGTTTCATTAGGTCTCATTGGTTTTTTCTTGCTTTTATTTCTTCCACGAGAAGTTTTTTGACACTTTTGTCAGAAAACATTTTCCGTATATTTTCCTCTTGGTGGTTTATTGTATCTTGTCTTATGTTTAAGTCTTTGATCCATACTGAGTTTATTTTTGTGTATGTTGTTTTAGCTTCATTGGGAGTGTTCTAGCTTCATTGAATTACATGCTGCTGTCCAGTTTTCCAAACACCAGTTGCTAAAGAGACTATCTCTTTTCTATTGTAATTTCTTGCCTCCTTTTTCTAAGATTAATTTACCAAACGTTTTTGGGTTCATATCTGGGCTCTCTATTCTGTGCCATTGGCTTATATGTATGTTTATCTTCCAATACAGTGCTGTTATGTTGACTGTTGCTCTATAGTATTATCTGAATCATTAGCGTTAAGAAATGCCACTGATATTTGCACCTTAATCTTGTAACATGCTACTTTGCTAAATTATATGATCAGCAGTAGAAAATTAATTCTGGATCTTGTAGGGAGTTTAATAAATAGTAAAATATTACCTGCATATAGTTAGACTTTTATTTCTTCCTTTCCAATTTGCATCCCTTTTTCATCTCTCTCTTATTTGATTGCTGTGTCCAGGACTACCAAGTATATCTTGAGTATGATTCATGGTATTGTGCATCCTTTTACTGTCCCAGATTTTAGTAGGATGAATTTGACCTTCTCACCTTTGAGTACTATGCTGGCTGTATGTATGTTATCTATAGCTTTCATGATCCTGAGATATATTCCCTCTATGCCCACATGGTGAGAATTTTTATCATACGTGTGTGTTGAATTTTATCAAATGCTTTTCCTGCATCTATTGAGATGATCATGCGGTTTTGGTCCTTTCTCTTGTTGATGTGCTGTTTTACATTGATAGATTTTCATAAGTTGAACCACCCTTGTATCCCTGGCATGATCCCCACTTGGTCATGATATATAATCTTTTTTCTGTGTTGTTGGATTTTATTTGTTACTATTTTGGTGAGGATTTTGGCGTCTGTGTTCATCAGTGATATTGGCCTATAATCCTCTTTTTTGGTAGTGCCTTTGCCTGGTTGTAGTATCAGGGTGATTGTGGCTTCATAGAATGTTTTTGGGAGTATTCCTTCCTTTTCAATCTTCTGGAAGAGTTTGAGAAGAACTGGTATGAGTTTTTCTTTGGTTGTTTGGTAGAATTCTTCCATGAATCAATCCGGTCCTGGACAGTTAATTGTAGGGAGGTTTTACATTGCTATTTTGATTTTATTTCTAGTGCTCTGTTTGTTCAAGGGGTCAGTTTCTTCTTGATTCAGTCTTGGTGGACAGTGTCTTTCCAGAAACTTGTCCATCTCTTCTAGGTTATACAGTTTGGTCCCATATACTCTTCATAATATTCTGATATGATATTCTGTATTTCTATTTTTTTTGTGCAATTTCTCCATTCTCCTTTCTTATTTTGCTAATTTGTGCTCTCTCTCTTTTCTTCTTTTTGAGTTTGGCCAGAGGATCATCGATTTTATTTACTTTTTGGGAAAACCAGCTTTTGGATTGGTTGACTTTTTTCCTATGGTCTTTTTAACCCATAGTTTATTTATTTCCTCCCCAATATTGATGATTTCCTTCCTTCTGCTGCCTTTTTGGGTTTTTTTTTGTCTTGTTTTTCTAATTCATTCTGCTGGTGGGTTAAATTGTGCATTTGTGTTTGTTCTTCTTTTTTGAGGAAAGCCTGTATCGCTATAAACTCCCCTCTCAGCACTGCTTTTGCTCTGTCCCATAAATTTTGTGGGTTTTGCTATCATTATCTTTTGTCTCAAGGTACTTTTTCATTTCAGCTTTGATTTCTTATTTGACCCATTGGTTTTTTAATAACATATTGTTTAATCTCCATGTTTTCCTTTGTTCTCCTTTGTTTCTCTGTTTTTGATTTCTAGCTTCATGGCATTGTGGTCAGTAAAGATGCTTGAGGTAATTTCTACCTTCTTAAAATTGCTGAGGTTTCTATTTTGCCCAAGTACATCATGAATCCTGGTAAATATTCCACGTGCACTTGAAAAGAATGTGTATCCTGTTTTGGGGGGTTGCAATGCTCTGAAAAATCCACCAAGTGTAATATTTCTATTGTATTATTTGATTTTTCTGTTGCCTAATTTATTTTCTGTCTTAATGATCTGTCCAGTGATGTTAATGCAGTGTTGATATCTACAAATATGACTCCCTTTTTATATGTGTTAGTAATTATTTTATGTACTTAGGTGCTCCTCTATTTGGTGCATATGTATTAACGAGTGTGCTATCCTCATATTGTATCACTCTTTCAATCATTATAAAATGTCCTTTATCTTTCTTTATGGCCTTTATTTTAAAGAATATTCTGTCTGAAATCAGTAATGCAACATCTGTTTTTTGGCTTTTCCTATTGTATGCAATACCATTTTCCATCTTTTCACTCTCAAACTATATGTGTCCTTCTCTCTGAAGTGGGTCTCTTGTGTGCAGCCTATTGAAGATTCTTGCTTTATTATCCAGCCTGCCACTCTATGACTTTCGACTGGAGCATTTAGTCCATTAACATTTACAATAATTGATGATAGGCTTGTGTTTATTGCCAAATTGACCTTTTCTTTGCAGTTGAATTTTTATTTCCTCTTTGTTCCTTTCATCTTCCTTTTATGGTTTGGTCATTTTCCTTTGTATTATCATGAAATTTATTTTGTTTTTGTGACTCCCTGATAAGTTATTTTCTTCCTGTTACCCTTTTTATAAGTCCATTAGACCATTAGTATAACTGCTTTTATTAAACGGACAGCAACATGATCTCAAACCCATCCTACCAAGAACAAAAAATTTTAAAATGAAAGACCAAAAAAAAAAAAAACTCTCTATTTTCCTGCCTCCCTTTCCCACTCTCAATGATTTGTATGTCTTGTTTTAAAATTTTGTGTTTATTTTAATTGTAATTCATGAGTTATCACATTTCCAGCTGTGATTTTCACATTTCTGTAGCATCTTGCTGCTTTTGTTTTTAGAGAAGACCTTTCAATAATTCTTATATCATGGGTTTAATGTTGCTAACTCTTGAAACGTTTTCTTGTCTGTGAAATCCTTTATTTCTACTTCTACCAAAGAGTATAGTATTGCTGGTCAAACTATCCTACAGTATATAATTTTTTTTCATTCAGGACTTTGAATATATCTTGTCACTCCCTCCTGGGCTGTAGTACTTGTGTAGAGAAATCAGCTGGTAGGCTTATGGGGATTCCATTGTAACACAGACTTTACTATTCTCTTGCTGTCTTTAGGATCATACATTTATCCTTTATTCTGGCCATTTTAATTGTATGTCTTGGTGTGGGTGTACTTGTGTTCTTCCTGTTTGGGACACTCTGAGCTTCCTGTACTTGGATATCTGATTCCTTCTTCAATTTTTGGAAGTTCTCAGTTGTGATTTCTACAAAAACCTTTGCAATCCCCTTTGATCACTCTTCCCATTCTGGGACTTCTCTTATGACAAGATTGGCATGCTATAATTTATCCCATAGGTCCCTTTTGCTTATCTTGTTTGTTTCTCTTTGTTTCTCTTATAGCTCTTCTGATTGGGTCCTTCCTATTGTCCTGTCTTCTAAGTCACTAATCCATTCCTCTGCATTATCTAGTCAGCTTTGCTACACCTTTAAATCATTCCTCATCTCAGTCAACAGGTTTACCTATTTTACTCATCTCTTCTTTATAGCTTCTATTTCATTTTTGACATATTTTGTATCTCTAAACACTATCACTTTTATTTACTTCAGTACTTTGATCACTCCGTTTTTGGAATATTTATCTAGTTGGATATAAATGTCTGTTTCACTGATCGTTCTTTCAGGGGATTTCTCTTGATCTTAAATTGGGAATGGTTTCTATGCTTCTTCAATTTTCTACTAACTCTCTGGCACTGTGGTTTATGGAGTATCAGTTATCTACTGTGGTCCTAAAGTAGTTTATCTACCTAATGCCTATGTAGTTATACAACTTAGAAAAGAGAAAAAAGAGAGAGAAAGAATTTTTAAGAAGGGAGAAATGAATGTTTGAAGGCATTTTATACTGAATAAAAGAAAAGGAATTTGAAGCAGAGTCTGGAAAAATAATAATAATAAAAATATTTTAAAAAATTTCAAAGGGATTAAAATGGGGGTATATATAATGCAAGAAGAAGTAAAAATTATGAGGGTAATATAAAATGGAACAGTTAAAAACTGATTAATACAATGGGGTGGTCATTGTTCTCCTGGAGACTGTGAACTTTTAATGTGAAGTCTTTCTTTATTCACCCTGATTTGGAAGCCCAGCTTGTTATTCCCAGAGGCCCTCCATTGGAGCCCTCATCTGTGCTGCTCCCAGGGTATGTCAGCAATCAGATCGCTCCTACACCCAACACTGGTTCTGATGAAGCTCTCTTTACTCTGGGCGGAATTTTCAATGCCCTGCCCGATGCTGCAGTCTGATGTTGCAGACTGACCAGGCAGGACTGAGCACCATAACCTCTCCAGCACCATGGTCAGGGGCTGTATTCCTGCCCAAAATTAGACGGGCCACCCTCCCCGTCAGGTTGCCGATCACTCTGCTGCTCTGTGCCACTATACGCTCTGTCTCGGGTTTGCACACAAGAAGTGGGCTCAGGGAAGACTGAGCCAAAATCCAGCTCCTTGTTTGTCTTGTCAAACAAGTTCTCTGGGGAAACAGCCAGTATGTTCCTATCTGCCTCAGTCTGTAGACAAGTCTCGGTCTTGCCCTTGAGGCTGCTATGTCCTTAGGTGTAGATGCAGGTTTTGTGTCCACTACCACCTCGATGTAAAGCACTAGAGGGTATGGTGGCTGTGCCTGAGCCCTAGCTCTCTTCACCTAGAAACATTTGTAAATTTCAGAGATGGGCAATGCACCCTTCACCCACAGGGCACATCTGCCCAGTTGTTTTATGGAGGGCCCAGGTTGTTCTGCCCTGTGAACCCACAGCCATGACACAAAGTCAACTCCATTCCCCTGGGCTGCCACAGTGCAGCCATCCCCAACTACCTCCCTGCTTGGGCAGCTTGTCCCTGCCCCCAACTTCTGGGTTGCATCTTTGGCTGAGAACTACAGGGATCCTATGTGCCTGTTTAACTTAATTATGTCAGTCAACTTATACTATGTACATGTCCAAGCCTTGGAGGCTCCCCCTCCATCCTGCTGATCTCTCAGTTGTAGGAGGGAGACACAGTGAATGAGCAAAAGTCCTTCTTTGCTGCTCCCTCTCTGTCAGACCTGTCCCACTCTGTTTTGCCTTTTCTTCTTTCTTTCTTCCTTTTCTCCTACCAGATTATTCACATCTTTATCTATTGAAGAGGACAATATTCTGTCAGAGTTCTGCAGGTTCTCTGGTTAGCTGAGTGGGTCTGTGGATGTGATTGTTGGTGCATTTGTGGGAAAGGGTTAGCTACGAGCATCTTTCTACTCCAACATCTTTGCCTCGCCCTCCAAAAGTCTCACTTTATAGTGGAAGATAAACATACTCTGGAAATAAATGGAAAAGATATCCCATGGAAATGGAAAGAAATTGCAGATTGCAATGCTCTCCTCATACAAAATACGTTTTAAAAAAGGGGCCAAAATGAAAAATATGAGATTATATAAAGAAAAAGAGATGAATAAAAAATAGTGTATTACACTCATTAAATTGTATATGGACCCAACACCGTAGATCCTAATTATAAAATGAAATTTAGTAGACAGGAAAGAATTAATTCATTATAAAACAATAATAGTAGGTGAGTTTAACACTTCACTATTCTGATAGCCAGATTATCCAGAAAGAATATCTGTAAGGAAATAGAGATCTTAATAGCATATTAGATCATTTGAACCTAACTGAGCTATTGGACACTGCATCAGAAAAGCAGAACACATAAACATTTCAAGTGTGCACAGGATGTTATCTAAGGAATAAATGACAGATTATGTCATGAAATGAGCCTCAGGAACTTTAAGCAAATATAGATTACAGCAAGTATTTTTCCATACACAAAAGTAAGAAACTGTGCATCAACTTTAGAAAGAAGTATAGGAAAAGCACAAACATGAGGTCAAACCATATCCACAAATAAATAAAATAAAACCCGTTCAATGATGAAATCAAAGAGGTAATAAAATCAACTTGGAGACATATTACAATGAATACACATCTTCATAAAAGGTATGTGATGCAGCAAAGACAAACCTAAGAGGGAAGTTCACAACATATCAGGACTTCTACATAGAACAAGGAAAACCTGATAGAAAGGACCAAACATACCACCCAAAATAACAATAAGAACAAACAAAACCCTAAGGCAGTAGAATGAGAAATCTTTAATGATTATGTTGAAAATATATAAAATAATATTGAAAAATAAATTACAAATCATAAAATCAAAAGCTTTAATTTTTATTGAAAATATTAACAAACAGGTAAGCATTTAGCCAGGCTTATCAAGAAATACAGAGAGTGGACTGAAACAAAATAAGAAATAAAATAGTAGAAATAATATCTGATATTACGCAAATACAAAACAATTTATGAAAGCACTATGAGCTGTTATGTGACAACAAACAGCACGACCTAAATGAAATGGACAAATTTCTAGAAATGTACAGCCCATCAACACTGAATAAAGAGAAAACTGAGAACATGAAAAGAGCAATCAGTATATGTTCAATAAAATGTGTAATTTTAGAAACACCCCTTGAACAAAATGCCTGGATACCTTCAGCAAAACAACTTTCCCCCAAACTATTTTAAAAAATGAAGTTGGAAGGAAAATCCCCAATGTTATTCTATGAGGCCAACATTACCCTGATAACAAAACCAGTCAAAGACATTACCAAAAAAAAAAAGAAAATGAAAATCCAAAATCCTTGATGAATGAGGATATACATTCAAAAATCCTCGAAAAACATCAACAAATGAATCCAGGAATACTTAGAAAGGATTATACACGATGATCAATTGGATTCCTTTCAGAGTCACAAGGATGGCTCAACATACACAAGTCAAGCAGCGTGACACATAACTTATAATGGAAGGACAAAATTCACAAAACTATGTCAATACAAAAATAATAAGCATTTGACAAACTTCAACATACATTCATCATCAGAATTCTCATGAAAGTGAGTACAATGGGAACGTCTCTCAACATACTAAAGGCTATTTATAACAATTTATAATACTCAGGGGAAATGGTGAAATCCTTCTGGGTAAATTCGTGAACAAGACAATGATTCCTACTCTCACCATTTCTGTTCAATACTAAAAGAAGAAAGGAAAAGGAAAAGAAAAAGAAGAAAAAGAAACACAAAATGGAAAGAAAGAGGCAAAATTCTCACCATTACTGTAGGCATAACAATATACATACAGAGTCCTAAGGGCTCCAAACTGACTATTATGAACAATAAATAATTTCATCAAGGGAGCAGGGTACAAGATTAATGTAAAGAAGTCTCTTGAATTTCTACACATTAATCATGAGATACCATAAAATGGACGCTGAAATCAATAAAATTTAATACCACTTTCCCCCGAATATCTTGGAATAAATGTAACCACATATATGAAAGATCTACACACTGAAAATTAAAAAAACATTTAATTAGAAATTAAAAATGATTCAAAGAAATGGAAAGATGTCTTGTGCTCTTGGATTGAAAGGGTTAATATTGTTAACATGGCCGTACTACACAAAGAAACCTACAGATATAGTGCAATTCCTGTTAAGAAGATGTAGTATTTTCCACAGAACCAGAAAATAAATAACTCTAAGTATTACATGAAACCGTTAAAAATTGCCAAAATGATCTTGAGAAAAAACAACAAATCTGGAGGTGTAACCCTCCCAGATACCTTACTATACTATAAACCTACAGTAATAAAAAGATTATGGCATTGGCACAGATATATTATCAATAAAAACAGATAGTGAGCCTAGAAATATTTCCACACACCTATGAGCAATGAATCTATGATAAAAGAAGCAAGAGTACACAATGGATAAAAGACAGTCACGTCAATGGATGGTGTTGGGAAATCTGGACATCTACACGTAAAACAGTGAAATGAGAGCATTCCCTTACATCATATACAAAAATAAACTCCAAGTGTATTAAGGAGCTAAATGTAAGACCTGATACTATAAAACTGCTAGAAGGGAATATAGGTGATACACTATTGGATATATATCATAGGAATATTTTCTTATATCAGTCTCCTAAGGCAAAAGAACAAAAGCAAAAATAAGCAAGTGGGACCTAAACAAACTTGAAAATTTCTGCACAGCTAAGGACACTCTCAATGAAATGAAAATACTGCCTGTGTAATTGGAGAACATATTTGCAAACAATGCAAGTGACCTTTGGTTAATAGATGTAGGTTAATAGATGTAACATGGATTTAGGTTTCACAACTCAATGTGAAAAAAAAAAAAAACCCAGTCAAAAACAAGAGCAGAGTACCTGAGTTTGTTTTTCTCCAAAGAAAACTTACAGATGAGTAACAGGCAAGTAATAAATTTGCACAACATTACTAATTATTAGGTAATTGCAAATCAAAACCACAATGAGTTATCACATCACACTGGTAAAATGGCTATTATCAAAAAGTCTACAAATATTAAGTGTTGGAGAAGTTGTGGAGGTATGAAATCTCTTGCATACTCTAAGTAGTAATGTAAATTGGTACAACTTCTTTGGAAAACAGTATTCAGATTTGTTTAAAGCCTAAAAAGTTAACTACAATATCACCCAGTAATAACTCTCCTAGGAAAAATCTGGGGAAAACACCCTAAGTTGAGAAGAACCAATGTTCACAAGAACACTGTTTATAATATGCAGACAGAAAAGCAATCCAAGTGTCCACAGTAGACTATGGACTTAAGAAGATATGATGTTTCTATAAATATGCAATGGAATAATACTCAGCCATGAAAATGAATAACACATTGTTTTTCAGCATCCTGAATGGACCTAGTAAATAATGTGCTTAATGAATTAACTTAGACAAAGACAAAAGTATATAATATAATTTATATGTGGAATTTAAAAAGTAACAAATATCTGTGTACATCTATCTATAGCTATCTAATGATAGATGGCAGATAAATAGATAGAAGGATAATGCATGATTGATAGAGAGATGGAGAGATAGATAGATGGTTAGATATATAGATAGATAGATAGATAGATAGATAGATAGATAGATAGATAGATAGATAGAGACATGTTATAGAGGTAAAGAGATAAGATAGACAAGACTTAAGCAGACTCAAAGATATGGGAAAAATTTATGTTTACCAAAGTGGAAGGGAAAGAGATTTTAATGGAAGTGTATTGACAGATACAAAGTAGTATCCATAAAATAGAGAAGCAACAAGGATAATCTGTATAGAGCATGGAATTGTACACAATAGCTTAAAATACTTGTATGTTAAAATTATTGTAATAATTCATTATGCAATATAATCTACAAAGTGATTAGAATAACTATGCTGTATATCTGAAACTACACAATATAGTACATCTACTGTACTTCAATTAAAAATAAATCATCTCATGTATAATTTAGTCCTTTTTCCACTGATAGAAGCTTCCTTTAATATTGTTTTAATTTTACTCTTTACCTTTTATGATTACTGTTTCAAATTATTTCTTTTATTGTTGTGAGCATGTAACCAGTTTGACTTATCTATATTTATTTCTCCTGAATTCCTATTTTTCTCTCTTTAATCCATATATTATAGTAGCATTTAAAAACATACCCAAATGAACAGATGAAAATTTCTCGTGGTCTCTCCTTAGCATTTTGGTCAATGTTTTACCCATTTTTGCCAATTTATATTTCTTAGAAGACTTCTATTCTGTACCTCTTATAAGGTGTCTCGGTTTTGTTTTTTTGTCACATTCAGGTTTGTTTGTCTGGTAAAGTCTTTATTTTCACTTTATATCTAAGTGATAACTATCTAAATATTATTGGGTGAGTGACTTCTTATTTCAGTAGTTTGAAATGTAATTTTATTTACCCGTGGCCTATGTTTTCTGCTCAGAAATCTGCTGATAGCCTAATGGGGGATCCTTTGTAGATTATCATAACTATTTTTGGTTACCTTTAAAATATTACTCTGCCATTGACTTGCCAATTTTCATGTGACATATCCTAAAGGAGGTCCCTTTTTCATATAGTTATTGGTGTTTTGTTGGCTCATGGAATTGTATATCAGTTCCTTTCACAGGTTCGGGAAGTTATAAACTATTATTTCTTTAAATAAACCATCAGCTGCCTTCTAACTTTCTACTCCCTCCAGGATTCCACTCTAATGTGCACTTCCTGAGGAAGTCTGATGGCTACTGTAGAATTTCCTCACTTTTTAATATCTTGAATATCTGCCCTCTCCTATCATTTCTAGTTTTGTATTAGTGAGTTTGTTAATCTCTCTTACAGAAAGACACTCTACTTCCAATGCTTTCTGTTGCATTCTTCATCTCAATTATTAAGTTCTCCTGGTCCTCCAATAATGTTTGGATATTTTATAGTTTCAGTCTCTTTGGTAATGTATTCCTTATCATCATTTCATTTATTCCTGAGCTAACTAAACTGCTTTCTTATTTTTGTTTCTTCTATTGAGATTGTGTATGGCACATATTTGGATTCTCTATTAGTTATGTGACAATACACCATGACTTTAAGTTTGTTTGCTGCAGGGTTGACATTGTGTGTGTGTGTGTGTGCACGCAGGTGTGTGTGCATGTGTGTCTGTGACTGTGTCGGTGTCTGTGTGTGTTTATGTGTATGTGTGCGTGCCCTATAATGTTACTGTGACTGGTCATGATCTTGATAAATTATTGCTCTGATGACACATAAAAAATTGGGAGTTGGAGTCCTTGCTTTTGTTTTCTGGTAGTTTGCAATATTGCACAATCTTTTATTTTACTTACCTGAGCTACCTCTGATAATATTTCAAACTGGCACTTTGCAGTCTCTACTGTCTGGATAAAAGATGTGCTTTCATTGTCACTTCTTAGACTTCTTTGGTAGTTAAAGCCACTGTTGTCACTGGGACGGTGAACCCTTCCTTTTATCTGATACCACTTGAGACTCAGTGTACACATTGAGGAAATGTGTAAAGACTGGTGGGTATTTGGAATCAGACAAGTGCCTTTGATATCTCCAGTGTTGCAAGGTACCTTGTCTCCACCACTGTGAATGGGGAGTAGGGACATTTTCATGAATGTTTGAGTGTCTGAAGGATGGAATTTCTGTCTCCTTTGTGGCTCCCTCCAGTTACATGTGACCATGAGTACTGGTGCAGTTGGAGGCTGATGCAGTGTAATCCAATGAGACCCTGTTCCTGCTGGGTTGTCTGAACTTGAGGACTCATATATCCTAGTCAGGGGGCCTTGGTTTCACACACCAAATCTGCTCCTCCCTCAGTTCAGCTTCTTTTGTGTGTTTTAGTCCACCAAACTTTACCTGTTCACATACGTTCCGGATTATTGTTTTGTGTTGTATTATTTTTGGTTGAGATGTGAACGTTTTATTGACTGTAGATGAAAGGGGAGAGACAGAAATAGTTTAAACTTATGTCACTTTTAAAAGTATATACTTTTTCAGATAAAAGCTTAAATTCTACTAAGGACATTATGAAAAGAGTGAAGAAAGTGAATAAATCACCTCCCTTTATATCAGAGTACTACAAAATATTTTGATTTTCCTGGGTTGTTTTTTTTAAAGTTTTTCCCACCTACATGCACGTTTTACTGTAATATATCCCTATAATCTCTTTAAAATCAATTAAATTTTTAAAATAATTCTCACTGCTGTAAATATAGCCCTGTTGGTTCTCTAATTTATTACTAGTAGCTTGCACATTTCTGTCTTCTCCATCCTTCTTCCCTGTCCTCACAGGAAACCAAAACTTGGTACACTACACATTTATATGTGATTCTGTTCCTATTTTTTAATGATTATTTCTCTTATATCTTTATTTTCCTCATTTAAGTGACAACATAGAATGTTTTTCTCCTTATGACTTATTTTCCTTGTGCAACACTCTCTGGGTCCAGTCACATTGTTCCAAGTGGCAGAATTTTATTTTTTAATATGACAATGACTAAGTATTTATTATGTTATCTATATCTCACATCTACTTCAGCCAATCATCTGTTGATGGGCAGTTGAGTTGTGCTTCTTTCCTTGGCTACTATAAATGATGATGTTAAGAACATTGGGGGTAATATGTCCTTTAGTTTAATGTTTTCATATTTTTTCAGATTTATACCAAAAACTGGATTTGCTGCAACATATAATGCTTCTATTTCTAGTTTTCTGAACACTGTCCACACTTTAATAATAGTGGATGCAACAATTTATATTTCCACCAACAATGTACCTGGGTTCCCTCTTCCCAAATTTCTTATTAATGTTTGTCATTTGTAGAATTTTGTTAATAGCTTTTTGGTTGCTGTGAGATTATATTTAATTCTGGTTTTGACTTATGTTTTCCTAATGGATAGCAACGTTATGTTTCTTTGTATGTGAAGAAAATCATCCACATGTCTGATTTTGAAAAGTTTCCATTAAGATCTTTCAACTGTTTTTAATTTGGGGTCTTTAATTTTTAAATATTGAGACTAATATGATATATATATCATATTATATATATATATTATGGATATTAACATTTTGTTGGTTTCATTGTCTGAAATTTTTCCTTATATTCTATCTGTTATCATATCTCTTGTTGAAGTTTTCCTTTGCTCTGCAAAAGATTTTGCACTTTACACTTATATAAGAAGCAGAGTCCATGTATCGCATAGTATATCTACTTTTTCCTCAGTAAACTAAAAACTGTAATTGTTACTTTTCCTTTTTTTTTAATTTGGGGACAGATCAAAAATAAACATTGCTATGATTTATCTCAAATTCATTTATGCTTCTGTTCTTTGTCAGTAAATATACATTTTCGGGTTTTACATTTAGGAAATCAATCCATTTTTATCTTATGTTGCATACTATGGAAGGAAGTGCTCTTACATCTTCCTTTTACGTGTACTGTCCAGTTTTCTCAAAACTACTTGTTCAAGAGACTGCCTTTTTTCAGTTGTATACTCTTGCATCCTTCATTGTAGACTAATTGACCATATGTTTGTGTTGGTTTATTTTAGTACTCTTTATTTTGTTCCATTTATCTATGAGTTTCTTGAAGTGCCATATTTTGATGCATTCATAACTGTAGCTTTGTTGTATGTTATATACTCAGGGAGGATAATACCCACAGCTTTGCACATTTTTAAAAATAATTTTGGAAAATTTTTGTCTTCCAGGTTTTTGTATAAATTTTATTATTTTTCTCCTTGTTGTGAGAAGAAACTTATGGATTTTGTGAGAATAGAAATTTACTAAAAGAAAAAACCTGAGAAAAATTCTAAAGTGTGGAGGATAAATCATACATTATTAACAACAACTGGATTGCTGTATAAATCAAAGAAAAAATATATAAAGAAAAATGACAACAACAAAAAAAATCTATGGGGTATAACAAAAGCAATATTAATAGGGATACTTATAGCAAAATAATCATACTTATACAAATAAGAAACATGTCTCTCTTACAACATATTCTTACAACCAAAAGTTGTAGCAAAATAATAAGCAAGTTTGTTAGTAGAAGGAAAAACAGCTGAAAGGTCAGAACATAATTAAATAAAATAAAGATTAAAAGCAGAATCATTTAATCAAACAAAGTAATTGCTTTTGAAAGATAAATATTGTTGATAAACTTTAGCCAGACACATGAGCAAAAAAGAGTACAGATTCATTAACTCTGAAATAAATGAGAAATTACAGCTTATATCAAAGAAATACAAAGCATCATATGAAGATACAACAAATTATTATATGCTAATAAAATGGAAACCCTGGAAGAAATGGACAACATCTAAGAAAGAAATAATCTCCAGGATGGAATGAGAAGTAGAAAATATTAACAGATTAACACTAATGAAATTGAATAAGTAAATAAACAAAATCTCCCAAGAATCAAAATTCCAGGCCTAGAGAGCTTCACGGGAGATTTCTGCCAAACATTTAGAGAAGAGCTATCACCTGTACTTCTCAGCATATTCCAAAAGTTTTGAGAGAAAGGAGGCTTCCTACCGCAAATTTCTGTATCACACTACTACTAAAACAGGAACAAATACCTCAAAAAATTACAGGTTACATACGAGCGATTAGCATAGATTCAAAAATTAATCACTAAATTGTTAGCATTTCAAACAATACATTAAGAGGATTATACATTATGATTAAGTATATTTCATTCCAGGGATACAAAAGTGATTCAATACCCACAAATTAATCAGTATGATACACCACACTAACAACCTGAAGAATAAAATTAATATGGTCACCTCAATAGAGTCATAAAATGTTTTGACAAATTCAGTATCTATTTATGAATATATTTCTCCTCAAATTGGGCATGAGGAAACATACCTCAAAACAGTTAAGGTCTTATATGACAAGAACTCAGCTAACATGACACTCACTGATTAAAAGCTTAAATCATCTCCAATAAGAGCAGGAAGAAGACAAGAGTGCTCACTCTTACCACTTATATTCATTATAGTATTGGAAATTCTAGCCATAGCTATTCAAAATAAATGTAAATAAAATATAGCTGATTAAGAAAAAGAGTAAAAGTATCTGTTTGCAGATGACATAATTTAAACAGAAATCCTAAAAATGGTGCCACAGAACTACTAGGGCTTATCAATGCATTTGGTAAAATTTCCGAATGTAAAATTAACATACAGAAGTGTTGCATTTCTACACACTAACAAGAAGCTAACTGATACAGAAAGTGAGGGAACTGTCTCATTTACAGTTGCATTACAGAAAAAAAAATCAAGAAATATATGCAACCAAGGAGATAAAAGTCCTGTACTCAGAAAACTATAAAATATTTATAAAAGAAATTGAAGATAATGCAAACAGATGAAAGGATATACTGTGTTTGTAGATGAGGAAGTAAATATTATTTAAATGACAGTACAAGACAAGAAAATACACAAATTAAATTCAGTGCCTATCAAAATACCAAGGGCATTTTCAGACACTTAAAATAAATAATTCTAAAATTTACATGTAAACACAAAAGAATTGAAATCACTAAAAAAAAAAAAGAAAACAAAACAAACAAATTAGAAACACAAACAACTTTGACAAAGAACAAAGAGGATGTATCACTGACCCTCATTTGAAAATATACTACAAATCCACAGTAATAAAAATAATATGGTAGTGGCACAGAACAAACAGAATAATGGAACACAAAGAATGCCTAGAAATGAAATCAGACAGTTATGGTCATTTAGCCCATTACAAAAAATGAATATACAGTGGGGGAAAGATAACCAACAGGCACATGAAACTGATCAACATCACGAACCATCAGAAAAATGCAAGTCTAAAGCACAATGAGATTTTATGTCACACTAATCAGAATAACTATTATCAAAAAGATAACAAAAATAAATGTTGGTAGGATGTAGGATAAACAACCCTGATGCACTCCTGGAGTGAATGGAAATATGTGCTGCCATTGTAGAAAACAACATGGAGATTTATCTAAAAATAAAAATGAAATATAATTCTACATTTCCATATCTGGATACTAATTCCAAGAAAATAAAAACAGTAATTAGAAAAGATAAATTCAAACCTATATTCATTGCAGCATTATTCACAATAGACAGCATATACAAGCAAATTAATTGCTCATAAATACATGATGGAAAAAAGATGTGCGTTTATAATATATATATATATACCCATCTTAACTACAGATTTATCTATATTTACATAAATATATACACACACAGGAACTAAATATATATGCAGTATTTATATGTATATATATGTACACACACAGATAAAAATACAATGGGTTTTTATTCAGTTCTAAGCAGAATAAGTTTTTGTCATTTACAACAAATGGGCCGACCAAGAGGGTAATATGCTAAGTGAAATAACTCAGAAGGAGAATGATAAGTGCTGAATGATTTTACTCACATGTGGAATTTTAAACAAATGAAAATAACAACACAGAAAAGGAGTTAAACATAAAGTAAGAAACAGGATTTTCACAAGAAGGAGGGAAATGGGGTGAGGAAAAGAAAAATTTGAGGAAAATTAAGAGAGAAAATTTTCCAGTTGCAAATTAAATGAATCAGGGACAAGAAATGTAATGTATTGGGAATACTCAATAACTATGAAATACCTTTACATATCAACATAACATAACTAGATATATTCTGGTGAAAATATGAAATGTATTAAAAATAGCGAACATTATGTTGTGTAGGAGACACTAACACAGTGTTATAGATTAAAGTATACTTCAAGAACAAACATACATACTTATAGAAAAAGAAACTGGATTTGTAATTAACAGAGGCAGGGGTTGGAAAAGGAGTATTTGATTAATGCACTCAAAAGCTACAAACCTCCAGCCTTAAAATAAACGTGTTATAGGGATGCCCTGTAATAACATGAAAATTACAATTAAAACTGCTTTATGTTCTATATGAATGTTGTTAAGAGAGCTAACCATAAGTTTTCTCATCACAACCTAAAGACAAATTGTATTTCTTTAAAATTGTATCTAAATGAAATAATTAATTCTCCCTAGAGTTGCTATGATATTTATTTCATTATAGTTGTAAATCAAATCACTAGCCTATGCACCAATACTTAATGTTTTATGCTAATTCTATCTTATAAAAGCAGAAGGAAAAATGGAAATTCAATGGTCATTTATTCCCATGTCATTTCTCATGATTGTTTTTGCAGCAAGTAAACTTGAGTCATGATATACTTATCCTAGGTAAAGATACTAATAAATAAGTGATTCTAATAAATTATACATAAAGATACTAATAAAATTAGTGTTTTACCATGCCTTAAACTTTCTTCATGGTAACAGCCCACTGCTTCTGTAGGCATCAAAATTTCACTCTGTGTATTCATCTGAGATTAGGGAATGGATACAAATTTAAAACTGACTGCTCTTGCTGTGAGTGATAAAGTTCAATGACTCTGACCGATGGTCTCAACTCCACAACAGCATCGGTAAGAAAAGAACATGCTAGGTTGCTTAAAATCTCAGCATGGTAAAATCTTAGAACTCCTACAATTCTTAACTGCAATGGGAATGCAATAGAGACAAAGACTTGATTTTGGATAAAAATGTGGTGTTTTCTCATGTTTGCATTCGGGAATGTGAGGATAATCCCTGAGATCCACAACAAAGATTCTTTCCCTAGTGCTGGGAAAAGAAGTGTAAAAGCTCTGCATTATTAGGAATGAGGACTGCTTTCAAAATGATGACTACGCTCACTCAATTCCAGGTAGTCCAAGGGAGGAAAGGATGTTGCAATTTCTAGGAGAACGGGAATAAGTCAGTGACTCAGACTCTATAAATTAGTCAAATGGTGTCCAAAGCCAAAATAAGTTGTGTAAACAATGAGAATTAAAAGAAAAAAACACAGACATAAGCTTAAATTAAAAAGGTGATACAGTCCTGTTCTGGGCTCTGGGGACTGGAGAATGTATATGACTCAGTCCCATTCAAGGGTTGAGAGGCTTGGCCCAAGCATCAGCTCGGGATTCAATGAGCAGGTAGCAATTAGTACACTGGGAGAAATATAATCTATCTCTCCCTGATCGGAAGAAAATCTGGTGGCTCAATGAAACTCTTAATTCACAGAGATTCTGCCAGATGCAGAGGAATAATTCAATGATGACTCAACTAAGACAAACTTAGTTATTGCTTAACAATCCAACTTCACACACACACAGAGTGATAGAGAGATTTGTGGTATTTAGTGGGAAGAATTCAGTGGGCAGGGCTCAGAGAATAGTTTTCAAACACCAGCCAACTTTTGTACCTTTGCCAATAGTCTAGATTTTCCCAGGTAGAAATCTACAGATGGACAAACATACAATATTTTTCTTTAGGATTTCTAATTTTGAAAGTAAACTGTTGCTTTAGACTTAACATTATTGAACCTTGTTAAGATGATCACGGTAAGACCCACTCTCTGATAAGAGAGATGGAAACTAGCTGTTGAACCAGCCCATTTTTACCCCAGACTGCTAATGTAAACAACAATATAGCCACCATCAGTGTTCAGCTGACAAACATAAAAGCTTGATTTTTCTGTTGTAGGAAGAACCAATGCTGTCCAGACACAGTTCTCCATCTGCAAGTGGTCTCTATTCTTCTCTTGGTAAAGGTCATATTGTTGGGATGTTTCTAGAGTTCACCCTGGCCCATGTGCCCATTCTCCAGATTATCAAATGCTTTCATCAATACTGGTAACAAATTTTCAGTACTCAATTCTGCCATTCCAGTCTTATCAGCTGACACTGGCTACATCATTGTGAGCAGTAGCCTTAGGCTCCCTGACCTTGCCTACAATTTTTCCAACATTTCAGGGCATTTCACACTATGAAAGTGCTTCACCTTTTATTTTAAATTAATGGGAAATTGTCAAAGACGTCCGTGAATATTTTATATTTCCTAATATCTGTATAAATTCAGTATTCTTGCAGTTGGACAAATTTTTAATTCTACCACCCTCACCTCCTTCTAGTCCACACATCTTAGATTACATTTAGGTTACTGAACACCACCACCCCAACCAAGGGGCTAGTACCTCCTAGATACTTTCTGCATGAAGGTTAGAAGGGGCACAATTTATGTGGGGTGTAAAAACCTACATTAACTCTTTGCTATGTCACTGTCTCTTGTGGACAAAGCTCTGATTCTAAGAAGTAAATTAATTAGAAGGCAGTATAGTTATTGGTATGCGGAAGAGAATCAGCTATTTTGGGATGGGTGGGTGATGAAGAGACAGGAAAATATCCATCAAATGAGAATGAAATGCCTTAGGCCTCTGGAGGTATGAATTAAGAAGGAAATAATACTTTGTCTCCTGTATCTACCTCCAATAACTGTCTTGATTGACTAGTCCTTGGGCTATGAAAAGAGCTAGTTTGTGGTGAAGAGTAAAGACCATAATGAAATAGTTAGAAAACCATGAGAGTTTTGCTGTTTCAGGAAAGTAGATTTTGCTTAAAGTCAACATGAATTTTTCATTCACTGAATACAAAAATGCATCCTGTGGCATGTGCTGTTTTCTGTGCTGGTATCCAAGAAAGACGAGGAAAAGGGGATAGACAGAAATCATCTGTAGGAGTTGGTTTCTGTGCTGAGATGGGGATAGTCTAAGTAGGTAAAAGGAGGACACCCAAAGTCCAAGGATAAGCTGGGTTAAAAGTGTTGAGTGTGGAGTTAACATTGTTCACAATCATTTGCCTGGATGTATCTCCAGATACAGTGAAACATAAAGATCTGCCAAGGTAGTCAGATGCCAGATTTATAAAGTAATAAATAAACTAAGTTGTGTTTGTTTGCTTAAATTTGAAAAGGCATTAAGTGCCACCCTGAGGACGTAAGCTTGTCTTTGGCTGGAACATAAAAGCAAGATAAATTATTGACTAGAAAATATAGTGTAGACACTTGAGGGCAGGAAATGAAACCACTAATTGTAATGCTTTGAGAACAGCACAAAGAAGATGATAGATAAAATTACGTCTTAAATTCTACCACATGCTGAATGTGCCATCAGAGACTACATCATGTGTCATTTTTGATTCCAGGGATGACATAATTGAGACCATGATCCCTGGGCCGGTTCCTGCATTTATCTCCTGTTCCAACCTATCTTAATTTAACACTTTTCATACTTTCCAGGATGAACCAGAAACCACTTAGTACTTTTCCCTCTCTACATCTTTTATTCCTTTTCCAAATTCTTCCATTTTTTCTTCTTCCTTTCAAGAAATTATTTAAATTTACTCCCATATTGTTCCATCAAAAGATCATATCAATCAAGTATCTATTTTTTTCTTTAAATGGCAACTTAGTCTCTCGTTTAACTCTTTACTCTACTTGAAAAAAAAATAAAGAAATTTCGGGTGCACATCTATTTTTATTGTCCCCCCAAAAAATTGCAGATATTTGTCGACGTTTGCCAACATCAGTTTTAATCTTTGTTATCCTGCATAATCTGGTAGTCCTCTGGTACATCAGCTGTAATTAGGATGACGTTGATAAACTGAAAATTGCTGATGAGTTGGTCTTGAAAGAGATGTAGCTGATGTATCTGATATCATTGGCACTGGAAAGTGTGGGTTGATCCCTGGTTGTAGTTTAGGAAAATGACCTTCATTGGCAGATATGTCATGATATCTGTTTGGAAAAGCAGAAGGCTTCACCATCAGTCCAAAATAATTGCTCTATATGAGAGAGAAGATGCTGTACTGAGAAGTAGAAATTGAAGTTGTAATGGAGTTCACATCATGGCCATTTGCTTCATTGTAGCTACTTTGAGAGTGCCCGAGGACAATGTTGAACTGATTTAAATTACCTCATTGATACACTGCAATTTGTTCTGGTGGTCTAAGTGACATTGATGATGGAGGAGAGAAATCACCTCTGATCGGGATAGTTGTATCACCAATTATGAGACTACTAGAGGGCTTTCTTATTAGAGTCATATTTAAATTTGCAGAAGGTAAAAATGAACTTTCTCCACTAGTGTCAGTCACAAAACCAGAAATATGATAATCCATATTACCCCCTGCTTTAAAGTGCTTCTTGTTGAAATCTTCAGCCAATGAAGACACCAGAGAGGAATTTTTAATCCCAACTCTTCTTTTTATTCTCACAAAAAGCTGGGGACAGCACCATTTAAAATTTGGATTATGATACAACTGCAGCTACAACCAAAGGAGAAACATTTTTGTAATACATTAATCAAACTACAAGACTACAAAAAGGCTAACCTATTAAGCCTCAGATTCCACGTTTACTTTGCATAGATAATATTATCAAAATATGAACATTGCTAACGATAGTGTGAAGTTTCTTAATTGGAATATACACATTTAAATAGTATGCTCATCAAATTTACTGACTTAGCATTTGCAGTAATGGTGAATGCCACTTTTTAAAAGCAGCTTTAATAGCTTTATTTAGATTTCTGGAAAGATTCATAGTTGCAAGCAAAGTTTCCCTTAATCTTGACTACTTAAGGCACTGTCCTCATTTTTTAGAGAAAATAAAGTATTCTAACCTTAGTAGTTTTACAATTTTCAAAATCTAGCTTTACATTTATATTACCATTGATTGATATACAAAATAAATTTTTATATATAAGTTACCAAGTGGTAATTAAAATTTGTCAATTCCTTTCTTAAAACAGAGGCTACATTTTCTTCTGCCAGAAAGTCAGCTAGACAAGGAGTCCTTTGAAAATTCTGCCACACTTTCCTAAACCCATAAAGTTTAAGATGTCTAAATAAACTTTTCATACTTCCAGTTTCAAATATTCTGAAAGGGGCCTTTCTTTCCAAAACTTCCTTCTTGAAGACATCTTCAACAATCACTATGGAAGATCCATTATCACCCCACCAGATGGATTTCAATTGGTCATCCCCAGCCATTTTCCAGAGTTTTCTTGGAAATTTCAGAGAATGAAATTCATTATCTTCATCTGGTACAGAGACAGAATGTGTGTAACATGGTGTTTTTATTAAGGATTCTTCAGACAAAATCTGAAAAGCATTTTATTCAATCATAGACCTCAAGTCCAAGTCCCCAGAGAATGTTTGGTCACACAATAGAGATCTTCCAGAATTTCCTGAACCAGTTTGTCCAACTTTAGGAGACACACCTTGAATTTCTGAAGAAATATGTGGCATCTCAAATAACTTTTTCTACAGCTACTTTTCTAATCTGCATGGTTTTGAGCACTGCAGCTTCAAATGCTGCTTTGGCAGGGCTGCACAGGTAAACTGCTAGGCCTTCGCCATGGTTCTCAACTTGAGTAGCTGTGACATCACAAAACGACTGGTCTCCCAGCAACTCAAGTGTAACATTCAGCCAGTGTTTATTTCTCATTCACCCAGTTAAAATGATACAGATAGGATGCTTATTTTTATAGTCTGATCTGCAAATATTATCCCAACAATATCTTTTTAAATAATTTAATTTTGGGGTCTATAAAATAAAACCAATCTCCAAACTTTTGTACAAAAATTTATACCAGATTTGTAAACAGAGTACAAATAATGCACAAAATATATAAAATAATTTTAAAGTTTTGGAATTTAAAGTGAAATTTGTGTAAAACCTGTACAGAAAATATATATCAATTTCAAAATCATTTGTAATTAAAGTGAAACATAATTTGATTTGGAAATGGAAGTAGGTATTTATCTGTGTACTTTATAATAAGTAGCTCTATATTCATAACATGAGCAGAATAAATATAAGTTTATTTGTTTTGTATAAAAATAAATGGTAAGTAATTATGAAATAAAATTAGAAAGAAATAATGAATCAAATTTAAGAAATCCCAAAGGGTGGAATTTTGTTTTTAATTGTAATTCAGTTCTATAAGTTAAACAAATGTAATTTAATAATCTACATTAAAATTAGAAAAGAGAAAATCTTATTGTATATTTACCAATGTTTATCTTTGACTTTCTTTCACTCAGAGGTTTTTCAGTCCCTAGAAGGAATAAATTTTCTTGTCATCTTTATAATCCATAACCTTGTGGCTTCTGTTAATTGTTCCAAAATGATGTTGATAAATACACTTATGCACAAGATCCTGGGTTCAATAGGCACTGCCTCCATTAAGGGACAAACAAAGAAACAATCAAAAAACAAAGAAATAACACTATATGTGTGTTGGGTGGAAAAGACCAGGTAATGCATTTTAGGAAGCAATATGTATCTCAGTCCTGAAACAGTTGATATTGTTAGCAAAATATGGCATTTTAAGGCAAGTGTTTTGTTCCCTAATTGTAAATAGCTATGTTCTGTATCAGTAAACTCTAGTAAATCCAGTTCTACCAAAAGTTATATTATTTTTTAGATATAAATTCCATTAAACATAAGCCAAATTCAAAATGAGAGATAGAATTTTTAAATAAATAAATGTGCACTCAAGCTAGAATGTAAATTTATTTTTCAGTATGTGTTCATTCCATTCTAAATAAACATTAGCAACCTGAATTCATTGCATATTATAAGTATTATAAAATATAGTTATGTATGATTTAGTCCTGATTCATAAATATTACTTATCATATGCAAATCTACATATGTGATACAATCCCTTAAAAAGCTGAGAATTCAAAAACAATAATCTCAATAAATGTAGGAAAATTATTCACAGGTCTGATCTTTACATTTTTATAAAAATATTGTTTACAAATACACTTTAAACAGAATGTAACTAAAGATAATAAAAGCCATATATGAAAAACCAATGACAAACATCAAGTTCAATGTTAACATACAGGAAGGTTTTCCTCTGGTCCAGTAATAAGAAAAGGTAGCTCATTCTCACAAATACTAAATTACACAACTTGAAGTCCTAGCCAGAACAACTAGTCAAGAAAAAATATAAAAGGCATTCAACTTGTAAAAAAACAGTAAAATTTTTACAGAAGACTTAATTATGCATAGATAGAAAACTCCATAGACACCTCCAGTGAATGTAACAAATAATGAACAAACTTAGTATACTTGCAGAATACAAAATCAATATACAAATATCCATTACTTTTTTATATAGTAACAACAAATTATCAGAAAGAGAAATCAGGAAAACAATTGTGCGTATATTTATACAAAATAGAATAAACTAGGAATACATTTGATAAGTGAAATAAAAGATCTAAACATAGATCTATAAATTACAGTTTCAAGAAATATAAGTAAACAAATTAAATAGAAAGATATTATCTGCTTATGGATTGTATACAACGTGAGAAACTATTCTAATATATAATTTACATTTTCAATCTCCCTTGCACTACTTATTGAGGAGAATGTCTATTCTTCATTTTATACTCTTGCTTCCTTTTTCATGGGTAAATTGGTCATAAGTGTGAAGGATTATATCTGGGTGCTCTATTCTCTTCTATTTATTGCTGTCTGTTTTTGAGCCAGTATCATGTTGTTTAAATTCTAAAGCTTTGTTGGGCTGTTTAACATCAGAGAACTTTACACTATTAGATTTAATACACTTTTTCAAGATTATTTTGGCAACTCATGATCTATGTGTTTACATATAAATTTTGAAATTAACTGTTCTATAAAATGGAAAAGTCTCATGGGTACTATGACATGAATCACACTAAATGTAGATTGCTTTGTGTAGTATGGTTGTTTCAACCACATTGTTTCACGTCATTAACATAAGAGATCTTTTCATTTCTTTGGATCAGTTTTAATTTCCTTCATCAATGTTTTCTATTTTTTAATGTATAGGTTTTCTTCTTATTAGTTAACTTCATTTCTACACATTCTATTCATATATATATAATTATATATATTATATTTCTAAACACATTTCCTACACAAATACAACAGGGAGAAGGCAGTGGCAAGACATATTCAAAGTCCTGAATGAAAGAAAGCTGAAATCTAAGATAATTTATCAAGCAAGGCTATACTTTAGAAGGAGAGATAAATAATTTCCAGACAAGCAAATACTGAAAGAATTTAGAACAGAAAAATAAATAACGAAAGATATACTCTAAAAAAAAAAAAGATGCAGGATGCTATAGAAAAGAGAAAGGCATAATTAGAAAGGCAATAGCTACAATGTCTGACAATAGAATAAACATGATGTTGTAAAACAGGACATCAAAAATTTAAGGGTCCCAGAGTGAAACAGGAAAATACAGAGTATTTTCTTCTTGTTTCTGTTCTCTATAGGAGGGGTAAGAGTTTTATTCCTTTCAGTTAAAATAAAAATATATAATAATGGGACAATATACATACGAAACAGGGTAACCATATGTCAAAAGCTTACAATGAAGTCACAAAGCCAAAAGAAACAAAGATAATAAAAGAAAACTTATCAAGCCACACGAAGAAAATGAAATGAACAAAAAGGAAATACTGAATCAACTGGAAAATGACATTCAAAATGGAAATAAACCCAGTCAATCAATAATTATCACAAATGTTAATGGACTTAGTGTTTCAATCAAAAGATATATATTGTCAGATGGGATAATATAACAAGTCCCTACATTATGAAGCATAGAAGAGACTCACTTTAGTAAGAGGAACACACATTATTTGAAAGTCAGAAGATGAAAAAGCATATTCCATGCAAATGAACATGACAAGAAAGCAGGAATAGCAGTTCTGACTTCACACAAAATAGACTTTACATGAAAGACCTAAAGATAAACAAGGACATGATATAATGCTTAAAGGAGCAATAAAAAATGAGCGTATTAAACTAATTAAGATATATGCACTCAATATAGGAGCACATAAATACATAAAGCAAATATTAAAAGATAAAAAGGGAGAAATGGATGGGAACACAATCACAGTAGAAGACTATAACCCCCATTACCATCACTAGAATTGTCTTTCAGACAGAAATTTAAAAAGGGAACAAAGATACAAAAAGATACAATAAAATAATTGGAGTTGGTTGATATTTCCAAAACAGTTTTCCTCCCCAAGCAGAATATACATTCTTTTCCAGTTCAAATGGAATATTTTTGAAGAAAGATTATGTATTCAGGCACAGAAGAAGCCTGAACAAATTTAAGAAGATAAAAATTATTTCAAGCATCTTTTCTGAGTATAATACCATGAAACTAGAAATCCTTCAAGGAAAAACACGGAGAAAAATGACTGCATGTAAATTAAACACCATGGTACTAAGACAAGTGGGGCAGGTAAAGAAGTAAAAGAAGAAATTAAAAAATATCTTGAGAAATATGTCAAAACACTACACAAAGTCTATGGAATACACTTAAAGCAGGCTTAAGAGGGAAGTTCATAGTGACAAGGCACTCCTCGAAGTAGAACAGCAATTTCAAATAAATAATGTAATGTTTTATGTAAACTAATCATGAAAGAAGAGCAAACAAAACCAAAAGTCAGCAGAAAGAGAGAAATAAGAAAGATCAAGGAAGAAATAATTGAAATACACATTAAAAAATAGAAAAAATCAAACAAAATCTTTTTTGAAATAGTAAACATAATTGACAAAACTCTGGAGAGGCTCACCAACAAGAAAAGAGAGAGAACACAAATAATATAAAAATGAAAATGGAGAAACTACAAAGAGTACAACAAATTTACAATATACCATAAGGGAATAACATGAGCAACTGTATGGAAACAAACTGGATAACCAGGAAGAAAAGGAGAAGATTTTGGAAACATTCAGCCCACCAATATTGCATCAATGAGAATTTAACCATTTGAACAGACAGATCACCAGAAATGGAATAGAATTATCAGTAAAATAAAAAATATCTGCTAAAAAAAATTCAGACCCAAATTGCTTCACTAGGGAATTTGACCAAACATACAAAGAAAAATCCATACCAGTCCTCTTCAAACTCTTCCAAAATATTGATATGGAGAGAGTACACACAAACTCACATGGTAGGCCAACATCAACCTGATACAAAAACCAGACAAAGGCCCTACCGCAAGAGAAAACTATAGGCCAATATCATTGATAAACATTGATGTAAATATCCTTAAGAAAGTATTAACAAACAGAATCCAATAGCATGTAAAAAAAGATCATACACCATGGTCAAGTTAGGCTCATCCCAGGAACACAAGGATGGTTTCACTTATGCAAATCCATCAATCAATTGTGATACACCATATCAATAACAGAGAGGACAAAAAACCACAGATCATCTCAGTAGATGCAGAGAAAGCATTTGATACAAATTAACACCTATTTGCAATAAAAGTTCTTATCACAGTGGGCATAGAGGGAAAATATCCTAACATAATGAAAGCTATTTATGACAAACATATAGCCAGCAAAATACTCAATGGTGAAAAATGGAAAGCCTTCCCACAAAAACCTGAGACAAGACAAGGTTGCCCATTGTCACAATTTCAATTCAATATAGTCTTGGAATTCCTATCCACAACGATCAGGTGGGGAAAATAAAAGTATTGAGACTGGAAAAGAAAAGTTAAAATTGTCATGATATGCAGAAATGACACTATATAGAGAAAACTGTAAAAGCTTCACAAAAAATACTTAGGCTAGAAAAGGAAGTGGGCAAGGTACCCAGATTAATGTACAAATACCAATTGCATTTCTTTACACTACCATTGAATCAAAAGGAAAACAAAATATAGAGACAACCGTTTTTATAACTGCACCCAAAACTATAAAATGCGTACAAATAAATCTGACCAAGGAGGTGAATGAATTATACATGAAGAACTAGAAAACATTGATTGAGGAATTCAAGGTATATTTGAAGTTTGAAAAGATACCCAATGGTCTCGTATTGGAAGAAAAAAATGGTTAAAATGGTCATACAGCCCAAGGCAATCCCCAGGCTTAATGTGATTTCCTATCAAATTATGCAAAACTTTTCTTTTTGGGAATGAAACAAATGATCCTAAGATTTACATAGAGTCATAAAACATCCATAATTTCCAAAGAAATATTAAGGAAAAAGAAAGAGGCTGGAGAAATAAACTACCACTTCTCCATACACTACTGCAGAGCTACAATAATCAAAGTGACATGATATTCGTACAGAAACAGGCATATGGACCAATGGAACAGAATAGAGGGTATAGGAATAAATCTACAGGCCTATGTTCTATTAATCTTTGACAGAGTAGCCAGGAATATGACAGAGAAAATAACATCTCTTCACCAAATGTTGGAAAAATTGGATAGCAGCATCAGAGCAATGAGTTAGAACAATCCTTCACTCCATACACAAGAATAAACTCAAAATGGGTTGAAGATTTAAATGTAAGGCAAGGCACAGTATATCTCCTAGAAGAAAACATATGCAAAACACTCTGATATAAATCTCAGCAATGATCTCCTAGAACAGCCTACCCAGGTAATGGATGTAAGAGCAAAATTAATAAATGGGACCTAATAAAACATAAGCTTTTGCACAGCAAAGGGAACCATAAACAATGCCAAATGACAAGCTAATATATTAAAGAAAATATTTAGAATTCATGTAAATGACAGTCTTATTATCCAAAATATAAAAACGTCATACAACGTAATAATAATAATAAAAAAAAGAAACCCAATCTGGGCAGAAGCCCTAAACAAGCAATTCTCCAATAGAGACATACAAATGCCACATAAATATGTGAAAAATAATATTGCTCCATATCATTATCAGAGAAAGGCAATTCAAAACTGTAATGAAGTATCACCTCACAATAGTCACAATGGCCATTATTCAAAATTCCACAAATATTAAATGCTGGCATTCCTGTGGAGAAAGGGGACCCTCCTACACTGCTGGAAGGAATGTAGTTTGGTGCAATCATTGTGGAAACCAGGATGGGGATTCCTCAAAAGAATAAAAATAGACTTAACATACGATCCAGCAATCCCACTTCTGGGTATACATCAAAGGGAACCATAATTCAACAAGACACCTGCAACCCAATGTTCTTAGCAGTGCTATATACAACAGCCATGACATGGAAGCAACCTAATTGTCCAACAACATATGACAGTATTCAGAAATTATGCTGTATTTACACAATGGAATAATATTCTGCAATAAAAAATGATAAAACAATGACATTTGCAGCAAAATGGATGTCCCCAAAAGGTGTCATTCGAATTGAAGTAAGCCAGAAAGAGAAAGAAAATTAATACATGGTATGATATATGTGGAATCTTCAAAAAAATTTGGATGAGGACACTGTGATTTCATCTACAAAATTGAAACACAGTCAGAGATCTACTAAACAATTTTATGAATACTGCGGAAAGGGGCTCTGAGACGATATATTTGGGAGCTGCAGATTCATAAATTATTTTCACTATATATAAAAATAGATTTTTTTCAAAATTTCTCTTGTATGACACAGGGCAGTAAGTCAAATATTGTGAAGTAATGTTTAATAGGCACAAAAATATATGCATGTAAGAGGACACTGTGCTATACACCACAGATTGACACATTGTAAATGGCAGTACTTCATTGATAAATAAATGAATAAATATGTACATAGGTAAATTAATTATATAAATAAATAATAACAAAATAAAAATATTTAAAAATAAATGAAATACAAATATTCACACTACTTAACTTTACACATCAAGGATCAAGGAGAAAACAGAAACAATAAAGAAGAAAATTGAATGAATGTGAGTAAGGCAAATAACCAGAGAAAAAATTTAAAAGATAAAAAAAATACATAAGTATGTTTTTTTAAACAAAAATTGGGCAAATGTTTAGGTTGGCTAAGAAAATAAAGACTCAAATATAATTAGAAATAAAACAGAAGATATTACCACTGATGTTGTAGAGATGCAAAGCATCATAAGAAATTACCACTAGCCAACGACTTGAATGACCTAGAACAAAAGACCAATTCCCAGAAACATATGTCTTCCAATATTGAATCAAGAAGAAATTGGAAAGATAATAGGGCAAAAGTGTGTTTGAGTAAGTCAAAAATCAATCTTCCAAAACCAGAAAAAATTTACAGGACAACATTACTGGTGAATTCTGTCATACAGTTGAAAACAATTTTCACCAATTCTTCCCCAAATCTTCCAAGAATTTGAAGAGTGTGAAAGATTCCAAACATGTTCATGATGCGAGCTTTATTTGCTTAACAGGCTAGAAAGGACATTACATGCAAAATATAGAATATTATCCCTGATGTACATATGTACCAAAATTCTCAACAAAACACAAGCAAAATGAATCCAACAACACATTTAATGTATCATAAACATACATGAGTAAAGAGATTTATCCCTGGGTTTAAGGATACGTCAAACTATTCAAATCAATAAAGGTGACATGCCACACTAATAGAATGAGTAAAAGAACTCACATAATCATTTCAATAGGTTCAGAAATAGCATTGTATATAATGCAACATACTTTTAAGATACTCCCAACCAATAAATTAACCCTGTCAGTGGCACGATATCATTTACGCACAATATGTGGAGAGAAACGAAGCAGTTCTCCGTTTTTTGATTCTTAGAAGAAGGGTTTATATAGGACTTGCACAATGCCTCACATATAATCTAAGTTATAACAATGTTAATAATCTTAAGTATTTATGTTCCCATGCTCCTGCAGTAAGCACAGGATGTTAAATGATCAAGGATTGTTTTAAAATTCATCACGGAACTTCATTAAGCAGGCCATCTCTTATCCAGCCATCTGTGCCTGTCTTAGGTTGTCCTCCTCTGAGGATCTTACCAGCATAGGCTATCCAGCCATCCATACTGGATACATTGAGTAGGGCATTTCTTATCCAGCCTCGATATGTGACATTCCTCACAGCTTGTTTATCAGTTCAGCCCATGGGCTCATTCTCTAGAGTCTTCAGACAGGAGCCTAAAAATCCAACATCCCTTGACAGAAAAATGGATGAAGAAAATTTGATGTTTGTATGCAATGTAATCAATACTTTGCATTCTTATCAACAGTGTCCACGGTGTTACTTTTTCTCCACAATCTCACCAACATTTATTACTTTTCTTTTTGATGAGAACCTTCTGACAAGTGTGAGGTCTTGTCTCATTTTTGGTTTATGACATTGCTAATAATTTATAACTCTGAACACGTTTTCATGTATTTTATAGCCAACTGTATGTGTTCTGAAGAAAATTGATTCAGATCTTTCTATTCAGTTCCTATGGACATCTTTTTTAATTGGATTGTTTGCTATTTTTTGTTCTTGTTTTGGGGTAAGACTTTGCCATATATTTTGGATATTAACACTTGATTAGAAATTATCACTTGCAAACATATTCTCCCGTTGTGTTTGTTGACTGTTCATTTTATTGATCATTACTTCTGCAGTGTAAATCTGTTCAGTGTGACACAATCATATTTTGTTAGTTTTACTTCTGGTTCCCTTGCCAGAGGAGACATATGTATAATCAAATTAAGTCCAAATCAGAGTGTACTTGTTATGTTTTACCGTAGGATTCTTTGTTTTCAGGATTTACGTTTCTTATGCCCAGGAGTGGGATTGCTGTGTCATATGATAGGTCTATTTTTATTATTTAAAGGAACTTACATACTGTTTCCAAAGTGGTTTCACCAATTTTGATTCCCACCAACAGCGTTGGAGAGTCCCTTTTTCTCCACAATCTCCCCAGTCTTTATTATTTGTAAGCATTTGGATGACAGCCCTTCTCACTAGTGTGAAGTAAAATATTATTTTATTTTTGTCTTGCCTTTGTATAATGATTAGCAAAGTGAGCACTTTTTTATGTTCCTGTTTGTCATCTGTGTGTCTTTTTTAGAGAATTGTCTTCTGCTCATATTCTGGCTGAGTTTTTTGTAGATTTTTGAAATGGTGTTGTATGAATGATTTTTGCATTTTAGAAATTAGCCTCTTGTTGATTGCATTGTTTCCTAATGTTTTCTCCCATTTGGAAGTTCATCTTTTCATTTTGTTTATTTTGCTGTGTTGAAATTTTTAAGTTTATTTAGGACCTATTTGTTTATTTTACTTTTATTGTTTTCAGCTTGGGAGTGTGATATATGAAAATTTTGCTACAATTTTTTTTTGTTTTGCTTATGTTAGATTCCAGAAGTTATATTGTGTCATGTATTAGATTCAGATATTTAAAACATTTTCAATTTATTCTTGTACATTGAGAGGGATTGTTCTAATTTCATTGATTTACAGGTAGCTGTCTAGCTTTCTCAACATCACTTGCTGAAGACTGTCTTTAAGGCATTGCATATATTTGTTTCCTTTGTCAGAGTTTAGTTGACCATTGTTGAGATGTTTTATTTCTGCCTCTGTGTTCTGTTCCAGTGATATTGATGTTTGTTTATTTTCCAGTATTGTGCTGTTTTGATTACTGTAATCTTGTAATATAGTCTGAGATGTGGGAGGGTTATCGGTTATGCCTCCAACTCTGTTCTTTTTCCTCATTGTTTCTTTAGCAGTTCTGGTTCTTTTGCAGTTCCATCCGATTCATAGGAATGTTTTCAGTTATGTGAAAATATCATGTTGTTTGATATGAATCAATTTATATCTATAGACATGTTTTGTATTATGTATATTTTAACAGTATTAATTCCTCTAAACTAAGACCTTGAGATTTCTTTCCATTATCTTCATATTTCTTTTTCAGTGTCCTATAGATTTTAGTATCTTGGATTTTCCATAGGTTTTTCTTTTTTTGATCTGATTTCATCTGGATTTTTTTTTAAATTATGGAATATTTCATTGTTAGTTTATAGAAATGTGACAGTTTTTGTATATTAATCATGAATCATGCTAGTTTTCTAAATGTCTTTATTAGTTTTAGTTGTTCTGGTGTGGAGAATCCTTAGGGATCTCTATATATATTATCATGTCATCTAAAAAATAGCAATTTTACTTCATTAAGTCCAACTTGAATACATTTTTTTCTTGTCCGATTGCTGTTGCTAGGACTTACCATACTGTGTTTAACAGAAATTTTGAGATTGAGCATCCTTGTCTTATTCCTTAAATTGTCTTTCAGTTATTCATTTTTGCATATTATTTTGTCTGTGGGTTTGTAAGTAATGACTTTAGTTATGTTGAGATATATTTCCTGAATCTTACTTTGGTAAGAGGTTTCTGTTGTTGTTGCTGTTGTTGTTGTTGCTGTTATTGCTGTTGTTGCTGCTTCAATGAATAAATGTTGAATTTTGTGAAATACTTTTTATGGATTTATTGGGACGACCTCGTCTTTTTCTCTTTTCCTTTTGTTAATATGGTGTATCAAACAGATGGATTTGTGTAAGTTGAACTTCTCTTGTGACCCTGCAATGAATCCAAGTTGATCATGGTGTATGATTCATTTTTGGTATTGCTGGATTTAGTTTGCTAATAATATTTTGTAGAATTTTTGCATCTAAATCTATCAAATTTATTGGCTTGAAGTTCCCTTTGCCTGTGGTTTGTTTGTTGGCTTTGCTCTCAGGGTGATGAATTCTTCATAGAATTAATTTGGGAGTTTCCCACATCTTCAATATTTTTGAATAATTTGAAGAGTATAAGTTCTGCTTTGTATTTTTGTACAGTTCTCCACATGATTTGTTTAAATCTGCACTTCTATTTAACGAATTTTTAAAATGCAGATTTTTCTTCTAGTAAACAGTTTGTTCAAATTATTTGTTTCTCCTTATCTCTGTCTCTTTCTAGACATTTGTCTGTTTCTTCTAAGTTGTCCACTTTATTCGAATGTAAGTGTTGAATAAATGATCCCTTTTTTGTATATCTGAGGTAACTATTGTAATTTCTCTTATTTTATTCCTTACTTTACTTCTTTGCACCATCTCTCGTTTCTTCATGATGCACCTGGCTATAATTTTTTTTGATTTTGCTTATTTTAAAAAGAAAACAAAAAAAATCTATGGTTTTACTGCTCTTTTTGAGAGTTTTCTTTTCCTCTCTAATGTATATTTCACTTCTAATATTTAGGATCATGCTTTTAATTTTTTTTAAGTTTTATTTATTGATTTACAGTCATTTTACAAAGTTGTCTCCAATGCCAGCTTAGAGCACATTTTGCTGTTACATTGAGTAAATATACATTTGTTGTCCCATTTTTTCCACTGTGGGCTTCCTTAAGAACTTTTATATATTTCTCTGTGCTATACAGTGCAATCCTGTTTATCTATACTACAATTTAAATCTACCAGTCTATCTCTTCCCACCCATCGCCCCCTTGGCTAATAAAACCTTGTATTCTATGTCTGCGAGTCTATTTCTGTTTTGTATTTGTGCTTTTATTGTTTTATTTTGTTTTGTTTTTAGATTCCACTGATGAGCCATCTTATATGGTATTTTTCTTTCTCTTTCTGGCTTACTTCACTTAGACTGATTTTCTCCTGGACCATCCGTGTTGCTGAAAATGGCATTATGTTTTCTCTTTATATGGCTTACCTGTATTCCATTGTATAAATATACCAACTCTTCTTTATCCAGTCAACTGTCGATGGATATTTAGGCTGTTTCCATGTCTTGGCTATTGTAAATATTGCTGGATATAAATATTGGGGTGCAGGTGTCATCCAGAAGTAGGGTTCCTTCATTATTTATGGCCATGAGTGGGATTCCTGGGTCATGAGGTAAGTCTATTCCTAGGCTTTTGAGGAATTTTCATCCTGTTTTCCACAGTAGCTGCACCAAACTGCATTACCACCAACAGTGAAGACGGTTCCCTTTTCTCCACAGCCTCTCCAGCATTTGTCATTTGTGGATTTTTGAATAATGGCCATTCTGACTTGTGTGAGGTGACTCCTCATTGTAGTTTTGATTTGTATTTCTGTGATAAACAGTGATACTGAGCATTTTCTGATGTGCCTTTTGATCATTTGTATGTCTTCCTTGGAGAAATGGAGAAATTCTTCTTTAGGTCTTCTGCCAATTTTTGCATTAGGTGATCTATTTTTTCTTATTCAGTTGGATGCATTGCTCATATACCCTGGAGCTCAAGCCTTTGTCAGTTTCATATTCAGATACTTTCCCATTCCGCAGGCTGTATTTTTGTTTTACTTCTGGTTTCTTTACTGTGCAGAAGGTTGTATGTTTCATTAAGTCTCATTTGTTTATTCTTGCTTTTATTTTTTCTACAAAAAAATTTACAAGACATATATCAGATACTGTTTTGCCTATATTTTCCACTTGGAAGTTTATTGTATCTTCTTTTATGTATAAGTCTTTGATCTATTCTGAGTTTATTTTTGTGTATGGTGTTCTAGCTTCATTGGGAGTGTTCTAGTTTCATTGATTTACATGCTGCTGTCCAGTTTTCCCAACACCAGTTGCTGAAGTGACTGTCTCTCTTCCATTGTATTTTCTTGCCTCCTTTGTCTAAGATTAATTGACCAAAAGTTTTTGGGTTTATTTCTGGGCTCTCTATTCTGTTGCATTGGCTTTATGTATCTTTTCCTACCAATACAGGGCTGCCATGTGGACTGTAACTCTTTAGTATTATCTGAATCGTTAGTGTTAAAAAATGCCACTGATTTTTGAACCTTAATCTTTTAACCTGCTTCATTGCTGAATTCTTCAATCAGCTCTAGTAGTTTTTGTCTGGATCTTGTAGGGTTTTCTCTATATAGTAACATATTATCTGCATATAGTGAGACTTTTACCTCTTCATTTCCAATTTGCATCCCTTTTACTTCTTTCTCTTGATTGCTGTGGCCTGGACTTCCAAGACTATGTTGAGTAGGAGTGGTGATAGTGTGCATCCTTGTCTTGTCCCAGATTTTAGTGGGAAGATTTTGTCTTTCTCACCTTTGAGTACTAAGCTGGCTGTAGGTTTGTAATCTATAGCTTTTATGATGCTGGGATATGTAGCCTCTATGCCCAATTTGGTGAGAGTTTTTATCATAAGTGGGTGCTGAATTTTATGAAATGCTTTTCCTGCATCTATTGAGATGATCATGCGATTTTGGTCCTTTCTCATGTTGATGTGCTGTATTACATTGATTGATTTGCATATGTTGAACCACCCCTGTGTCCCTATCATGATACTCACTTGGTCATGAATATAATCTTTTTTCTCTACTTTTGGATTCTATTCGCTACTATTTTTGTGAAGATATTGGCATATGTGTTCATCAGGGATATTGGCTTATAATTGTCTTGTTAGGTATTGTCTATGCCTGGTTGTGGTTTCAGGGTAAATGGGATTTCATTGAATGACTTTGGGAGTGTTCCTTCCTTTTTAGTCTTCTGGAAGAGTTTGAGAAGGACTGGTATGAGTTCTTCTTTGCATGTTTGGTAGAATTCTGTATTAAAGCCTTCCGGTCCTGGACTGTTATTTGTAGGGAGGTTTTATATTGCTATTTTGATTTCATTTCTAGTGCTCTGTATGTTCAAGGGGTCAGTTTCTTCTTGATTCAGTCTTGGTGGACAGTATGTTTCCAGTAACTTGTCCATCTCCTCTAGGTTATCCAGTTTGGTTCAATATACTTTTCATAATATTCTCGTATGATATTCTGCATTTCTATTTTATTAGTTGCATATTCTCCATTCTCATATCTTATTTTGCTAATTTGTGCTCTCTCACTTTTCTTCCTTTTGAGTTTGTCCAGAGGTATACTATTTTACTTACTTTTTCAAAAAATCAGCGTTTGATTGGTTGATTTTTTTTTCCTATGGTCTTTTTAAACTCTATTTTACTTATATCCTCCCCAATATTTATAATTTCCTTCCTTCTGCTGCCTTTTGGGGTTTTTTGTTCTTCTTTTTCTAGTTCATTCTACTGATGGGTTAAATTGTATATTTGTGATTGTTCTTTTTTGAAGAAGGCCTGTATCACTATAAACTCCCCTCTCAACCCTGCTTTTACTGTGTCCCATAAATTTTGTGTGGTTTGGCTTTCATTTTTTGTCTCAAGGTACATTTTCATTTCAGCTTTGATTTCTTCTTTGACCCATAGATTTTTTAATAACATATTGTTTAATCCCCATGTTTTCCATTTGTTCTCCTTTGTTTCTCTGTTGATGATTTCTAGCTTGATGGCATTGTGTTCAATAAAGACGCTTGAGGTAATTCCTATCTTCTTAATGTTGCTGAGGTTTCTTTTGGGCCCAAGTATTTCATGAATCCTGGAAAATATCCCATGTGCACTTGAAAAGAATGTATATGCTATTTTGTGGGGGGTGCAATGCTCTGAAAATTTCCACCAAGTGTAATATTTCTATTGTATTATTTAACTTCTCTGTTGCCTAATTTATTTTCTATCTCGATGATTTTCCAGTGTTGTTAATGCAGTGTTGAAATCTCCAACTATGATTACATTCCCATCACTATCCCCTTTTTTATCTGTTAGTAATAATTTCATGTACTTAGGTAGTCCTCTATTTGGTGCATATGTACTAACGTTTGTGCTATCCTGGTCTTTTATCACTCATTCAATCATTATAAAATGTCCTTCCTTATCTTTCTTTATGGCCTTTGGTTTAAAGACTATTTTCTATGAAGTCAGTTCTGCAACACCTGATTTTTTGGCTTTTCCATTTGTATGGAATACCCTTTTCCAACCTTTCACTCTCAATCTATATGTTTCCTTCCCGCTGAAGAGGGTCTCTTGTATGCAGCATGTTGAAGTTTCTTGCTTTATTATCCAGCCTGCCACTAAATGACATTGACTGGAGCATTTAGTCCATTAACATTTACAATAATCGATGATATGTTTGTGTTTATTGCCATTTTGACCTTATCTTTGCAGTTAATTTGCTATCCCCTCTTTGTTCATTTCATCTTCCTTTTTTGGTTTGGTCATTTTCCTTTGTATTATCATGAAATTTATTTAGATTTAGTGACTCCCTGAATATGTTTTTGTCTTGTTTTTACCCTTTAAAATAAGTCAATTAGACTATTAGTACAACTGATTATATTAAACTGATAGTAACATGATCTCAAAACCATCCTACTGAGAACAAAATACTTTAAAAAGAAAGACCCTCCCAAAAAATTTCCTATTTTCCTGCCTCCATTTCCCACTCTCAATGTATTGTATGTCTTGTTTTCAAATTTTGTGTTTATTTTATTTCTAGTTCATGAGTTATCACCTTTCCAGCTGTGAGATTCACTATTCTGTAGCATCCTACTGCTTTTCTTTTTAGAGTAGACTTTTCAATATTTCTTTTAGCATGGGTCTACTGTTGCTAAACTCTTGTAGTTTTTTCTTGTCTGTGAAATTTTTTATGTCTCCTTAAACTGTAGAGGATAGCCTTTCTGTTTAAAGTATCCTAGCGTATATCATTTATTTCATTCAGGACTTTGAATATATCTTTCCACTCCCTTCTGTTCTGTAGTATTTGTGTTGTGAAATCAGCTGTGAGCCTCATGGGGACTCACTTGTAACTCACTCTTTGCTATTCTCTTGCTGCCTTTAGGATCATTTCTTTATCTTTGACTCTGGCCATCTTAATTATATGTCTTGGTGTGGGTTTATTTGAATTCTTCCTGTTGGGACATTCTGAGCTTCCTGTAATTAGATATCTGATTCCTTCTTTAAGTTTGGAAGTTCTCAGTCATGATTTCTCCAAACACCTTTGCAATCACCTTTGATATTTCCTCCCCTTCTTGGAATTTTATCATGCCAATTTTGGCATGTTTTCTATTATCCCATAGGTCTCTTATGCTTTTTCCATTTGTTTCCCGTTGTTTCTCTTGTAGCTCTTCTGATTGGTTGCTTTCTATTGTCCTGTCTTCTAGGTCACTAATTCATACTCTGCCTTATCTAGTCAGCTTTGTGACCACTTTAGATCATTCCTCATCTCAGTCAATGGGTTTACCTATTCTACTCGGTTCTTCTTTAGAGCTTCCATATCATTTTTAATATATTTTATATCTCTGAACAGTATCTTTTATTTCCTTCAGTAATTTGATCACTCCTCTTTTGAAATCTGGATCTAATATGCAATTGATATCTATTTCACTGATCATTCTTTCAGGGGGTTTCTCTTATTCTTTTAATTGGGAATGGTTTGTCTGCTTCTTCATCTTGCTCCTACCTCTCTGGCACTGTGGTTTATGGAGTATCAGTTATCTACTGTGGTCCTAAAGGAGTTTATCTACCTAATTCCTTTGTAGTATTACAACTTAAATAGAGAAAAAAGAGAGAGTGAGACAAAGAATTTTTAAGAAGTGGAAATAATTGTTTGAAGACATTGTATAATACATAATAGAAGATCAAGTTGAAGCAGAGATTTGAAAAATAATAATGATAAAAATATTTTTAAAAAATTTCAATTCAATTTAAAACGGGGTATATATAATTCCCTAAGAAGTAAAAATTAAGAGGCTAATAGAAAATGAAACAGGTAAAAACAGATTAAAACAAAGTGGTGGTCAGTTTGTCCTGGAGACTGTGTACTTTTAATGTGAACTCTTCCTGTATTCATCCTGTTTTGGAATCTCAGCTTGCTTTTTCCAGAGGCCCTCTATTGGAGCCCTCATTTGTGCAGCTCCCAGGGCCTGTCGGCAAGCAGATCACTCCTACTCCCAACACTGGTTCTGGAGCAGCTCTCTTTACTGTGGGCTGTCTTGTCACTGCCCTGACTGATGCCTCAGTCACATGTTTCAGACTAACCAAGCACAAGTGGGCATCAAGCCCTCTCCCAGCCACATGGTCAGGGGCTGCGTTCCAGCCCAAAATTTGGCAGGCCATCAGCCCCCTTAGGGTGCTGGTCTCTCCAATTCTATGTGCCGTGTCACTGGTCTGGGCCAAAACCCAGATCCTTGTTTGCCTTGGCAGAGCAAGTTCTCTGAGAAAAAAGGACAGAAAGATCTTATCAGCCTCAGGCTGTAGACAAGTCCCCATCTGGCTCTTGACGCTGCTAAGTCCTTAGGAGTGAATGCAGGTTTTGCTCTCACTGCTGCCAGGGTGCAAAGCACCAGAGGCTATGGTAGCTGTGTCTGAGTCCCAGCTCTCTTGTCCTAGATACTTTTGTGGATTTTCAGAGATTCGGAATATTCCTTTCCCCTCCAGGGCTAGTCTGCCCTGTTGTTTAATGGAGGGCCCAGGTTGTTCTGCCCTGTGCACCCACAGCAATGGCACACAGCCTGCTCCATTCCCCTGGGCTGCCTCAGTGCAACCGTCCTCATCTTCCAACCAGTTCGGGCAGCATGGCCCTGCCCCTAGCTGCCAGGATGCCTCTTGGGCTGGGTGTCACAGGGATCCTCTGTGCCTGTTTAGCTTAGTACTGTCACTCAACTTACACTCTATAGGGTTCCAATTATTGAAGGCTCCCCCACCATCCTGCCAAACTCGCAGTTGTAGAGGGGAGACGCAGTGAATGAGCACAAGGCCTTCTTTGCTGCTCCCTCCCTGTGGGACCTGTCCCAATCTGTTTTGCCTTTTAGTCTTTCTTTCTTCATTTTCTTTTACCAGATTATTTGCATGGTTATCTTTTGAAGAGGACAATGTACTATCAGAGTTCTGCAGTTTCTCTGGTTAGCTGAGTAGGTCTGTGGATATGAGTCTTGGTACATTTGTGGGAAAGGGTGAACTACGAGCATCCTTCTGCTCCAACATCTTTGTTTCCCCCACAAAAAGTCTCACTTTATGGTGGAAGATAAGCACAACCAGTAAATAGATGGAAAAGATGTTTCATGGAAATGACAAGAAAGTGCAGTTTGCAATGCTCAACTCATACAAAATACGTTTTAAAATAAGGGCCACAATGAAAGATAAATATGAGATTATGTAAAGAAGAAGAGCTCAATATAAAAATTGAGTATTACACTCATTAAATTATATATGCACCCAAAAACGTACATCCTAATTATAAAAAGTAATATTAGTAGACATGAAGGAATTAATTCATTATAAAACAATAATAGTAGATGAGTTGAACACCTCACTATTCTGATGGCCATATCATCTCAAAAGAATATCTGTAAGGAAACAGAGGTTTTAATGACATATTAAATCATTTGAATCTAACTGAGACTTTGGACACTGCATCAGAAAAGGAGAATACATAAACTTCTCAAGTGTGCACAGGATTTTATCTAAGGAATTAACCACATATTATGTCATGAAATGAGCCTCAGGAACTTTAAGCAAATACAGATTACAGCAAGTATTTTTCCATACACAAAATTATGAAACTATGCATCAGCTCTAGAAAGAAGAACAGGAAATGCACAAACATGAGATTAAACCTCATCCTTTAAAAAATAAAATAAAACGAGGTCAGTGATGAAATCAAAGAGGTAATAAAATCATACATGGAGACAAATTACAATGAAAACACAGCTTCATCAAATGTATGGGATGCAGTAAAGGGAAATATAAGAGGGAAGTTTACAACAATTGAGGCCTTCTACAAGGAAAAAGAAAAACCTCACACAAAGGATAAAGCTTATCACCCAAAATAACTTGAAATAAGAGCAAACAATATGCAAAAGCAGTAGAAATATAAATCTTTAATGATTAGGTTGAAACTAAATAAAATAAAAATTAAAAATTAAATTAAAATTCATAAAATCAAAAGCTTATTTTTCTTAAAAATATTAACAAATTGATAAGCATTTAGCCAGGCTTATCAAAAAAAACAGGGTCAACCCATACAAAATAAGAAATGAAATATTAGAAATAGTTTCTGATTGTACAGAAATGCAAACAAAGATTATGTAAGCACTCTGAGCAGTTACATGACAACCAACTGGCAGACCTTAAAGCAATGGACAAATTTCTTGAAACATACAGCCGGGCAACCCTGAATAAAAAGAAAACTGAAAACTTGAAAAGAGAAATCACTATAATTTAAATAATATTTATAATCTTAAAAACACCCCTTGAACAAAATGCCTGGAAGCATTCACTAAAACCTATTTCCTCTCATCTATTTCAAAAAATGTATTAGGAAGGAAAATTCCCAAAGTTATTCTATGAGGCCACAAATACCATGATAACAAAACCAGTCAAAGACACTACCAAAAAAAGAAATGAAATTGTAAAGCCAATATCCTTGATGAATATACATTAAAAAACCCCAACAGAACATCAACAAATTAATCCAGCAATTCATAGAAAGATTATAATTGATGATCAGTTGGATTACTTCCAGGGTCATAGGAATGGTTCAACATACACAAGTTAATCAGCATGACACATATTTAAAAAAGGAAGGACAAAATTCACATGAGCATGTCAATACACACAGAAAAATCATTAGATCAAAACTCTCCTGAAATAGAGTATAATGGGAACATCTCTCAACATACTAAAGGCCATTTATAACAATTTATAATAGTTAGGGGAAATGCTGAAAGCCTTCTGGGTAAATTTGGGAACAAGATAAGGATTCCCACTCTCAGCACTTCTGTTCATAATAAAAGAAGAAAGGAAAAAGGAAGAAAAAGAAGAAAAAGAAATGCAAAATTGAAAGAAAGAGGCAAAATTGGCACCAGTACTGATGTCATAACAATCTACATAGAGTCCTAATGGCTCCACACAGACTAATATCAACAATAAATAATTTCAAAAAGGGAGCAGAGTGCAAGATTAATGTAAAGTTGTCTCTTGCATTTCCACACGTTAATCATGAGATACTCTAAAATGGACATTGAAAGCAATACTATTTAAAATCCCATTCCCCCGAATATCTTGGAATAAATGTAACCACATATATGAAAGGTCTAAAAAATGAAAATAAAATAACATTGACAAAGAAATTAAAAATGATTCAAAAAATTGAAAGATGTCTTGTGGTCTTGTTTTGAAGGAGTTAATATTGTTAACATGGCCGAACTACACAAAGAAACATACAGATTTAGTGCAAATCCTGTTATGAAGCTGTACTATTTCCCACATAACTTGAAAATAAATAACTAAGTTCTACATGAAACCATTAAAAATTGTCAAAATGATACTGAGAAAAACAACAAATATGGGGTATAAACCTCCCGGATTCTTTACTATACTACGAAGCTACAGTAATAAAAACAGCATGGCATTGGCCCAGAGATATAATCAATAAAATCAGATAGAGAGCCTAGAAATAATTCCACACACCTATGAGCAATGAATCAATGATAAAAGAGGCAAGAGTACACAATGGAAAAAGACAGTCTTGTCAATGGATGGTGTTGGGAAATCTATACATCTATTTGTAAAACAGTGAAATGAGAGCATTCCCTGACATCATATACAAAAATAAAGTCCAAGTGTATTAAGGACCTAAATGTAAGACCTGATACTCTAAAACTGCTAGAAGGATATATAGGTGATACACTATTGGATATATATCATAGGAATAATTACTTGTATCACTCTCCTAAGGCAAAGAAATAAAAGCAAAAATAAACAAGTGAGACATAAGTAAACTTGAACGTTTCTGCACAGCTAAGGATACTTTGAATGAAATGAAAACACTGCCTGTGTAATTGGAGAACATATTTGCAAATAATGCAAGTGACCAAGGGATAATAGATGTAAGTTAATAGATGTAACATGGATTTAGGTTACACAACTCAATGTGAAAAACAAAAACCCAATCAAAAAATAGCAGAGTACCTTAGTTAATATTCTTCCAAAGAAAACATACAGATGAGTAACAGGCAAGTGATAAAAATGCTCAACATTACTAAGTATTAGTTAATAGCAGTTCAAAACCACAATGAATTATCACTTCACACTGGTCAAATGGCTATTATCAAAAAGTCTACAAATAGAAACTATTGGAGACAATGTGGAGGAAACAAATTTATTGTATACTCTTGGTAAATATGCAAATTGGTACAACTTCTATGGAAAACAGTATTCAGATTTGTTTAAAAACTAAAACAGGACTACCATATGAAACAGTAATACCTGACCTAGGAAAAATCCGAGGAAGAAACCCTAAATTGAGAAGAACCAATGTTCACAACAGCACTTTTTGTAATATGCAAGACAGGAAAGCAATCCAAGTGTCCACAGTAGACTATGGACTTAAGATGATATGACGTTGCTATAAATATGCAATGGAATAATACTCAGCAATGAAAAATTATGACACATGGCTATTTCGGCATCATGAATGGACTTAGTAAATATTGTGCTTAGTGAAGTAACTTAGACAAAGACAAAAGAATATAATATAATCTATATGTGGAATCTTAAGCATAACAAATATCTGTGTATATCTATCTATAGCTATCTATTGATAGATGACAGATAAATAGATATATGGAAGGATAGATGCATAGATACATAATTGATGATTGATAGATAGATAGATGGATAGATAGATAGATAGAGAGATAGATACATAGATAGATATATAAATAGATAGATAGATTGATAGAGACATGGTAGAGAGATAGAGAGATTAGTTAGACAAGACTGAAGCAGACTGAAAGATATGGGAAAAAATTTATGTTTACCAAAGAGGAAGGGAAAGAGAACTTAATGGTATGACGCTGACAGGTAAAAAGTAGTATACATAAACAGCTAAGCAACAAGGATAATCTGTATAGATAAGGGAATAACACACAATAACATAATAATTTTATGATACAATAATTGTAATAATTTTTAATGCAATATAATCTAAAATGTGGTTGGAATCACTATGCTGTACATCTGAAACTACACAATATAGTACATCTACTGTACTTCAAGTAGAAATAAAACATCTCACGTAAAATTTAGTCCTTTTTCCTCTGATATCATCTTCCTTATTATTGTTTTATTTTTACTCTTTACATTTTATGATTACTGACTCAAATTATTTCTCTTTCTGTTATGAACATGTTACCAATTTGATGTACCTATATTTATTGCAAGTGAATTACTGTTTTTATCTCCTTAATTCATATAGAATAGTAGCATTTAAAAACATACCCAAAGAAACTGTTGCAACCTTCTTGTGGTCTCTGCTTAGTATTTTGATCAACGTTTGGTGTATATTTGCCATTTTAATTTTCTTAGAAAAGCTCTTTTCTGAACCTCTTTTATGTTGTCTCAGTTTTTTTTTTTAACATCTCATTCAGGTTTCTTTGTCTGGTAAAGACTTTATTTTCACTTTACATCTAAGTGATAACTGTGCATGGTAGAGTATTCTTGGGTGAGAGATTTATTTCAGTATTTTGAAAATGTCATTTTAATTACCCTTGGTGTATGTTTTCTGCTCAGCAATCTGCTGATAGCCTAATGTGGTTTCCTATGAAGATTAGCATACCATTTTTTGGCTGCTGTTAAAATTTTACTCTGGCATTGACTTCCCAAATTGCATATGATATATCTTGAAGGAGGTCTCATTGTCTTAAATTTATTGGTGTTTTGTTGGCTCACAGAATTGTATATCAGTTCCTTACCCAGATTCAGGAAGTTATCAACTATTATAACTTTAATAAACCATCAGCTGCCTTCTAAATTTCTTCTCCCTCCAGGATTTCACTCTAATGTGCACTTCCTGAAGAACTCTGATGGCTATTGTAGAATTTCCTCACTTTTTAATATCATGCATCTCTTCTCTCTCCTATCATTTCTTGTTTTGTATTGGTGAGTTTGCAAATCTCACTTCCACAAGACAGTCTTCTTTCAATGCTTTCTGTTGCATTCTTCATATCATTTATTAAGTTCATCTGGTCCTCCAAAAATGTTTGGTTGTTTCATAGTTTCAGTCTCTTAGATAATGTATACCTTATCATCATTTATTTTATTCCTGAGCTCACTAAACTGCTGTCTGAGTTTTGTTTCTTGTACTGAGTGTCTGTATGACATCTCTTTGGATTCTCTTTTAGTTATACGGCAATATTCCATGATGTTAAGATTGTTTGCTGCAGGGTTGATATTGTGTGTGTGTGTGTGTGTGTGTGTGTGTGTGTGTGTACATTTGCCTGTGCATGTGTGTCTGTGTCTGTGTTGGTGTCTGTGTGTGTGTATCTGTGTGTGTGCATGCCCTATAATGTTACTGTGATTGGTCATGGTCCTGGTAATTTATTGCTCTGATGACACTAAAAAGCAGATTGGGATTTGGAGTCCTTGCTTTTGTTTTCTGGTAGTTTGAAATATTGCACAATATTTGGTTTTACTTACCTGAGCTACCTCTGATAATATTTCAAAATGGCACTTTCCAGTCGCTACTGTCTGGATAAAAGATTGCTTACATTGTCACTTCTTAGACAAATCTGGTAGTTAATGTCACTTTTGTCACTGGGCTGGTGAATCCTTCCTTTTATCTGATATCCCTTAAGACACAGCGCACACATTGAGGAAAGGTGTAAAAACAGGTGGGTAGTTGGAATCAGGCAAGTGCCTTTGTCATGTCCAGTGTTTCAAGGTATCTTGTCTCCACCACTGTGAATGGGAAGTAGGGAGAGTGTCATGAATGTCTGAGTGTCAAAATGTTGGAAATTCTGTCTGCATTTTGGTTCCCTCCTAGTTACCTGTGACCATGGATACTGGTGCAGATGGAGGCTGAATCTCTGTGAACCACTGAGACCCTGTTTCTACTGGGTAATCTGAAACTGTGGGCTCAGTTACCCTAGTAAGTCGGCCATGGTCACAGGCACCAACTCTGCTCTTCCCTCAGGTCAGCCACCTTTATGTGCTTTAGCCCACCAAACTTCAGCTTCACACAGGTGTTCTGGAGTATTGTTCTGTGTTGTAGTTATTTTGTTCAGATGTGAAAGTTTCACTGACTGTAGATTTAAGGGGAGAGACCGAAATAGTTTAAACTTAAGTCACTTTTTCCAAAGTATTAACTTGTTCATTTAAAAGCTTAAATTCTACTAAGGACATTATAAGAACAGTAAAGAAAGTGAACAAATCAGCTCCCTTAATATCAGAGTACTTCAAAATATTTTGATTTTCCTGGGTTCTTTTCTTCAAAGTTTTTCCCACATGCATGCACATTTTAGTATAATATATGCCTATAATCTCTTTAAAATCAGTTAAATTATGAAAATATTTTTCTGTGCTGTAAATATAGCACTGTTGGTTCTATAATTTGTAAGTAGTAGCTTGCATATTTCTGTCTTCACCATCCTCCTTCCGTGTCCCCAGTGGAAACCACTACTTGGTACACTAAACTTATATATGTGATTCTGTTTCTGTTTTTTTATGATTATTTCTCTTATATACTTAGATTCCTCATGAAAGTGGTAACGTAGATTGTTTTTCTCTGTATGACTTATTTTGCTATGTGAAAGAATATCTGGGTCCAGTCACATTGTACCAAATGGTAGAATTTTATTTTTTGATATGACAATGACTAAGTATTTATTATGTTATCTATATCGCATATCTACTTCAGCCAATCATCTATTGATGGGCAGTTGATTTGTGCTTCTAACCTTGGCTATTATAAATGATGATGTTAAGGACATTGGGGGTTATATACCCTTTAAAAATAATGTTTTCATTTTTTTCAGATTTATAACAAAAACTGGAATTGCTGCAACATATAATGTTTCTATTTCTAGTTTTCTTTGCACTGTCCACACTTTTATAATAGTGGATGCATCAATTTATATTTCCACCAACAGTGTACTTGGGTTCCATTTTATCAACATTCATATTAATGTTTGTCATTTGAAGAATTTTTATTAGCCATTTTGGATGCTGTGAGATTATACTTCATTCTGGTTTTGATTTGTTTTCCTAACGAATAGCAATGTTATGTTTCTTTTTATGTGCATGAAAATCATCCACATGTCTGTTTTGAAAAATTTCTATGAAGATCCTTCAACTGTTATTAAGTTGGGGTATTTGATTTTTAAATAATGAATCTAATATGCTATATATACATTATGGATATTAACACCTTGCTCATTTCATAGTCTGAAACTCTTCCTTCCATTCTATGTGTTGTCATAAGTCTTGCTGAAGGTTTCCTTTGCTCTGCAAAAGATTTTGCATTTTACACTTATATAAGAAGTGGAATCACTGTATCACATTGTACATCTATTTTTTCCTCACTATAATTAAAAATGGTTATTGTTAGTTTTCATTTTTTTTAACTTAGGAGATACATCAAAAATAAATATTGCTATGATTTATTACAAAAGCATTTCTGGTCCTGTTCTTGTTCAGAAATTGAACAGTTTCTGGTTTTACATTTAAGAAATTAATCCATTTCTGTTTTATTTTGTATACTATGTAAGGAAGTGCTCCTACATCTACCTTTTACATGTAATGTCCAGTTTTCCCAGAATTACTTTTTGAAGAGACTGCCTTTTTTCCATTCTATACTCTTGCCCCCTGCATTGTAGACTAATTGACCTTATGTGTGTGGGTTTATTTTAGGATTCTTTATTTTGTTCCATTGATCTATGTGACTCTTTTAGTGATTTATTTTGATGTTTTGATTACTGTAGCTTTGTATTATGTTCTAAAGTCAGGGAGGACAATGTCCACAGCTTTGTTTATTTTTCAAAGATAACTTTAGAAAATTTGGATCTTGCAGAATATAGTATAAATTTTATTATTTTTCTCCTTGTTTTGTGAAGAAACATACAGATTCTCAGAGAACAGAAATTTACTAAAAGAGAAAACCTGAGAAAAATTGTAAAGTGTGGAGGATAAATCATACAATATTTAACAACCAATGAATTGCTGCATAAATCAAAGAAAAAATACATAAAGAAATATAACAAGAAAAACAAAGTCCATGTGATATGGCAAAAGCAGTATTAATATGGATGCTTATAGCTAAACAATACACTTATACAAATAAGAAACACCTCTCTCATAACATAATCTTACAAAGAAAAGATGTAGCAAAATAATAAACAAACTTGTTAGTAGAAAGAAAGACAGCTGAAAAGTAGGAACATAAATACATAAAATAAAGATTAAAAATAGAAACATCTAAACAAACTATATAATGGCCTTTGAAAGATAAATAAAACTGATAAACTTTAACGAGACTCATGAGCAAAAATTGAGTACAGATTAAAAAGCTCCAAAATAAATGAGAAGTTACAGCTTATTTCAAAGTAACACAAAGGATCATAAGATGATACAACAAATTATACGCCAATTAAAATGGAATCCCTGGAAGAAATAGACAATTTCTTAGAAAGACGGAATCTCCAGAATGGAATGAGAAATAGAAAATATTAACAGATTATCACTAATGAAATTGAATAAGTAATTAAACAAAATCTCCCAAGAAGTAAAATTCCAGGCCTAAACAGGTTCACAGGTGACTTCTGCCAAACTTTTAGAGAAGAGCTATCACGAATACATCTAAGAGAATTCCAAAAATTTGCAGAGGAAGAAAGGCTTCCTACCCCTCATTTCTGTATCACACTACTACTAAAACAGGATCAAATACCTCATAAAATTACAGTTTAAATACTACTGATAAGCATACATGCAAAAATCATCAAAAAATTTTAGCAAAGTAAACAATACATTAAAAGGAGTGTGCAGTATGATTAAGTCCCTTTTATCCCAGGCATACAAAAGTGATTCATTACCCACAAATTAATCAATATGATACACCAAACTAACAAATTGAAAAATAAAAATTATATGGTCACCTCAAAAGGGTTATAAAATGTTTTGACAAATTCAGTATCTATTTACGATTATATTTCTCCTCAAAATGGGTATGAGGAAACATACCTCAAAACATTTAAAGTCGCATATGACAAGAACTCATCTAACATGACACTCACTGATTTAAAGCTGAAATCATCTGCTGTATGAGAAGGAAGAAGGCAAGAATGATCACTCTTACCACTGATATTCAGTATCGTATTGGAAATTCTAGACATAGCTATCCAAAATAAAAGTAAATTAAATATAGCTATTTCAGAAAAGGAATAAAAGAATGTGTTTGCAGATGAAATACTTTAAACTGAAATCCTAAAGGAGACGCCACAACACTACAAGGGCTATTCAAAGCATTTGGTAAAATTTCAGAATGTAAAATTAACATACATAAATCTTGCATTTCTACACACTAACAACAAGCTAACAGATAGAGAAATTGAGGGAACTGTCTCATTTACAGTTGAATTATAAAAAAAAATCAAGAAATCTATCCAACTAAGGAGGTAAAAGACCTGTACTCAGAAAACTATAAAAGATGTATAAAAGAAATTGAAAATGATGCAAACAGGTAAAAGGACATACTTTGTTCATAGATGAGGAAGAAAATATTATTTAAATGACAGTACAAGACAAGAAAATACACAAATTAAATTCAGTGCCTATCAAAATACAAATGGCATTTTCAGACACTTACAAAAAATAATTATTAAATTTACATGTAAACACAAAAGAGTTGAAATCACTAAAAACAAAGAAAAGAAAAGAAAACGAACAAACTAAAACACAAAGAACTTTGACAAAGAACAAAGAGGATGTATCACTGTCCCTGATTTTAAACTATAATACAAAGCTACAGTAATGAATATGGTAGTGGCACAGAACAAATAGAAAAATGGAACTCAACAGAATGCCTAAAAATGAAATCAGACAGTTATGGTCATTAGGTATATAACAAAAAAATGAATATACAGTGGGGGAAAGGTAATCAACAGGCAAATGAAAATGGTCAACATCACTAACCATCAGAAAAAAGCAAGTCCAAAACACAATGAGATATTATGTCACTCCTGTCAGAATGACTATGATCAAAAAGTTAACAAATATAAATATTGGTGAGGATGTAAGTAAAAGCACCCTGCTGCACTACTTGAGTGAATGTAAACTTGTGCAGCCACTGTGGAAAACAGAATGGGGTTTTATCTAAAAATTAAAAATGAAATATGAATCAATATTTCCATATCTACATAATTATACCAAGAAAATAAAAACACAAATCAGAAAAGATAAATTCAACCCTATATTCTCTGTGGCGTTATTTACAATAGCCAGGCTATAGAAGCAAAATAATTGCTCATTAATAGATGATGGATAAAGAAGATGTGTGTTTATAGTATATATATCTACCCATCTAATAACTACAGAATTATCTATATTAATATATATATATACACACCTGAAACATATATATATGTATATTTATATATATGCACACACACAGATGAAAATACAATGGGTTATTAGTCAGCTCTAAAGAGAATAAGTTCTTGTCATTTGCAACAAATGGGTAGATCAAGAGGGTAATATGATATGTGAAATAAGTGAGACAGAGAATCACAAATGCACAATGGTTTTACTCATATTTGGTATTTAAACAAATGAACATAACAAAACAGAAAAGGAGTTATAGATATAGAAAGAAACATGTTGCTCACAAGAAGGAGGGAAATGTGGTGAAGAAAAACAAAGAGTTGAGGATAATTAAGAGAGAAAATTTTACAGTTGCAAATTAAATGAGACAGGGAGAATAATGTACTGTGTGGGGTGTAGTCAAAAACAATGAAATATATTTAAATAGCAACATATGATAACTAGATTTATTCTTGTGATCAGTTTGAAATGTATTAAATATAGTAAACAGTATGTTATGTAAGAGAAACTAACACAGAGTTATAGATTAAAGTACACTTCAAAAACAAACAAACACACTTATAGAAAAAAAATCAGATTTGTAGTTAACAGAGTCGGGGATGGGGAAAGGAGAATTTGATTAATGCACTCAAAAGCTACAAACCTCCAGCCGTAAAATAATCGTGTTCTAGGGATGCCCTGTAGTAACATGAAAATTACACTTAATACTGTTTTATGTTCTATATGAATGTTGTTAAGAGAGTAGAACATAAGGTTTCTCATCACAACCAAAATACAAATTGTATTTCTTTAAAACTGTATCTAAATGAGACAATGAATTCTCCCTAAAGTTGCTATGATATTTATTTCTTGATACTTATAAATCAAATCACTATCCTGTGCACTTAAACTTACACAGTGTTTTATGCCAATTATATGCAAATAAAAGCGGAAGTAAAAATGGAAAATCAATGATCATATTTTCCCATGTCATTTTTCATGGCTGTTTTTGCAGCAAGTAAAACTTGGATCATGATATACTTATCCTACGTAAAGATACTAATAAATATGTGATTCTAATAGATTATACATAAAGATACTAATAAAATTAGTGTTTTACCATGCTTAAACTTTCTTCATGTTAACAGCCCATTGCTTCTGTAGGCATCAAAATTTCACTCTGTGTATTCATCTGAGATTAGTGAATGGATACAAATTTAAACCTGGCTGCTCTTACTGTGAGTGATAAAGTTCACTGTCTCTGACCAATAGTCTCATTTCCCCAACACCATCTGTAAGAAATGAACATGCTTGGTTTGTAAAATTCTCAGCATGGTAAAATCTCAGAACTCCTAGATTTCTTAACTGTTTTGCAATGGAAATGCAATACTGACAAAGACTTGATTTTGGATAACAATGTTGGTTTTCTCATGGTTTCATTATGGTATGTGAGTATAATCCCTGAGATCCGCAACAAACATTCTTGCTCACGTGCTGTGTAAAGAAGTGTAAAGGTTCTGCATTATTAGGACTGAGGACTGCTTTCAAAATAATGACTATGTACACTATATTCCAAGTAGTACAAGGAAAAAAGTTTATTGCAATTTCAACTTGAACGGGAATAAGTCAGTGCTTTAGTCTCTATAAAATAGTCAACAGGTGTTCAAAGCCAAAATAAGTTGTGTCAACAATGAGGATTAAAAGAAAAAACCTAGACATAAGCTTAAATTAAAAAGGAGACACAGTCCAGTGCTGGGCTCTGGGGGCTGTAGAATTTGTATGCCTCAGTCCAATTCAAGGGTTCAGTGGTTTGGCCCTAGCATCAGCTAGGGATTCAATGAACAGGTAACAATTAGCATACTGGGAGAAATATAATCTACCTCTCCCTAATCTGAAGAAAATCTGGTGGCTCAATGAAACTCTTAATTCACAGAGATTCTGAAAGTTGCAGAGGAATAATTCACTGATGACTCAACTAAGACAAACTTTGATACTGCTTAACAATCCATTTTCACACACACACACAGTGGTAGACAGATTTGTAGTATTTAGTGGGAAGAATTCAGTGGGAAGAGCTCAGAGTGCAGTTTTCAAATCACCAGCCAACTTTTGTACTTTTGCCAGTAGTCTAGATTTTCCCAGGTAGAAAACTACAGATGGACAATCAAATAATATTCTTCCTTAGAATTTCTAATTTTGAAAATAAAGTGTAGCTTCTGACTTATCACTATAGAACCTTGTTAAGATGATCACGGTAAGACCCACTGTCTGATAAGAGAGATGGAAACTAGCTGCTGAAGCAGTGTATCTCAACCCCAGACTGCTAATGTAAGTAAGAAGATAGTCACCATCTGAGTTCAGCTGACAAACTTAAAAGCTTGATGTTTCTGTTGTAGGAACAACCACTGCTCTCCAGACACATTTCTCCGGCTGCAAGTGGGCACTTTTCTTCTCTTGGTAAACATCATATTGGTGGGATGTTGTTAGAGCTTTCCCTGGCCGATTTGCCGATTCTCCAGATAATCAAAGGCTTTCTTCACAAATGGTGACACATTTTCAGGACTCAATTTTGCCATTACAATCTTATCAGCTGACACTAGCTGCATCATTGTGAGCAGAAGCCTTAGGCTCCCTGACCTTGCCTACAAATTTTCCAGCATTTCAGGGCATTTCACATTCTGAAAATGCTTCACCTTTTATTTTAAATTTATGGGAAATAGTCAAAGTCTTCCGTGAATATTTTATATTTCCTAATATCTGCAGAAATTTGGTATTCTTGCAGTTGGACAAATTTTTAATTCTGCCACCCTCACCTCCTTCTAGTCCACACATTTTAGATTGCAATTTGGATAATGAATACCACCATCCCAACCAAGGGGAGAGTACCACTTAGATACTTACTTTGTGAAGGTTAGAAGGGGCACAAGTTATGTGGGATGTATAAACCTACATTAAATGTTTGCAATGGCACTGTCTCTTCGGGACAAATCTCTGATTCTAAGAAGTAAATTAATCATAAGGCAGTATAATTAATATTATGGGGAAGAGAATTAGCTCTTTTGGGGTGGGTGGGTGATGAAGACACAGGAAAAAAATCCAGCAAATGAGAATGGAATGCTTTAGTCCTCTGGAGGAATGAATTAAGAAGAAAATACTTCTTTATCTCCTGTACCTAACTCCACTTACTTTCTTGAGTGACTATTCCTTGGGCTATAAAAGATATAGTCTTTGGTTCAGAGTAAAGACCATAATGAAATAGTTTGAAAACCATGAGAGTTTTGTTGTTTCAGGAAAGTAGATTTTGCTTAAAATCAACATGTATTTTTCATTCACTTAATTCTGAGATGAATCCTGTGGCATGTGCTGTGCTTACTGTGCTGGTATCCAAGTTAGACAAGGAAAGGGGAATACACAGAATACATCTGGAGGAGGTGGATTCTGTTCTGAGACTGGGAAAGTCTTTGAAGGTTAAAGGAGGACACCCAAAGTCCAAGGATGAGCTGGAGTAAAAGTGTTGAGGTTGGAGCTAACATAGCTGACAATCATTTGCCTGGATATATCTCCAGATTCAGTGAAACACAAAGATATGCCAACGTAGACAGTTGCCAGATTTATAAAGAAATCACTAAACTAAGTTGAGTTTGTGGGATTAGAGTTGGAATGGCGTTAAGTGCCACCCTGAGGACATAAACTTGTCTTTGGCTGGAACGTAAAAGCAACATAAAGTATTGACTAGAAAATATAGTGTAGACTCTTGAGGGCAGGGAATTAAAGCACCAATTGGAATGCTTTGAGAACAGCCCAAAGAAGATCATAGGTAAAATTACTTCTTAAATTCTACCACATCTGAATTTGCCATCTGAGACTATATCATGTGAACTTTATGATTCCGGGATGACATAATAGAGACCATGATCCCTTGGCCAGTTCCTGCATTTATCTCCTGTTCCAACCTATCCTAACTTAACACTTTTCATACTTTCCAGTATGAACCAGAAACCACTTAGTACTTTTCCCCTCTCCATGTTTTAGTCTTTTTCCAAATTCTTCCACTTTCTTTTCCTCCTTACAAGAAATTATTAAAATTTACTCACATATTGTTCCATCAAAAGATCATGTCATTCAAATATATCTTTTTTCTTTAAATGTTAACTTAGTCTCCCATTTAACTCTTAAATCTATTTAAAAAATAAGTTAAATAAAGGTACACATCTATGTTTATTGTTCAAATAAGAAAATTGCAGATATTTGTTGACATTTGCCAACATCAATTTTAATCTTTGTTATCCTGCATAATCTGGTTGTCCTCTGGTAGATCAGTTGTATTTAGGATGACGTTCATAAACTGGAGATGGCTGATGAGTTAGCCTTGAAAGAGAGGTAGCTGATTTATCAGCTGTCACTGACACTGGGAACCGTGTGTTTTTTCCTGGTTGAAGTTTAGTAAAACGACCTTCATTGGCTGATATGTTGTGATATCTATTTGGAAAAGTAGAAGTCTCCACAATCAGTCCATAATAATTACTCTGTATGGGAGACAAGATGCTGTACTGAGAAGTAGAAGTTGTAGTTGAAATGAAATTCACAACACGGCCATTTCCTTCAGTGTAGCTGCTTTGAGAGTGCCCATGGACAATGTTCAACTGATTTAAAATAGCATTTTGATCCACTGCAATTTTTGCTGGTAGTCTAAATGACCTTGATGATGGAGGAGAAAAATCACCTCTGATCGGGGTAGTTGTATCACCAATTATGTGGCTAGTAGAGGGCTTCCTTATTAGAGGCATGTTTAATTGTCAAAAGGTAAAAATGCACTTTCTCCACTACTGTCAGCCACAAAACCAGAATTATGACTATCCACATTACCCACTGCTTTAAAGTGCTTCTTGTTGAAATCTTCAGCCAATAAGATACCAGAGAGGAATTTTGAACCCCAACTCTTCTTTTTATTCTCATTAAACCTGGGGAAAGCCTCGTTTTAAATTTGGATTATGGTAGAACTGCAGCTACAACCAAAGAGTAAAATTTTAGTTATATTTTAAACCAAAATACAGGGCTAAAATAAGCCTAACCTATAAAATATCAGATTTCACATTTACAATGCAAAGAAAATATGATGAAAATATGAACATTACTGACTCTTTTTTTGGAATTCCTTATTTGTAATATACACATTTAAGTAGTATAGTCATCAAATTTAAGAAGTAAGCATTTGCAATAATGGTGAATGCCACTTCTCACAAGCAGCTTTAATACCTTTATTTAGATTTCTGATAACATTCATAGTTGCAAGCAGAGTTTCTCATAATCTTGAATACTTAAGTCACTGTCCTCATTTTTGGAAAAAAATAAAGAAATTTAGCCTTAGTAGTTTTATACAATTTTCAAAATATAGCTTTACATGTATATTACCATAGACTGATGTAGGAAATAAAATTTTACTTATAAGTTACCAAGTGCTAACTAAAATTTCTGAATACCATGCTTAAAACAGAGACTTCTTTTTTTCTGCCAGAAAATCAGCTAGATGAGCAGAACTTTGAAAATTTTGCCGCACTTTTCTAAACCAATAAAGTCAAGCTGTCTAAATAAACTTTTCATATTTCCAGTTTCAAATATTCTGAAAGGGGCCTTTCTTAAGAAAACTTCCTTCTTAAAGACATCTTCATCAATCACTATGAATGTTCCATTATCATACCACCAGATGGATTTATATTGGTCACTCCCAGCCATTTTGCAGAGTTTTCTTGGAAATGTCAGAGAACGAAAATCATTATCTTCATCTGGTTCAGAGACACAATGTGTGTAACATGGACTTTTTATCAAGGATTCTTCAGACAAAGTCTGAAAAGCATTTTCTTCAGTCATAGACCTCAAGTCCACGTCCCCAGGGAGTGATCACACAATAGAGATCTACCGAATTTTCCTTAACCAGTTGGTCCATCTTTAGGAGACACATCTTGAATTTCTGAAGAAACATGTGCCATCTCAAATAACTTTTTCAACAGCTACTTTTCTAATCTGCATGATTTTGAGCACTGCAGCTTCAGATGCTGCTTTGGCAGTCCTGCACAGATAAACTGATAGGCCATCACAATGGTTCTTAAACTGAGTCGCTGTGTCATCACAAAACGCCTGGTCTCCTAGCCACTCAAGTGTAACATTCAGCCAGTGTTTACTTCTCATTCATCTAGTTAAAATGAAACATATGGGATGCTATTTTTATAGTGTGATCTGCAAATATTATCCCCACAAAATCTTTTTAAATAATTTAATTTTGGGGTCTATGAAATAAAACCTATCTCCATACTTTTGTATGCAAATTTTTACAACATTTGTGAACAGAGTATAAATAAGGCAAAAAATATATAAAATAATTTTAAAGTTTTGGAATCTAAAGTGAAATTTGTGTAAAACCTGTACAGAAAATCTATAACTATTTCATGATCATTTGTTATTAAAGTGAAACATAATTGTGTTTGGAAATGGAAGTAGGTATTTATCTCTGTACTTTACACTAAGTAGATCTATATACAAAACATGGGAAGAATAAATATCAGTTTATTTGGTATGTTTATAAATTAATGTTAAATATTTATAAAATAATATTAAAGTAAAATAATGAATCAAATTTTTGAAATCCCAAAGGGGGAAATTTTGATTTAAATTTTAATTCAGTGCTATAAGTAAAACAAATGTTATTGAATATTCTACAATAAAAATTACAAAAGAGACAATTTTATTGTATATTTACACATGTTTGTTTTTGCCATTCTTTCAGTCAGAGGTTTTTCATTCCCTAGAAGGAATAAATTTTCCTGTCATTTTTATGATCCATACTCATGTGGCTTCTTTTATGTGTTCCAAAATGTTGTCGATAAATACACTTATGCACAAGATCCTGGGTTCAATAAGCAGTGCCTCCATTAAGGGACAAACAAGAAATCAAAAAACAGAAATTACAGTATATGTGGGTTGGGGTGGGAAAGAACATGTAATGCATTTTAGGAAGCAATATGTTTCTCAGTCCTGAAACAGTTGGCATTTTTTGTATAATACGGCATTTTAAGGCAAGTGTTTTGTTCACTAATTGTAAATCATAGCTATGTTCTGTATCAATTAGCTGTAGTAAATCCATTTCTACCAAAAGTTATATTATTTATTTACAAATAAATTCCATTAAGGATAAGACAAATTCAAAATGAGAGATAATATTTTTAAATAAATAAATGTAAAATCAAGCAGCAATGTAAATTTTTCCTTCAGTATCTGTAAATTCCATTCTAAATAAACATTAACAAGCTGAATTCATGGCATTATATAAGTATTATAAACTATAGTTAAGTTGGATTTAGTCCTGATTCATAAATATTATTTAACATATGCAAATTTATATATGTGATAACATCCCTTATAAAACAAAGAAATGAAAAATAACAATTTCAATAAATGTAGGAAAATTATTGACAAATGCGATCTTAACATTTTTATAAAAATATTATTTACAAATTCGCTCTAGATAGACTATAACTAAAGATTAAATAAGCCATATATGAAAAACCCACGACTAACTTCATGTTCAATGTTAACATACAGGAACGCTTTCCTCTGGTCCAGTAATAAGAAAAAGTAGCTCATTTTCACAAGTCCTAAGTTACACTACTAGAAGTCCTAGCCAGAACATCTAGTCAAGAAAAAATATAGAAGGTATCCAACTTGTAATAAAGCAGGAAAGTATTTATAGTTGACTTAATTATATATAGATAGAAAACTCCATAGACTCCTCCAGGGATTGTTAGTAATAATGAACAAACTTAGTAAACTTGCAGAATACAAAGTCAATATACAAATATCGGTTGCATTTTTATATAGTAACAACACATTATCAGAAAGAGAAATTAGGAAAACACTTGTGTGTAAATTTATACCAAAAAGAATAAAATAGGAATACATTTGGTAAGTGAAATAAAAGATCAAAACATAGATCTATATATTACAGGTGCAAGAAAAATAAGTAAATAAATTAAATATAAAGATATTCTGTGCTCATGGATTGTATACAATGTGAGAAAATATTCTAATATATCTTTTCAATGTTCAATCTCCCCAGCACTAATTTTTGAGGACAATGTCTTTTCTTCATTTTATACTCTGGCATTCTTTTTCATGGGTTAATTGATCATAAGTATGAGGGATTATATCTAGTTTCCCTATTCTCTTCTATTAATTGGTGTCTCTTTTTGAGCCAGTATCATGTTGTTTTAATTACTAAAGCTTTGTAGGACTGTTTAAAATCAGAGAAATTTACACCATTACATTTAATACTCTTTTTCAAAATTACTTTAGCAACCTATAATCTTTGTGGTTACATATAAATTTTGAGATTATTTGTTCTCTTTAATGGAAAAATCTCATATGTATTTTGACATGAATCACACTAAATGCAGATTCCCTTGTGTACAGTGGTTGTGTAAACTACATAGTTTCACATCATTAACATAAGAGATCTTTTCATTTCTTTGGATTAGTTTTAATTTCCTTAACCAATGTTTTCTGTTTTTTAATGTATAGGTTTTCACCTTATTTGTTAACTTCATATCTAGGTTGTCTTCACATATATATATAATTACATACTTAATATTTTTAAACTCATTTCCTACACAAATACAGCAGGCAGAAGGCAGTGGCAATACATATACAAATTCCTGACTGAAAGAAAACTGTAATCTAAGATACTTCATCAAGCAAGGCTATCTTTGAGAATAGAAGGAGAGATAAATAACTTCCACACAAGCAAATACTAAAAGAATTTAGCAAGAGGAAAAGAAATAATGAAAGATCTACTCTAAATACAAAAGAAGCAGGATGCTATAGAAAAGAGAAAGCATAATTAGAAAGTCAATATCTACAAAGACTTACAACAGAATAAATATGTTGTTGTAAAACAAGACATTAAAATTTTTAAGGGTCACAGATTGAAACAGGACAATACACAGTATTTTCTTCTTGTTTCTCTTCTCTGTAGGATGGGTATGAGTATGTATTCTTATCAGTTAAAATAAACTGATATAGTACGGGTCAATATAAATACAAAACAAGGTAACCATAAGTCAAAAGCTAAAAATGAAGATACTAAGCCAAAAAGAAACCAAGATAATAAACGAAAGCTTATCAAGCCACAAAAAAAAAAAACAATGAACAAATAGGAAATACCTAATCAACTGGAAAATGAAGTTCAAAATGGAAGTAAACACCAGTCTATGAATAATTATCACAAAAGTTAATGGACTTAGTGCTTCAATCAAAAGATATATATTGTCAGATGGGATAATATAACAAGACCCTACATTATGAAGCATACAAGATACCCAATTTAGTAAGAGGAAAACAAATCAATTGAAAGTCAGAAGATGGAAGAATATATTCCATGCAAATGCACGTGACAAGAAAGCAGGACTAGCAGTACTGACTTCATTCAAAATAGACTTTACAAGAAAGGCCACTGAGAAAGATAAACAAGGACATGATATAATGATTAAAGGAACAATAAAATATGAGAGTTTTATACTCATTAAAATATATGCACTCAATATAGGAGCACCTAAATATATAAAGCAAATACTAATAGATAAAAAGAGAGAAATCACTTGGAACATAATCACAGTAGGAGATTCTAGCACCCCGTTACCATCACTGGACTGGGCTTTCATACACAAAATTAATAAGGGAACAAACATACTAAAATTTATGATAAAATAATTGGAGATGGTTGATAATTCCAAAACAGTACTTCTCCCAAAATCAGAATATACATTCTTTTCCAATGCACATGGAACATTTTCAAGGAAACATTATGAACTCAGGCACAGAAGAAGCCTCAACAAATTTAAGAAGATAAAATTTATTTCAAGCATCTTTTCTGAGTATAATACCATGAAACAAAAATCAATCACAGAAAAACGGGGAGAAAAAATGACAGCATCCAGATTAAAAAACATGGTACTATAACAAAGGGGGTAGTTGATGATGTAAAAGAAGAAATTAAAAAATATCTTGAGAAATATGACAAAACACTACACAAAGTCTATTGAATACAGTTAAAGCAGGCTTAAGGGGGAAGTTAATAGTGACAATCCCTCCTCAAAGTAGAAGTACAATTTAAAATAAATAATCTAACTTTCTATGTAAACTAATCATGAAAAGAAGAGCAAACAAAACCAAAAGTAGGCAGAAAGGGGGAAAAATAAAGATAAATGAGCAAACAATTTAAATAAATATTAAAAATAGAAGAAATCAATCAGACTTTTTTTTGAAATTTTAAACAAAATTGACAAATCTCTGGACAGTATCACCAAAAAGAAAAATGAGAGAACACAAATAATATAAGAAATGAAAATGAAGAAAGTACAAAGAGTACAACAAATTTACAAAATATCATAAGGGAATACCATGAGCAACTGTATGGAAACAAACTTGATAACCAGGAAGAAATGGAGAAGTTTTTAGGAAACATTCAGCCCACCAATATTGCATCAAGAAGAAATTAACAATTTTAACATATAGATCACCGGAAATGGAATAGAATTATCAATAAAATAAAAAATCTCTGCAAAGAAAATTCAAACCCAAATAGCTTCACTAGGGAATTTGACCAAACCTACAAAGAAAAATCCATACCAATCTTCCTTAAACTCTTCCAAAGGTTTGATATTTAGACAGAACTCCCAAACTCACACCATAAGGCCAACATCAACCTGATACCAAAACCAGACAAATACACCACCCCAAATAGAAATATATAGGCCAATATCATTGATAAACATAGATGTAAAAGTCCTTAAGTAATTATTAACAAACAGAATGCAACATCATGCAAAAAAAAGATCATGCACCATGGTCAAATTAGGTTCATCCCAGGAACACAAGAATGGTTGAACATACGCAAATGAATCAATAAATTGTGATACACCATATCAACAAAAGAGAAGACAAAAATGATATGATCATCTCAGTAGATGCAGAAAAAGCATTTGTTAAAATTTAACACCTATTTGCAATAAAACTTCTTATCACAGTGGGCATAGAGGGACCATATCTCAACAAAATGAAAGCAATTTATGATGAACATATAGTCAGCAAAATACTCAAAGGTGAAAAACTGAAACCCTTCCCACAAAATCCTGAGACAAGACAAGGATGCCCATTCTCAAAATTTCAATTCAATATAGTCTTGGAAGACCTAGCCACAACAATCAGGCTAGGAAAATAAATATAACTGTTCAGACTGCAAAAGAGGAGGTAAAATTGTCACGATATGCAGAAATTGCACTATATATAGAAAACTGTAAAAGCTTCACAAAAATTAGTCTAAAAAAGGCACTGGGCAAGGTAGCCAGATTAATCTACAAAAACCAATTACATTTCCTTACACTACCATTGAATCAATAGGAAAACAATGTATAGAAACAACCCCTTTTATAACTGCATCCAAAACTTTTAAATGCTTAAAAATAACTCTGACCAAGTTGGTGAATGACTTCTACATGCAGAAAAAGAAAACATTGTTTGAGGAAATCAAGAAATATTTGAAGAATTGAAAAGATACCCAATGATCTCATAATGGAAGAAATAATATTGTTAAAATGGCCATACTGCCCAACGCAATTCACAAACTTAAACTGAGTTCCTATCAAATTATGCAAAACATTTCTTTTTAGGACGGAAACAAATGATCCTAAGATTTATATAGAATCAAAAATGATCCATAATTTCCAAAACAATACTGAAGACAAATAAAGAAGCTGGAGAAATAACCCGCCTGGTCTCCATACACTATTGCAGAGCTACAATAATCAAAATGACATGATATTGGTACAAAAACAGAAATATGGGCCAATGGAACAGAATAGAGAGCCTAGGAATAAATCTAAAGTCCTATGTTCAATTAATATTTGACAAAGCAGCCAAGAATATGACAGAGAAAAGACCATCTCTTCACCAACAGGTGTTGGGAAAACTGAATAGCAGCATCAGAGCAATGGAGTTAGAACAATCTTTCACTTCATACACAAGAATAAACACAAAATGGCTCAAGACTTAAATGTAAGGCAAGACACAGTATATCTCCTAGAAGAAAATATAAGCAAAACACTCTGAGATAATTCTCAGCAATAATCTCCTGGAACAGCCTATACAGGTAATGGATGTAAGAGCAAAATTAATAAATGGGAGCTAGTTAAACTTATAAGCTTTTGCAAAGCAAATAAAACCATAAAAAAATCAAAATGACAACCTTCAGGATTTAAGAAAATATTTAGAAGTGATGCAAATGACAAAGGCTAAATTTCCAAAATATAAAGACTTCATACAAGCTAATAATAATAAAAATAAAAAAAAGAAACCCAATCTGAAAATGGGCAGGTGCCCTAAACGAGCAATTCTCCAATAGAGACATACAAATGCCACGCAGATATATGAAAAAGCAAAAACAATTGCTCCCTATCATTATCAGAGAAGGGCAATTCAAATCTATAATGAAGTATCACTTCACAATAGTAACAATGCCGTCATTCAATGTCCAAAGACAATAAATGCTGGGGAAGCTGTGGAGAAAGGGAACCCTCCTACACTGTTGGTAGGAATGTAGTTTTGTGCAGTCACTGTGGAATACAGGATGGGGATTCCTCTAAAGTATAAAACTTGACTTAACATATGATCCAGTAATCCCACTTCTGGGTATATATCAAAGGGAACCCAATTTGAAAAAGACAACTGCACCCCAATATTCTTAGTTGTTCTATTTACAACAGCCACGACATGGAAGCAACCTAATTGTCCAACAAAAGATGTTAGTATACAGAAGTTATGCTCGATTTACACAATGAAATAATATTCTGCAATAAAAAATGATAAAACAATGACATTTGCAGCAAAATGGATGTCCCCAAAAAGTGTCATTCTACTTGAAGTAAGCCAGAAAGAGAAAGAAAAATAACAGATGACATGACATATGTAGAACATTAAAATAAAATTTGGATGTGAACACTATGATTTCATCTACAAAACTGAATCACACTTGCATATCTACTTAATAATCTTATGGTTAATGCAGAAAGGGACTGGTAGAGGATATATTTGGGAGCTGTAGATTTATAAATATTATCCAGTATATATAAAAATAGATGTTTTCAAAATTTCTTTTGTATGACACAGGGCAGTAAGTTAAATATCATGAAGTAACATTTAATATGCACAGAAATATATGCATGCATGTGACGCTGTGCTTTACACCACAGATTGACACATTGTAAATGGCATATTTCAATGATAAATAAATCAATAAATATGTAAATATATAAATAAATAAATAAGTAAAAAATATTACTTAATAATAAAAGAAATACAAATAGTCACACTACTTATCTTTACACATCAAGTATCTAACAGAAAACAGGAAGAATAAAGAAGAAAATTGAATGAATGAGAGCAAGGCAAATAACAAGAGAAACAATTGAAAAGATAAAAAAAGATTATACCTAAGTATGTTTCTTTTCAACATTAAGTGGATAAAAGTTTATGTTGGCTAAGAAAATAAAGACTCAAATAAAATTATAAATAAAAGAGCAGATATTACCACTGATGTTGTAGAGATGCATAGCATCATATGAAATTACCACTAGCCAACGAATTGAATGACTTAGAACAAAAGACAGATTCCCAGAAACATATGTCTTCCAATACTGAATCAAGAAAAAATAAGAAAGTTAAATACAGTAAAAGTGTGTATGAGTAAATCAACAATCCAAACTTCCTAAATCAGAAAAAATTTACAAGATGACGTACTGGTGAATTCTGTCATGTATTTGAAGACAACTTTTCACCAATTCTTCCTCAAAACTTTCAAGAATTTGAAGGGGGTGAAAGATTCCAGAGTTGTTTTATGATGCCAGCTTTATTTGCATAACAATGCTACAAAGGACATTAGACGCAAAATATAGAACATAATCCCTGATGAACATATGTGCCAAAATTCTCAACAAAACACAAGCAAAATGAATTCAACAACACATTTAAAGTATCATACACATACATGAGTGAAGGGATTTATCCCTGGGTTTAAGGATACTTCAAAGTATTCAAATCAATAAAGGTGACATGACACACTAATGGAATGAGAAATAAAACTTACATAATCATCTCAATAGGTGCAGAAAGAGCGTTATATATAATGCAACATCATTTTAAGATACTCCCAAAAATTAATTAACCCTGTCATTGGCACGATAGCATGAAGACACAAACACTGCATGGACAGAAGTGAAGCAGTTCACTGTTTATTGATTCTGAGAAACAGGGTTTATGTAGGACATGCAAAATTCCTCACATATCATCTAAGTTACAACAATCTTAATAATCTTAAACTATTTATGTCCCCATGCTCCTGCATTAAGCACAGGATGTTAAATTATCAAGGATTGTTTTAAAATTCATCACGGAAATTCATTAAGTAGGTCACCACTTATCTAGCTGGATGTCCCTGTCTTAGGTTGTCCTCCTCTGAGGATATTACCCAGCAAAGTTTATCCAGCCATCCATACTGGATATATTGAATAGGCCATTTCTTATCCAGCCTGGATATGTGACATTCCTCACAGATTGTTTATCAGTTCAGCCCATGAGCTTATTCTCTAGAGCCTTCAGACAGGGGCCTAAAAACACAACATCCCTAGACAGAAAAATGGATGAAGAAAATTTGATGTATATATGCAATGGAATCAATACTTTGCATTCCTATCAACAGTGTCCACGGTGTTCCTTTTTCTCCACAATCTCACCTAAATCTCTTTCTTTTCTTTTTGATGAGAGTCTTCTGACCAGTGTGAGGTCTTGTCTCATTTTTGGTTAATGAATTTCCTAATAATTTATAACTCTGAACATATTTTCATGTTTCATTTAGCCAACTGTTTGTTTTCTACAGAAAATTGATTCAGAACTATCTATTCAGTTCCTACGGACACTTATTTTAATTGGATTTTTTTGGTCTGACTTGTTGTTGTGGTGTATGATTTTGCCATGTAGTTGCATATTAACACTTGATTGGAAATTATCACCTGCAAATATATTCTCCAATTGTGTTGGTTGACTTTTCATTTTATTGATCATTTCTTATGCAGTGTAAATCTGTTTAGAGTGATACAATCATATTTTGTTAGTTTTGCTTCTGCTTCTCTTGCCAGAGGAGACATATGTAGAATCAAATTAAGTCCAATGTCAGAGTGTACTTCTTATATTTTACACAAGGATTCTTTGTTTTCAGGTTTTATGTTTTATATACCCAGGAGTGGGATTGATGTGTCATATGATAGGTCTATTTTTATTATTTAAAGGAACTTCCATACTGTTTCCAAAGTGGTTGCAACAATTTTCATTCCCACCAACAACGTTGGAGAGTCCCTTTTTCTCCACAACCTCCCGAATATTTATTATTTGAAGACATTTGGATGACAGCCCTTCTCAAAAGTGTGAGGTAAAATATTATTTTAATTTTGTCTTGAATTTGTATAATAATTAGCAATGTGAGCACGTTTTATATTCCTGTTTGTCATTTGTGTGTCTTCTTTAGAGAATTGCCTTCTGCTCATTTTCTCTCTTGGTTGTTTGTAGACTGTTGAAGTGGAGTTGTATGAACGATTCGTGTATTTTAGAAATTAGCCCCTTTTGATTGCATTGTTTCCAAATGTTTTCTCCCATTTTGAAGTTCATCTTTTCATTCTGTTTATGTTGCTGTATAGAAGCTTTTAAGTTTAATTTGGATATATTTGATTATTTTGCTCTTAATGTTTTCAGCTTGGAAGAGTGACATAAGAAAATTTCGCTACAATTTATGTCTTGTTTTGCCTATGTTAGTTTCCAGGAGTTTTATTGTGTCATGTATTAGATTCAGATATTTAAAGCATTTTGAGTTTATATTTGTACAGTGTGAGGGAGTGTTCTAATTTCATTGATTTACATGTAGCTGTCTAGCTTTCTCAACATCACTTGCTGAAGACTGTCTTTAGGCATAGTATATTTTTGTTTCCTTTGTCATAGTTCAGTTGACCATAGGTGTGATGTTTTATTTCTGCCTCTGTGTTCTCTTCCAGTGATATAGATGTTTGTTTGTTTTCCAGCATTGTGCTGTTTCGATTACCGTTTTTGTAATATAGTCTGAGATCTGAGAGGGATATGGGTTATGCCTCCAACTTTGTTCTTTTTCCTCATCGTTTCTTTTGCAGTTCTGGTTCTTTTGCTGTTCCATACAAATTTAGGACTCTTTTAAGTTCTGTGGAAAATATCATGTAGTTCTATCTGAATCACTTTATATCTGTAGACATTTTTTGTAGTATGTATATTTTAACAATATTAATTCCTCTAAACTAAGACCTTGAGATTTGTTTCCATTTCTTTGCATCATCTTCAGATTTATTTATCAGTGTCCTATTCATTTTATTATGTTGGTTTTTTCATAGGTTTTTCATTTTTTGATCTGATTTCATATGGATCTTTAAAAATTTTGGAATATTTCATTGTTTGTGTAAAAAATGTGACAGTTTTTGTATATTAATCATGAATCATGCTACTTTGCTAAATGTCTTTATTAGATTTAGTTGTTTTGGTTTGGAGAATCTTTAGAGATCACGATATAGATTATCATGTCATCTAAAATAATAACAGTTTTACTTCATTCAATCCAAGTTGAATAAGTTTTTTTCTTATCTCATTGCTATTGCTAGGTCATCCCATACTGTGTTTAATAGAAATGGTGAGAGTGGGCATCCTTGTTTTATTCCTTAATTTGGCTTTCAGTTTTCCCTTTTGCATATTGTGTTGTCTGTGGGTCTGTAATTAATGACTTTGGTTATGTTGAGATATATTTCTTGAATCCTACTTTGGTAAGTGTTTTCTGTTGTTGTTGCTGTTGCTACCGTTGTTGTTGTTGTTGTTGCTATCTTAATGAATAAATGTTGAATTTGGTGAAATGTTTTAATGGATTTATTGAGATGACCATGTAGTTTTCTCTTTTTCTTTTGTTAATGTGGTGTATCAAACTGATTGATTTGTGTATGTTGAACCTCTCTTGTGACCCTGCAATGAATCCAAGTTGATCATGCTTTATGATATATTTTAGGTATTGCTGGATTTAGTTTGTTAATAATATTTTGTAGAATTTTTGCATGTAAATCTATCAAATATAATGGCTTCAATTTGCCTTTGCCTGTACTTTTTTTGTTGGTTTAGCTATCAGGGTGATGAAAGCTTCATAGAAATAATTTTGGAGTTTCCCACACCTTCACAATTTTTGAATAGTTTGAAGAGTATAAGTTCTGCTTTGTATTTTTTTTATAGTTCTCCAAGGGAGCTGTTTATATCTGCAATTCTATTCAACAATTTTTTAAATGCAGATTCTATCTTTCTTCTAGTAATCAGTTTATTCAAATTATTTGTTTCTCCTTATCTCTGTCTATTTCGAGACATTTGTCTATTTCTTCTAAGTTGTCCAGTTTATTGGCATGTAATTGGTGAAAAAATGTTCCCTTTTTTGTATATCTGAGGGAACAATTGTTATTTCTCCAATTTTATTTCTGAATTTATTTCTTTGGAGCATCTCTCTTTTCTTCATGATGCACCAGGCTAGAGGTTTCTTGATTTTGCTTTTCTTAAAAAGAAAACAAAAAACAAAATCTTTGGTTTTAATACTTTTTGAATAGTTTTTGCTCTCTAATTTATATTAACACCTGTAATATTTAGGATCATGTTTTTTTCTTTTTTTAACTTTTTTAATTGATTTTTAATCATTTTACAAAGTTGTCTCAAAGTCCATTTTAGAGCACAATTTTTTAGGTACAATGAACATATATACATTTTTTGTCCCATTTTTTCCCCGTGAGTTGATGTTAAAACATTTTATATATTTCCCTGTGCTATAGAGTACAATCCTGTTTATGTATTTTACAATTTTGACCTCCCAGACTATCTCTTCCCACACCCCACCCCTTGGCAACCAAAACTTTGTATTCTCTGCCTGCGAGTATATTTCTGTTTTGTATTTATGCGTTTTTTGCTTGGTTTGGTTTTGTTTTTTGATTCCACACATGAGCCATCTCATATGGTATTTTTCTTTCTCTTTCTGGCTTACTTTACTTAGACTGATTTTCTCCTGGACCATCCATGTTGCTGAAAATGGCATTATATTGTCAGTTTATAAGAATGACTACTATTCCATTGTATAAATTTACAACCTCTTCTTTATCCAGTCAACTGTCGATGGATATTTAGGCTGTTTCCTTCTCTTGGCTATTTTAAATATTGCTGGCTATGAACATTGGGGTGCAGGTGTCTTCCTGAGAAGGGTTCCTTCTGGATTTATGCCCAGAGCGGGAATCTTGGGTTACATGGTATGACTATTCCTAGGCTTTTGAGGAATCTCCATCCTGTTTTCCACAGTGGATTCACCAACCTGCATTGCCACCAGCAGTGAAGGATGGTTCCCTTAAATCCACAGCCTCTCCAGCATTTGTCATTTGTGGATTTTTGAATGATGGCCATTCTGACTGGTGTGAGGTGATATCTCATTGCAGTTTTGATTTGCATTTCTTTGATAATCAGTGATATTGAGCATTTTCTGATGTGCCTTTTGATCATTTGTATGTCTTCCTTGGAGAATTGCTTGTTTAGGTCTTCTGCCCAATTTTGGATTGGGTAGTTTATTTTTTCTTATTCAGTTGGATTAGCTGCTTATATACTCTGGAGATCAAGCCTTTGACGGTTTCATATGCAAATTTTTTTCCCATTCCGTAGGTTGTCTTTTTGTTTTGCTTCCTGTTTCTTTACTGTGCAGAAGCTTGTAAGTTTCATTAGGTCTCATTTGTTTATTCTTGCTTTTATTTCTTCTACAAGAAAATTTACGAAACGTATGTCAGATACTGTTTTACCTATATTTTCCACTTGGAAGTTTATTCTATCTTTCCTTATGTATAAGTCTTTGATCCATTCTGTGTTTATTTTTGTGTTTGGTGTTCTAGGTTCATTGGGAGTGTTCTAGCCTCATTGATTTACATGCTGTTGTCCAGTTTTTCCAACACCAGCTGCTGAAGGGACTGTCTCTCTTCCATTGTAATTTCTTGCCTCCTTTGTCTAAGATTAATTGACCAAAAGTTTGTGGGTTTATTTCTGGGCTCTCTAATCTGTTCCATTGGCCTATATGTATATTTTCCAACCAATACAGTGCTGTCATGTTGACTGTAGATCTATAGTATTATCTGAATCATTAGCGTTAAGAAATGCCACTGATTTTTGAACTTTAATCTTGTAACCTTCTACATTGCTGAATTCTTCGATCAGCTGTAACAGTTTTTCTCTGGATCTTGTAGGGTTTTTATTTATAGTAACATTGTCCGCATATAGTGAGACTTTAAACTCTACCTTTCCAATATGCATCCCTTTTACTTCTTTCTCTTGTTTGATTGCTGTGGCTAGCTCTTCCAAGTCTATGTTGAGTTGGAGTGGTGATAGTGTGAATCCTTGTCTTGTCATAGACTTTAGTGGGAAGATTTTGACTTTCTCACCATTCAGTATTATGCTGCCTGTAGGTTTGTAATCTATAGCTTTTATGATGCTGGGATATGTAGCCTCTATGCCCAATTTGGTGAGAGTTTTTATCATAAGTGTGTGTTGAATTTTATCAAATGCTTTTCCTGCATCTATTCAGATGATCATGCGGTTTTGGTCCTTTCTCTTGTTGATGTGCTTTATTACATTAATTGATTTGCATATGTTGAACCACCTCTGTGTCCCTGGCATGATCTCCACTTGGTCATGATGTATAAAATTTTTTCTCTGTTTTTGGCCTCTATTCACTACTATTTTGGTGAGGATATTGGCTTCTGTGTTCATCACTGGTATTGGCTTATAATTGTCTTGTTTGATATTGTCTTTGCCTGGTTGTGGTATCAGGGTAATTGTGGCTTCATAGAATGACTTTGGGAGTATTCTTTCCTTTTCAATCTTCTGGAAGAATTTGAGAAGGACTGGTATGAGTTCTTCTATGCATGTGTGGTAGAAATCCCTAGTGACACCATCCGGTCCTGGACTATTATTTGTAGGGAGGTTTTGTATTGCTATTTTGATTTCATTTCTAGTGCTCTGTTTCTTCAAGGGGTCAGTTTCTTCTTGATTCAGTCTTGGTGGACAGTATGTTTCCAGAAACTTGTCCATCTCCTCTAGGTTATCCAGTTTGGTTCAATATACTTTTCATAATATTCTCATATGATATTCTGTATTTCTAGTTTATCAGTTGTAAATTCTCCATTCTCCTATCTTATTTTGCTAATTTGTGCTCCCTCTCTTTTCTTCTTTTTGAGTTTGGCCAGAGGTTTGTTGATTTTACTTACTTTTTCAAAAACCAGCCTTTGGATTGGTTGATTTTTTTTCCTATGGTCTTTTTAAACTCTATTTTATTTATTTCCTCCCCAATATTTATGATTTCCTTCCTTCTGCTGCCTTTTGGGGTTTTTTGTTCTTCTTTTTCTAGTTCATTCTCCTGATGGGTTAAAATGTTTATTTGTGATTGTTCTTCTTTTTTGAGGAAGGCCTGTATTGCTATAAGCTCCCCTCTCAACAGTGCTTTTGCTGTGTCCCATAAATGTTGTTTGGTTTTGCTTTCATTTACTATTGTCTCAAGGTGCATTTTCATTTCAGCTTAAATTACTTCTTTGACTCATATGTGTTTTAATAATATATTGTTTTATCCACATGTTTTCCTTTTGTTCTCCTTTGTTTCTCTTTGTTGATGTCAAGCTTCATGGCATTGTGGTCAGTAAAGATGCTTGAGGTAATTTCTATCTTCTGAAAGTTGCTGAGGTTTCTTTTGTGCCCAAGTATATCACGAATCCTGGAAAATGTCCCATGTTCACTTGAAAAGAATGCATATAATATTTTGTGGGTGGTGCAACTCTCCAAAAATATTCACCAAGTGTAATATTTCTATTGTATTATTTAAATTGTCTGTTGCCTAATTTACTTTCTATCTTGATGATCTGTCCACTGATGTTAATTGAGTGTTGAAATCTCCAACTATGTTTAGATTCCCATCACTATCCCATTTATATGTGTTAGTAATTTTTTCATGTACTTAGGTAGTCCTCTATTTGGTGCCTACGTATTAACAAGCGTGCTATCCTCATCTTGTATCAGTCCTTCAATCATTGTAATATGTCCTTCCTTATTTTTCTTTATGGCCTTTGTTTTAAATACTATTTTGTCTGAAGTCAGTACTGCAACACCTGCTTTCTTGGCTTTTCCCATTGTATGGAATACCCTTTTCCATCTTTTCACTCTCAAACAATTTGTTTCCTTCTCGCTCAAGTGGGTCTGTTGTATGCAGCATATTGATGGTTCTTGCTTTATTATCCAGTCTGCCACTCAATGACATTGAATGGAGCATTTAGTCCATTAACATTTACAATAATCGATGATATGTTTGTGTTTATTGTCATTTTGACCTTATCTTTGCAGTTGATCTTTTATGTCCTCTTTGTTTTTTGATCTTCCTTTTTTGGCTTGGTATTATTATTTTTTCCTTTGTATTATCATGAAAATTATTTAGTTTTATTGACTCCCTGAATATGTTTTTGTCTTGTTTTTACCCTTTTATATAAGTCTATTAGACCATTAGTATAACTGATTTTATTAAACTGATAGTAACATGATCTCAAACACATCCTTCTGAGAACAAAACATTTTAAAAGGAAAGACCATCCAAGAAAAAAATTCTCTATTTTTCTAACTCCATTTCCATGCTCAATGAAACGTATTTCTTGTTTTAAAATTTTGTGTTTATTTTATTTCTAGTTCACAAGTTATCACTTTCCAGCTGTGAGATTCACAATTCTGTAGCATCCTGATGGCTTTGTTTTTAGAGTGGAACTTTCAATATTTCTTTTAACATGGACTTAGTGTTGCTAAACTCTTGTAGTTGTTCCTGTCTGTGAAAATATTTCTCTCTCCTTCTCCCATAGACAATAGCCTTGCTGGTTAATGTATCCTAGGGTATATCATTTTTTTCATTCAGGACTTTGAATACATCTTGCCACTCCCTTCTGTTCTGTAGTATTTGTGTTGTGAAATCAGCTGTGATCCTTCTGGGGATTCCCTTGTAACTCACTCTTTGCTACTCTCTTGCTGCCTTTGGGATCATTTCTTTATCCTTGGCTCTGGCCATCTTAATTATATGTCTTGTTGTGGGTTTATTTGAGTTCTTCCTGTTTGGGACAGTCTGAGATTCCTGTACTTGGATATCTGATTTCTTCTTTCAATTTGGGAAGTTCTCACACATGATTTCTTCAAACACCTTTGCAATCCCCTTTGATATTTCCTCCCATTCTGGGACTTCTATCATGCCAAGATTGGCATGCTTTCTATTATCCCAAAGACCTCATGCTATTTTCATTTGTTTCTTGTTGTTTATCTTATAGCTGTTCTGATTGGGTGCTTTCTATTGTCCTGTTTTCTAGGTCACTAATTCATTCCTCTGCATTATCTAGTCAGCTTTGTGACCCCTTTAGATCATTCCTCATCTCAGTCAACAGGTTTACCTATTCTATTTGGCTTTTCTTTATAGCTTCCATTTCATTTTTAACATATTTTATATCTCTAAACACTATCTTTTATTTCCTTCATTAATTTGATCACACTTCTTTTGAAATCTTTATCTAGTAGGCTATTGTTTTCTATTTCACTGATCGTACTTTCAGAGGATTTCTCTTGTCCTTTTAATTGGGAATGGTTTCTCTGCTTCATCATCTTGCACCTTCCTCTCTGGCACTGTGATTTATGGATTATCAGTTATCTACTGTGGTCCTAAAGGAGTTTATCTACCAAATGCCTATGTAGCAATACAACTAAAAAAGCAAAAAAAGAGAGGGAGACAAAGAATTGTAAAGAAGGGGAAATAAATGTTTGAAGACAATGTATAATACATAATAGAAGAGCAAGTTGAAGCAGAGTTTTGAAAAATAATAATAATAAAAATATTTTTTAAATATTTCAATGGGATTTAAAAGCGGGTATATATAATTGCCTAAGAATTAAAAATTAAGTGGGTAATAGAAAGTGGAACGGGTAAAAACAGATTAAAACAAGGGGGTGGTCAGTGTGTCCTGGAGACTGTGTAATTTAATGTGAACTCTTTCTGTATTCATCCTGTTTTTGAAGCTCAGATTGCTTTTTCCAGAGGCCCTCCATTGAAGCCCACATGTGTGCAGCTACTAGGGCCCATTGGCAAGCAGATCACTCCTACTCCCATCACTGGTTATGGAGAAGCTCTCTTTACTGTGGGCTGTCTTGTCACTGCCCTGACTGATGCCTCAGTCATATAATTCAGACTCACCAGGCTGGAGTGGGCATCAAGCCCTCTCCCAGCCACATTGTCAGGGGCTGTGTTCCATCCCAAAGTTGGTGGGCCATCAGCCCCCTCAGGGTGCCTGTCTCTCCACTGTTATGTGCCCTGTCACTGATCTGGGCCAAAACCCAGCTCCTTGTTTGCCTTGATAGAGCAAGTTCTCTGAAGAAATAGGACAGAAATATATTATATGCTTCAGGCTGTAAACAAGTTCCCTTCTGGCACTTGTGGCTGCTAAGTGCTTAGGAGTGAATGCAGCTTTTGCTCTCACTGCTGCCAGGGTGCAAAGCACCAGAGGCTATGGTGGCTGTGTCTGAGCCCTAGGTCTCTTGTCCTAGATTATTTTGTGGAATTTCAGAGATTTAGAATGCACCTTTCCAATCCCAGGGCTAGTCTGCCCTGTTGTTTAATGGAGGGCCCAGGTTGTTCTGCCCTGTGCACCCACAGCAATGGTGCACAACCCCTCCATTCCCCCAGGCTGCCTCAGTGCAGCCATCTTCATCTTCCACCCAGCTCAGGCAGCATGGCCCTGTACCCAGCTGCCAGGATGCCTCTTGGGCTGGGTGTCACAGGGATCCTCACTGCCTGTTTAACTTAGTACTTATACTCTATAGAGTTCCAATTCTTGGAGGATCCCCCTCCGTCCTGCCAAAATGTCAGTTGGAGAGGGGAGACCCAGTGAATGAGCACAAGTCCTTCTTTGCTGCTCCCTCCCTGTGGGACCTGTCCCAATCTGTTTTGCCTTTTCTTCTTTCTTTATTCATTTTTTTCTACAAGATATTTTGCATTTTTATCTTTTGAAGAGGACAGTGTACTATCAGAGTTCTGTAGATTCTCTGGTTAGCTGAGTAGGTCTGTGGATATGAGTCTTGGTGCATTTGTGGGAAAGGGTGAGCTACGAGCATCCTTCTGCTCCATCATCTTCGCTTCCCCCACAAAATGTCTCACTTTATGGTGGAAGTTAAACACAACCAGGTAATAGATGGAAAAGATATTTCATGGAATTGACAAGAAAGTGCAGTTTGCAATGCTCAACTCATACAAAATACATTTTAAAATTAGGGCCACAATGAAAGATAAATATGAGATTATATTAAGAGAAAGAAATCAATATAAAAAGATATAATTTACTCATTAAATTATATATGGACCCAACACCATAGATCCTAAGTATAAAAAGAAATATTAGTAGAAATGAAGGAATTAATTCATTATAAAACAATAATAGTAGATGAGTTGAATACCTCACTATTCTGATGGCCATATCATCCAGAAAGAGTATCTGTAAGGGAACAGAGGTCTTAATGGCATATTAGATCATTTGAACCTAACTGAGATATTGGACACTGCATCAGAAAAGGAGACCACATAAAATTCTCAAGTGTGCACAGGATGTTATCTAAGGAATTAACCACATATTATGTCATGAAATGAGCCTCAGGGACTTTAAACAAATACAGATTACAGCAAGTATTTTTCCATACACAAAATTATGAAACTATGCATCAACTGTAGAAAGAAGAACAGGAAAAGCACAGACATGAGATTAAACCTCATCCTTTAAATAAATAAAATAAAACAAGGTCAATGATGAAACCAAAGAGGTAATAAAATCATACCTGGAGACAAATTACAATGAAAACACAGCTTCATCAAATGTATGGGATGCAGTAATGGCAAATCTTAGGGGGAAGTTTAGAACAATTGAAGCCTTCTATGAGGAAAAACAAAAACCTCACAGGAAGGAAAAAGCTTACCACCCGATATAACTAGATATAAGAACAAACAAAACGCAAAGGCAGTAGAATTATAAATCTTTAATGATTAGGTTGAAAATAAATAAAATAAAAATTAAAAAATAAGTTAAAATTCATAAAATCAACAGGTTTTTTTCCTTAAAAATATTAACAAATTGATAAGCATTTAGCCAGGCTTATCAAGAAATACAGGGTCGACCCAAACAAAATAATAAATGAATTATTAGAAATAATACCTGACAGTACAGAAATGCAAAGATTATGAAAGCACTCTGAGCAGTTACGTGACAACCAACTGGACGACCTTAAAGAAATAGACAAATTTCTTCAAACATACAGCCTGTCATCAATGAATAAAAAGATATCTGAAAACTTGAAAAGAGCAATCAGTATAATTTAAATAAAGTCTATAGTTTTAGAAATGTCCCTTGAACAAAATGCCTGGATGCCTTCACTAAAACCTCTTTCCTCTCAACTGTTTCAAAAAATGTATTAGGAAGGAAAATTCCCAAAGTTATTCTATGAGGCCTCCAATATCATGATAACAAAACCAGTCAAAGACACTACCAAAAAAATAAATGAAAATATAAAGCCAATATCCGTGGTTAATATACATTAAAAAATCCTCAACAGAACATCAACAAATTAATCCAGCAATACATGGAAAGGATTATACACGATGATTAGTTGGATTCCTTCTAGAGTCACATGGATGGTTCAACATACGCAAGTCAATCAGCATGACATATATTTAATAAAGGAAGGACAAAATTCACAGGACCATGTCAATACACACAGAAAAAGCATTAGACAAAATTCAACATACATTCATGATCAGAACTCTCATGAAAGAGAGTATAATGGGAACATCAATCAACACACTATAGGCCATTTATAACAATTTATAATACTTAGGGGAAAAGCTGAAAACCTTCTGGGTAAATTCAGGAAAAAGACAAGGATTCCTACTCTCAGCACTTCTGTTCTATAGTAAAAGAAGAAAGGAAAAGGAAAAGAAAAAGAAGAAAAAGAAATGCAAAATGGAAAGAAAGAGGCAAAATTGGCACCAGTATTGATGACATAACAATCTATATAGAGTCCTAATGTCTCCACACAGACTAATAGCAACAATAAGTAATTTCAATAAGGGAGCAGGGTACAAGATTAATGTAAAGTTGTCTCTTACATTTCTACATGTTATTTATGAGATACTCTAAATTGGATGTTGAAAGCAATACTATTTAAAATCCCATTACCCCGAATACCTTGGAATAAACCACATATATGAAAGATCTAAACACTGAAAATTAAAAAACATTCGCAAAGAAATTAAAAATGATTCAAAAAAATGGAAAGATGTCTTGTGCTCTTGGATTGAAGGAGTTAATATTGCTAACATGGCCGAGCTACACAAAGAAACACACAGATTTAGTGCAATTCCTGTTATGAAGCTGTAATATTTCCAACAGAAGCAGAAAATAAATAACTCTAAGTTTTACATGAAACCATTAAAAATTGTCAAAATGTTCTTGAGATAAAACAACAAATCTGGAGGTAAAACCTCCTGGATTCCTTACTATACTACAAAGCTACAGTAATAAAAACAGCATGATATTGGCACAGAGATATAATCAGTAAAATCAGATAGAGAGCCTAGAAATAATTCCACACAACTATGAGCAATGAATCAATGATAAAATAGGCAAGAGTACACAATGGAGAAAGACAGTCTTGTCAATGGATTGTTTTTGAAAAGCTGGATATCTTCATGTAAAAATGTGAAATGAGAGCATTCCCTGACATCATATATAAAAATAAACTCCAAGTTTATTAAGGACCTAAATGTAAAACCTGACAGCATAAAACTGCTAGAAGGTGATATAGGTGATACACTATTAGATATATATCATAGGAATATTTTCTTGCATGAGTCTCCCAAGGCAAAAGAAAGAAAAGTTAAGATAAGCAAGTGGGACCTAAATAAACTTGAAAACTTCTGCACAGCTAAGGACACTTTGAATGAAATGAAAACACTGCCTAAGTAATTGGAGAACATATTTGCAAAAAATGCAAGTGACCAGGGTGAAATAGATGTAAGTTAATAGATGTAATATGGATTTAGTTTACACAACTCAATGTGAAAAACAAAAACCCAATCAAAAAATAGCAGAATATCTTAGTTAATATTTTTCCAAAAAAACATACAGATGAGTAACAGGCAAGTGAGAAAATTGCACAACATTAATAATTATTAGTTAATAGCAGTTCAAAACCACAATAAGTCATCACTTCACACTGGTCAAATGGCTATTATGAAAATGTCTACAAATAGAAACTGTTGGAGATGATGTGGAGGAAGCAATTGTCTTGTATTCTCTTGGTAGAAATGCAAATTGGTACAATTTCTATGGAAAACAGTATTCAGATTTCTTTAACAACTAAAACAGAACTACCATATGAAACAGTAACCCCTCTCCTAGGAAAAATCTGAGGAAGAAACCCTAAATTGAGAAGAACCAATGTTCACAACAGTACTGTTTATAATATGCAAGACATGGAAGCAATCCAAGAGCCCACAGTAGAGTATGGACTTAAGTAGATATGATGGTTTTATAAATATGCAATGGAATAATGCTCAGCCATGAATAATATAACACATGGCTATTTCAGCATCATGAATGGACCTAGTAAATATTGTGCTTAGTGAAATAACTTAGAAAAAGACAAAAGTATATAATATAATCTATATGTGGAATCTAAAGAATAACAAATATTTGTGTACATCTACCTATAGCTATCTATTGATAGATGACAAATAAGTAGATACATAGAAGGATATATAGGCACATGATAGATAGATAGATATAAAGATAGATAGATAGATAGAGACATGGTAGAGAGATAGAGAGATTAGATAGACAAGACTGAAGCAGACTGAAAGATATGGGAAAAAATTTATGTTTACCAAAGGGGAAGGGAAAGGCAATTCAATGGTAGGACCACTGCAAGGTAAAAATAGTATACATAAAGGAGATAAGCAACAAGGATAATGTGTATAGATTAGGGAATTAGACACAATAACTTATAATAATTGTATGTTACAATTATTGTCATAATTTATAATGCAATATAATCTAAAAAGTGGTTGGAATCACTATGCTGTTCATCTGAAACTACACAATATAGTACATCTACTCTACTTCAATTAAAAATAAAAAATCTCATGTATAATTTAGTCCTTTTTCTGCTGATAGCATCTTCCTTTAATATTATTTTACCTTTACTCATTACCTTTTATGTTTACTGACTCAAATTATTTCTATTTCTGTTGTGAACATGTTAACAGAATGAGATACCTATATTTATTGCAACTGAATTACTATTTTTCTCTCATTAATTCATATAGAATAGTAGCATTTAAAAACATACCCAAAGAAACAGTTGCAACCTTCTTGTGGTCTCTGCTTAGTATTTTGTTCAATGTTTTGTGTATATTTGCCATTTTATTTTTCTTAGAATAGAACTTTTCTGAACCTCTTGTAATGTGTCTCAGTTTTCTTTTTTACATCTCACTCAATTTTGTTTGTCTGGTAAATACTTTATTTTTACTTTACACCTAAGTGATAACTGTTCAAGTTAGAGTATCCTTGGGTGAGAGATTTCTTATTTCAGTAGTTTGAAAATGTCCATTTAATTACCCTTGGTGTATGTTTTCTGCTCAGCAATCTGCTGATAGCCTAATGGGGGTTCCTATGTAGATTAACATAAGTTTTATTGGCTGCTTTTAAAATTTTTCTCTGGCATTTACTTCCCAATTTGCATATGATGTATCTTGAAGAAGGTCTCATTGACTTAAAGTTATTGGTGTTGTGTTGGCTCACGGAATTGTATGTCAGTTCCTTATCCAGGTTCAGGAAGTTATCAACTATTACAACTTTAATTAAACCATCAGCTGCCTTCTAAATTTCTCCTCCCTCCAGGATTTCACTCTAATGTGAACTTCCTGAAGAAGTCTGATATCTATTTTAGAATTTCCTCACTTTTTAATATCTTATATTTCTGCCCTCTCCTATCATTTCTTGTTTTGTATTGGTGAGTTTGCTAATCTCTCTTCCACAAGACAGTCTTCTTCCAATGCTTTCTGTTGCATACTTCATATCATTTATTAAGTTCATCTGGTCCTCCAATAATGTTTGGTTGTTACATAGTTTCAGTCTCTTAGGTAATGTATTCCTTACCAACATTTATTTTATTCCTGAGCTCACTAAACTGCTTTCTGTGTTTTGTTTTTTGTACTGAGATTCTGTATGACAACTCTTTGGATTCACTGTTAGTTATACGGTAATATTCCATGACCTTAAATGTGTTTGCTGCAGGGTTGATATTGTGTGTGTGTGTGTGTGTTCATGTATGTGTGCATTTGCCTGTGCGTGTGTGTCTGTGTCTGTGTCAGTTTCTTTGTTTGTGTATCTGTGTGTGTGTGTGCCCTATAATGTTACTGTGATTGGTCATGATCCTGGTAAATTATTGCTCTGATGACCCTAAAACACAGATTGTGATTTGGAGTCCTTGTTTGGTTTTACTTATCTGAGCTACCTCTGATAATATTTCAAAATGGCACTTTCTAGTCGCTACTGTCTGGATAAAAGATTGCTTACATTGTCACTTCTTAAACAAATCTGGAAGTTAATGCCACTTTTGTCACTGGGCCATTGAACCCTTCCTTTTATCTGATATCCCTTAAGACTGAGTGCACACATTGAGGAAAGGTGTAAAGACAGGTGGGTAGTTGGAATCAGGCAACTGCCTTTGCCATCTCCAATGTTGCAAGGTACCTTTTCTCCACCACTGTGAATGGGAAGTAGGGAGAGCGTCATGAATGTCTGAGCGTCAAAAGGACGGAAATTCTGTCTGCATTGTTTCTCCCTCCTAGTTACCTGTGACCATGAGTACTGGTGCAGTTGGAGGCTGAAGCTGTGTGAACCACTGAGACCCTGTTTCTACTGGGTACTCTGAAACTCTGGGCTCAGATACCCTAGTAAGTGGGCCTTGGTCGCAGGCACGAACTTGTCTTCCCTCAGATCAGCCACCATTATGTGTTTTAGCCCACCAAAATTCAGCTGTACACATGTGTTCTGGAGTATTGTTTTGTGTTGTGGTTATTTTTGTTGAGATGTGATCGTTTCACTGACTGTAGATTTAAAGACAGAGACAGAAAAAGTTTAAACTTATGTCACTGTATTCAAAGTTTAAACTTTTACATTTAAAAGCTTAAATTCTAATAAGGACATTATAAGAACAGTAAAGAAAGTGAACTAATTACCTCCCTTCATATCAGAGTACTACAAAATATTTTTTTTCCTGGGTTCTTTTCTTCAATATTTTTCCCAAATGCATGAATATTTTAGTATAATATATGCCTCTAAATTCTTTAAAATCATTTAAATTATTAAAATATTACTCTGTGCTGTAAATATAGCCCTGTTTGTTCTCTAATTTATAACTAGTAGCTTGCATATTTCTGTCTTCCCCCATCCTTCTTCCCTATCCCCAGTGGAAACCACTACTTGGTACACTACACATATATATGTGTTTCTGCTCTGTTTTTTTTATGATTATTTCTCTTATATATTTTGTTTCCTCATGAAAGTAGTAACATACAGTGTTTTTCTCTGTATGGCTTATTTTCCAACGTGCAACACTATCTGGGTCCAGATACATTGTTCCAAATGGCAGAATTTTATTTTTTGATATGACAATGACTAAGTATTTATTTTGTTATCTATATCTCACATCTACTTCAGCCAATCATATTTTGATGGGCAGTTGATTTGTGCTTCTATCCTTGGCTATTATAAATGATGATGTTAAGAAATTTGGGGGTACTATATCCTTTAAATTTAATGTTTACATTTTTTTAGGTTTATAAAAAAACTGGAATTGATGCAACATATAGTGTTTCTATTTCTAGTTTACTTAGCACTGTCCACACTTTTATAATAGTGGATGCATCAATTTATATTTCCACCAACAGTTTATTTGGGTTCCCTTTTTTCAACATTCATATTAATGTTTGTCATTTGAAGACTTTTTTTAATAACAATTTTGGTTGCTGTGAGATTATATTTCATTCTGGTTATGATTTATGTTTTCCTAATGAATAGCAAAATTATATTTCTTTTTATGTCCATGAAAATCATCCACATGTCTGTTTTTGAAAAGATTCCATGAAGATCCTTCTACTGTTTTTAAGTTGGGGTCTTTGTTTTTTAAATAATGAGTATAAAATGCTATATATACATTATGGATATTAACACCTTGTGGGTTTCATAGTCTGAAACTCTTCCTTCTATTCCGTGTGTTGTGATAAGTCTTACTGAGGGTTTCCTTTGCTCTGCAAAAAGTTTTGCATTTCACACTTATACAAGAAGCGGAATCACTGTATCACATAGTACATCTATTTTTTCTCAGTATAATTAAAAACTGTTTTTGTTTGTTTTCCTTTTTTGATTAATTAGGAGATAGATCAAAAATAAATATTGTTATGATTTATCACAAAAGCAGTTTTGTTCCTGGGTTCTTGTTCAGAAAATGCATAGTTTCAGGTTTTACATTTAGGAAATTAATCCATTTCTATTTTATTTTGTATACTATGTAAGGAAGTGCTCTTACATCTACTTTTTACATGTAATGTCCAGTTTTCCCAGAACTACTTGTTGAAGAGACTGTCTTTTTTCCATTGTATACTGTTGCATCCTTTATTGTAGGCTAATTGACCATATGTGTGTGTGTTTATTTAAGGACTCTTTATTTTGTTCCATTGATCTATGTGACTCTTTAAGTGAAATATTTTGATGTTTTCTTACTGTATATTTGTAGTATGTTTTAAAGTCAGGGAGGATAATAACCGTAGCTTTGTTCATTTTTCAAAGATAATTTTAAAAAATTTGGGTCTTTCAGAATTTAGTAAAAATTTTATTATTTTCCACCTTGTTTTGTGAAGAAACATATGGATTCTGTGAGAATAGAAATTTAATAAAAGAAGAAAACCTGAGAAAAATTTTAAAGTGTGGAGGATAAATCATACAAGCTTAAACAACCAAGGATTGCTGTATAAATCAAAGAAAAAATACATAAAGAAATATAACAACAAAAACAAATTCCATGTGTTATAACAAAAGCAATATTAATAGGGATGTTTATAGCAAAACAATCCGACTTATACAAATAAGAAACAACTCTTATAACATAATCTTTCAAACAAAAGATGTAGCAAAATAATAAACAAACTTGTTAGTGGAAAGAAAGACAGCTGAAATGTCAAAACATAAATACATAAAATAAAGATTAAAAATAGAAACATCTAAACAAACTACATAATGACCTTTGAAAGATAAATAAAACTGATAAAATTTAAAGAGAATCATGAGCAAAAAAAAGAGTACATTTTAAAAAGCTCCAAAATAAATGAGAAGTTATAGCTTATATCAAAGTAAAACAAAGCATCATAAGATGATACAACAAATTATATGCCAATTAAAATCGAATCTCTAGAAGAAATGTACAATTTCTTAGAAAGACATAATCTCCAGAATGGAATGAGAAGTAGAAAATATTAACAGATTATCACTAATGAAATTGAATAAGTAATTAAACAATTTCTCCCAAGAAATAAAATTCCAGGCCTAGACAGCTTCACAGGTGACTTCTGCCAAACATTGAAAGAAGAGCTATCACCTATACTTCTCAGAGAATTCCAAAAACTTGCAGAGGAATGAAGGCTTCCTAACCCACCATTCTGTATCACACTACTACTAAAACAGGAACAAATACCACATAAACTTTTTGTTTAAATACTGATAAGCATACATAAATCATCAATAAATATTAGCAAAGCAAACTATACATCAAAAGGATTATACAGTATGATTAAGTCCCTTTTATGCCAGGTATGCAAAAGTGATTCATTACCCAGAAATTAATCAATATGATACACCAAACTAACAAATTGAAAAATAAAAATTATATGGTCACCTCAAAAGGGTTATAAAATGTTTTGACAAATTCAATATCTATTTATGATTATATTTCTCCTCAAATTGGGTATGAGGAAACATACCTCAACACATTTAAGGTCGCATATGACAAGTATTCAGCTAACATGACACTCACTGAAAAACTGAAAACATCTGCTGTAAGAGCAGGAAGAAGACAAGATTGTTCACACTTTCCACTGTTATTCAGTATCGTATTGGAAATTCTAGCCATAGCTATCCAAATGAAAGTAAATGAAATATAGCTATTTCAGAAAAGGAGTAAAGGAATCTGTTTGCAGATGAAATACTTTAAACAGAAATCCGAAAGAAGATGCCACAATACTACATGGGCTTCTCAATGCATTTGGTAAAATTTCAGAATGTAAAATTAACATACAGAAATCTTTCATTTCTACACACTAACAACAAGCTAAGAGATAGAAAAAGTGAGGAAACTTTCTCATTTACTGTTGCATTACAAAAAAATATCAAGAAATATATCCAACCAAGGAGGTAAAAGACGTGTACTCAGAAAACTATAAAATATGTATAACAGAAATTGAAGATAATGCAAACAAGTGAAAGGATATACTGTGTTCATAGATTAGGAAAAAAAATATTGTTTAAATGACAGTATAAGGCCAAGAAAAAACACAAATTAAATTCAGTGCCTATGAAAATACAAATGGCATTTTCAGACGCTTACAAAAAATAATTCTTAAATTTACATGTAAACACAAAAGTGTTGAAATCACTAAAAAAAAGAAAAGAAAAGAAAACGAACAAACTAAAAACACAAACAACTTTGACAGAGACCTAATAGGATGTAACACTGTACCTGATTTTAAAATATAATACAAAGCTACAGTAATGAATATGGTAGTGTCACAGAACAAAGAGAATAATGGAACAAAACAGAATGCCTAAAAATGAAATCAGACAGTTACGCTCATTTAGCCCATTACAAAAAAGTGAATATACAGTCGGGGAAAGTAATTAACAGGCAAATGAAAATGGTTAACATTACTAAACATCAGAAAAAAGCAATTCCAAAACACAATGAGATATTATGTCCCTCCTTTCAGAATGACTATTATCAAAAATGTAACAAATATAAATATTGGTGAGGATGTAAGAAAAAGCACCCTGCTGCACTGCTTGAGTGAATGTAAATTTGTGTTTCCACTCTGGAAAACAGTATGGAGTTTTATCTAAAAATTAATAATGAAATATGATCCAACATTTCCATATCTAGATACTTATTCCAAGGAAATAAAAACACAAATCAGAAAAGATAAATTCACCCTATATTCACTGTGGCATTATATACAATAGCCAGGCTATAGAAGCAAATTAATTGCTCATCAATTGATGATGGATAAAAATGATGTGTGCCTATGTTATATATATCTACTCATCAATTAACTACAGATATATCTGTATTTATATTCATATATATATATACACACATTAAACATATGTATATATGTACACATATATATATGCACACACACACATAAAAATACAATGGGTTATTACTCAGCTCTAAATAGAATAAGATTAAGTCATTTGCAACAAATAGGTAGACCAACAGGGTAATATGCTAAGTGAAATAAGTCAGAAAGAGAATGAAAAATGCAGAATTGTTTTACTTATACTTGGAATTAAAACAAATGAACATAATAAAATAGAAAACGAGTTATTGATATAGATAGAAACATGTTGCTTACAATAAGGGCGGAAATGTGGTGAAGAAAAACAAATAGTTGAGGAAAATTTAGAGAGAAAATTTTCCAGTTGCAAATTAAATGAGTCAGAGACAAGAAATGAACTGTGTGGGGAATAGTCAATAACTTTGAAATAGCTTTAAATAGCAACATATCATAACTAGATTTATTCTTGTGATCAGTTTGAAATGTATTAAAAATAGCAAACAGTATGTTATGTAAGAGAAACTAACACAGAGTTAAAGAATAAACTACACTTCAAAAGCAAACAAGCACACTTATAGAAAAAAAATTAGATTTGTAGTTAACAGAGGCAGGGTTTGGGAAAGGAGAATTTGATTTTGCACTCAAATACTACAAACATCCAGCCGTAAAATAAACGTGTTCTAGGGATGCCCCGTAGAAACATGAAAATTACAATTAACACCGCTTTATGTCTTATATGAATGTTGTTAAGAGAGTAGAACATAAAGTTTCTCATCACGACCAAAACACAAATTGTATTTCTTTAAAATTGTATCTAATGAGACAATGAATTCTCCCTAAAGTTCCTATGATATTTATTTCTTGATACTTATAATCAAATCACTATCCTGTGCACCTAAACTTACACAATGTTTTATGTCAATTATATCTCAATAAAAGCAGAAGAAAAAATGGAAATTCAATGGTCATTTTTCCCCCAGGCATTTCTCATGATTGTTTTTGCAGCAAGTAAACTTGAGTCATGATATACTTATCCTAGGTAAAGATACTAATAAATAAGTGATTCTAATAAATTATACATAAAGACACTAATAAAATTAGTGTTTCACCATGCCTTAAACTTTCTACATGTTAACACCCCACTGCTTCTGTAGGCATTAAAATTTCACTCTGTGTATTCATCTGAGATTAGGGAATGGATACAAATTTAAAACTGGCTGCTCTTGCTGTGAGTGATAAAGTTCACTGTCTCTGACCAATGGTCTCAACTCCCCGACAGCATCTGTAAGAAAAGAACATGCTAGGTTGCTAAAAATCTCAGCATGGTAAAATCTCAGAACTCCTACAATTCTTAACTGTTTTGCAATGGGAATGCAATACTGACAAAGACTTGATTTTGCATAACAATGTGGTGTTTTCTCTTGGTTGCATTAAGGGATGTGAGGATAATCCCTGAGATCCACAACAAACATTCTCCCTCAATGCTGGGCAAAGAGGTGTAAAGGTTCTGCATTATTAGCACTGAGGACTGCTTTAAAAATGGTGACTATGTTCACTCTATTCCAGGTAGTCCAAGGGAAGAAAGGTTATTACAATTTCTAGGTGAACGGGAATAAGTCAGTGTGTCAGATTCTATAAATTAGTCAACAGGTGTTCAAAGCCAAAAAAAGTTGTGTCAACAATGAGAATTAAAAGAAAATCTTAGGCATATGCTTAAATTAAAAAGGAGACAGAGTTCAGTGCTGGGCTCTGGGTACTGGAGAATGTATAAGCCTCAGTCCACTTCAAGGGTTCAGTGGCTTGGCCCTAGCATCTGCTCGGGATTCAATGAACAGGTAACAATTAGTATATTGGGAGAAATATAATTTACCTCCCCCTGATCTGAAGAAAATCTGGTGGCTCAATGAAACTCTTAATTCACAGAGATTCTGACAGATGAAGGGGAACAATTCACTGATGACTCAACTAAGAGAAACTTAGTTACTGCTTAAAAATCCATCTTCATACACACAAAGTGGTAGACAGATTTGTAGTATTTAGTGGGAAGTATTCAGTGGGCAGAGCTCAGAGAATAGTTTTCAAAGCACCAGCCAACTTTTGTAGTTTTGCCAATATTCTACCTTTTCCCAGGTAGAAAACTACCGATGGACAAACAAATAATATTCTCCCTTAGAATTTCTGATTTTGAAAGTAAGCGGTAGCTTTTGACTTATCAGTATAGAACCTTGTTAAGATGATCACGATAAGACCCACTGTGTGATAAGAGACCTGGAAAGTAGCGACTGAACCATCCCATCTCAACCCTAGACTGCTAATGTAAGCAAAAACATAGCCACCATCAGGTTTCAGCTGGCAAACATAAAAGCTTGATGTTTCTGTTGTAGGAAAAACCACTACTGTCCAGACACAGTTCACCTGCTGCATGTGAGCTCTTTTCTTCTCTTGGTAAAGGTCATATTGTTGGGATATTGTCAGAACTTACCCTGGACATTGCCCATTCTCCAGAGTAACAAAGGCTTTTTTCACAACTGGTGACACATATTCAGGACTCAATTTTGCCATTCCAGTCTTATCAGCAGACACAAGCTGCATCATTGTGAGAAGAAGACTTAGGCTCCCTGACTTTGCCAACAATTTTTCCAGCATTTCAGGGCATTTCACATTCTGAAAATGCTTCACCTTTTATTTTAAATTAATGGGAAATAGTCAAAGGCTTCCATGAATATTTTATATTTACTAATATCTGCAGAAAATTTGTATTCTTGCAGTTGGACAAATTTTTAATTCCACCACCCTCACCTCCTTGTAGTCCACACATTTCAGATTGCAATTTGGTTATTGAATTCGACCACCCCAACCAAGTGGCTAGTACCACTTAGATACAAACTTTGTGATGGTTAGAAGGGGCACAAGTTATGTGGGGTGTATAAACCTACATTAAATTTTTGCAATGGCACTGTCTCTTCTTGACAAAGCTCTGATTCTAAGAAGTAAATTAATCATAAGGCAGTATAGTTATCGGTATGGGGAAGAGACTCAGCTGTTTTGCGGTGGGTTGGTGATGAAAAGACATGAAAAAATCCAGCAAATGAGAATGGAATGCTTCAGACCTCTGGAGGCATGAATGAAGAAGAATATATTACTTTGTCTCCTGTACCTACCTCCACTTACTGTCTCGAGTGACTAGTCTTTGGGCTATGAAAGATCTAGTATTTGGTGAAGAGTAAAGACCATAACGAAATAGTTTGAAAACCATGAGAGTTTTGTTGTTTCAAGAAAGTAGATTTTGCTTAAAGTCAACATGTATTTTTCATTCACTTAATACTTAAATTCATCCTGTGACATGTGCTGTGCTTAATGTGCTGGTATCCAAGTTAGACAAGGAAAGGGGGATAGACAGAAAACATCTGGATGAGGTGGTTTCTGTACTGAGACTGGGAAAGCCTAATTAGGTAATAAGAGGACACCCAAAGTCCAAGGATGAGCTGGAGTAAAAGTGGTGAGGTTGCAGCTTACATAGTTGACAATCTTTTGCCTGGATGTATCTCCAGATACAGAGAAACATAAAGAAATGCCAAGGTAGTCAGATGCCAGATTTATAAAGAAATGAGTAAACTAAGTTGAGTTTGTTTGCTTACATTTGGAAAGGCATTAATTGCCACCCTGAGGACGTAAGCATGTCTTTGGCTTGAACACAAAAGCAACATAAATTATTGACTAGAAAATATAGTGTAGACTCTTGATGGCAAGAAATGAAAACACCAATTTCAATACTTTGAGAACAACACAAAGAAGATCATAGGTAAAATTACTTTTTAAATTCTGCCACAAACTGAATGTGCCATTTGAGACTATATCATGTGACCTTTATGATTTCAGGGATGACATAATAGAGACCATAATCCCTGGACTGCTTCCTGCATTTATTTCCTGTTCCAACCTTTCCTAACTTAACACTTTTCATACTTTCCAGGATGAGCCAGAAACCACTTAGTGATTTTCCCTTTCTCCATGTTTTAGTCTTATTCCAAATTCTTCCACTTTTTCTTCCTCCTTACAAGAAATTATTCAAATTTACTCCCATATTGCTCCATGAAATGATCACATCAATCAAATATCACTTTTTTCTTTAAATGTTAACTTAGTCTCCATTTAACACTTAACTCTATTTAAAGAAAATAAGGTAAATACAGGTACACACCTATGTTTATTGTTCAAAAGGAAAATTGCAGATATTTGCCGACATTTGCCGACATCAATTTTAGTCTTTGTTATCCTGCATAATCTGGTAGAACTCTGGTAGATAAGTTGAATTTAGGATGACTTTCATAAACTGAAAATGGCTGATAAGTCAGCTTTGAAAGAGAGGTAGCTGATGTATCACCTCTCACTGGCACTGGAAACCATGCGTTCCTCCCTGGTAGAAGTTTAGGAAAATGACCTTCATTGGCAGATATGTTGTGATATCTATTTGGAAAAGTAGAAGTCTCCACCATAAGTCCAAAATAATTTCTCTGTATTGGAGACAAGATGCTGTACTGAGAAGTAGATGTTGTAGTTGTAATGAAGTTCACAACACGGCCATTTGCTTCAGGGTAGCTGCTTTGAGAGTGCCCGTGAATACAGTTCAACTGATTTAAAATAGCATGTTGATCCACTGCAATTTATTATGGTGGTCTAACTGACCTTGATGATGGAGGAGAAAAATCACTTCTGATTGGGGTAGTTGTATCACCAATTATGTGGCTAGTAGAGGGCTTTCTTATTAGAGGCATGTTTAAATTTGCAAAAGGTAAAAATGCACTTTCTCTACTACTGTCAGCCACAAAACAAAAATTATTATTATCCACATTATCCCCTGCTTTACAGTGTTTGTTTTTGAAATCTTGAGCCAATGAAGATACAAGAGAGGAATTTTTAATCCCAACTCTTATTTTTATTCTCGAAAGCTGCAGAAAGCCTCACTTTATATTTGGATTATGGTAGAACAGCAGCTAAAACCAAAGAGAAAAATTTTAGTAAAATTTTAAACCAAAATAGAAGACTACAATAAGGCTAACCTATAAAACATCAGATTTCACGTTTACAATGCAAAGATAATATCATCAAAATATGAACATTGCTGACTATTTTTTGAAATTCCTTATTTGTAAAATACATATTTAAGTAGTATAGTCATCAAATTTAAGAAGTTAGCATTTGCAATAACGGTGAATTCCAATTTTCACAAGCAGCTTTAATACCTTTATTTGGATTTCTGATAAGATTCATAGTTGCAAGCAAAGTTTCTCATAATATTGAATCCTTAAGGCACTGTACTCTTTTCTGGAAAAGATAAATAATTTTAGCCTTAGTAGTTCTATACAATTTTCATAATCTGGCTTTACATATATATTACCATAGATTGATGTACAAATTTCAATTTTGTATACAAGTTACCAAGTGCTAACTAAAATTTCTGAATACCTTGCTTAAAAAAGAGACTTCTTTTTCTTCTGCCAGAAAGTCAGCTAGAGAAGCAGATCTTTGAAAATGCTGCTGTAATTTACTAAACCCATTAAGGTTAAGCTGTCTAACTAAACTTTTCATACTTCCAGGTTCAAATATTCTGAAAGGGAACTTTCTGTCCAAAACTTCCTTCTTCAAGACATCTTCATCAATCACTATTGAAGCTCCATTATCATCCCATCAAATGGATTTATATTGGTCACTCCCAGCCATTTCCCAGAGTTTTCTTGGAAATGTCAGAGAATGAAAATAATTATCTTCGTCTGGTTTAGAGACACAATGTGTGTAACATGGTGTTTTTATCAAGGATTCTTCAGACAAATTCTGAAAAGCATTTTCTTCAATCATAGAACTCAAGTCCAAGTCCCCAGAGAATGTTTGATCACACAATAGAGATCTACAGGAGTTTCCTGAACCAGTTGGTCAATCTTTACAAGACACATCTTGAATTTCTGAAGAAACATGTGCCATCTCAAATAACTTTTTCTACAGCTACTTTTCAAATCTGCATGATTTTGAGCACTGCAGCTTCAAATGTTGCTTTGGCAGTCCTGCACAGATAAACTGCTGGGCCATCAAAATGGTTCTCCACCTGAGCAGTTGTGACATCACAAAACAACTGGTCTCCTAGCCACTCAAATGTAACTTTCAGCCAGTGTTTTCTTCACATTCATCCAGTTAAAATGACAAATATATGATGCTTATTTTTATAGTGTGATCTGCAAATATTATCCCCACAAAATCTTTTTAAATATTTTAATTTTGGGGTCTATGAAATAAAACAAATCCCCATACTTTTGTACACAAATTTATACTAAATTTGTAAACATAGTATAAATAATCCAAAAAATATATAAAATAATTTTAATGTTTTGGAATTTAAAGTGAAATTTGTGTAAAACCTGTACAGATATTGGATAAAAATCTCATGATCATTTACAATTAAAGTGAAATATAATTTGATTTGTAAATGGAAGCAGGTATTTATCTGTGTACTTTACAATAAGTAGCTCTACATAAAAAACATGAGAAGAATAAATATCAGTTTATTTGGTACATTTATAAATAAATGGTAAATATTTATAGAACAAAATTAGATTAAAGTAATCTAATTTAAGAAATTAAATTTAAGAAATCCCAAAGGGGAGAATTTTTTATTTAAATTGTAATTAAGTTGTATAATTAAAACAAATGTAATTTAATATTCTACTACAAAAATTACAAAAGAGACAAACTTATTGTTTATTTACAAATGTTTATTTTTGCCATTCTTTCACTCAGAGTTTTTCAGTCCCTAGAAACAATACATTTTCTTGTCATCTTTATAATCCATACTCTTGTGGCTTCTGATATGTGTTCCAAAATGATGTTGATAAACACACTTATGCACAAGATCCTGGTTTCAATAAGCATTGCCTCCATTAAGGGGCAAACAAACAATCAAAAAACAAAGAAATAACAGTTTTTGTGGGTTGTGGTGGAAAAAACAAGGTAATGCATTTTAGGAAGAAATATGTTTCTAAGTCCTGGAGCAGTTGGCATTGTTTATATAATACGACATTTTAAGGCAAGTGTTTTGTTCAATAATTGTAAATAATAGCTATGTTCGGTATCTGTAAACTGTAGTAAATCCAGTTATACAAAAAGTTATATTCTTTATTTAGAAATAAATTCCATTAAGGATAAGCCAATTTCAAAATGAGAGATAAAATTTTTAAATAAATAAATGTAAAAGCAAGCTACAATGTAAATTTTTCATACAATATCTCTAAATTCCTTTCTTAAAAAACATTAGCAACCTGAATTCATGGCATATTATAAGTACTATAAACTATAGTCAAGTTGGATTTAGTCCTTATTCATAAACATTATTTAACATATGCAAATTCCTATATGTGACACCATCGCTTAAAAAACAAAGATTTGAAAAATAACTCTTAAAAAATGCAGGAAAATTATTGACAGATGTGATCTTAACTTTTTTATAAAAATATTCTTTACAAATTCGCTCTAGATAGAATGCAAATAAACATAAAAAATGCCATATATGAAAAACCCATGACTAACATCCAGTTCAACGTTAAAATACGGGAATATTTTCCTCTGGTCCAATAATAAGAAAAAACAAGTCCTGAATTACACTACTAGAAGTCCTACCAGAACTTCAAGTCAAGAAGAAATATAAAAGATATCCAACTTGAAAAATGCAGGAAAGTATTTACAGATGACATAATTATACATAGATAGAAAACTCAATACACTCCGTCAGTGAGTGTTAGAAATAATGAACAAATTAAGTAAACTTGCAGAATACAAAATCATTATATAAATTTCCTTTACAATTTTATACAGTTACAACACATTATCCAAAAGAGAAATTAGGAAAACATTTGTGTGTAAATTTATATGAAAAAGAATAAAATAGGAATACATTTGTTAAGTGAAATTAAAGATCTAGACATAGATCTATAAATTAAAGGTGCAAGAAATATAAGTAAACAAATTAAACAGAAAGATATTCTCTTCTCATGAATTGTATACAATGTGAGGAAATATTTTAATCTATCTTTTAAATGTTAAATCTTCCCAGCAGTAATTATTGAGGAGAATGTCTTTTCTTTATTTTATACTCTAGCTTTCTTTTTCATGGGTTAATTGATCATAGGTGTGAGAGATTATATCTGGTTGTTCTATTCTCTTCTACTGATTTGTGTCTCTTTTTTGAACCAGTATCATGTTGTTTTAATTACTAAAGCTTTGTAGGACTCTTTAACATCAGAGAACTTTCCAACATTACATTTAATACTCTTTTTCAAGATTATATTTGCAACTCATTATCTTTGTGGTTTCATATAAATTTTGAAATTATTTCTTCTATTTAATGGAAAATCTCATAGGTATTTTGACATGAATCACACTAAATGTAGATTCCCTTTGGTAGAATGGTTGTTTCAACCACATTGTTTCACATCATTAACATAAGAGATCTTTTCAATTCTTTGAATCAGTTTTAATTTCCTTCAACAAAGTTTTCTGTTTTTTAACGTATAGGTTTTCATCTTATTTGTTAACTTCATTTCTAGGGGTTCTTTACATATATATATAATTATATACATAATATTTGTAAACTCGTTTCCTACACAAATACAGCAGGCAGTAAGCAGTGGCAAGATATATTCAAATTCCTGAATGAAAGAAAGCTGTAATATAAGATATTTTATCAAGCAAGGCAATCTTTGAGAATAGAAGGAGAGATAAATAACTTCCACACAAGTAAATACTAAAAGAAATTAGCAAGAGAAAAACAAATTATGAACGATCTACTCTAAATAAAATAGAAGCAGGATGCTATAGAAAATGGAAAGGCATAATTAGAAAGGCAATATCTATAATGACTTATAACAGAATAAATATGATGTTGTAAAACAGGATATCAAAATTTTTAAGGGTCACAGAGTGAAACAGAACAATGCAGAGTATTTTGTTCTTGTTTCTCTTCTCTGTAGGATGGGTATGAGTATGTATTCTTATCAGTTAAAACAAGCAGATATAGTATGGAAAAATATAAATGCAAAACAAGGTAACCATAAGTCAAAAGCATACAATGATGTCACAAAACCAAAAAGAAACCAAAATAATAAAAGACAACTTATCAAGCCACAAATAGAAAAAGAAATGAACAAAAAGGAAATACCAAATCAACTGGAAAATGAAGTACAAAATGGAAATAAACATCAGTCTATCAATACTTATCACAAATGTTAATGGACTTAGTGCTTCAATCAAAAGATATATATTGTCAGATGGGATTATATAAGGAGATCCTACATTAAGAAGCATACAAGGGACCCATTTTACTAAGAGGAAAACACATTAATTGAAAGTCAGAAGATGGAAGAATATATTCCATGCAAATGCACATGACAAGAATGCAGGATTAGCAGTACTGACTTCACACAAAATAGACTTTACATGAAAGGCCATAGAGAAAGATAAACAAGGACATGATATAATGATTAAAGTAGCAATACAAAATGAGGGTTTTATACACATTAAGATATATGGATTCAATATAGGAGCACCTAAATTCATAAAGCAAATACTAATAGTTAAAAGAGAGAAATCGCTTGGAACACAATCACAGTAGGAGACAATAACACCCCACTAACATCACTGGATTGGTCTTTCACACAGAAAATTAATAAGGGAACAAAGATACTAAAAGTCATGATAAAATAATTGGAGATGGTTGATACTTCCAATTCAGTATTTCTCCCCAAAACAGAATATACATTCTTTTCCAGTGCACATGGAATATTTTCAAGGAAAGATTATGAACTCAGGCACAGAAGAAGCCTCAACAAATTTGAGAAGAAATTAATTATTTCAAGCATATTTTCTGAGTATAATACCATGAAATTAGAAATCAATCACAGAAATACAGGGAGAAAAAGTGACAGCATTCAAATTAAAAAACATGGTATTATAACAAAAGGGGGAGTTGATGAATTAAAAGAAGAAATTAAAAATATCTTGAGAAATATGACAAAACACTACACAAATACAATGGAATACAGTTAAAGAAGACTTAAGAGGGAAGTTCATTTTGACAAAGCCCTCCTCAAATAGAAGTACAATTTCATATGAATAATCTAACTTTCTATGTAAATTAATCACGAAAAGAGGAGCAAACAAAACCAAAAGGTAGCAGAAAGCGGGAAAAAATTAAGATCAAGGAGGAAATAATTGAAATAGAGTTTAAAAAATAGAAAAAATTAATTAAACTCTTTTTTGAAATTTTAAACTAAATTGTCAAATCTCTTGACAGGATCACCAAGAAGAAAAGAGAGAGAACACAAATAATATAAGAAATGAAAATGGAGAAACTACAAAGCGTACAACAAATTTACAAAATATCATAAGGTAAAACCACGAGCAAATGCATGGAAACAAACTGGATAACCAGAAATAAATGGAGAAGTTTTTGGAAACATTCAACCCATCAAAATTGCATTAAGAAGAAATTAACCATTTGAACACACAGATCACCAGAAATGGAATAGAATTATCAATAAAATAAAAAATCTCTGCAAACAAAATTCAAACACAAATAGCTTCACTGTGGAATTCGACCAAAAATACAAAGAAATATCCATACCAGAACTCCTCAAACTCTTCCAAAAGATTGCTATGGAGGGAGTACTCCAAAACTCACACCATAAGGCCAACATCAACCTGATAACAAAACCAGACAAAGGCACTACCTCAAAAAGAAAAATATAGGACATTATCATTAATAAACTTAGATGTAAAAGTCCTTAAGAAATTATTAACAAACAGAATCCAACATCATGTAAGAAAAAGATCATACACCATGGTCAAGTTAGGTTCATCCCAGGAAAACAAGGATGGTTAAGCATATGCAAATCCATCAATAAATTGTGATACACCATATCAACAAAAGAGAAGACAAAAGCGAAATGATCATCTCAGAAGATGCAGAAAAAGCATTTGATAAAATTTGACATCTATTTGCAATAAAAGTTCTTATCACAGTGGGCATAGAGGGACCATATCTCAACATAATGAAAGCTACTTATGGCAAACATAGCCAGCGAAATACTCAAAGGTGAAAAACTGAAACCCTTCCCACAAAAACCTGAGAAAAGACAAGTATGCCCATTTCCAAAACTTCAATTCAATATTGCCTTAGAATTCCTAGCCACAACGATCAGGCTAGGAAAATAAATAAAACTATTCAGACTGGGAAAAAAAGATGTAAAGTTGTCACGATATGCAGACATGACACTATATATAGAAAACTGTAAACGTTTCACAAAAAAATACTTAGGCTAAAAAAGGAACTGGGCAATGTAGCAAGTTTAATCTACAAATACCAACCACATTTCTTTACACTACCATTGAATCAACAGGAAAACAAAGCATAGAAACAACCCCTTTTATAACTGCACCCAAAACTATAAAATGCTTAAAAATAACTTTGACCAAGGTGGTGAATGACTTATACATTGAGAACAGGAAAACATTGATTGAGGAAATCAAGAAAGATTTGAAGAATTGGAAAGATAACCAATGGTCTCGTAATGGAAGAAATAATATTGTTAAAATGACCATAATGCCCAAGGCAATCCACAGAGTTAAACTGAGTTCCTATCAAATTATGCAAAGCATTTTTTTAAGGACTGAAACAAATGATCATAAGATTTATATAGAATCAAAAATGATCCATAATTTCCACAAAAATATTGAAGACAAATAAAGAGGCTGGAGCAATAACCCGCCTGGTCTCCATACACTATTGCAGAGCTACAATAATCAAAATGACATGATATTGGTACAAAAACAGGCATATGGACCAATGGAACAGAATAGAGAGCCTAGGAATAAAGGTCTATGTTCAATTAATATTTGAAAGAGTAGCCAAGAATATGACAGAGACAAGACCACCTCTTCACCAACTGGTGTTGAGAAAACTGGATAGCAGCATCACAGCAATGGAATTACAAAAATCCTTCACTCCATACACAAGAATAAACTCAAAATTGCTTGAAGACTTCAATGTAAGTCAATACACAGTAAATCTCCTAGAAGAAAACATAGGCAAAACACTCTGAGATAAATCTCAGCAATGATCTCCTAGAACAGCCTATCCAGGTAATGGATGTAAGAGCAAAATTAATAAATGGGACCTAATTAAACTTATAAGCTTTTGCACAGAAAATGGAACCATAAACAAAGCAAAATGACAACCTACAGGATTAAAGAAAATATTTAGAAATGATGCAACTGACAAAGGCTAAATTTTCAAAATATAAAGACTTCATACAACCTAATAATAATATAAAAAAAAACAAAGAAACCCAATCTGAAAATGGGCAGAAGCCCTAAACAAGCAATTCTCCAATAGAGACATACAAATGCCACACAGATATATGAAAAAAAAAATTGCTCACTATCATTATCAGAGAAGGGCAATTCAAATCTATAATGCAGTATCACTTCACAATAGTCACAAAGGCCATCATTCAAAAGTCCACAAACAATAAATGCTGGGGAAGCTGTGGGGAAAAGTAACCCTCCTACACTGTTGGTAGGAATGTAGATTGGTTCAGTCACTCTGGAAAACAGGATGGGGATTCCTTTAAAGTATAAAAATAGACTTAACATATGATCCAGCAATCCCACTTCTTGGTATATATCAAAGGGAACCCTATTTCAAAAAGACACCTGCACCCCAATATTCTTAGTGCTAAATACAACAGTCACAACATGGAAGCAATCTAACTGTCCAACAACAGATGATAGTAAACAGAAGTTATGCTTCTCTTTTTACACAATGAAATAATATTCTGCAATAAAAAATGATAAAACAATGACATTTGCAGCAAAATGGATGTCCCCAAAAAGTGTCATTCTACTTGAAGTAAGCCAGAAAGAGAAAGAAAAATAACAGATGACATGACATATGTAGAACATTAAAATAAAATTTGGATGTGAACACTATGATTTCATCTACAAAACTGAAACACACTTGCAGATCTACTTAATAATCTTATGGTTACTGCACAAAGGGACTAGTAGAGGATATATTTGGGAACTGTAGAATTATAAATGTTATCCACTATATATAAAAATATATGTTTTCAAAATTTCTTTTGTATGACAGAGGGCAGTAAGATAAATATTGTGAAGTAACACTTAATAGGCACAAAAATAAATGCATGTACGGGGACTCTGTGCTATATACCACAGACTGACACATTGTAAATGGCATATTTCAATGATATATAAATGAATAAATATGTAAATAAATAAATAAATTAATTAATTAATATATACATACATAAATAATATTTAATAATAAAAGAAATACAGAGATTCACACTACTTAACTTTACACATCAAGAATCTAGGAGAAAACAGAAAGAATAAAGAAGAAAATTGAATGAATGAGAGCATGGCACATAATAAGAGAAACTATTGAAAATATAAAAACGTTATACCTAAGTCTGTTTCTTTTAAACATAAAGTGGACAAACGTTTAGGTTGGCTAAGAAATTAAAGACTCAAATAAAATTAGAAATGAAAGAGCAGATATTACTACTGATGTTGTAGAGATGCATAGCATTATAAGAAATTACCACTAGCCAATGAATTGAATGACCTAGAACAAAAGACACATTCCAAGACACATATGTCTTCCAATACTGAATCAAGAAGTAATTAGAAAGTTAAATACAGCAAAAGTATGTATGAGTAAATCAGTAATCCAAACCTCCCAAACCAGAAAAAATTTACAAGATGACTTTTCTGGTGAATTCTGTCATACATTTGAAGACTACTTTTCACCAATTCTTCCCCAAAACTTTCAAGAATTTGAAGGGTGTCAAAGAATCCAAAGTTGTTTTATGATGCCAGCTTTATTTGCATAACAAAGCTAAAAAGGACATTAGATGCAAAATATAGAACATTATCCCTGATGAACATATGTGCCAAAATTCTCAGCAAAACACAAGCAAAATGAATTCAACAACACATTTAACGTATCATACACATACATGTGAAAAGTGATTTATCCCTGGGTTTAAGTATACTTCAAAATACTCAGATCAATAATGGTGACATGCCACACTAGTAGAATGAGTAATAAAACTCACATAATCATCTCAATAGGTGCAGAAAGAGCATTATATATAATACAACATCCTTTTAAGATACTCCCAACAAATTAAATTAACCCTGTCATTGACACGATATCATATACACACAAACACTGTGTGGACAGAAGCGAAGCAGTTCACTGTTTATTGATTCTTAGAAAAAGGGTGTATATAGGACATGCAAAGTGTCTCACCTATCATCTAAGTTATAACAATGTTAATAATCTTAAACTATTTATGACCCCATGTTCCTGCAGTAAGCACAGGATGTTAAATGATCAAGGATTGTTTTAAAGTTCATCACAGAACTTCATTAAGTAAGTCATCTTTTATCCAGCCGGCTGTCCCTGTCTTAATTTGTCCTACTCTGAGGATATTACCCAGCATAGGCTATCCAGCCATCCATACTGGATATATTGAGTAGGCCATTTCTTATCCAGCCTGAATATGTGACATTCCTCATAGCTTGTTTATCAGTTCAGCCCATGGGCTTGTTCTCTAGAGCCTTCAGAAAGGGACCTACAAGCACAACATCCATAGACAGAAAAATGGATGAAGAAAATTTGATGTATATATGCAATGGAATCAATACTTTTCATTCCTATCAACAGTGTCCATGATGTTCCCTTTTCTCCACAATCTCACCAACATCTATTTCTTTTCTTTTTGACGGGAGCCTTCTGACAATTGTGAGGTCTTGTCTCATCTTTGGTTTATGACTTTCCTAATAATTTATAACTCTGAACATATTTTCATGTGTCATTTGGCCAACTCTATGTTTTCTACAGAAAATTGATTCTGATCTATGTATTCCGTTCCTATGGACTTTTTTTAAATTGGATTGTTTGGTATTTTTTTGTTTTTGTGGTGGTGTATGAGTTTGCCATATAGTTGCATATTAACACTTTATTGGAAAATATTACTTGCAAATATATTCTCCCATTGTGTTGATTGACTTTTCATTTTGTTGATAATTTCTTCTGCAGTGCAAATCTGTTTATAGTGATACAATCATATTTTCTTCATTTTGCTTCTGCCTCCCTTGCCAGAGGAGGCATATGTAGAATCAAATTAAGTCCAATGTCAGAGTGTACTTCTTATATTTTACACTAGGATTCTTTGTTTTCAGGCTTTATGTTTTATATTCCCAGGAGTGGGATTGCTTGGTCATAATAAATGTCTATTTTTATTATTCAAAGGAACTTCCATACTGTTTCCAAAGTGGTTTCATCAATTTTCATTCCCACTAACAGCGTTGGAGGGTGCCTTTTTCTCCACAACCTCCTGGGTATTTATTATTTGTAGACATTTGGATGACAGCCCTTCTCAAAAGTGTGAGGTTAAACATTATTTTATTTTTGTCTTGCCTTTGTATAATGATTAGCAATGTGAGCATGTTTTTCTTTTCCTGTTTTTCACCCATGTGTCTTCTTTAGAGAATTGTTTTCTGCTCATTTTCTGTCTGAGTTGTTTGTAGATTTTTGAAATGGAGTTGTATGAACATTGTGTGTATTTTAGAAATTAGCCTCTTGTTCATTGCATTGTTTCCTAATGTTTTCTCCAATTTGGAATTTCATCTTTTCATTTTGTTTATTTTGCTGTGTAGAAGTTTTTAAATGTAATTAGGATCTTTTTGTTTATTTTGTTTTTATTGTTTTTGGCTTGGGAGAGTGACATAAGAAAATTTTGCTACAATTTATGTCCTATTTTGCTATGTTAGTTTCCAGGAGTTTCATTGTGTCTTGTATTAGATTCAGATACTTAAATCATTTTGAGTTTATTATTGTACATTGTGAGGGAGTGTTCTTATTTCATTGATTTACATGTAGCTGTCTAGCTTTCTCAACATTACTTGCTGAAGACTGTCTTTAAGGCATTGTATATTTTTGTTTCCTTTGTCATAGTTTATTTGACCGTAGGTGTGATATTTTATTTCTGCCTTTGTGTTCCATTCCAGTGATATAGATGTTTGGTTGTTTTCCAGCATTGTGCTGTTTTGATTACTGTAATTTTGTAATATAGTCTGAGATCTGGGAGGGTTATGATTAATACCACCAAATTTGTTCTTTTTCCTCATTGTTTCTTTGCAGTTCCATTCAAATCATAGGACTGTTTTTAGTTCTGTGGAAAATATCATGTAGTTCAATCTGAATCAATTTGTATCTGAAGATATCTTTTGTAGTATGTATATTTTAACAACATTAATTCCTCTAAACTGAGACCTTGAGATTTCATTCCATTTCTTTGCAACATCTTCAAATTTCTTTATAAGTGTCCTATTCACTTTATTATGTTGTTTTTTTTCATAGCTTTTTCATTTTTTGATCTGATTTCATATGGCTCTTTTAAAATTAAGGAATATATCATTGTGTAAAAAATGTAACAGTTTTTCTATATTAATCATGAATCATGCTATGTTGCTAAACGTCGTTATTAAATATAGTTGTTTTGTTTAGGAGAATCTTTTGGGACCACTACATAGATTATCATGTCATCTAAAATAATAACAGTTTTACTTCATTCAATCCAACTTGAATAACATTTTTTCTTATCTGATTGCTGTTGCTAGAGCTTCCCATACTGTGTTTAATGGAAATGGTGAGAGTGATCATCCTTGTCTTATTCCTTAATTTGGCTTTCAGTTTTTCACTTTTGCACATTATGTTGTAGGTGTGTCTGTAATTAATGACTTTAGATATGTTGAGATATATTTCCTGAATCCTACTTTGCTAAGAGGTTTCTGTCGTTGTTGCTCTAGTTGTTGTTTTTGTTGCTGTTTTTGCTGTCTTAATGAATAAATGTTGAATTTTATGAAATGTTTTTATGGATTTATTGGGATGACCATGTCATTTTCTCTTTATCTTTTGTTAATGTGGTGTATCAAACTGATTGATTTGTTTATGTTGAACCTCTCTTGTGACCCTGCAATGAATCCAAGTTTATCCTGGTGTATGATTCATTTTATGTATTGCTGGATTTAGTTTGCTAATAATATTTTGTAGAATTTTTGCATGGAAATCTATCAAATATAATGGCTTGAAGTTCACTTTGCCAGTACTTTTTTTGTTGGTTGTGCTATCAGGGTGATGAAAGCTTCATAGAATTAATTTGGGAGTTTCCCACATCTTCACTATGTTTAAATAGTTTGAAGAGTATAAGTTCTGCTTTGTATTTTTGAACAGTTCTCCACAGGAGCTGTTTAAATCTGGACTTATATTCAACAATTTTTTTAAATGCAGATTCTATCTTTCTTCTTGTAAACAGTTTGTTCAAATTATTTGTTTCTCCTAATCTCTGTCTCTTTCAAGACATTTGTCTATTTCTTCTTAGTTGTCCAGTTTATTGGCATGTAAGTGTTCACAAAATGATCCTTTTTGTATATCTGAGGTAACAATTGTTATTTCCCTTCATTTATTTCTCAATTTATTTCTATGGAGCATCTACATTTTCTCTGATGCACCTGGTTAGAGGTTTTTTAAATTGCTTATCTCAAAAAGGAAACATAAAAAAATCTTTGGTTTTATTACTCTTTAGCATAGTTTTATTTCTCTATAATTTATATTTACACCTGTAATATTTAGGATAATGTTTTTTTCTATTTTTAACTATTTTTATTGATTTACAGTCATTTTACAAAGTTGTCTCCAATTCCAGCTTACAGCACAATTTTTCAGTTACAATGAACATATATATATTTTTTTGATCCATTTTTTCATCTTTGAGCTGCCGTAAGATCTTTTATACATTTCCCTATGCTATACAGTAGAATTATGTTTATCTATTCAACAATTTGGGCCTCCCAGTGTATCTCTTCCAACCCCTAACCCCATGGCAACCAAAACTTTGTATTCTACGTCTGCGAGTCTATTTCTGTTTTGTATTTGTGCTCTTTTGGTTTTGTTTTGTTTTGTTTTTAGATTCCACTTATGAGCCATCTCATATAGTATAATCCTTTCTCTTTCTGGCTTACTTCACTTAGACTGATTTTCTCCAGGAGCATCCATGTTGCTGAAAATGGCGTTATGCTGTCAGTTTATATGGCTGACTAGTATTCCATTGTATAAATATACCACCTCTTCTTTATGCAGTCAACTATCGATGGACATTTAGGCTTTTTCGATGTCTTGGCTATTGTAAATATTGCTGGCTAAGAACAATGGGGTGCAGGTGTCATTCTGAAATAGGGTTCCTTCAAGATTTATGCCCAGGAGTGGGATTCCTGTGTCATATGGTAAGTCTACTCCTAGGCTTTTGAAGTATCTCCATCCTGTTTTCCACACTGGCTGCACCGCACTGCATTGCCACCAGCAGCGAAGGACGGTACCCTTTTCTCCACAGCCTCTCCAGCATTTGTCATTTGTGGATTCTTGAGTGATGGCCATTCTGACTCGTGTGAAGTGATACCTAACTGTAGTTTTGATTTGCAATTCTCTGGTAATCAGTGATATTAAGCATTTACTGATGTGCCTTTTGATCATTTGTATGTCTTCCTTGGAGAATCACTTGCTTAGGTTTTCTGCCCATTTTTGGATTGGGTTTTTTATTTTGTTTTATTCAGTTGGATGATCTACTTGTATACTGTGAAGATCAAGCCTTTGTCGGTTTCATATGCAATTTTTTTTTCCCATTCCGTTGGTTGTCTTTTTGTTTTACTTCCAGTTTCGTTACTGTTCAGAAGCTTGTAAATTTCATTAAGTCTCATTTGTTTTTTCTTGCTTTCATTTCTTCTACGAGAAACTTTTTCAGACTTATGACAGATAATATTTTACCTATATTTTCCTCAAGGAGGTTTATTGTATCTTGACTTATATTTAAGTCTTTGATTCATTCTGATTATATTTTTGTGTTTTGTGTTCTAGCTTCATTGATTTACATGTTGCTGTCCAGTTTTCCGAACACCATTTGGTGAAGAGTCTGTGTCAATTCCATTGTATTTTCTTGCCTCCTTTGTTGAAGATGTGTTGACCAAAAGTTTGTGGGTTTAATTCTGGGCTCTCTATTCTGTTCCATTGGCCTATATGTATGATATACTACCGATACTGTGCTGTCATGTTGACTGTAGCTCTATAGTATTATCTGAATCATTAGCATAAAGAAATGTCACTGATATTTGAACCTTGATTTGTAACCTTCTACCTTGCTGAATTCTTTGATCAGCTTTAGTAGTTTTTGTCTGCATCCTGTTGGGTTTTCTATATGTAGTAACATATTATCTGCATATAGTGAGACTTTTACCTCTTCCCTTCAAATTTGCATCCCTTTTACTTCTCTCTCTTCTTTGATTGCTATGGCTAGGAAATCCAAGACTATCTTGAGTTGGAGTGGTGATAGTGTGTGTCCTTGTCATATCCCAGATTTTAGTGCGAAGGTTTTAACTTTCTCACCGTTGAATATTATGCTAGCTGTTGGTTTGTTATCTATAACTTTCATGATGCTGAGATATGTTCCCTCTATGCCCACTTTGGGGAGAGTTTTCATCATAAGTGGGTGTTGAATTTTTTCATATGATTTCCTGCATCTATTGAGATGATCATGTGGTTTTGGTCCTTTCTCTTGTTGATGTGCTGTATTACATTGATTGATTTGCATATGTTGTACCACCCCTGTGTTCCTGGCATGATCCCCACTTGGTCATGATGTATAATCTTTTATCTGTGTTTGGATTCTATTTGCTACTATTTTGGTAAGGATTTTGGCATCTTTTTTCATCAGTGATATGGGCCTATAATTCTCTTGTTTGATAGTGTCTTTGCTTGTTGCGGTATCAGGGTGATTGTGGTTTCATAGAATGACTTTGGGAGTATTCCTTCCTTTTCAATCTTCTGGAAGATTTTGAGAAACACTGGTATGAGTTCTTCTTTGTATGTTTGGTAGAATTCCTCATCAATTCTGTCTGGTCCTGGACTGTTATTTGTTGGGATATTTTATATTGCTAATTTGATTTCATTTCTAGTGCTCTGCTTCTTAAAGGGGTCAGATTATTCTTGATTCATTCTTGGTGGACAGTATGTTTCCAGAAAATTCTCCATCTCCTCTAGGTTATCCAGTTTACATCCATAAATTTTTCATAATATTCTCGTATGATATTCTGTATTTCTATTTTATTTGTTGTAATTTCTCCATTCTCCTATCTTATTTTGATAATTTGTGCTGTCTCTATTTTCTTCTTTTTGAGTTTGGCCAAAGGTTTTCCAGTTTTACTTACGTTTTTAGAAAACCAGCTTTTGGACAAATGATTTTTTTCTATGGTTTTTTCAATCTCAATTATATTTATTTCCAACCCAATATTTATGATTTCCTTCCTTCTGCTGCCTTTTGGGGTTTTTTGTTCTTCTTTTCCTAGTTCATTCTTCTGGTTGGTTAAATTGTTTATTTGTGATTGTTCTTCTTTTTTGAGGAAGGCCTGTATCGCTATAAACTCCCCTCTCAGCACTGCTTTTGCTGTGTCCCATAAATTTTGTGTGGTTTTGCTTTCATGTTCTTTTGTCTCAAGGTACTTTTTCATTTCAGCTTTGATTTCTTCATTGGCCCTTTGGTTTTTTAATAACATATTGTTTAATCTCCATGTTTTCCTTTTGTTCTCCTTTGTTTCTCTGTTGTTTTCTTGCTTCATGGTGCTGTGGTCAGTAAATATGTTTGAGGTAATTTCTATCTTCTTAAAATTACTGAGGTTTCTTTTATGACCAACTATATCATGAAACCTGGTAAATGTCACATGTGCACTTGGATAGAATGTATATACTATTTTGTGGGGGGTGCAATGCTCTGAATACATCCACCAAGTGTAATATTTCTATTGTATTATTTAACTTCTCTGAAGCCTAATTTATTTTCTGTCTCTATGATCTGTCCAGTTATGTTAATGCTTTGTTGAAATTTCCGACTATGATTAGATACCCATCACTATCCCCCTTTATATCTGTTAGTAATTATTTTATATACTTAGGTGCTCCTCTATTTGGTGCATATGTATTAACGAGTGTGCTATCCTCATCTTGTATCACTCCTTCAATCATTATAAAATGTCCTTCTTTATCTTTCTTTATGATCTTTGTTTTAATGACTCTTTTGTCAGAAACCAGTACTGCAACACCTGCCTTTTTGTCTTTTCCATTGTATGTAATACCTTTTCCATCCTTTCTCTCTCAATCTATATGTGTACTTCTCTCTGAAGTGGGCCTCTGTATGCAGCATTTTGAAGGTTCTTGCTTTCTTATCCAGTCTGCCACACTGACTTTTGACTGGAGCATTCAGTCCATTAACATTTACAGTAATTGATGATATTTTTGTGTTTATTGCCATTTTGACCTTATCTTTGAGGTTGATTTCGGATTTCCTATTTGTTCATTTCATCTTCCTTTTATGGTTTGGTCATTTTTCTTTGAAATATCATAAAATTTATTTAGTTTAGTGACACCCTGATAAGTTTTTGTCTTGTTGTTACCCTTTTATATAAGTCTTTTTGACCATTACTAAAACTGCTTTTATTAAACTGATAGTAAAATGATCTCAAAACTTTCCTACTGAGAACAAAAACATTTAAAAGGAAAGACCAAAAAAAAAATTCTCTATTTTCCTGCCTCCCTCTTCTTCTCTCAATGATTTGTATGTCTTTTTTTTAAATTTTGTGTTTATTTTATTTATAATTCATGTGTTATTACATTTCCAGCTGTGAGATTCTAATTTCTGTAGCATCCTGCTACTTTTCTTTTTAGAGAAGACCTTTCAATATTTCTTTTAGCATGGGTCTATTGTTGCTTAACTCTTGTATCATTTTATTGTCTGTTAAATCCTTTATGTCTCCTTCTAGTATAAAGTATAGCATTTCTGTTTAAATTATCCTAGGGTATATCATTTTTTTCATTCAAGTCTCTGAATATATCTTTCCACTTCCTTATGTCCTGTAGTGTTTGTGTAGTGAAATCAGCTGGGAGCCTTATGGGGATTCCCATTTAATTCACTCTTTGCTATTCTCTTGCTTTCTTTAGGATCATTTCTTTATCCTTGAATCTGGCCATCTTTATTATATATTTTTGTGTGAGTGTATTTTGGTTCTTCCTTTTTGGGACACTCTGAGCTTCCTGTATTTGGATGTTTTATTCCTTCTTAATATTTTGGAAGTTCTCAGTCATGATTTCTTCAAACAACTTTGCAATCCTCTTTGACCTTTCCTCCCCTTCTGGAACTTCTATCATGCCAATATTGGCCTGCTTTCTATTATCACATAGGTCCCTTATGCTTTTTTTATTTGTTTCTCATTGTTTCTCTTGTAGCTCTTCTGATATTGTGCTTTCTATTTTACTGTCTTCTAAGTCACTAATTCATTCCTCTGCACTATATAGTCAGCTTTGTGATGCCTTTAGATTTTACCTTATCTCATTCAACGAGTTTACCTATTCTACTCGGTTCTTCTTTATAGCTTCCATTTCATTTTTGACAAATTTTATATCTCTAAACATGATCTTTTATTTCCTTCAGTAATTTGATCACTCCTTTTTTAAAATCTTGATCTAGTAGGCTATCAATGTCAATTACACTGATCATCCTTTCAATGGATTTCTCTTGTTCTTTTAATTGGGAATGGTTTTTCTGCTTGTCCATCTTTCCCCTACGTCTGTGGCACTGTGGTTTATTTCGTATTAGTTATCTACTGTGTTTCCTTGTGTCTATGTTGTAATACAACTTAGAAAAGAGAAAAAAGAGAAAGAGAGACAAAGAATTTTAAAGAAGTGGGAAATTAATGTTTGAAGACATTGTATTATGCATAATACAAGAGAAAGTTGAAAAACAATAATAATAAATATATTTTTAAAATATTTCAATGGGATGAAAATTAGGGTATGTATAATTGCTTAAGAAGTAAAAATTTTAGGGTAACAGAAAATGGAACAGGTAACAACAGATTAAAAACAGGGTGTCTGTGTCCTCCTGGAGACTGTGTACATTTAATGTGAAGTCTTTCTGTATTCATCCTATTTTGGAAGCTCATCTTCCAGTTTTCAGAGGCACTCCACTGGATCCCTCAATTGTGCTGCTCCCAGTGCCTGTCGGCAAGCAGATCGCTCCTACCCCAAACACTGCATTTGGAGCAGATCTGTTTACCCTGGGCTGGCTTGTCACTGCCCTGCCTGATGCTACAGTGTGATGTTGCAGCCTGACAAGGCAGGAGTGGGCATCATGCCCTCTCCTAGCACCATGGTCAGGAGCTGCATTCCAGCAGAAAATGTAGGGGTCCTCATGTCTCCTCAGGGTGCCAGTCACTCCACTGCTCTGTGCCATTCTATGGTCTGCATCGGGTTTGCCCACCAGAAATGGGCTCAGGGAAGACTGAGGAACAGCCCTGACCCTGGTCTGGCCCAAAATCCAGTTCCTTGTTTTTCTTGGTGAAGCAAGTTCTCTGAGGATCCAGGACAGAAGAATCCTATCTGTCTCAGGCTGTAGAGAAGTCTCCATCTGGCCCTTAAGTCTGCTAAGTCCTCAGACGTGGATGCAGATTTTGCCCCTGCTGCTGCCTGGGTGCAAAGCACCAGAGGGTATGGTGGCTGTGTCTGAGCCCCAGCTCTCTTCACCTAGAAACTTTTGTGGATTTTCAGAGATGGGAAATGCACCCTTCCACCCACAGGGCAAATCTGCCCTGTTGTTTTATGGAGGGCCCAGGATGTTCTGCCTTGTACACTCACAGTGATGGCACAAAGCCCCCTCCATTCCCCCGGATTGCCTCAGTGCAGCCATTCACAACTTCCACAAAGCTCGTGCAGCATGACCCTGCCCCCAGCTTCTTGGCTGCATCTTGGGCTGAGTGTCTGGGCCTGTTTAAGTTAGTTGTGTCAGTCAACTTATACTCTGTACAGATCCAAGCCTTGGAGGCTACCCCTCGTTTCTGCTGAACACTCAGTTGGAGAGAGGAGACCCAGTGAATGATCGCCAGCCCATCTTTGCATCTCCCTCCCTGTGGGACCTGCCCCACTCTGTTTTGCCTTTTCTTCTTTCTTTCTTCCTTTTCTCCTAAAAGATTTTATGGATCTTTACCTATTGAATAGGACAATGTTCTGCCAGGGTTCTGTAGGTTCTCTGGTTAGCTGAGTGTGTCTGTGGATGTGAGTCTTGGTGCATTTGTGGGAAAGGGTGAGTATCGAGCATCCTTCTACCTCACCATCTTGGCCTTCACACCCAAAAATTCTCACTTTATGGTGGAAGATAAACACAGCCTTGAAATAGATGGAAGATATACTTAATAGAAATGATAAGAAAGTGCAAATTGCAATGCTCAACTCATACAAAATACGTTGCAAAATAAGGGCCACAGTGAAAGATATATATGAGATTATATAGTGAAAAAGTATCTATATTAAAATAGGGTATTATACTCATTAATTTATGTATGGACCCAACACCATAGATACTAATTATATAAAGAAATATTAGTAGACATGAAGGAATTAATTGATTATAAAACAATAATTGTAGAAGAATATAACACCTCACTATTCTGATAGCCAGATCATCTGGAAAGAATATCTGTAAGGAAATAGAGTTCTTAATAATATATCAGATAATTTGAACCTAACTGGGTTATTGGACACTGCATCAGAAAAGCAGAACACATAAACTTTTCAAGTGTGCACAGGATGTTATCTAAGTAATTAACCACAAATTATGCCATGAAAAGTGCCTCAGGATCTTTAAGCAAATATAGATTACAGCAAGTATTTTTCCAAACACATAAGTATGAAACAATGCCTCAACTATAGAAAGAACAGGAAAAGCACAAACATGTGATTAAACCAAGTCCTTTAAAAAAAAAAAACATGAAACAAGGTCAATGATGAAATCACAGTGGTAATAAAATCATACCTAGAGACAAATTACAATGAAAACACAGATTCACAAAATGTATGGGATGCAGCAAAGACAAATCTATGAGGGAAGTATAGGACATTTAAGGCCTTCTACATGGATGCAGAAACATCTCACACAAAGAACCAAACATACCACCCAAATTAACTAGAAATAAGAACAAGCAAATTCCAAAGACATTAGAATGAGAAATCTTTAATTAGTAGGTTGAAAATAAGTGAAATAAAAATCAAAATATAAGTTGAAAGTCCTATAATCACGGGCTAGATTTTCTTAAAAATATTAGCACACTGGTGAGCATTTAGCCAGGCTTATCAAGAAATACACAGAGTGGACCCAAACAAAATAAAAAATGAAACAGTAGACATAACATCTTTTATTACAGAAATACAAACAAAGATTATGAAAGCACTATGAGCAGTTACATGACAACCAATTTGACAACCTAAAAGTAATGGACACATTTCTAAATACATGCAGCCTACCAACACTGAATAAAGAGAAAACAGAAAACTTGAAAGAGCAATCAGTATAAGTTAAATATAATGTATAATTTTGAAAACACCGCTTGAATAATGCCTGGATGCCTTCACAAAAACCTCTTTCCCCCCAACAGTTTCAAAAAATGAAGGAGGAAGGAAAATTCCCAAAGTTACTCTATGAGGCCACCATTACACTGATAACAAAACCAAAGACACTAACAAAAAAATAAAAGAAAATGAATATCCAATATTCTTGTTTAATATACATTCAAAAATCCTCAAAAGAACATCAACAAATTAATCCAACAATACATAGAAAGGATTATACCTGATGATCAGTTGGATTCCTTCCAGAGTTACAAGGATGGTTCAACATACACAAGTCAATCAGCATGACACATATCTAATAAAGGAAGGACAAAATTCACAGGACCATGTCAATACGCACAGAAAATGGATTTGTCAAAAATCAACATACATTCATGAACAGAAATCTCATGAAAGTGTGTATAATGGGAACATCCCTCAGCATAGTAAAGGCCACTAATAACAATTTATAATACTCAGGGGGAAAAGCTTAATGCCTTCTGGGTAAATTCGGGAACAAGACAAGGACTCCTACTCTCAAAAATTCTGTAACTTAGTAATACAATAAACGAAAAGGAAAAGAAAAAGAAGTATAAGAAACACAAAATGGAAAGAAAGAAGCAAAATTGTCACCAGTAATGATGGAATAACAATCTACACAGAGAGTCCTAAGGGCTCCACACTAACTGTTAAGAATAACAAATAATTTCAGCTAAGGAGCAGGGTACAAGATTAATGTAAAGAGGTCTGTTGCATTTCTACACATTAATCATGAGATACCTTAAAATGGACATTGAAAGCAATTCTATTTATAATCTTATTCCCTGGAATATCTTGGAATAAATGTAACCACTTATGTGAAAGATCTACACACTAAAAATTATAAAACATTGACAAAGTATTTAAAAATGATTCAAAGAAATGGAAAGATATCTTGTGGTCTTGGATTGAAAGAGTTCACATTGTTAACGTGGCCGTACTACACAAAGAAACTTTCACATTTAGTACAATAAATGTTACGAAGTTGTAGAATTTTCCAAAGCAGAAAAAAATCACTCTAAGTTTTACATGAAAACTTTAAAAATTGCCAAAATGATCTTGAGAATAAACAACAAATGTGGAGATATAACCCTCCCAGATACCTTACTATACTACAAACCTACAGTAGTAAAAACAGCATGGCATTGGCACAAAGATATAATCAATAAAAACAGAGAGCCTAGAAACATTTCCACACACCTATGAGCAATGAATCTATGATAAAAAAGGCAAAAGTACACAATGGAGAAAAGACAGTCTCATCAGTGTGTGGTGTTGGGAAAGCTGGAAATCTACATGTAAAACAGCGAAATGAGAGCATTCCCTGACATCATATACAAAAATAAACTACAAGTGTATTAACGACTTAAATGTAAGACCTGATACTATAAAACTGCTAGAAGTGAATATAAGTGATACACTATTTTTTATATATCATAGGAATATTTTCTTATATCAGTCTCCTAAGGCAAAAGAAATAAAAGCAAAAATAAGCAAATGAGACCTAAACAAACTTGAAAACTTCTGCACAGCTAAGGACACAATCAATGAAATGAAAACACTGCCTGTGTAATTGGAGAATATATTGGCAAACAATGCAATGACCAGGGTTTAATAGATGTAGGTTAATATATGTAACATGGATTTAGGTTATACAACTCAATTTGAAAAGCAAAATTCCAATCAAAAACAAGAGCAGAGCAACTGAGTTAATATTTTTCCAAAGAAAACTTACAGATGAGTAATGGTCATGTGATAAAAATGCTCAATATAACTAATTATTAGATCATTGCAAATCAAAACCACAATGAGGTATCACTTCACACTGTTCAAAAGGCCATTATCAAAATGTCTATGAATGGAAAGTGTTCGAGATGATGTGGAGGAAAGAAATCTCTTGTACACACTTGGCAGGAATGTAAATTGGTACAGTTTCTATGGAAAACAGTATTCGGATTTCTTTAAAAACTAAAACAGAACTACCATATGAAACAGTAATACCTCTCCTAGGAAAAATCTGGGGAAAACCCCCTAAATTGAGAAGAACCAATGTTCACAACAGCACTGTATTTAACATGCAAGACTTAGAAGCAATCCAAGAGTCCACAGTAGAGTATGGACTTAAAGATATGATGATTTTATAAATAGGCAATGGAATAATACTCACCCATGAAAAGCTATAACACATTGATATTTCAGCATCCTGAATGGACCTAGTAAATATTGTGCTTAGTGAGGAAACTTAGACAAAGACAAAAGTATATAATATAATTTATGTGTGGAAACTTAAGAATAACAAATATCTATGTACATCTATCTATAGCTATCTATTGATAGATGAGAGATAAATAGAAGGATAGATACATAGGCACATGGTAGATAGATAGATAGATAGATAGATAGATACATAGATAGATAGATAGACAGACACATAGATAGATTGATTGATTGATAGAGACGTGGCAGAAAGATAGAGAAATTAGATAGACAAGACTGAAACAGAATGAAAGATATGGAAAAAAATTTATGTTTACCAAAGTGGAAGGGAAGGACAATTTTATGGTACGATATTGAGAGATATAATGTTGTGTACATAAAGGAGAGAAGCAACAAGGATAATCTGTATAGATCAGAGAATTATACACAATAACTTAAAATAATTTAATGTTAAAAGTATTGTAATAATTTATAATGCAGTATAATCCATAAAGTGGTTGGAATCTCTATGCTGTACATCTGAAACTACACAATATAGTATATCTACTGTACTTCAATTAAAAATAAATCATCTCATGTATAATTTAGTCCTTTATCTTCTGATAGCAGCTTCCTTTAATATTGATTTATTTTTACTCTTTATCTTTTATGATTACTGTCTCAAATTATTTCTTTTACTCTAGTGTACATTACCAGAATGACGTATATATATTTATTGCCCCTGAATTCCTATTTTATCTCTTTAATTATTTTACTATAGTAGATTTTAAGAACATAACCAAAGAAACAGTTGCAAATTTCTCATGGTGTCTGCTTAGCATTTTGTTCAATGTTATGCAAATTTTTGCCATTTTATATTCCTTAGAATACCTCTTTTCTGCACCCCGTGTAAGGTGTCTCAGTTTTGTTTTTTTCATCTCATTCAGGTTTTGTTTTTCTGGTAAAGTCTTTATTTTCACTTTATATCTAAGTGAAAACTGTGCAATGTAGAGTACTCTTGGGAGAGAGATTCCTTACTTCAGTAGTTTGAAAATGCCATTTAATTTACCCTTGGCCTATGTTTTCTGCTGAGAAATCTGCTGAAAATCTAATGGGGGTTCCTTTGTAGATTATCATAACATTTTTTGGCTGCCTTTAAAATTTTACTCTGTCATTGACTAGCCAATTTGCATGTGACGTATCTTGAAGGAGGTCTCTTTGACTTAAAGTTATTGGTGTTTTGTTGGCTCACGGACTTGTATATCAGTTCCTTACACAGGTTCGGTAAGTTATCAACTATTACTTCTATAAATAAAGCATCAGCTACCTTCTAAATTTCTTCTCCCTCCAGGATTTCACTCTAGAGTGCATTTCCTGAAAAAATCTGAATGGCTATTGTAGAATTTCCTCACTTTTTAATATCTTGTATCTCTGCGCTCCTCTATCATTTCTAGTTTTGTATTGGTGAGTTTGCTAATCTCTCTTCCACAAAAGCAGTCTGCTCCCAGTGCTTTCTGCTGCATTCTTCATCTCAGTAATTAAGTTCATCTGGTCCTCCAATAACGTTTGGATATTTTTTAGTTCCAGTCTCTTTGGTAATGTATTCCTTATCAGCATTTAATTTATTCCTAAGCTCACTAAACTGCTATCTGAGTTTTGTTTTTTTGTATTGAGTTTCTGTATGACAACTATTTGGATTCTCTATTAATTATATGGCAATATACCATGACTTTAAGTTTGTTTGCTGCAGGGTTGACATTGTGTGTGTGTGTGCGTGTGCTTATTCATGTGTGTCTGTGTCTGTTTTGGTGTCTGTGTCTGTGTATCTGTGTGTGTGCGTGCACAATAATGTTACTGTGATTGGTCATGATCTTGGTAAATTATTGCTCTCATGACTCTAAATAACAGATTGGGAGTTGGAGCCCTTGCTTTTGTTTTCTGGTTGTTTGCAATATTGCACAATTTTTGATTTTACTTACCTGAGCTACCTCTGATAATATTTCAAAATGGCACTTTCCAGTCGCTACTGTCTGGATAAAACTTGTGCTTTCATTGTCACTTCTTAGAGTTCTCTGGTAGATAATGCCACTGTTGTCACTGGTATGGTGAACCCTTCCTTTCATCTGATATCACTTGGGACTTAGTTTACAAATTGAAGAAATGTGTTAAGACAGGTGGGTATTTGGAATCAGGCAAGTGCCTTTCCCATGTCCGGTTTTGCAAGGTAACTTGTCTCCACCAATGTGAATGGGGAGTTAGGACAGTTTCATGAATGTTTGAGTGTCTGAAGAATGGAATTTCTGTCTCCATTGTGGCTCCCTCCAAGTTACCTGTGACCATGATTGCTGGTGCAGTTGGAGGCCGAAGCTGTGTGAACCACTGAGACCCTGTTTCTACTGGGTTCTCTGAGCCTGTGGGCTCAAACAACCTAGTCAGTTGGCCTTGGTTGTAGGCAGCAAATCTGCTCTTCCTTCAGTTGAGTCTCCTTTATGTGTTTTAGCACACCAAACTTCAGCTTTACACATGTGTACTGGAGTATTGCTTAGTGTTGTAGTTATTTTTGTTGAGATGTGAACGTTTTACTGACTGTAGATTTTAGGGGAGAGACAAAAATAGTTTAAACTTATGTCACTTTTGTCAAAGTATATACTTATTCATTTAAAAGCTTAAATTCTAATTAGGACATTATAAGAACATTAAAGAAAGTGAACAAATCACCTCCCTTAATGTCATACTACTACAAAATATTTTGATTTACCTGGGTTATTTTCTTCATTGTTTTTCCCACATACATGCACATTTTACTAAAATATATGCCTATAATCCCTTTAAAATCATTTAAATTATTAAAATATTTCTCTGTGTTGTAAATATAGCCCTGTTGCTTCTCTAATGTATAACTGGTAGCTTGCACATTTCTGTCTTCACCATCCTTCTTGTCTGTCCCCAAAGGAAAGCACTACTTGGTACACTATACATATATATGTGATTCTGTTCCCGTTTCTTTATGATTATATCTCTTATATCTTTAGTTTTCTCATATAAGTGATAACTTAAAGTGTTTTTCTCTGTATGATGTATTTTTATATGTACAACGCCCTCTGGGTCCAGTCACATTTTTCCAAATTGCAGAATTATATTTTTTGATATGACAATGACTAAGTATTTATTATGTTATCTATATTTCACATCTACTTCAGCCAATCATCTGTAGATGGTTAGTTTAGGTGTGCATCTATCTTGGCTGTTTTAAATGATGATGTTAAGAACATTGGGGGTAATATATCTTTTAATATTAATGTTTTCATGTTTTTAGAGATTTATATCAAAAACTGGAATTGTTGCAACATATAATATTTCTATTTCTAGTTTTCTGTGCACTGATTGCAGTTTTATAATAGTGGATGCATCAATTTATGTTTCCACCAACAGTGTACCTGGGTTCCCTTTTATCAACATTCTTATTAATGTTTGTAATTTGAAGCCTTTTTAATAGCCATTTTTGTTGCTATGAGATTATATTTCATTCTGGTTTTGATTTAAGATTTCCCAATGAATAGCAACATTATGTTTCTTTTTATGTGAATGAAAATCATCCTCATGTCTGTTTTTGAAAAGTTTCCATGAAGATCCTTAATCTGTTTCAAAGTTGGGGCCTGTGTTTTAAAATATTGAGTCTACTATGCTACATATATTTTATGGAAATTATCACCTTGTTGGTCTCATTGTCTGAAATTATTTCTTCTGTTCTGTGTGTTGTCATATGTCTTGTAGAAGATTTCCTTTGTCTGCAAAAGGCTTTGCCCTTCACACATATACAAGAAGTAGAAACCATGTATCACGTAGTACATCTAATTTTTCCTACATAAACTTAAAACTGTTATTGATAATTCTACTTTTTTCTTTTCTTTTTCACTTAGGAGACAGATCAGCAATAAATATTGCTATGATATATCTCAAAGTCATTTCTCATCATGTTTTTGTTCTGAAATTGTATAGTTTAAGATTTTACATTTAGGAAATTAATCCATTTTTATCTTATTTTGTATTCTTTGGAAGGAAGTGCTCATGCATCTTCCTTTTACATGTACTGTCCTAGTTTTCCCAGAACTACTTGTTGAAGAGACTGCCTTTTTTCCATTGTATACTCTTACCTCCTTCATTGTAGACTAACTGACCATATGTGTGTGGGTTTATTTTCAGACTGTTTATTTTGTTCCATTGATCTATGTGTCACTTTTAGTGATATATTTTGATGTTTTGATTACTGTAGTTTTGTAGTAAGTTATAAATTCAGGGAGGATTATACCCACAGCTTTGTTCATTTTTCAAAGATAATTTTAGAAAATTCGGTTCTTTCCCATTTTTGTATAAATTTTATTTTCTACTCCTTGTTTTGAGAAGTGACATATGGATTCTGTGTGAATAGAAATTTATTAAAAGTAATAACCTAAGAAAAATAGTAAAATGCAGAGGATAAATCATACAATATTAAACAACAAATGAATTTTGCTGTAAAAATCAAAGGAAATATATATAAGAAAAATGACAACAAAACCAAAGTCCAAGGGGTATAACAAAAGCTTATTAACAGGGATGCTTATAGCAAAATAATCCCACTTATACAAATAAGAAACATCTCTCTCTTATAACATAATCTTACAAACAAAGATGTAGCAAAATAAGAAAAAAATTGTTAGTAGAAAGAAAGAAAGCTGAAAAGTCAGAACATAAATAAATAAAATAATGATTAATAATAGAAACATATAATCAAACTAAATAATGCCTTTTGAAAGATAAATAAAATTGATAAACTTTTCCCAGACTCATGGGAATAAAGGATTACAGATTAATAAGCTCAGAAATAAATGAGAAGTTACAGCTTATATCAAAGAAATACAAAGCATCATAAGAATATACAACAAATTATTTGTAAATAAAATGGAAACCCTAGAAGAAATATACAATTTCTGAGAGAGACATAATCTCCAGAATGGAATGAGAAATAGAAAAAAAGAACAGATTAAAACTAATGAAATTGAATAAGTAATTAAACAAAAACTCCCAAGAAACAAATTTCCAGGTCTAAACAGCTTCCCAGGTAAATTCTGCCAAACATTTACAGAAGAGCTATTACCTATACTTCTCAGAGAATTCCAAAAATTTGTATAGGAAAGAAGGCTCCCTACCCCACCTTTCTGTATCACACTATTACTAAAACTGGAACAAATACCCCAAAAAATTACAGGCTAAATACTACTGATAAACATTGATGTAAAAATCATCACTGAAATGTTAGCACAATAAAAAATATATTAACAGGATTATATATTATGATTAAAAACATTTTAATCCAGGGATGCAAAACTGTTTCATTACCTACAAATTGATCAATATGATACACCAGAGTACAAATTAAAGAATAAAAATTATATAGTCTCATCAATAGAGTCATAAAATATTGTGACAATTCATTAACTTTTTAAGATTATATTTCTCCTCAAATTGGGCATGAGGAAACATACCTCAATACAGTTAAGGTCATATATGACAAGAACTCAGCTAACATGTCACTCACTGATTAAAAGCTGAAATCATCTGCTGTAAGAGCAGGGAGAAGGCAAGAATACTCACTCTTACCACTTTTATTCAGTATAGTATTGGAAATTCTAGCCATAACTATCCAAAATAAATGGAAATATAACATAGCTAATTAAGAATAGGAGTAAAAGTATCTGTTTGCAAATGGCATCCTTTAAACTGAAATCCTATAGATGGCACCTCAAAACTACTAGGGCTTATCAATGCATTTGGTAAAATTTCAGAATGTAAAATTAACATACAGGAATCTTGCATTTCTGCACACTAGCAACAAGCTAACAGATAAAGAAAGTGAGGGAACTGTCTCATTTACAGTTGCATTACAAAAAACAAAATTTCGAAATATATCCAAACAAGGAAGCAAAAGACCTTTACACAGAAAGCTATAAAATATTTATAACAGAAATTGAAGATAATGGAGACAGATGAAAGGATATACTGTGTTCATTGATGACGAAAATAATATTGTTTAAATGACAGTACTAGCCAAGAAAATAAATTAATTAAATCCAGTGAATATCAAAATACCAAGGGCACATTCAGAATTTAAAATAAAAAATTCTTAAATTTACATGTAAACACAAAAGAGTTGAAATCACTAAAAAAAAAGAAAAGAAAACAAACAATAAACAGAAACATATTTGACAAAGAATAAAGAGGATGTATCACTTTCTCTGATTTGAAACTATAATAGAAAGCTACAGTAATAAAAAGAATACTGTAGTGGAACAGAACAAAGAAAATAATGGAACACAAAGAATCCCTGAAAATGAAATCAGACAGTTATGGTCATTTAGCCCATTACAAAATATGAATATACAGTGGGGAAAGGTATTCAGCAGGCATAAGAAACTGGCCAACATCACAAACCATCAAAAAAATGCAAGCCCAAACACAAAAAGATTGTATGTCAGTCCTGTCAGAATGAATATTATCAAAAAGATAACAAATATAAGTGTTGGTGAGGATGTAAGAAGAACAACACTGATGCACTGCTGGAGTGAATTTAATTTGTGCTGCCACTGTGGAAAACAGTATGCAGTTTTATCTAAAAATTTAGAATGAAATATAATCCAACATTTCCATATCTGGATACTTATTCCAAGAAAATAAGAACAAAAACTAGAAAAGATAAATTCAATCATATATTCACTGCAGAATTATTTATAATAGAGAGGATATAGAAGCAAATTAAATGTTCATCAATAGATGATGGATAAAGAAAACGTGTGTTTATAGTATATATAAATACACATCTATAATTTTTATTTTTATATTTCATAGACTTATCTATATTTATATATATATATTTGCACACACACAGATAAAATTACAATGGGTTATTACTCAGCTGTAAACCGAATAACTTCTTCATTTGCAACATGTGTAAACAAAAAGGGTAATATGCTAAGTGAAATAAGTCAGAAAGAGAATGACAAATGCTGTATGACTTTACTCATATTTGGAATTTAAGAGAAATGAACATACCACAACTGAAAGGAGATATAGATATGCAAAGAAACAGGTTGATCACAAGAAGGAGGGAAATGGTGTGAGGAAAAAGAAATATTTGACGGAAATTAAGAGAAAAAGTTTTCCAGTTGCAAATTAAATGCGTCAGGGCAAGAAATGTGCTGTATGGGGAATAAAAAATAAGTATGAAATATTTTAAATAGCAAAATACAATAACTAGATATATTCTGGTGATCAGTTTGAAATTTACTAAAAATAGAAAAAACACTACGTTGTGTATGAGGATCAAAAACTGTTTATATATTTAAGTACACTTCAAAAACAAACATATTTTTGAAAAAAATTAGATTTCTAGTTAACAGAGGCAGGGGATGGGAAAAGAGGATTTGATTAATACACTCAAAACTACAAACCGCCAGCCGTAAAATAAATGTGTACTAGGGATGCCCCATAGTAACATGAAAATTACAATTAATACTGCTTTATGTTATATATGAATGTTGTTAAGGGAGTAGACCCTAAGTTTTCTCATCACAACCAAAAGACAAGTTGTATCTCTTTAATATTGTATTTAACTGAGATAATGAATTCTCCGTAAAGTTGCTATGATACTTATTTCATGATACTTGTAAATCAAATCACTATCCTGTACACCTAAACTTACACAGTATTCTACACCAATTATATCTCAATAGAAGCGGAAGGATAAATGGAAATCAATATTCACATATTACCATGTCATTTCTCATGATTGTTTCTGCAGCAAGTAAACTTGAGTCATGATATACTTATCCTAGGTAAAAATACTAATAAATAAGTGATTCTAATAATACATGAAGATACTAATAAATTAGTGTTTTACCATGCCTTTATTTTCTTCATGTTAACAGACCACTGCTTCTGCAGGCATCAAAATTTCTCAATATACATTCATCTGATATTAGGGAATGGATACAAATTTGAAACTGGCTGCTCTTTCTGTGAGTGATAAAGTTCACTGTCTCTGACCAATGGTCTCATCTCCCCAATAGCATCTGTAAGAAATGAACATGTTAGGTTGCTAAAAATCTCATCATGGTAAAATCTCAGAACTCCTACAATTCTTAACTCTTTTGCAATGGGAATGTAATACTGACAAAGACTTGATTTTGGAAAACAATTTGGTGTTTTCTCATGGTTGTATTAGGGGATGTGAGGATAATCTCTGAGATCCACAACAAACATTCTTGCTCAAGTGCTGGGCACAGAAGTATAAAGGTTCTGCATTATTAGGACTGAAGACTGCTTTCAAAATGTTGACTACGCTCACTCTATTCCAGGTAGTACAAAAAATAAGGTTATTCAAATTTCTAGGTGAACAGGAATAAGTCAGTGGTTCAGTCCCTTTAAATTAGTCAAGGGGTGATCAAAGCCAAAATAAGTTGTGTCAACAATGAGAATTAGAAGAAAAAAGAAATTAGACATAAGCTTAAATTAAAAAGGAGACACTGTCCTGTGCTGGGCTCTGGGGACTGGAGAATGTATATGCCTCATTCCAATTCAAGGGTTCAGTTGATTGGCCCTAGCATCAGCTCGGAATTTAATGAACAGGTAACAATTAATATACTGGGAGAAACATAATATACCTCTCCCTGATCGGAAGAAAATCTGGTGGCTCAATGAAACTCTTAATTCACAGAGATTCTGCCAGTTGCAGAATAATAATTTACTGATGACTCAACTAAGACAAATTTAGTTACTGCTTAACAATCCATCTTCACACACACACACAGTGGTAGAGAGATTTGTAGTATTTAGTGGGAAGAGTTCTGTAGGCAGAGCTCAGAGAATAGTTTTCAAAGCATCAGCCAACTTTTGTACTTTTGCCAATAGTCGAGATTTTCCCAGGTAGAAAACTACAGTTGGACAAACAATATTCATCTTTAGGATTTCTAATTTTGAGAGTAAAGTGTAGTTTTTGACTTATTATAGAACCTTGTTCAGATGATCACATTAAGACCCACTGTCTGATAAGAGAGATGGAAAATAGCTGCTGAAACAGCCCATCTGAACCACAGACTGCTAATGCAAGCAACAACGTAGCCACCATCAGAGTTGTGCTGACAAACTTAACAGCTTGATGTTTCTGTTGTAGGAAAAACCACTGCTGTCCAGACAAAACTCTCCTGCTTCAAGTGGCCTCTTTTCTTCTCTTGGTAAAGGACATATTGGTGGGATTTTGCAAGATCTTACCCTGGCCCATTTGCCCTTTCTCCACATTATCAAAGGCTTTCTTTACAACTGGTGACATATTTTCAGGAATCAATGTTGTCATTCCAGTCTTATCAGCTGACACTTTCTGCATGATTATGAGCAGAAACCTTAGACACTCTGACGTTGCCTACAATTTTTCCATCACTTCAGGGCATTTCACATTCTGAAAATGCTTCACCTTTTGTTTTAAATTAATGGGAAATAGTCAAAGTCTTCCATGAATATTTTATATTTCCTAATATCTGCAGAAAATTGGTACTCATGCATTTGGACAAATTTTTAATTCCACCACCCTCACCTACTTCTAGTCCACACATTTTAGATTGCAATTTTGTTACTGAATACGATCACCCCAACCAAGGTCCTAGTACCTCTTAGATTCTTCCTGCGTGAAGGTTAGAAAGGCACAAGTTATGGGGGGGTGCATAAACCTACATTAAATATTTGCAATATCACTGTCTCTTCTGGACAAATCTCTGATTCTAAGAAGTAAATTAATTAGAATGCAGTATAATTATTAGTATGGGTAAGAGAATCAAATATTTTGGGTTGGGTGGGTGATGAAGAGACAGGAAATAATGAAGAAAATGAGAATGGAATGCTTTAGGCCTCTGGAGGCATGAATGGATAAGAAAATAATACTTTGTCTCCTGTATCTACCTCCAATTACTGTCTTGAGTGACTAGTCCTTGGGCTATGAAAAGAGCTAGTTTGTGGTGAAGAATAAAGACCAAAACGAAATAGTTTGAATACCATGAGAGTTTTGTTGTTTCAGGAAAGTAGATTTTGCTTAAAGTCAACATGTATTTTTCATTCACTAAATTCTAATATGCATCTTGTGGCATGTGCTGTGTTTACTGTGCTGGTATCCAAGTTAGACAAGGAAAGGGGGACAGACAGAAAACATCTGAAGGAGGTAGTTTCTGAACTGAGACTGGGAAAGTCTAAGTAGGTAAAAGGAGGACACCCAAAGCCCAAGGATGAGCTGGAGCAAAGTGGTGAGGTTCCAGCTAACATAGTTGACAAGCATTTGCCTGGATGTATCTCAAGATACAGTGAATCATATAGATATGCCAAGGTAGGCAGAGTCCAGATTTATAAAGAAATTAGTAAACAAAGTTGAGTTTGTTTGCTTAGATTTGAAAAGGCATTAAGTGCCACCCTGAGGAAGTTAGCTTGTCTTTGGCTGGAAAATAAATGCAAGATAAATTATCAAAAAGAAAATATAGTGTAGAATCTTGAGGGGAGGAAATGAAAGCACCAATTGGAATGCTTTGAGAACAACACAAAGAAGACCATAGATAAAATTACTTCATAAATTCTACCAAATGCTGATTGTGCCATCTGAGACTATATCATGTGACCTTTATGATTCCAGGGATGACATAATAAAGACCATGATCCCTGGGCCGGGTCCTGCATTTATCTTCTGTTGTAACACATCCTAACTTAACACTTTTCATACTTTCCAGGATGAACCAGAAACCACTTAGAACTTTTCCCTCTCTCCATGTTTTAGTCTTTTTCCAAATTCTTGCATTTTCTCTTCTTCCTTACAAGAAAATATTTAAATTAACTCCCATATTTTTCCATCAAATGTTCATATCAATCAAATATCTCATTTTTTCTTAGAATAGTAACATAGTCTCCCATTTAAAACTTAACACTATTTAAAAAAATAAGGTAAATACAGGTACACATCTATGTTTATTGTTCAAATAAGAAAATTGCAGATATTTGTTGACACTTGCCAACCTCACTTTTAATCTTTGTTATCCTGCATAATCTGGTAGTCCGCTGGTAGATCAGTTGTGATTAGGATGACGTTCATATATTGAAGGTGTCTGATGAATTGTCCTTGAAAGAGAGGTAGCTGATGTATCAGCTATCACTGTCACTGGAAACCGTGGGTTTCTCCCTGGTTGAAGTTTAGAAAAACTCCCTTCATTGGCAGATATGTTATGATATATATTTGGAAAACTAGAATGCTCCAACATCTGTCCAATATAATTCCTCTGTATAGGAGATAAAATGCTGTACTGAGAAGTAGAATTTGTAGTTGTAATGAAGTTCACAACACGGCCATTTGCTTCAGTGTAGCTGCTTTGAGAGTGCCTGTGGGCAGTGTTCAACTCATTTAAAATAGAACATTGATCCACTGCAATTTGTTCTGAGGGTCTAACTGACATTGATGATGGAGGAGAAAAATCACCTCTTATCGAGGTATTTGTATCACCAACTATGTGGCTAGAAGAGGGCTCCCTTATTAGAGGCATGTTTAAATTTGCAGAAGGTAAAAATGAACTTTCTCCACTAGTGTCAGCCACAAAACCAGAATTATGATTATCCATATTACCCCCTGCTTTATAGTGCTTCTTGTTGAAATCTTCAGCCAATGAAGACACCAGAGAGGCATTTTTAATCCCAACTCTTCTTTTTATTCTCACTAAAATCTGGGGACAGCCTCGTTTAAAATTTGGATGATGATAGAACTGCAGCTACAACCAAAGTAGAAAGATTTTAGTAAGAATTTTAACCAAAAGACAACACTACAATAAGCATAACATATAAAACCTCAGATTTCACGTTTACTATCCAAAGGTAATATCATCAAAATATGAATATTGCTGACATTTTGAAGTTCCTTATTTGGAAAATACACATTTAAATAGTACAGTCATCAAATTTAAGAAGTTAGAATTTGCAGTAACGGTGAATGCCACTTTTGAAAAGCAGCTTTAATACCTTTATTTAGATTTCTGCTTAGATTCATAGTTGCCAGCAAAGTTTCTTATAATATGAATACATAAGGCACTGTCATCATTTTTTAGAAAAATTAAGCATTTTAGCCTTAGTAGTTTTATACAATTTTCAAATTTAGCTTTACATTTATATTACCATAGATTGATGCACAAAATAAAATTTTATATATACGTTACCAAGTGGTAACTAAAGTTTCTGAATACTTTGCTTAAAACAGAGACTTCCTTTTCTTCTGTCAGAAAGACAGCTAGACAAGCAGATCTTTAAATATTCTGTCGTACTTTACTAAACCCATAATGGTTAAGCTGTCTAACTTAACTTTTCATATTTCCAGTTTCAAATATTCTGAAAGGGGCATTTCTTAAAAAAACTTCCTTCTTAAAGACATCTTCACCAATCACTATGGAAGTTCCATTATCATCCCACCAGATGGATTTAAATTGGTCACTCCCAGCCATTTTCCAGAGTTTTCTGGGAAATGTCAGGGAACGAAAATAATTATCTTCATCTGGTTCAGGGACAACGTGTGTAACATGGCCTTTTTATCAAGGATTCTTCAGACAAATTCTGAGAAGCATTTTCTTCAATCATAGACCTCACGTCCAAGTCCCCAGAGATTGATCACAAAATAGAGATCTACCTGATTTTCCTGAAGCAGTTGGTCCATCTTTACATGACACATCTTGAATTTCTGAAGAAACATATGCCAATTCATATAACTTTTTCTGCAGCTACTTTTCTAATCTGCATGATTTTGAGCACTGCAGCTTCAAATACTGCTTTGGCAGGCCTGAACAAATAAAGTGCTAGGCAACCACAATGGTTCTCAACCTGAGTAGCTGTGACATCACAAAACGACTGGTATCCTATCAACTCAAGTGTAACTTTCAGCCAGTGTTTACTTCTCATTCATTCAGTTAAAATGAAACATATAGAATGCTTATTTTTATACTGTGATCTGCAAATATTATCCCCACAAAAGCTTTTTAAACTATTAAATATTTGAGTCTTTTAATTAAAAACAATGTCCATAGTTTTGAACACAAATTTATGACAGATTTGTGATCAGAGTATAAATAATGCAGAAAATATATAAAATAATTTTAAAGTTTTGGAATTTAAAGTGAAATTTGTGTAAAACCTGTACAGAAAATGTATAACAATTTCATCATCATTTGTAATTAAAGTGAAAAATAATTTGATTTGGGAATGGAAGTATGTATTTATCTGTGTACTTTAGAATAAGTAGCTCTATATTCAAAACATGAGAAGAATAAATATCAGTTTATTTGTTATGTTTATATATAAATTTTTAATATTTATGAAATAAAATTAGATTAAAATAATCAATCAAATTTAAGAAATCCCAAAGCGGAATTATTGTTTAAAATTGAAATTCAGTGCTATAATTGAAACAAATGTAATTTAATATTCTACTTTAAAATTGCAAAAGAAACAAGCTTATTGAATATTTACAAATGTTTATTTTTGCCATTCTTTCACTCAGAGGTTTATCGTTCCCTAGAAGTAATAAAATATCTTGTCATCTTTATAATCCATGCACTTGTGGCTTTTCTTAAATGTTCCAAAATGATGTTGATAAATGGACTTGTGCACAAGATCCTGGGTTCAATAAGCATTACCTCCATTAAGGGGCAAACAAACAAACAATCAAAAAACAAAGATATAACTGCATATGAAGGCTGGGTTGGAAAAGACCAGGTAATACATTTTAGGAAGCAATATTTTTCTCAGTCTTGAAACAGTTGGCATTGTTAGTATAATACGGCATTTTATGGCAAGTGTCTTGTTCACTAATTATAAATAATAGCTATATTCTGTGTCAGTAATCTGTAGTAAATCCAGTTCTACCAAAAGTTATATTCTTTATTTAGAAATAAATTCCATTAAACAGAGGCCAAATTCAAAATGAAAGATAAAATTTTTTAAACAAATAAATGTACCCTCAAGCTACAATGTAAATTTTTCCTTCAATATCTGTAAGTTCCATTCTAAGTAAATATTAGCAACCTGAATCCATGGCACATTATAAGTATTATAAACTGTAGTTTTGTTGGATTTAGTCCTGATTCATAAATATTATTTAACATTCACAAATGAATATATGTGATACCATCCCATTAAAAAAAAGAATTCAAAAAAACCTCAAAATATTTAGGAAAATTATTGACTGGTCTGATCTTAACATTTTTATAAAAATATTCTTAAATTCACTCTAGATGAATGTAACTAAGCATAATAAAAGCCATATATTAAAAACCCATTATTTACTTCAATTTCAATGTTAACATACAGGAAAGTTTTCCTCTCGTCCAGTAATAAGTTAAAGATGCTCATTTTCAGAAGTCCTTAATTACACTACTAGAAGTCCTAACCAGAACATCTAGTCAAGAAATAATATAAAATTCATCAAACTTGTAATAAATCAGTGAAGGTTTTACAGATGACATAATTATGCCTAGATAGAAAACTCCATAGACCCCTTCAGTGACTGTTTGAAATAATGAACAAATTTAGCAAACTTGCAGAATATAAAATCAACACACAAATATCTGTTGCATTTTTCTATAGTAACAACACATTATCAGAAAGAGAATTTAGCAAAACAATTGTGTGTAAATTTATACCAAAAAGAATAAAATAGGAATAAATTTGATAAGTGAAATAAAATTTCTAAACATAGATCTATATATTACAGGTGCAAAAAATATAAGTAAACAAAATAAATAGAAAGATATTCTGTGCTCATGGATTGTATACAATGTGAGGAAATATTTTAATCTATCTTTTACATGTTCAGTCTCCCCAGCAGTAATTATTGAGGAGAATGTCTTTTCTTAATTTTATACTCTTACTTCCTTTTTCATGGGTTGATTGATCATAGGTGTGAGAGATTATATCTGGTTGCTCTATCTATTCACCAACTGGTGTTGGGAAAACTAGATAGCAGCATCAGAGCAATGGATTTAGAACACTCCTTCACTCCATACACAAGAATAAACTCAAAATGACTTCAACAATTATATGTAAGTCAAGGCACAGTAAATCTCCTAGAAGGAAACATGCACAAAACACTCTGAGATATATCGCAGCAATGATCTCCTAGAACAGACTACCCAGGTAATGGATGTAAGATCAAAATTAGTGAATAGGACCTAATTAAATATATAAGCTTTTTGACAACAAAGGGAACCATAAACAAAGCAAAATTACAACCGACAGGATAAAGAAAATATTTAGAAGTGATGCAACTGACATAGGCTAAATTTCCAAAATATAAAGAATTCATACAACCTAATAATAATACTTAAAAAAAACAAGAAGCCAATCCGTAAATGGGCAGAAGTCCTAAACAAGCAATTCTCCATTAGAGACATACAAATGACACACAGATATATGAAAAAAGTATTGCTCGCTATCATTATCAGAGAAGGGCAATTCAAAACTATAATGAAGTATCACCTCACGATAGTCACAATGGCCATCATCCAAAGTCCAGAGACAATAAATGCTGGGGAAGCTGTGGAGAAAGGGAACCCTCCTACAGTGTCAGTAGGAATGTAGTTTGGTGCAGTCACTGTGGAAAACAGGATGAGGATTCCTCAAAAGAATAAAAATAGAATTAACATAAGATCCAGCAATCCCACTTCTGGGTATATATCAAAGAGAACCCTAATTCAAAATGTCACCTGCACCCCAAATTTCTTAGCAGTGCTATATACAATAGCCATGATATGGAAGCAACGTTATTGTCCATCAACAGATAACAGTATACAGAATTTATGCCATATGTGCACAATGGAATAATATTCTGCCATAAAAAATGATAATACAATGACATTTGCAGCAAAATGGATGTCCCCATATTGTGTCATTCTAATTGAAGTAAGCCAGAAAGAGAAAGAAAAATAATACATGACATGATATATGTAGAACCTTAAAAAAAAATTTGGATGAGAACACTATGATTTCATCTATAAAACTGAAACACACTAACAGATCTACTTAATAATCTTATGGTTACTGCTAAAAGGGGCTTGGAGAGGATATATTTGGGAGTTGTAGAGTTATAAATGTTATCCACTATATATAAAAATAGATGTTTTCAAAATTTCATTTGTATCACACAGGGCAGTATGTTAAATATTGTGAAGTTAAGTTTAATAAGCACACAAATATATGCATGAAGTGGGACACATTGCTAAACACCACAGATTGACACATTGTAAATGGCAGTACTTCAATGATAAGTAAATGAATAAATACGTAAATAATTAAGTAAATAAATAAATAAATAAATAAATAGTATTTAATAATAAAAGAAATACAAAGATTCACAGTACTTAACTTTACACATCAAGAATCTAGGAGAAAACAGAATGAAGAAGAAAATTGAATGAATGAGAGTAAGGCAAATAAGAAGGGAAACAATTTAAAAGATAAAAAAAAACGAAGCCCGTTTATTTTAAACATAAATTGGAACAACATTTAGGTTGGCTAAGAAAATAAAAACTCAAATAAAATTAGACATGAAAGAGAAGATATTACAACTGATGTTATAGAGATGCATAGCATCATAAGAAATTACCAATACCCAACAATTTGGAATGACCTAGAACTAAAGACAAATTCCCAGAAATATATGTCTTCACATACTGAATCAAGAAGAAATTAGAAAGTTAAATAGAGCACAAATGTTTATGAGTATATTAGTAATCCATACCTCCCAAGCCAGAAAATATTTACAAGATGAATTTGCTGGTGAAATCTGTGATATATTTGAAGAACCTTTCTCACCAATACTTCCCCAAACCATCTAAGAATTTGAAGGGGGTGAAAGAATCCAAACTTGTTTTATGATTCCAGCTTTATTTGCATAACAATGCTAGAAAGGACATTATATGCAAAATATAGATTATTATCCCTGATGTACATATGTGCCAAAATTCTCAACAAAACAGAAGGAAAATGAATTCAACAACACATTTAACTTATCATACACATACATGATTTAAGGGATTTATCCCTGGGTTTAAGGATACTTCAAAATATTCAAATCAATAAAGGTGACATGCCTCACTAATAGAATGAGAAATAAAACTCACATAACCATCTCAATAGGTGTGGAAAGAGCATTGTATTAATGCAACATCCTTTTAAGATACTCCCAACAAATTAAATTAACCCTTTCAGTGGCACGGTATAATATACACACAAACACTTTGTGGAGAGAAGCGAAGCAGTTCTGTGTTTATTGATTCTAAGAAAAAGGGTTTATATAGGACATGCACAATGCTTCACATATCATCTAAGTTTTAACAATGATAATAATCTTAAGCTATTTATGTCCCCATACTCCTGCAGTAAGCACAGGATGTTAAATGATAAAGGATTGTTTTAAAGTTCACCACGGATCTTCATTAAGTAGGCCATCTCTTATCCAGGCAGCTGTGCCTGTCTTAGATTGTCCTCCTCTGAAGATCTTACCCAGCATAGGCTCTCCAGCCATCCATACTGGATACATTGATTATGCCATTTCTTATCCAGCCTGGATATGAGACATTCCTCACTACTTGTTTATCAGTTCAGCCCATGGGCTTATACTCTAGAGCCTTCAGACAGGGGCCTACAAACACAATATTCCTTGACAGAAAAATGAATGAAGAAAATTGATGTATATATGCAATGGAATCAACACTTTGCATTCCTATCAAGAGTTTCCACGGCGTTCCCTTTTCTCCTCAATCTCACCAACATATATTTCTTTTCTTTTTGATGAGAGCCTTCTGAGAACTGTGAGGTCTTGTCTCATTTTTGGCTTATGACTTTCCTAATAATTTATAACTCTGAACACATTATCATGTGTCATATAGCCAAGTGTATGCTTTCTACAGAAAATTGATTCAGATCAATCTATTCAGTTCCTATGGACTTTTTTTTAATTGTATTGTTTGGTCTTTTTTGTTGTGGTTGTGTATGACTTTGCCATATATTTTGGATATTAACACTTGATTGTAAAATATCACTTGCAAATATATTCTCCCATTGTGTTGGTTGACTTTTTATTTTATTGATCATTTCTTCTGCAGTGTAAATCTGTTTAGACTGATACAATCATCTTTTGTTAGTTTTGCTTCTGCTTCCCTTGCCAGTGAGAAGAATCAAATGAAGTCAAGTGTACTTCTTATGTTTTACCCTAGTATTCTTTGTTTTCAGGTTTTATTTTTTATATGCCCAGGAGTGGGTTTGCTGGGTCAAATGATAGATCTATCTTTATTATTTAAAGGAAATTCCATACTGTTTCCAAAGTGGTTGCAACAATTTTCATTCCCATCAACAGCGTTGGAGAGTCCCTTTTTCTCTACAACCTCCAAAGTCTTTATTATTTGTAGACATTTTGATGAAAACCCTTCTCAATAGTGTGAGATAAAACATTTTATTTTTGTCTTGCCTTTCTATAATGATTAGCAATGTGAGCATGCTTTTATATTCCTGTTTATCATCTGTGTGTCTTTTTTAGAGAATTGTCTTCTGCTCATTTTCTGGTTGAGTTGTTTGTAGATTTTTGAAATGGAGTTGTATGAACGATTTGTGTATTTCAGAAATTAGCCTTTTGTTGATTGCACGGTTTCCTTATGTTTTCTCCCATTTGGATGTTCATCTTTTCATTCTGATTATTTTGCTGTGTAGAAGCTTTTAAGTTTAATTAGGACCTATTTGATTATTTTGCTTTTATTGTTTTCAGCTTGGGAGAGTGACATAGGAAAATTTTTCTACAATTTATCTATTGTTTTGCCTATGTTAGTTTCCAGGGGTTTTATTGTGTTATGTATTAGATTCAGATATTTAAAATATTTTGAGTTTATATTTGTACAGTGTGAGAGAGTATTCTAATTTCATTGATTTACATGCAGATATCTAGCTTTCTCAACATCACTTGCTGAAGGTTGTCTTTTAGGCATTGTATATTTTTGTTTCCTTTGTCATAGTTTATTTGACCATAGGTGTGATGTTTTATTTCTGCCTCTGCATTCTGTTCCAGTGATAAAGATGTTTGTTTTCCAGTATTGTGCTGTTTTGATTACTGTAATTTTGTATTATAGTCTGAGATCTGGGAGGGTTATGGGTTATGCCTCCAACATTGTTCTTTTACCTGATTGTTTCTTTTGCAGTTCTAGTTCTTTTGCTGTTCCATACAAATCATAGGACTGTTTTTATTTCTGTGGAAAATATGATGTAGTTCGATCTGAATCACTTTATATCTGTAGACATATTTTGTAGTATGTATAGTTTAACAATATTAATTGCTCTAAACTAAGACCTTGAGATTTCTTTCCATTTCTTTGCATCATCTTCAAATTTATTTATCAGTGTCCTTTTGATTTTATTATCTTTGTTTTTTCCTAGGTTTTTCATTTTTTGATCTGATTTCATATGGATTTTTTAAAATTATGGAATATTTCATTTTTAGTGTAAAGAAATGTGACAGTTTTTGTTTATTAATCATGAATCAGGCAACTTTGTTAAATGCCTTTATTAGTTTTAGTTGTTCTGGTGTGGAGAATATTTAGCGTTCTCTATATAGATTATTATCTCAATCTAAATTAATAACAGATTTACTTCATTCAATCCAACTTGAATAAATTTTTTTCTATTCCGATTGCTGTTGCTAGGACATCCCATACTGTGTTTAATAGAAATGGTGAGAGTGGGTACCCTTGTCGTATTCCTTAATTTGGCTTTCAGTTTTTAACTTTTGCATATTATGTTGTATATATTTCTGTAATAAATGACTTTAGATATTTTGAGATATATTTCCAGAATCTTTCTTTGGTAAGAGGTTTCTATTGTTGTTGTTGCTGTTGTTGTTCTTGTGTTGTTGTTGTCACTGTTCTAATTAATAAATGTTGAATTATGTGAAATGCTTTTGATGGGTTTATTGGGATAACCACGTCGTTTTCTCTTTTACCTTTGTTAATGTGGTTTATCAAACTGATTGATTTGTGTATGTTGAACCTCTCTTGTGACCCTGCAAATAATCCAAGTTGATCATGGTGTATGATTCATTTTTGGTTTTGCTGGGTTTAGTTTGCTAATAATATTTTGTAGAATATTTGCATTTAAATCAATCAAATATATTTGCTAGAAGTTGTCTTTGCCCATACTTTGTTTTTGACTTTGCTATCAGTGTGATGAAATCTTTATAGAATTAATTTGAGAGTTTCCCACACCTTCACAATTTTTGAATAGTCTGAAGAGTATAAGTTCTGCTTTGCATTTTTGTACATTGCTCCACGGGAGCTGTTTATATCTGCACTTCTATTCAAAAATTTTTTTAAATGCAGATTCTATCTTTCTTCTAGAAACAGTTTGTTCAAATTATTTGTTTCTCCTTATATCTGCCTCTTTCTAGACATTTGTCTATTTCTTCTAATTTGTCCATTTTATTGGCAAATATGTGTTAACAAAATGAACATTTTTTTGTATAACTGAGGTAACAATTGTTATTTCTCTTATTTATTTCTGACTTTATTTCTTTGAAGCATCTCTCTTTCCTTCATGATGCACCTGGCTAGAGGTTTTCTGATTTTGCTTATCTTAAAAATAAAACATAAAACAAAATCTTCTGTTTTACTACAGTTTTGAAGAATTATTTTTCCTCTATAATTTATATTTGCACCTGTAATATTTAGGATCATGTTTTTTTCTTTTTTTTTACTTTTTTTATTGGTTAACAGTCATTTTACAAAGTTGTCTCCAATTCCATCGTAGAGCACAAATTTTCAGTTAAAATGAACTTATATACATTTGTTGTCTCATTTTTTCTTCTGTGAGCTGCCGTCAGATCTTTTATACATTTCCCTGTCCTGTACAGTACAATCCTGTTTATCTATTCTACAATTTTGACCTCCCAGTCTATCTCTCCCCGCCCTCTGCCCCCTTGGCAACCAAAATATTGTATTCTATGTCTGTGAGTCTATTTCTGTTTTGAAATTGTGCTGTTTGTTTTTGTTTCATTTTGTTTTTACATTCCAATAATGAGCCATCTCATATGGTATTTTTCTTTCTCTTTCTGGCTTACTTCACTTAGACTGATTTTCTCCTGGACCATCCATGTTGCTGAAAATTGCGTTAGGTTGTTGTTTTATATGGCTGACTAGTATTCATTTGTATAAATGTTCAACATCTTTTTCCAGTCAAATGTCGCTGTACATTTAGTCTGTTTCCATGTCTTGGCTATTGCAAATAGTGCTGGCTATGAACATTGGGGTTCAAGTGTCGTCTTGAAATAGGGTTCCTTCTGGATTTAAGCCCAGGAGCGGGATTCCTGTGTCATATGGAAAGTCTATTCCTAGGCTTTTGTAGAATCTCCATTCTGTTTTCCACAGTGGCTGTCCCAAACTGCATTGCCACCAGCAGTGAAGGACGGTTCCCTTTTCTCCACAGCCTCTCCAGCATTTGTCATTTGTGGATTTTTGAATGATGGCCATTCTGTCTAGTGTAAGTTGAAAGCTCACTGTAGTTTTGATTTGTATTTCTCTGATAATCAGTGATACTGAGCATTTCCTGATGTGCCTTTTGAACATTTGTATGTCTTCCTTGGAGAATCGTTTGTTTAGGTTTTCTGCCCATTTTTGGATGGCGTTGTTTTTTTTTTCTTTTACAGTAGGATGAGCTGCTTATATACTCTGAAGATTAAGCCTTTGTCGGTTTCATATGCAAACTATTTTCCCATTCCATAGGTTGTCTTTTGTTTTACTTCTGGTTTCTGTACTGTGCAGAAGCTTGTAAGTTTCATTAGGTCTCATTTGTTTATTCTTGTTTTTATTTCTTCTACAAGAAGATTTTCGAGACGTATGTCGGAAAACGTTTTGCCTATGTTTTTCTCAAGGAGGTTTTTTATACCTTGTCTTATGTTTAAGTCTTTGATCCATTCTGATTTTATTTTTGTGTATGGTGTTCTAGCTTCATTGGGAGTGTTCTAGCTTCATTGATTAACATGCTGCTGTCCAGTTTTCCCAACAACATTTTCTGAATGGACTGTCTCAATTCCATTGTATTTTCTCGCATCCTATGTTGAAGATTAAATGACCAAAAGTTTGTGGGTTCATTTGTGGGTTCTCTATTCTGTTCCATTGGCCTATATGTCTGTTTTCCTACAGAAACATTGCTGTCATGTTGACTATACCTCTATAGTATTATCTGAATCATTAGCGTAAAGATATGCCAGATTTTTGAACCTAAATCTTGTAACCTGCTACCTTTGTGAATTCTTCGATCAGCTGCAGTAGTTTTTATCTGGATCTTGTAGGGTTTTCTATATATAGTAACATATTATCTGCATATAGTGAGACTTTTACCTCTTCCTTGCGAATTTGCGTCCCTTTTAATTGTCTCTCTTGTTTGGTTGCTGTGGCTAGGACTTCCAAGATTATATTGTGTTAGAGTGGTGATAGTGTGCACCCTTGCCTTGCCCCAGATTTTAGTTGGAAAATTTTGACTTTCTCACCATTGTATTCTATGTTGGATGTAAGTTTGTTTTCTATAGCTTTCATGATTCTGAAATATGTTCCTTCTATGCCCACTTTGGTGAGATTTTTTTTTATCATACTTGCGTGTTGAATTTTATCAAATGGTTTTGCTGCATCTATTGAGATGGTCATGTGGTTTTGGTTCTTTCTCTTGTTGATGTGCTGCATTTCACTGATTGATTTGTGTATGTTGAACCACCCCTGTGTCCCTGGCATTATCCCCAGTTGATCATGATGTATAATCTTTTATCTGTGTTGTTGTATTCTATTTGCTACTATTTTGGTGAGGATTTTGGTGCCTGTGTTCATAAGTGATATTGGCCTATAATCCTCTTTTTTGGTAGTGTGTTTGCCTGGTTGTGGTATCAGGGAGATTGTGGCTTCATAGAATGACTTTGGGAATATTCCTTCCTTTTCAATCTTCTGGAAGAGTTTGAGAAGGACTGATATGAGTTTTTCTTTATATGTTTTGTAAAATTCCTCAGTGAATCTGTGCGATCCTGGATTGCTATTTGTAGGGAGGTTTTACATTACTATTTTGATTTCATTTCTAGTGCTCTGCTTGTTCAAGGGTTCAGTTTCTTCTTGTTTCAGTCTTGGTGGGCAGTATGTTTCCAGAAACTTTCCCATCTCCTCTAGGTTATACAGTTTTTTCAATACATTTTTCATTATATTTTCAAATGATATTCTGTATTTCTTTTTTATTTGTTGTTATTTCTCCGTTCTCCTTCCTTATTTTGCTAATTTTTGCTCTCTCTCTTTTCTTTTATTGGAGTTTTGACAGATGTTGGTTGATTTTACTTATTTTTTCAAAAAACTAGTTTTTGCATTCATTGCGTATTCCCTACGGTGATTTTAATCTCTATTTTACTTATTTCTTCCCCAATATTTATGATTTCCTTCCTTCTGCTGCCTTTTGGGGTTTTTTGTTCTTCTTTTTCTAGTGCATTCTGCTGGTGGGTTAAATTGTTTATTTGTGATTGTTCTTTTTTGAGGAAGGCCTGTATCACTATAAACACCCCTCTCAACACTGCTTTTGCTGTGTCCCCTAAATGTTGTGTGGTTTTGCTTTCATTTTCTTTAATCTCAAGGTACTTTTTCATTTCAGCTTTTATTTCTTCATTGAACCATTGGTTTTATAATAAAATATTGTTTAATCTCCATGTTTTCCTTTTGTTATCATTTGTTTCTCTGTTGTTGATTTATAGCTACATGGCATTGTGTTTGGTAAAGATGGTTGAGGTAATTACTATCTTCTTAAAATTGCTGAAGTTTCTTTTGTGCCCAAGTACATCATGAATCCTGGAAAATATTCCACGTGAACTTCAAAAGAATGTTTATCCTATTTTGGGGGGTGCAATGCTCTGAAGATATGCACCAAGTTTATTATTTTTATTGTATTATTTAACTTTTCTGTTGCCTAATTTATTTTCTGTCTCGATGATCTGTCCAGTGATGTTAATGCAGTGTTGAAATCTCCAAATATAAATCCCCCTTTATATCAGTTAGTAATTATTTTATGTACTGAGGTGCTCCTGTATTTGGTGCGTATGTATTAACGAGTGTGCTATCCTCATATTTTATCACTCCTTCAGTCACTATATAATGTCCTTCTTTATCTTACTTTATGGCCTTTGTGTTAAAGACTATTTTGTCTGCAATCAGTACTGCAACACCTGCTTTTTTGGCTTTTCCATTTGTTTGGAATATCCTTTTCCATCCTTTCACTCTCAATCTATTTGTGTGCTTCTCTCTGAAGTGGGTCTCTTGTATGCAGCATATTGAAAGTTCTTGCTTTATTATCCAGCATGCAACTCTATGAATTTCGACTGGAGCATTTAGTCCTTTAACATTTACATTATTTGATGATAGGTTTGAGTTTATTGCCATTTTAACCTTAATTTCCATTTAATTTAGTATTTCCTCTTTGTTCCTTTCATCTTCCTTTTATGGTTTTGTAATTTTCCTTTGTATTATCATGAATTTTATTCAGTTTTAGTGACTCCCTGGTAAGTTTTTGTCTTCTTGTCACCCTTTTTTATGTCTTATAGACCTTTATTATAACTGCTTTTATTAAAATGATAGTAACCGAGAACTAAAATTTTGAAAGGAAAGACCAAAAAAAAAATTCTCTATTTTCCTGCCACACTCTCCCACTCTCAATGATTTGTATGTCTTGTTTAAAAATTTTGTGTTTATTTTGTTTGTAATTCATGAATTATCACCTTTCCAGCTGTGAGCTTCACATTTCTGTAGCATCCTGCTTCTTTTCTTTACAGGGAACACATTTCAATATTTCTGTTAGCAATGGTCTAGAGTTGTTAAACTCTTGAATCTTTTTCTTGTCTGTGAAATTATTAATGTCTCTTTCTACCATAAAGGGTAGACTTGCTGGTCAAAGTATCCTACAGTATATCATTTTTTTCATTCAGTACTTTGAATATATCTTGCCACTCCCTTCTGACCTGTAGTATTTCTGTAGTGAAATCAGCTGGGAACCTTATGGTGATTCCATTGTAACTCACTCTTTGCTCTACTCTTATTACTTTAGGATCATTTCTTTATCCCTGACTCTGGCCATCATAATTATATGTCTTTGTATGGGTGTATTTGGGTTCTTCTTGTTTGGAACACACTGAACGTCCTGTACTTGTATATCTGATTCCTTCTTTAAGTTTGGGAAGTTCTCAGTCATGAATTCTTCAAACATCTTTTCAATCCCCTTTGATCTTTCCTCCCTTTCTGGGGCTTCTATCAAGCCAAGATTGGCATGCTTTCTATTATCCCATAAGTCCCTTATGCTTTTTTCATTTGTTTCTCATTGTTTCTCTTGTAGCTCTTCTGATTGGGTGCTTTCTATTGTACTGTCTTCTAAGTCACTAATTCATTTCTCTGTGTTATCTAGTCAGAATTGCGATGCCTTTAGATCATTCCTCATCTCAGTTAATGTGTTTACCTATTATTCTCTGCTCTTCTGTATATCTTCCATTTCATTTTTGACATATTTTATATCTCTAAACACTATCTCTTTTATTTCCTTCAGTACTTTGATCACTCCTTTTTTGAAATCTAGATCTATTTGGATATCATTGTCTATTTCACTGATCATTCTTTCAGGGGATTTCTCTTGTTGTTTTAATTGGGAATGGTTTCTCTGCTTCTTCAGCTTGCTCCTCCCTCTCTGGCATTTTGGTTTTTGGAGTTTCAGTTATCTACTCTGGTCATAAAGGAGTTTATCTACCTAATGCCTATGTAGCAGTACAACTTACAAAAGAGAAAAGAGAGAGAGAGAGAAAGAACTATAAGAAGGGAGAAATAAAGGTTTGAAGACATTGTATAATGAGTAATATTAAAGCAAGTTGAAACAGAGTTTTGAAAAATAATAATAATAAAATATTTTCAAAAATTTCAAAGGGATTAAAGTGGGGGTATATATAATTGCAGATGATGTAGAAGTTAGGAGGGTAATTGAAAATGGAACTGGAAAAACAGATTAAAACAAGGGGGTGGTCAGTGTCCTCCTGGAGACTCTGTACTTTTAATGTGAAATCTTTCTGTATTCATCCTGATTTGGAAGCTCATCTTGCTCTTTCCAGAGGCCCTCCATTGGAGACCTTATCTGTGCTGCTCCCAGGGCATGTCGGTAAGCAGTTCGCTCCTACACCCAACACTGGGTCAGGTGCAGCTCTCTTTTCTCTGGGCTGGCTTGTCACTGTCCTGCACGATGCTGCAGTCAGATGTTGCAGACTGACCAGGCAGGATTGGGCATCATGTCCTCTAAACACCATGGCCAGGGGCTGCATTCCAGCCCAAAATATGTGGGCCACCATCCCCCTCAGTGGGCCAATCACTCAACTGCTCTGTGCCACTGTACGCTCTGCCTCGTTTATGCACACTGGAAGTGGGGTCAGGGAAGTATGAGGAACTGCCCTGTCCCTGGTAGGAGCCAAAATCCAACTCCTTATTTGTCTTGGCAGACAAGTTCCCTGAGGAACCATTACAGTAGGATCCTATCTGCCTCAGGATGTAGACAAGTCTCCGTGTGGCCCTTGAGGTTTCTAAGTCCTTAGGTGTAGATGCAGTTTTTGCCATGACTGCCACCTGAGTGCAAAGCACCAGAGGGTATGGTGGCTGTGTCTGAGCCCCAGCTCTCTTTACCTAGAAAATATGTGGATTTTCAGAGATGGGGAATGCACCCTTCCACCCACAGGGCACATCTGGGCTGTTGTTTTATGGAGGGCCCAGGTTGTTCTGCCCTGTGCACCCACAGCCATGTCACAAAGCCCACTCCATTTCCCTGGGATGCCGCATCGCAGCCATCCCCATCTACCAACCAGTTCGGGCAGCGTGGCCCTGCCCCCAGCTTCCAGGCTGCATCATTTGCTAGGATTCACAGGGATCCTCTGTGCCTGTTTAACTTAGTTCTGTCAGTCAACTTATACTTTGTACAGGTCCAAGCCTTGGAGGCTCATCCCCCTTCCTGCTGAACTCTCAGTTGGAGAGGGAAGACGCAGTGAATGAGCACCAGTCCATCTCTGCTGATCCCTCCCAGTGGTACCTGTCCCACTCTGTTTTGCCTTTTCTTGTTTCTTTCTTCCTCTTCTACTACCAGATTTTTCGCATCTTTATCTATTGAAGAGGACAATGTTCTGTCACAGTTCTGCAGGTTCTCTGGTTAGCTGAGTGTATCTGTGGATGTGAGTCTTTGTGCATTTGTGGGAAAGGGTGACCTACAAACATCCTTCTGGTCCAGCATCTTTGCCTCCACCCCAAAAATTCTCACTTTATGGTGGAAGATAAACATAGTCTTGAAATAAATGAATAAGTTATTCCATGGAAATGAAAAGAAAGTGCAGATTGTAATGCTCTACTCATACAAAATACGTTTTAAAATAAGGGCCAAAATGAAAGAAATATGAGATTGTATAAAGAAAAAGACATCAATTAAAAAAATTGGGAATTACACTCATTAAATTATATATGGCCCAAAACCATAGAGCTTAAGTATAAAAAGAAATTTTAGTAGAGATGAAAGAATTAATTCATTATAAAACAATAAGAGTAGATGAGTTTAACACCTCATTATTGTGATGATCAGATCATTCAGAAAGACTATCTGTAAGGAAACAGAGGTCTTAATAGCATATTAGATCATTTGAACCTAACTGAGCTATTGGACACTGCATCAGAAAAGCAGAACACATGAACTTTTCAAGTGTGCACAGGATGTTATGTAAGGAATTAACCACATATTATGTCATGAAATAAGTCTCAGGAACTTTAAGCAAATATAGATAATAGCAAGTATTTTTCCATACATAAAACTATGAAACTATGCATCAACTCTTGAAAGAAGAATAGGAAAAGCACAAACATGAGAGAAAACCACATCTTTTAAAAAAATACAATTAAACAAGGTCAATGATGAAATCAAAGAAGTAATAAAATCATACCTGGAGACAAATTACAAAGAAAACATAGCTTCATAAATGTATGGGATGCAACAAAGGCAAATCTACAAAGTAAGTTTTGAATAAATCAGGCCTTCTACAAGGAACAAGAGATACCTCATACAAAGGACCAAGCATAACACCCAAAATAACAAGAAATAAGAACAAACAAAACCCAAAGGCAGTAGAATGAGAAATCTTGAATGATTAGGTTGAAAATAAAATAAAATTTGAAAAATAAAATACAAATCATAAAATCAGCAGTTTTAATTTTCTTAAAATATTAACAAACAGAAAAGCATTTAGCCAGGCTTATAAAGAAATACAGAGACTAGACCCAAACAAAATAAGAAATGAAACAGTAGAAATAATATCTGATATTACAGAAATAGAAGAAAGATTATGAAAGCTCTATGAGCTGTTACATGATGACAAACTGGACGACCTAAAAGAAATGGATACATTTCTAAAAACGTACATCCTGTCAAGACTGAATATAGAGAAAACTGAGAACTTGAATAGAGCAATCAGTATAAGTTAAATAAAATGTATAATTTTAAAAACACCACTTGAATAAAATTCCTGGATTTCTTCACTAAAATCACTTTCCCCCCAAGTATTTTAAAATAGGAGGAAGGACTATTCCCAAAGTTATTCCATGAGGCCACCATTACCCTGATAACAAAACCAGTCAAAGACACTACCAAAAAAAAAAAATGAAAATGAAAATCCTATATCCTTGATGAATATATATTCAAAAATACTCGAAAAACTTCAACAAATTAATCCAGTAATATATAGAAAGGATTATACACAATGATCATTTGGATGCCTTCCAGAGTGACAAGGATGGTTCAACATACACAAGTCAAGCAGCATGACACATATCTAATAAAGGAAGGACAAAATTCACAAGACCATGAAAATACACAAAGAAAAAGCATTTGACAAAATTCAACATGCATTCATCATCAGAATTCTCATGAATGTGAGTACAATGGGAACATTTCACACCATACTAAAATCCATTTATAACAATTTATAATACTCAGGGGAAAGACTGAAAGCCTTCTGGGTAAATTCGGGAACAAGGCAAGGATACCTACTGTCACCACTTCTGTAAAATAGTAATAGAAGAAAGGAAAAGGAAAAGAAAAATAAGTAAAAGGAACACAAAACAGAAACAAAGAGAGAAAATTGTCACCAGTATTGAAGGCATAAAAATCTACACAAAGAATCCTAATGGCCCCAAACTGACTAATATGAACAAAAAAATAAGTTCATCAAGGAAGCAGGGTACAAGATTAATGTAAAGACGTCTCTTGCATTTGTCCACATTGATCATGAGATACCCTAAAATGGACGTTGAAAGCAATAATATTTAAAACCCCATTCCCCCGAATATCTTGGAATAAATGTAACCACATATGTGAAAGAGCTACTCACTGAAATTATAAAACATTGACAAGGAAATTAAAAATGATTCAAAGAAATGGAAAGATGTCTTGTGGTCTTGGATTGAAACAGTTCATATTGTTAACATGTCTGTACTACACAAAGAAACCTAAGGATTTAGTGCAATTCTTGTTACGAAGCTGTAGTATTTTCCACAGAACCAAGAAATACATAACTGTAAGTTTTTCATGAAACCATTAAAAATTGCCAAAATGACCTTTGAGAAAACATCAAATCTGGAGGTATAACCCTCCTGGATACTTTACTATACTACAAACCTACAGTAATAAAAACAGTATGGCATTGGCACAGAGATATAATTAAAAAAAACAGATAGAGAGCCTAGATTTAATTCCACAAACCTATGAGTAATGAATCTATGATAAAAGAGCAACAGTTCACAATGGAGAAAATACAGCCCCGTTAATGGATGGTGTTGGGAAATCTGGACATCTACAAGTAAAACAGTGAAATGAGAGCATTCCCTGACATCATATACAAAAATAAGCTCCAAGCGTATTAAGGACCTAAATGTAAGACCTGATAATATAAAATTGTTAGAAGGGAATATAGGTGATACACTATTGGATATACATCATAGGAATATTTTCTTGTATCAGTCTCCTAAGGCAAAAGATATTAAAGCAAAAATAAGCAAGTGGGACTTAAACAAACTTGAAAATTTCTGCACAGCTAAGGACACTATCAATGAAATGAAAAGACTGCCTGTGTAACTCGAGAACATATTTGCAAACAATGCAAGCGGCCAGGGGTTAATAGATGTAGGGTAATAGATGTAACATGGATTTAGGTTACACAACTCAAGGTGAAAAACAATAACCCAATCAAAAACTAGTGCAGAGTACCTGAGTTAACATTTTTCCAAAGAAACATTCAGATGAGTAACAGGCAAGTGATAAAAATTTCACAACATTACTAATTATTACATAATCGCAAATCAAATCCACAATGAGTTATCACTTCGTACTTGTCAAACGGCTTTTATCAAAAGGTCTACAAATAGTAAGTGTTGGAGACGATGTGGAGGTAAGAAATCTCTTGTATACTCTTGGTATTAATGTAAATTGGTAAAACTTCTTTGGAAATCAGTATTCCGATTTGTTTAAAAACTAAAAAGTTAACTACCATATGACCCAGTAATAACTCTCCTAAAAAAATCTGGGGAAAACACCCTAAATTGAGAAGAACCAATGTTCACAACAGCACAGTTTATAATATGCAAGAAAGGGAAGCAATCCAATAGTCCACAGCAGACTATGGACTTAAAAAGAAATGATGTTTCTATAAATATGCAATGGAATAATACTCAGCCATGAAAAAGTATAACACATTGCTATTTCAGCATCATGAAAGGACCAAGTAAATATTGTGCTTAGTGAAGTAACTTTGACAAAGACAAAAGAATATAATTTAATTTATCTGTGGAATCTAAAGAATAACAAATATCTGTGTACATCTTTGATTATTGACAGATGACAGATAAATAGATAGAAGGATAGATACATACGTACATGATAGATAGACAGATAGATAGATAGATAGATAGATCGATAGATAGATACATAGATACATAGATAGATAGATAGATAGATAGATAGATAGAGACATGATGGAGAGGTAAAAAGATTATATAGACAAGACTTGAGAAGACTCAAAGTTATGGGAAAAAATTTATGTTTACCAAAGTGGAAGGGAAAGAGAATTTAATTGTAGGACATTGAAAGATAGAAAGAAGTATACATTAAGTAGAGTAGCAACAATGATAATCTGCATATATAAGGGAATTATAAACAATAGCTTAAAATAATTCTATGTTACAAGTATTGTAATACTTCATAATGCAATATAATCTGCAAACTGGTTAGAATCACTATGCTGCACATCTGAAATTACACAATATTATACATCTAATGTACTTCAATTAAAAATAAAACATATCATGTATAATTTAGTCCTTTTTCCGCTGATAGCATCTTCCTTTAATATTGTTTCATTTTACTCTTCAGTTTTTATGATTACTGCTTCAAATAATTTCTTTTACTCTTGTGAAAATGATACCAGTTTGAAGTATCTATATTTATTGCACCTTATTTCCTCTTCTTCTCTCTTTAATCCATAAAGTATAGTAGCATTTAAGAACATACCCAAAGAAACAGTTGCAACTTTCTCGTGGTCTCTCCTTAGCATTTTGGTCAATGTTTTGCATATTTTTGCCATTTTATATTTCTTAGAAGACTTCTTTTCTACACCTCTTTTAAGGTGTCTCGGTTTTGTTTTTTCATCTCATTCAGGTTTGTTTGTTAAAGTCTTCACTTTCGCTTTACATCTAAGTGATAACTGTGTAAATATTATTCGGTAAGTGATTTCTTATTTCAGTAGTTTGAAAACACAATTTTATTTACCCTTGGCATATGTTTTTGCTCAGAAATCTGCTGATAGCCTAATGGTGGTTTCTTTGTAGATTATCATAACTTTATTTGGCTGCCTTTAAAATTTTACTTTGTCATTTTCTTGTCAATTTGCATATGATGTATCTTGAAGGAGGTCCCTTTGTCTTAAAGTTATTGGTGTTTTGTTGGCTCACGGACTTGTACATCAGTTCCTTACACAGTTTCGTGGAGTTATCAACTATTACTTCTTTAAATAAACCATCAGCTGCCTTCTAACTTTCTGCCCCCTACAGGATTCCACTCTAATGTGCACTTCCTGAGGAAGTCTGATGGCTACTGTAGAATTTCCTCACGTTTTAATATCTTGAATCTCTGCCATCTCCTATCATTTCTAGTTTTGTATTGGTGAGTTTGCTAATCTCTCTTCCACAAAGACAGTCTACTACCAATGCTTTCTGTTGCATTCTACATCTCATTTATTAAGTTCTCCTGGTCCTCTAATAATGTTTGGTTATTTTATAGTTTCAGTCTCTTTGGTAATGTATTCCTTTTCATCATTTCATTTATTCCTAAGCTCACTAAACTGCTTTCTTAGTTTTGTATTTTGTATTGAGTTTCTGTATGACACTTATTTGGATTCTCTATTAGTTATATGGCAATATACCATGTCTTTAAGTTTGTTTGCTGCAGGGTTGACACTGTGTGTGTGTGTGTGTGTGTGCAGGTGCATGTGCATGTGCGTGTGCATGTGTGTCTGTGTCTGTCTCAGTGTCTGTGTGTGTCTATCTGTGTGTTAGCGTGCCCTATAATGTTACTGAGATTGGTCATGATCTTGATAAATTATTTCTCTGATTACACTTAATAACAGATTGGGAGTTGGAGTCCTTGCATATGTTTTCTGGTAGCTTGCATTATTTCACAATTTTTGGTTTGCTTACCTGAGCTACCTCTGATAATATTTCAAAATGGCACTTTGCGGTCGCTACTGTCTGGATAAAAGATGTGCTTTCATTGTCACTTCTTAGAATTCTCTGGTAGTTAATGCCACTGGGACAGCGAACCCTTCCTTTTATCTGATATCCCTTGAGAATCAGTGTACACATTGAGGAAAGTTGTAAAGACAGGTGGGTATTTGGAATCAGACAAGTGCCCTTGACATGTCCAGTGTTGCAATGTAACTTGTTTCCACCACTGTGAACGGGGATTAAGGACAGTTTCATGAATGTCTGATTGTCTGAAATATGGAAATTCTGTCTCCATTGTGGCTGCCTCCTGGTTACTTTTGACCATGAGTTCTGGTGCAGTTGGAGGCTGAAGCTGTGTGAACTGATGAGACCCTGTTTCTACTGGGTTCTCTGAACTTGTGGACTCAGATATCCTATTTAGTTGGCCTTGGTTGCAGACACCAACACTGATCTTTCCTCAGTTCAGTCTCCTTTTTGTGTTTTATTCCACCAAACTTCACCTGTTCACATGAGTTCTGGAGTATTGTTTTGTGTTGTAGTTGTTCTTGTTCAGATGTGAACGTTTTACTGACTGTAGATGTAAGGGGAGAGACAAAAATAGTTTAAACTTATTTCAATTTTAAAATTATATACTTTTTCAATTAAAAGCTTAAATACTAATTAGGACATTATAAGAACACTAAAGAAAGTGAACAAATCTCCTCCCTTAATGTCATAGTACTACAAAATATTTTGATTTCCTGTGTTCTTTTATTCAATGTTTTTCCCACCTACATGCACATTTTACTAAAATTTATCCCTATAATCTCTTTAAAATAAATTAAATTATTAAAATAATTCTCTGTGCTGTAAATATAGTCCTTTTGGTTCTCAAGTTTATTACTTGTAGCTTGCGCATTTCTGTCTTCTCCATCCTTCTTCCCTTTCCCCACAGGAAACCACTACTTGTTACACTACACATATATATGTGATTCTTTTTCTGTTTTTTTGATGATTATTTCTCTTATCTCTTTATTTTCCTCATTTAAGTGACAACTTATAGTGTTTTTCTCTGTATGACTTATTTTCCTATGTGCAACACACTCTGGATCCAGTCACATTGTTCCAAAGTGCAGAATTTTACTTTTTAATATGTTGAATGATGAAGTATTTATTATGTTATCAATATCTCACATCTATTTCAGCCAATCAACTGTTGATGGGCAGTTGATTTGTGCTTCTACCCTTGGCTTCTAAATGATGATGTTAAGAATATTGGGGGTAATATATCTTTTAACTTAATCTTTTCTTGTTTTCTCTGATTTATACCAAAAACAGGAATTGCTGCAACATATAATGCATCTATGTCTAGTTTTCTGAGCACTGTCCACAGTTTCAGAATAGTGGATGCATCAATTTATGTTTTCACCATCAGTGTACCTGGGTTCCCTCTTTTCAACATTCTTATTAATGTTTGTCATTTGTAGACTTTTTGTTAATGGCCATTTTGGTTGCTGTAAGATTATATTTCATTCGGGTTTGGATTTATGTTTTCCTAATGAATAACAACGTTATGTTTATTTTTATGAGCATGAAAATCATCCACATGTCTGTTTTCGAAAAGTTTCCATGAAGATTCTTCAACTGTTTTTAATTTGGGGTCTTTATTTTTTAAATATTGAGTCTAATATGATATATATATATATATATATATATATTATGGATATTAACATCTTGCTGGTCTCATTGTCTGAAATTTTTCCTTCTCTTCTGTCTGTCATCGTATGTCTTGTTGAAAGTTTCCTTTGCTCTGCAAAAGTTTTTGCACTTCACATTTTTCCAAGAAATAGAATCCCTGAATCGCAGAGTACATCTATTTTTTCCTCAGTAAACAAAAAACTGTAATTGCTACTTTTCCTTTTTTTTCAATTTGGAGACACCAAAAACTATTGCTATGGTTTATCTCAATGTCAGTTCTGCTGCTGTTCTATGTCAGAAATTCTATAGTTTCGGGCTTTGCATTTAGGAAATCAATCCATTTTTATCTCATTTTTTATACTATGGAAGGAAGTGCTTTTACATCTTCCTTTTACATGTACTGTCCTGTTTTCTCAGAACTACTTGTTGAAGAGTCTGCCTTTTTCCCATTGTATACTCTGGCCTCCATCTTTGTAGACTATCTAACCATATGTGTGTGGGTTTATTTTCAGACTCTTTATTTTGTTCCATTGATCTATGTGTTTTTATAAGTGCCATATCTTGAAGTATTGATTACTATATCTTTGTAGTATGTTCTAAACTCAGGGAGGGTAATACCCACAGCTTTGTTTATTTTTAAAAATAATTTTAGAAAATTTGGGTCTTTCACATGTATGTATAAATTTTATTATTTTTCTCCTTGTGTGAAGAAACTTATGGATTCTGTGAAAATAGAAATTTACTAAAAGAAAAAACCTCAGAAAAATACTAAAGTGTGGAGGATAAATCAAACATTATTAACAACAACTAGATAGCTGTATAAATCAAAGAAAAAATATATAAAGAAAAATGACAACAAAAACAAAATCCATGGGGTATAACAAAAGCAGTATTAATAGGGATGCTTATAGCAAAAGAATCCCACATATCCAAATAAGAAATATCTCTCTCTTATAACATACTCTTACCACCAAGGACGTAGCAAAATAATAAATAACACTTGTTAGTAGAAGGAAAGTCACCTGAAAAAACAGAATATTATTAAATAAGATAAGGAATAAAAATGCAAACATTTAATCAATCTAAATAATGGCTTTTGAAAATAAATAAAGTTGATAAACTTTAACCAGACACATGAGCAAAAAAGAAGGTTACAGATTAATAAGCTCAGAAACTAATTAGAAGTTACAGGTTATATTAAAGGAATACAAAGCATCATAATATGATACAACAAATTATATGCGAATAAAATGGAAACCCTAGAAGAATCGGACCATTTCTAAGAAAGACTTAATCTCCAGAATGGAATGCGAAAGAAAATATGAACAGATTATCACTAAAGAAATTGAATAAGTATTTAAAAAAATCTCACAAGAAACAAAATTCCAGTCCTAGACAGCTTCACACGTGATTTCTGCCAAACATTTAGAGAAGAGATATCATCTATACTTCTCAGTGTATTCCAAAAAATTCAAGAGGAAAGTAGGCTTTCTACCCCACATTTCTGTATCACACTTCAACTAGAATTGGAACAAATACCTCAAAAAATTACAGGTTAAATACTACTGATAAGCATAGATGCAAAAATCACCACTAAATTGTTAGCAAATCCAACAATACATTAAGAGGACTATACATTATGATTAAGTCCATTTATTCCAGGGATGCAAAAGTGATTGAATACCCACAAATTAATCAGTATGATACACCACACAAACAACCTGAAGAATAAAAATTATATGGTCACCTCTATAGAGTCATAAAATGTTTTGACAAATTCAGTATCTATTTATGAATATATTCCTCCTCATAGTGGGCATGAGGAAACATACCTCAACACAGTTAAGGTCATATATCACAAGAAACACACTAACATGACACTCACTGATTAAAAGCTTAAAGCATCTTCATTAAGAGCAGAAAGAAGAGAAGAATGCTCACACTTACCACTTTTATTCAGTATAGTATAGAAATTCTAGCCATACCTATTCAAAATAAAAGTAAATAAAATATAGCTAATTAAGAAAAGGAGTAAAAGTATCTGTTTGCAGATGACATACTTTAAACAGAAATACTAAAGAAGACGCCACAAACCTACTAGGGCTTATCAATGCATTAGGTAAAATTTTCGAATGTAAACTTAACATAGAGAAATCTTGCATTTCTACACACAAAGAACAAGCTAACAGTTAGAGAAAGTGAGGGAACTGTCACATTTACAGTTGCATTACAAAAAAATTTCAAGAAATGTATACAACCAAGGAAGTAAAAGACCTGTACTCAGAAAACTATAAAATATTTACAACAGAAATTGAAGTTAATGCAAACATATGAAAGTATATAATGTGTTCATAGATGAGGAAATACTATTGTTTAAATGATAATATTAGCCATCAAAATACACAAATTTAATTCAGTGCCTATCAAAATACCAAGGGCATTTTCAGACACTTACAAAAAATAATTCTAAAATTTACATGTAAACACAAAAGAGATGAAATCACTAAAAAAGAGAAAGAAAGGAAAGAAAACAAACAAACTAAAAACACAAACAACTTTAACAAAGTACAAAGAGGATGTGTTAATGTCCCTTATTTTAAACTATAACACAAAACTACAGTATTAAAAAGAATATGGTAGTGGCAAAGAACAAACAGAATAATGGAACACAACAGAATGCCTGAAAATGAAATCAGACACTTATGGTCATTAAGCCCATTCCAAAAATGAATAAACAGTCGGGGAAAGGTAACCACCAGGCACATGAAACCGATCAACATCACTGACAATCAGAAAAATGCAAGTCCAAAACACAATGAGATTTTACGTCACTCCTGTCAGAATGACTATTATCAAAAATATAACAAACATAAGTGTTGGTTAGGATGAAAGAAAAACAACCCTGATGCACTGCTGGAGTGAATGTAAATATGTGATGCCACTGTGGAAAACAACATGGAGCTTTGAATAAAAATTAATAATGAAATTTAATCCAAAGTATACATATCAGGATACTTATTCCAAGAAAATAAAAACACTAATTAGAAAAGATAAACTCAACCCTATATTCACTGTAGCATTATCCACAATAGACAGAATATAGAAGCAAATATATTGCTCATCAATAGATGATGGATAAATAAGATGTGTGTTTATAGTATATATATCTACCCATCTTAAGTACAGATTAATCTCTCTCTATATATACACATACACACTTTATATATATATATGCATTATATATATATACACATATATAGGTATATATATATATATATATATATATATATGCACACACACACATAAAAATACAATGGGATATTACTCAGCTCTAAAAAGAATAAGTTCTTGCCATTTGCAATAAATGGGTTGACCAAGAGTGTAATATGCTAAGTGAAATAAGTCAAAAAATGATGACAAATGTTGAATGATTTTACTCATATTTGGAATTTAAAACAAATGGACATAACAACTCAGAAAATTAATTATAGATATAGAAAGAAACAGGTTGTTCAGAAGAAGGAGGGAAATGGGGTGAGGAAAAGAAAATTTGAGGAATTTAAGGGAGAAAGTTTTCCAGTTGCAAATTAAATGAGTCAGGGACAAGAAATGTACTGTATGGGAAATAGCCAATAACTATTAAATATCTTTAAATAGCAACATATCATAACTAGATATATTCTGGTGATCTGTTTGAAATATATTAAAAACAGCAAACAGTATGTTGTATAAGAGAAACTAACACAGTGTTATAGATAAAAGTACACTTCAAAAACAAACAAACATACACATAGAAAAAAATTAGATTTGTAGTTAACAGAGGCAGGGGTTGGGAATGGAGGATTTGATTAATGCACTCAAAAGCTTTAAACATCCAGCCGAAAAATAATCGTGTTCTAGGGATGCCCCGTAGTAACATGAAAATTTCAATTAATACTGCTTTATGTTCTATATCAATGTTGTTAAGAGAGTAGACCATAATGTTTCTCATCACAACCAAAAGAGAAATTGTATTTCTTTACAATTGTATCTAAATGAGATAATGAAATCTCCCTAAAGTTGCTATGATATTTATATCATGATACTTGTAAATCAAATCACTATCCTGTGCCCCTAAATTTACAGAGTGTTTTATGCCTATTATATCTCAATAAAAGCGGAAGAAAAAATGGAAAGTCACTGGTCACTTTTTCCCATGTCATTTCTCATGATTGTTTTTGCAGCAAGTTAATTTTAGTCATGATATACTTATCCTAGTTAAGATACAATTAAATAAGTGATTCCACTAAATTATACATAAAGATATGAATAAAATTAGTGTTTTACCATGTCTTAAACTTTCATCATGTTAGCCCACTGCTTCTGTAGGCAACAAAATTTCATTTTGTGTCTTCATCTGAGATTAGGGAATGTATACAAATTTAAAACTGACTGCTCTTGCTGTGAATGCAAAAGTTCACTGTCTCAGGCCGAAAGTCTCATTTCCACGAGAGCATCTGTAAGAAATAAACATGCTAGGTTGCTAAAAATCTCAGAATGGTAAAATCTCAGAACTCCTATAATTCTTAACTCTTTTGCAATGGGAATGCAATACTGACAAAAACTTGATTTGGGATAAAAATGTGCTGTTTTCTCATGGTTGCATTATGGGATGTGAGGATAATTCCTCAGATCCACAACAAACATTATCGCTGAAGTGCTGTGCAAAGAAGTGTAAAGGTTCTGCATTTTTAGTACTGAGGACTGCTTTCAAAATGATGACTACGCTCACTCTAATCCAGGTAGTCAAGGAAAGAAAGGTTATTGCAATTTGTAGCTTAAAGGGAATAAATTAGCAGTTCAGCCTCAATAAATTAGTCAAGGAGTGTTCAAAGACAAAATAAGTTGTGTCAACAATGAGAATTAAAAGAAAAAAATTTGACATAAGCTTAAATTAAAAAGGAGACACTGTCCTGTGCTGGGCTCTGGGGACTGGAGAATGTATATGCCTCTGTCCAATTCAAGGGTTCAGTGGCTTGGCCCTAGCATTAGCTTGGGATTAAGTGAACAGGTAAAAATTAGTATACTGGGAGAAATATAATCTACCTCTCCCTGATCGAAAGAAAATCTGAAATGAAACTCTTAATTCACGGAGATTCTGCCAGATGCAGAGGAATAATTCAATGGTGACTCAACTAAGACAAACTTAGTTACAGCTTAACAATTCATCTTCACACACACACACAGTGGTACTCATATTTGTAGTATTTAGTGGGAAGAATTCAGTGGTCAGAGCTCAGAGAATAGATTTCAAACACCAGCCAACTTTTGTAGTTTTGCCAATAGTCTAGGTTTTCCCAGGTAGAAAACTACAGATGGACAAACAAATAATATTCTTTTTAGGATTTCTAATTTTGAAATTAAATTGAAGAGTTTGAATTATCAGTATAGAAACTTGTTATTATGATCACAGTAAGACCCACTGTGTGATAATAGAACTGAAAAGTAGCTGTTTAACCAGCCCATCTGAACCCCAGTCTGCTAATGTAGCAACAAAATATTCACCATCAGATTTGAGCTGACAAACTTAAAAGTTTGATGTTTCTGTTTTAGGAAAAACCACTGCTGTCCAGACACAGATCTCCTGCTGCAAGTGGGCTCTTTTCTTCTCTTGATAAAAGTCATATTGGTGGGATGATGCTGGAGTTAACCCTGGCCCATTTGCCCATTCTCCAGATTATCAAAGGCTTTTTCACAAATGGTGACACATTTTCAGGACTCAATGTTGTCATTCCAGTCTTATCAGCTGACACTGGCTGCATGATTGTGAGCAGAAGCCTTAGGCTCCATGAACTTGCCTGCAATTTTCCAGCATTACATGGTATTTCACATTCTGAAAATGCTCCACATTTTATTTTAAATTAATGGGATATAAACAAAGTATTCCATGAATATTTTATATTTCCTAATATCTGTATAAATTTGGCATTCTTGCAGTTGGACAAATTTTTAAATCTACCACCCTCACCTCTTTTTAGTCCACACATTTAAGATTGCAATTTGGTTACTGAATATGACCACCACAACCAAGCGTCTAGTACCACATAGATACTTACTGTGTGAAGGTTTGAAATGGCACAATTTATGTGGGGTGTATATTCCTGCATTAAATGTTTGCAATGACACTGTCTCTTCTCGACAAATCTCTGATTCTAAAAAGTAAATTAATTAGAAGACTATATTTATTGATAAGGGGAAGAGAATCAGCTATTTTGGGGTGGGTGGGTGATGAAGAGACAGGAAATAATGAAGAAAATGAGAATGGAATGCTTTAGGCCTCTGGAGGCTTGAGTTAAGAAGAAAATAATACTTTGTCTCCTGTACCTACCTTAAATTACTGTCTTGAGTGACTATTCCTTGCGATATGAAAACAGCTAGTTTGTGGTGAAGACTAAAGTCCATAACGAAATAGTTTGAAAACCATGAGAGTTTTGTTGTTTCAGGAAAGTAGATTTTGCTTAAAGTCAACATGTATTTTTCATTCACTAAATAATAAAATGTATCCTGTGGCAAGTGATGTGCTTACTGTGCTGGTATCCAAGTTAGACAAGGAAAGGGTGATACACAGAAAACATCTGGAGGTGGTGGTTTCTGTGCTGAGACTGGGAAAATCTAAGTAGGTAAAAGGAGGACATCCTAAGTCCAAGGATTACCTGGAGCAAAAGTTGTGAATTTGGAGCTAACTCTGTTGACAAGCAGTTGCCTGGATATATCTCCAGAAACAGTGAAACATAAAGATCTGTGAAGGTAGTCAGATGCCAGATCTATTAAGAAATGACTAAACTATGTTGAGTTTGTGGGCTTAGAGTTGGAAAGGCATTAAAGGCCACCCTGAGGATACAAGCTTGACTTTGGCTGGAACATAAAAGCAATGTAAAGTATTGACTACAAAATATAGCGTAGATTTTTCAGGGCAGGAATAAAAGCACCAATTGAAATGCTTTGAGAACAGCACAAAGAAGACCATAGATAAAAATACTTATTAAATTCTACCACATGCTGAATGTCCCATCTGAGACTACATCATGTGACCCTTATGATTCCAGGGATGAGATAATAGAGACCGTGAATCCTGGCTGCTTCCTGTATTTATCTTCCGTTGCAACCTATCCTGACTTAACACGTTTAATACTTTCCAGGATGAACCAGAAACCACTTAGTACTTTTCCCTCTCTACATATTTTAGTCTTTTTCTAAATTCTTCCATTTTCTCTTCTTCCTTTAAAGAAATTATTTAAATTTACAGCCAAATTTTTCCATCAAATGATCATATCAATCAAATATCTCTTTTTTCTTTAAATGGTAACTTAGTCTCCCGTTTAACTCTTTACTCTATTTTTAAAAAAATATAGGAAAATGCAGGTACACATCTATGTTTGTTGTTCAAATAAGAAAATTGCAGATAGTTGTTGACATTTGCCAACATTAATATTAACCTTTGTTATCCTGCATAATCTGGTTATCCTCTGGTAGATCAGTTGTAATTAGGATGACGTTCATAACCTGAAGATGGCTGATGAGTTGGCCTTTAAAGAGTAGTAGTTGATGTATCAGCTATCACTGTCACTGGAAACTGTTGGTTCTCCCTGGTTGAAGTTTAGAAAAATGACCTTCATTGGCAGCTATGTAGTGATAACTTTTTGGAAAATTAGAAGGATCCACCATTAGTACAAAATAATTGGTCTGTATGGGAGACAAGTTGCTGTTCTGAGAAGTAGAACTTGTAGTTGTAATGAAGTTCACAACACGGCCATTTGCTTCAGTGTAGCTGCTTTGAGAGTGCCCGTGGACTGTGGTCAACTGATTTAAAATAGTACGTTGATCCACTGCAATTTGTTCTGTTGGTCTAAATGACATTGATGATGGAGGAGAAAAACCACCTCTGATCAGGGTAGTTGTATCATCATTTATGTGGCTAGTAGAGGGCTTTCTTATTAGAGGCATGTTTAAATTTGCTGAAAGTAAAAATGCACTTTCTCCACTAGTGTCAGCCAGAAAATCAAAATTGTGATTATGCACATTACCCCCTGCTTTATAGTGCTTCTTTTTGAAATCTTAAGCCAATGAAGACACCAGAGATGCATTTTTAATCCCAACTCTTCTTTTTATTCTCACTACAACCTGGGGACAGCCTCGTTTAAGATTTGGATTATAGCAGAACTGAAGCTAAAATAAAAGGAGAAAAATTTTAGTAATATTTCAAACCAAAATAAAAGACTACAATAAGCCTAACCTATAAAACCTCAGATTTCAAGGTTACTATGCAAAGATAATATCATCAAAATATGTACATTGCTGACTAGTTTTTCAAATTCCTTATTTGGAATATACACATTGAAATAGTATAGTCATCAAGTTTAAAAAGTTAGCATTTGCAGTAATGGTGAAATCCACTTTTTAAAAGCAGCTTTAATACCTTTATTTAGATTTCTCTTAAGTTTCATAGTTGCTAGGAAAATTTCTCATAATCTTGATTACTTAAGGCACTGTCCTCATATTTAGAAAAAATAAAGAGTTTTAGCTTTTGCAGTTGTATACAATTTTCAAAATCTAGCTTTACATTTATATTACCATAGTTTGATGTACAAAATAAACTTTTATATATACTTTACCAAGTCATAACTACAATCACTGAATTTCTTGCTTAAAATAGAGACTTCTTTTTCTTCTGCCAGAAAGACAGCTAGACAAACAGATCTTTGAAAACTCTGCCGCACTTTACTAAACCCATAAATGTTAAGCTGTCTAAGTTAACTTTTCATACTTCCAGTTTCAAATATTCTGAAAGAGGCCTTTCTTTCCAAAACTTCCTTCTTAAAGACATCTTCATCAATCACTATGGAAGTTCCATTATCATCCCACCAGATGGATTTAAATTTGTCACTCCCAGCCATTTTCCAGAGTTTTCTTGGAAATGTCAGGGAACGAAAATCATTATCTTCATCTGCTTCAGAGATACAATGTATGCAACATGGTGTTTTTATCAAGGATTCTTCAGACAAATTCTGAAAAGCATTTACTTCAATCATAGACATCAAGACAAGTCCCCAGAGAATGTTTGATCACACAGTAGCGATCTACCAGAGTTTCCTGAACCAGTTGGTCCATCTTTACAAGACACATCTTGAATTTCTGAAGAAATATGTTCCATCACAAATAACTTTTTCTACAGCTAATTTTCTAATCTGCAAGATTTTGGGCACTGCAGCTTCAAATGCTGCTCTGGCAGGCCTGCACATATAAACTGCTAGGCCTTCACAATGGTTCTCAACTTCAGTAGATGTGACATCACAAAACGACTTGTCTCCTTGCAACTCAAGTGTAACATTCAGTCAGTGTTTACTTCTCATTCATACAGTTAAAATGAAACATATAGGATACTTATTTATATAGTGTGATCTGCAAATATTATCCCCCAAAACTCTTTTTAAATAATTTAATTTTGTGGTCTATGAAATAAAACCAATCTCCATCCTTTTGTACACAAATTTATACCAGATTGGTGAACAGAGAATAAATAATGCACAAAATGTAGAAAATAATTTTAAAGTTATGGAAATTTAAGTGAAATTTTTGTAAAACCTGTACTGAAAATTTATAACTATTACTTTATAATTTGTAATTAAGGTGAATCTTAATTTGATTTGGAAATGGAAGTAGTTATTTATCTGTTCATTTTACAATAAGTAGCTCTTTATTCAAAATATGGGTAAAATACTTATCAGTGTATTTGGTATGTTTATGAATAAATGGTAAATATGCATGAAATAAAACTAGATTAAAATAATGAATCAAATTTAAGAAATCTCAAAGGGGGTAATTTTTGTTTTAAATTATATTTCAGTGCTATAAGTAAAACAAATGTAATTTAGTATTCCTCTTTAAAATTACTAACAGAAAATCATATTGTATACTTACAAAAGTTTACTTTTGCCATTATTTCATTCAGAGGTTTTTCAGTCCCTAGAAGGAATAAATTTTCTTGTCATCTTTATAATCCATACTCTTGGGGCTTCTGTTAAGTGTTCCAAAATGATGTTGATAAATACACGTATAAACAAGATCCTGGGTTCAATAAACAGTGACTCCATTAAGGGGCAAACAAGCAATCAAAAACAAAGTAATAACAGTATATGTGGGTTGGGGATGAAAAGATCAGGTAATGCATTTTAGGAAGCAATATGTTTCTCAGACATGAAACAATTGGCATTGTTTGTATAATGCGGCATTTTAAGGCAAGTGTTTTGTACATTAATTGTTAATAATAGCTAGATTCTGTATCACTAAACTGTAGTAAATCCAGCACTACCAAAAGTTGTATTCTTTATTTTGACATAAATTCCTTTAAACATAAGCCAAATTCAAATGGGAGATAAATTTTTTAAATAAATAAATATTCACTCAAGCTACAATGTAATTTTTCCTTCAGTATGTGTGTATTCCATTCTAAGTAAATATTAGCAAGCTGAATTCATGGCATACTATAAGTATTATAAAGTATAGTTAAGTTGGCTTGGTCCTGATACATAAATTTTATTTAACATACACAAATCAACAAATGTGATACCAACCATTATATAACAAAGAATTCAAAAACAACAATCTCAAAATATGTAGGAGAATTATTCACAGATCTGGTCTTAACTTAAAAAAAATTCTTAACATATTCGCTCTAGATAGAATATGACTAAACATAATAAAAACCATATATAAAAAACCCATGATTATCTTCAAGTTCAATGTTAACATACAGGAAGGTTTTCCCTGGTCCAGTAATAAGAAAAAGTACCTCATTTCACAAGTCCTAAATTACACTACTTTAGTTCTAGCCAGAACAACTAGTCAAGAAAAAATATAAAAGGCATTCAACTTGTAAGCAAGCAGTGAAATTTTTATAGATGACATAATTATACATAGATAGAAATCTCCATACACTCCTCCAGTCACTGTTAGAAATAATGAATAAACTTAGTAAACTTGCAGAATACAAAATCAATATACAAATATCCATTGCATTTTTATATAGTAAAAACACATTATCAGAAAGAGAAATCAGGAAAAGAATTTTGTGTAAATTTATACCAAAAAGAATAAAATAGGAATACATTTGATAAGTGAAATAAATGTTCGAAACATAGATCTGTAAATTACAGGTGCAAGAAATATAAGTAAACATAATAAATAAAAGAAATTCTGTGTTTACTGATTGACTACAATGTGAGGAAATACACTAATCTATATTTCGCTTGTTCAAACTCCCCAGCACTACGTATTGAGGAGAATCTCTTTTCTTGTTTTCATACTCCTGCTTCTGTTTTCATGGGTTAAATGATCATAGGTGAGAGGGATTATATCTGCTTGCTCTATTCTCTTCTATTGATTGGTGTCAGTTTTTGAGACAGTATCATGTTGTTTAAGTTACTAAAGCTTTGTAGGACTGTTTAACATTAGAGAACATTACACTATTATATTTAATACTCTTTTTCAAGATTATTTTGGCAACTCAAGATCTTTGTGGTTACATATAAATTTTGAAATTATTTCTTCTTATTAATGGAAAAATCTCATGGGTATTTTGACATGAATCACATTAAATGTAGATTCCTTTGGGTAGTATGGTTGTTTCAACCACATTGTTTCATAACATTAACATAAGAGTTCTTTTCATTTCTTTGGATCAATTTTAATTTCCTTCATCAATGTTTTCTATTTTTTAAAGTATAGGTTTTCATCTTATTTGTTAAATTCATTTGAAGGTATTATTTACATATATATAATTATATATATTATATTTTTAAACACGTTTCCCACACAAATACAACAGGCAGAAGGCAGTGGCAAGACATATTCAAAGTCCAGAATGAAAGAAATATGTTATCTAAGATAATATATCAAGCAAGGCTACCCATTAGAATAGAAGGAGAGATAAATGATCTCCACACAAGCAAATACTAAAAGTATTTAGCAACAGAAAAAGAAATAATGAAGCATCAACCCTAAAAATAAAGAAGCAGGATGCTATAGAAAAGAGAAAAGCATAATTAGAAAGGCAATAGCTAAAATGACTTAAAACATTATAAACATGATGTTGTAAAACAGGACATCAAAATATTTAAGTGTCAGAACATGAAACAGGACAAAACAGAGTATTTTATTCTTGTTTCTATTCTCTGTATTATGCGTTTGACTTTGTATTCATTTCAGTTAATATAAACAGATATAGTAATGGGTCAATATAAATACAAAACTGGGTAACCATATGTCAAAATCTAATAATGAGGTCACAAAACCAGAAAAAAACCAAGATAATAAAAGAAAACTTATAAAGCCACTAATAGATAAAGAAATGAACATAAAGGAAATACCAAATTAATTGGAAAATGAAGTTCAAAATGGAAATAAACACCAGTTTATCAATAATTGGTTCAAATGTTAATGGAATTAGTGCTTCAATCAAAAGATTTATACTGTCAGATGGGATATTATAACAAGACCCTACATTATGAAGCATACAAGAGCCCCGATTTAGAAAGAGTAACGCACATCAATTCAAAGTAAGAAGATGAAAAAATATATTCCATGCAAATGCACAAGACAAGAAAGCAGGACTAGCAGTACTGACTTCACACAAAATAGACTTTACAAGAAAGGCCATAGAGAAAGATAAACAAGGACATGATATAATGATTAAAGGAGCAATACAAAATGAGTATATTATACTCATTAATATATATGCCCTCAATATAGGAGCAACTAAATACATAAAGCAATTATTAATAGATAAAAAGGAGAAATCAATGGGAGCACAATCACAGTAGGAGAATTAAAATCCCCATTACCATTACTAGACTGGTCTTTCAAACAGAAAATTATTAAGGCAACAAAGATGCTAAAAGTTATGATAAAATAATTGTATTTGGTTGATATTTCCATAACACTACTTCTCTCCAAAACAGAATATACATTATTTTCCAGTGCACATGGAACATTTTCTAGGAAAGTTTATGTACTGAGGTACAGAAGAAGCCTCAACAAATTTAAGAAGATAAAAATTATTTCAAGCATCTTTTCTGAGTATAATACCAAGAAACTACAAATCAATCACAGAAATACAGGGAGAAAAAATGACAGCATATAAATTAAAAAACATGGTTCTATAACAAGTGGGGGAGGTGATGAATTAAAAGAAGAAATAAAAAATATCTTGAGAAATATGACACAACACTAAACAAAGTCTATGGAATACAGTTAAAGCAGGCTTAAGTGGGAAGTTCATAGTGACAAGGTCCACCTAAATGTCGAAGAGAAACTTCAAATAACCAATCTAGCATTCTATGTTAACTAATCATGAAGAGAAGAGCAAACAATACCAAAAGTCAGCAGAAAGTGGGAAAATAAAGATCAAGGGAGAAAGAATTGAAATAAAGATTAAAAAATAGAAAAAATCAATCAAACTGTTTTTTGAAATAGTCAACAATACTGACAAAACTCAGGACAGGCTCACCAATAAGAAAAGATAGAGAACACATGTAGCATAAGAAATGAAAATGGGGAAACTACAAAGAGTACATCAAATTTGCAAAATATCATAAGAGAATACCATGAGCAACTGCATGGAAACAAACTGGATAACCTAGAAGAAATGGAGAAGTTTCTGGAAACATTCATCCCACCATTATTGCATCAAGAAGAAATTGACCATTTGAACAGACAGATCACCAGTAATGGAAGAGAATTATCAATAAAATAAAAAATATCTGCAAAGAAAAATTCAGACCCAAATAGCTTCACTGGGGAATTTGACCAAACATACAAAGGAAAATCCATACTAGTCCTCCTCAAACACTTCCAAAAGATTGATAAGGAGAGAGTACTCCAAAACTCACACCATAAGGCCAACATCAACCTGATAACAAAACGAGACAAAGACACTACCTAAAAAGAAAATTGTAGGCCAATATCATTGATAAACATAGATGTAAAAGTCCTTAAGAAATTATTAACAAACAGAATCCAACAGCAGTTAAAAAAAGATCATACAGCATTATCAAGTTAGGTTCATCCCAAGAACACAAGGATGGTGTAACGTATGCAAATTAATCAATCAATTGTGATACACCTTATCAAATAAAGAGAGGACACAAAACCACATGATAATCTAAGTAGATGCAGAAAAAACATTTGATAACATTTAAAACCTATCTTCAAAAAATGTTCTTATCACAGTGGGTACAGAGGGACCATATCTCAACATAATAATAGCTATTTATGACAAATATATAGCCAGGAAAATACTCAATGGTGAAAAACTGAAACCCTTCTCACAAAAACCTGAGACAAGACAAGGTTGCCCATTCTCACAATTTCATACAATATCGTTTGGAAGTCCTAGCCACAATGATCAGGCAAGAAAATTTGATTTCCTATCAAATTATGCAAAACATTTCTTTTTAGGACTGAAACAATTGATACTAAGATTTACATAGAATCATAAAAAATCCATAGTTTCCAAAGAAATATTGAAGTAAAAGAAAGAGGCTGGAGGAATACCCCATCAGGTCTCCAAACCCTATTGCAGAGCTACAGTAATGAAAATGACATGATATTGGTACAGAAAAAGGCATATGGACCAATGGAAGAAAATAGAGAGCCTTGGAATAAATCTACAGGCCTATGTTCAATTTATTTTTGACAGCGTAGCCAAGAATATGACAGAGAAAAGACCATCTCTTCACCAACTGGTGGCAAAACTGGATAGCAGCATGCAGAGCAATGGAGTTAGAACACTCCTTCAATCCATACACAAGAATAAACTCAAAATAGCTTGAAGACTTAAATATAAGCAAGACACAGTAAATCTCCTAGAATAAAACATAGGCAAAACACTCTGAGATAAATCTCAGCAATGATCTCCTAGAATAAACTACCCAGGGAAGGGATGTAAGAGCAAAATTAATAAATGGGACCTAATAAAACTTATAAGCTTTTGCACAGCAAAGGGAACCGTAAACATAGCAAAATGACAACCTGCAGGTTTAAACAAAATATTTAGAAGTGATGCAACTGACAAAGGCTAAATTTCCAAAATATAAAGACTTCATACAACCTAATAATAATAAAAAAAACAAGAAACCCAATCTGAAATTGTGCAGAAGCCGTAAACAAGCAATTCTCCAATAGAGACATTCAAATGCCACACAGATATATGAAAAAAAATTGCTCGCTATCATTATCAGAGAAGGGCAATTCAAAACTATAATGATGTATCACTTCCCAGTAGTCACAATGGTCATCATACAAAATTCCACAAACAATAAATGCTGGGAAGCTGTTGAGAAAGGAAACCATCCTTTACTGCTGGTAGGAATGTAGTTTGGTGCAGTCATTTTGGAAACCAGGATGGATTTTCCTCTAATGGATAAAAATAAATTTAACATATGATCCAGCAATTCCACTTCTGGGTATATATCAAAGGGAACCCTATTTCAAGAAGACACCTGCACCCCAATGTCTTTAGCAGTGCTTTATACAGCTGCCACAACATGGAAGCAACCTAATTGTCCAACAAAAGATGACAGTATACAGAAGTTATGCCATATTTACACAATGGAATAATATTCTGCAATAAAAAATGATAAAACAATTACAACTGTAGCAAAATAGATTTCTCCAAAAAGTGTCATTCTAATTGAAGTAAGCCAGAAAAAGAAAGAAATATAATACATGACATTACATATGAAGAAGCTTAAAATAATATTTGGATAAGAACACTATGATTTCATCTACAAAACTGAAATACACTCGCAGATCTACTAAACAATTTTATGAAAACTATGGAAAGGGGCTGCGAGAGGATATATTTGGGAGCTGTATATTTATAAATGTTATCCACTATATATAAAAATAGAAGTTTTCAAAATTTTTTTGTATGACACAGAGCAGCATGTTAAATATTGTGAAGTAGAGCTTTATAGGCACAGAAATATATGCATGTATGGGGACACTATGCTATACATAACAGATTGAAACATTGTAAATGGGATATTTCAATGATAAATAAATGAATAAATATGTAAATAAATAAATAAATAAATAATATTTAATAATAAAAGAAATACAAAGATTCACAATACTTAACTTTATACATCAAGAATCTAGGAGAAAACTGAAAGAATAAAGAAGAAAATTGAATCAATGAGAGTAAGGCAAATAACAAGAGAAACAATTGAAAAGATAAAAAACATACGAAAGTCTTTTTCTTTTAAACATAAAGTAGACAAACGTTTAGGTTGGATAAGAAAATAAAAACTCAAATAAATTCAGAAACAATAGAGAAGATATTACCACTGATGTTGTAGAGATGCATAGCATCATAAGAAATTAACACTAGCCAGCAATTTGAATGACCTAGAACAAAAGACAAATTCCCAGAAACATATCTCTTCCAATACTGAATGAAGAAGTAATTAGAAAGTTAAATAGGGCAAAATTGTGTATGAGTAAATCAGTAATTCAAACCTCCCAAACCAGAAAAAATTTACAAGATTACTTTGCCTGTGTATTCTGTCATACATTTGAAGACAATTTTTCACCAATTCTTCCAAAAATCTTCCAAGAATTTGAAGGGGTGAAAGATTCCATACGTGTTTTATGATGCCAGCTTTATTTGCATAACAATGCTAGAAAGGACATTAGATGCAAAATATGGAATATTATCCCTGATGAGCATATGTGCCAAAATTCTCAGCAAAACACAAGCAAAATGAATTCAACAACACATTTAATGTATCATACACATACATGAGTAAAGGGATTTATTCCTGGGTTTAAGGATACTTCAAAATATTCAGATCAATAAATGTGACATGCCACACTAATAGAATGAGAAATTAAACTCACATAATCATTTCAATAGGTGCAAAAAGAGCATAGTATTTAATGCAACATCCTTTTAAGATACTCCCAACAAATTAAATTAACCCTGTCAGGGGCACGATATATTATACACACAAACACTGTGTGGAGAGAAGCGTAGCAGTTTTCTTTTTAATGATTTTTAGAAAAAGGGTTTATATAGGACATACACAATGCCTCACATATCATCTAAATTTTAAGAATGTTAATAATCTTAAGCTATATATGTCACCATACTCCTGCAGTAGGCACAGGATGTTAAATGATCAAGGATTGTTTTAAAGTTCACCACGGATCTTCATTAAGTAGGTCATCTCTTATCCAGCCGGCTGTGCCTGTCTTAGGTTGTCCTCCTCTGGGGATCTTACCCAGCATAGGTTCTCCAGCCATCCATACTGGATGCAATGATCAGGCCATTTCTTATCCAGCCTGGATATGTGACATTCCTCACAACTTGATTTTCAGTTCAGCCCATGGGCTTATTCTCTAGAGGCTTCAGACAGGAGCCTACAAACTCAATATCCCTTGATAGAAAAATGGATGAATAAATTTTATGTATATATGCAATGGAAACAATACTTTGCATTCCTATCAACATTGTCCACAGTGATCTTTTTCTCCTCAATCTCACCAACATATATTAATTTTTTTTTGATGACAACCTTCTGACAATTGTGAGGTCTTGTTTCATTTTTGGGTTATGACTTTCCTAATAATTTATAACTCTGAACATATTTTCATGTGTCATTTAGCCAACTGTATGTTTTCTACAGTTAATTGATTCAGATCTATCTATTCAGTTCCTACGGACATTTTTTTAATTGGATTGTTTGGTCTTTTTTGTTGTTGTTTTGGGGTAAGAGTTTGCCATATATTTGGATATTGACACTTAATTGGAAAATATCATATTCAAATATATTCTCCCAATGTGTTGGTTGACTTTTCATTTTATTAATCATTTCTTCTGAAGTGTATATCTGTTTAGAATGATACAATCATATTTTGTTAGTTTTGCTTCTGCTTCCCTTGCCAGAGGAGACATATGTAGAATCAATTTAAGTCCAATGTCAGAGTGTACTTCTTATGTTTTACCCTAGGATTCTTTGTTTTCAGGGTTTATGTTTTATATCCCCAGGAGTGGAATTGCTGGGTCATATGATAGGTTTATTTTAATTATTTAAAGAAACTTCCATACTATTTCCAAAGTTGTTGCACCAATATTCATTCCCACCAACAGCGTTGGAGAGTCCCTTTTTCTCCACAACTTCCCCAGTCTTTATTATTTGTAGACATTTTGATGATGGCCCTTCTCACTAGTGTGAGGTAAAACATTATTTTATTTTTGTCTTGCATTTGTATAATGATTAGCTTTGTGAGCATGTTTTTATGTCTCTGATTTTCATCTGTGTGCCTTCTTTAGAAAATTGTGTTCTGCTCATTTTCTGGCTGAGTTGTATGTAGATTTTTGAAATGGAGTTGTATGAACGATTTGTGTATTTTAGAAATCAGACTTTTGTTGATTGCATTGTTTCCTAATGTTTTCTCTCATTTGGAATTTCATCTTTTCATATTGTTTATTTTGCTGTGTAGAAGGTTTTAAGTTTAATTAGGACCTATTTGTTTATTTTGCTTTTATACTTTTCAGCTTGGGTGATTGACATAAGAAAATTTCGCTACAATTTATGTCTTGTTTTGCCTATGTTAGATTCCAGGGGTTTTATTGTGTCATGTATTAGATTCAGATATTTAAAACATTTTAAGTTTATTTTTGTACAGTGTGAGGGAGTGTTCTAATTTCATTTATTTACATGTAGCTGTCTAGCTTTCTCAACATCACTTGCTGAAGAGTGTCTTTTAGGCATTGTATATTTTTGTTTCGTTTGTCATAGTTTAGTTGTGTTCTGTTCCAGTGATATAGATATTTGTTCTTTTTCCATTATTGTGCTGTTTTGATTACTGTTTTTGTAATATAGTCTGAAATCTGGGGGGGATATGTGTTATGACCCCAACTTTGTTCTTTTTCCTCATTGTTTCTTTTGCAGTTCTGGTACTTTTGCAGTTCCATAAAAATCTTAAGATTGTTTTAATTTCTGTGCAAAATATCATGTATATCGATCTGAATCACTTTATATCTGTGGACATCTTTTGTAGTATGTATATTTTAACAATATTAATTCCTCTAAACTAAGACCTTGAGATTTCTTTCCATTTCTTTGCATCATCTTCAAATTTATTTATCAGTGTCCTATAGATTTTATTATCTTGGTTTTTTCATAGATTTTTCATTTTTTGATCTAATTTCATATGGATTTTTAAAATTATGGAGTATTTCATTGTTAGTGTAAAGAAATGTGACTGTTTTGGTATATTAATCATGAATCATGCTACTTTGCTAAATGTCTCTATTAGTTTTAGTTGTTTTGGTGTGGAGAATCTTTAGGGTTCTCTATATAGATTATCATGTCATCTAAATTGATAACAGTTTCACTTCATTCAATCCAACTTGAATAAATTTTGTCTTCTCCAATTGCTGTTGCTAGTTTCTTCCCATACTGTGTTTAATAGAAATGGTGGGAGTGGGCATTCCTTTCTTATTCCTTAATTTACTTTTCAGTTATTCACTTTTGCATATTATGTTGTCTGTGTGTCTGTTATTAATGACTTTATTTATGTTGAGATATACTTCCTGAATCCTACTTTGGTAAGAGTTTTCTGTTGTTGTTGTTTTATTTTCTGATTTTTTTCTTGTTGTTGTTGTTGGTGTTGTTGCTGCTATTTTAATGAATAAAGGATGAAGTTTGTGAAATGGTTTTTATCAATTTATTGTGATGACCACGTCATTTTCCCTTTTTCTTTTGTTAATGTGATGTATCAAACTGATTGATTTCATGTATGTTCCACCTCTCTTATGACCCTGCAATGAAGTAAAGTTTATCATGATGTATAATTCATTTTATGTATTGCTGGATTTAGTTTGCTAATAATATTTTTAAGAATTTTTGAATCTATATCAATCAAAGATATTGGCTTGAAATTCTCTTTGCCTGTACTTTGTTTGTTGGCTCTGCTATCAGGGTGATGAATGCTTCACAGAATTAATTTGTGAGTGTCCTACATCTTCACTATTTTTGAATGTTTAGAAGAGTATAAGTCCTGCTTTGTATATTTTCCACTGGAGATGTTTAAATCTGCACTTCTACTTAACGATTTTTTAATGCAGATTCTTTCTTTGTTCTATTAATGAATTTGTTCAAATTATTTGTTTCTCCTTATCTCTGTCTCTTTCTACACATATGTCTATTTCTTCTGAGTTGTCCAGTTTATTGGCATGTAAGAGTTGACAAAATGATCGCTTTTTTGTATATCTGAGGGAACAATTGTTATTTCTCCACATTTATTTTTGACTTTTTTTCTTTGAAGCATGTCTCTTTTCTTCATGATGCACCTGGCTAGAAGTCTTTTGATTCTGCATATCTTAAGAAGAAACCAAAAACAAAATCTATGATTTTACTGCTCTTTGGCATAGTTGTTTTTCTCTCTAATTTATATTTACACCTGTAATATTTAGGGTCTTTTTTTTAACTTTTTTTTAATTTTTAATCATTTTAAATAGTTGTCTCCAAATTCCATTTTAGAACACAATTTTTTAATTACAATGAACATTTGCTGTCCCATTTTTCCCCGTGAGCAGCCTTAAGAAGTTTTATATATTTCCCTGTGCTATACAGTAAAATCCTGTTTATCTATTTTACAATTTTAACATCCCAGCATATCTATTTCCACACCCCACTGACTTGGCAACCAAAACTTTGTATTCTCTGCCTGCGAGTCTATTTCTGTTTTGTATTTCTGCATTTTTTGTTTGGTTTGAAATTGTTTTTAGATTCCACACATGAGCCTTCTCATATGGTATTTTTCTTTCTCTTTCTGGCTTACTTCACTTAGACTGATTTTCTTCAGGAGCATCCATGTTGCTGAAAATGGCCTTATGTTGTCAGTTTATAAGTCTGACTACTATTCCATAGTATAAATATACCATCTCTTCTTTATCTAGTCAACTGTCAACGGACATTTAGGCTGTTTCCATGTCTTGGCTATTGTAAATAGTGCTGGCTATGAACATTGATGTGCAGGTGTCATCCTGAAGTAGGGTTCCACCTGGATTTATGCCCAGGAGCAGGATTCTTGGGTTATATGCTAAGTCTATTCCTTGGCTTTTGAGGAATCTCTATCCTGTTTTCCAAAGGGGCTGCAACAAACTGCATTGCCACCAGCACTGAATGATGGTTCCCTTTATTCCGCAGCCTCTCCAGCATTTGTTATTTGTGGATGTTTAAATGATGGCCATTCTGACTGGTGTGAGGTGATACCTCATTGCAGTTTTGATTTGCATTTCTCTGATAATAAGTGTTATTGAGCATTTTCTGATGTGCCTTTTGATCATTTGTATGTCCTACTTGGAGAATTGCTTGTTTATGTCTTCTGTCCAATTTTGGATTGGGTTGTTTATTTTTTCTTATTCAGTTGGATGAGCTGCTTATATACTCTGGAGATCAAGTCTTTGTTGGTTTCATTTGCAATTATTTTTTCCCATTCCGTTGTCTGTCTTTTTGTTTTACTTCCGGTTTCTTTACTGTTCAGAAGCTTTTAGGTTTCATTAGGTCTCATTTGTTTTTTCTTGCTTTTATTTCTTCTACGAGAAAATTTTCGAGACTTATGTCAGATAATGTTTTACCTATATTTTCCTCTTGGTGGTTTAGTGTATCTTGTCTTATGTTTAAGTCTTTGATCCATTCTGAGTTTATTTTTGTGTATGGTGTTCTAGCTTCATTGGGAGTGTTCTAGCTTCATTGAATTTCATGCTGCTTTCCAGTTTTCCAAACACCAGTCGCTGAAGTGTCTATCCCTTTTCTATTGTAATTTCTTGCCTCCTTTGTCTAAGATTGATTGACCAAATGTTTTTGGGTTCATTTCTAGGCACTCTATACTGTGCCATTGGCCTATATGTATGTTTATCTACCAATACAGTGCTGTCATGTTGACTGTAGATCTATAGTATTATCTGAATCATTAGCGTTAAGAAATGCCACCTGATATTTATATGTTAATCTTGTAACCTGCTACCTTGCTGACTTCTTTAATCAGCTCTAGTAAATTCATTCTGAATCTTGAAGGGTTTTCTATAAATAGTAACTTATTATCTGCATATAGTTTGACTTTTATCTCTTCTTTCCAATTTGCATCCCTTTTACTTCTCTCTCTTATTTGATTGCTGTGGCTAGGACTTCCAAGACTATCTTGAGTAGGAGTCGTGTTAGTGTGCATCCTTTTCCTGTCCCAGATTTTAGCAGGAAGAATTTGACTTTCTCACCTTTGAGTACTATGCTGGCTGTAGGTTTGTTATCTATAGCTTTCATGATGGTGAGATATATTCCCTCTATGAACACTTTGGTGAAAGTTTTTATCATACGTGGGTGTTGAATTTTATCAAATGCTTTCCATGCATCTATTGAGATGATCATGTGGTTTTGGTCCTTTCTCTTGTTGATGTGCTGTATTACATTGATTGATTTGCATAAGTTGAACCACCACTGTGTCCCTGGCATAATCCCCACTTGGTCATGATATATAATCTTTTTTTCTGTGTTGTTGCATTCTATTTGCTACTATTTTGGTGAGGATTATGGTGTCTGTTTTCATCAGTGATTGTGGCCAATAATCCTCTTTTTTGGTAGTGTCTTTGCCTGGTTGTGGTTTCAGGGTGGTTGTGGTTGCATAGAATTTCTTTGGGAGAGTTCCTTTGTTTTCAATCTTCTGGAAGAGTTTGAGAAGGACTAGTATGAGTTCTTCTATGATTGTTTGGTAGAATTCCTCAGCTTATCCATCCAGTCCTGGACTGTTATTTGTATGGAGGTTTTATATTGCTATATTGATTTCATTTCTAGTGCTGTTTGTTCAAAGGGTCAGTTTCATGTTGATTCATTGTTGGTGGACAGTATGTCCAGAAACTTGTCCATCTCTTCTAGCTTATAAAATTTGGTTCCATATAGTGTTCATAATATTCTCGTATGATATTCTGTTTTTATGGGTTTTTTTGTTGTAATTTCTCCATTCTCCTTTCTTATTTTGCTAATTTGTGCTCTCTCTCTTTTCTTCTTTTTGAGTTTGGCCAGAGGATTGTCGAATTAACTTACTTTTTGGACATAGCAGCTTTCGGTTTGGTTGACTTTTTTCCTATGGTCTTTTTAATCTCTTTTTTTTTTATTTCCTCCCCAATATTGATGGTTTCTTCCTTCCGCTGCCTTTTGGTTTATTTGGTCTTGTTTTTCTACTTCATTCTGCTGGTGGGTTAAATTGTTTATTTTTGTTTGTTCTTCTTTTTTGAGCAATGCCTGTATCGCTATAAACTCCCCTCTCAGCACTGCTTTTGTTGTGTCCCATAAATTTTGTGTGGTTTTTCTTTCATTTTCTTTCGTCTCAAGGTACTTTTTCATTTCAGCTATTATTTCTTCATTGCCCCATAAGTTTTTGAATAACATATTTTTTAATCCCCATGATTTCTTTGGTTCTCCTGTGTTTCTCTATTGTTGATTTCTAGCTTCATGGCATTGTGGTCAGTAAAGATGCTTTAGGTAATTTCTATCTTCTTAAAATTGCTGATTTTCTTTTGTGCCAAAGTACATCATGAATCCTGGAAAATATTCCACGTGCACTTGAAAAGAATGTATATCCTATTTTGGGGGGGTTGCAATGTTCTGAAAATATCCACCAAGTGTAAAATTTCTTTTGTATTATTTAATTTTATTGTTGACTAATTTATTCCCTGTCTCAATGGTCTGTCCGTTGATGTTAATGCAATGTTGAAATCTTCAATTGGGACTCCCCCTTTATATCTGTTAGTTATTATTTTATGTACTTAGGTGCTCATGTATTTGATGCATATGTATTAACGAGTGTGCTATCCTCATATTGTATCACTCCTTAAATCATTTTAAAATGTCCTTCTTTATTTTCTTTATGGCCTTTGTTTTAAAGACTATTTTGTCTGAAATCAGTAATGCAACAACTGTTTTTTGGTTTTTCCAATTGTATGGAATACCCTTTTCCATCCTTTCACTATCAATCTATATGTGTCCTCTCTGAAGTGGGACTCTTGTATTCAGCATATTGAATGTTCTTGCTTTATTATCCAGCCTGCCACTCTATGACTTTCGACTGGAGCATTTAGTCCATTAACATTTACAATAATTGATGATAGGCTTGTGTTTATTGACAAATTTACCTTATTTTTGCAGTTGATTTGGTGTTTCCTCTTTGTTCGTTTCATCTTCCTTTTTTGGTTCGGTCATTTTCCTTTGTATTATCATGAATTTTATTTAGTTTTAATGACTCTGTGATAAGTTTTTGTCTTCTTGTTACCCTTATATATAAGTCCATTAGACCTTTACTATAAGTGCTTTTATTAAACGGATAGTTAGATGATCTCAAACCCATCCTACCGAAAACAAAAAATTTTAAAATGAAAGACCAAAAAAAAAGAAATTCTCTATTTTCTTGCCTCCATCTCCACTCTGAATGATTTGTATGTCTTCTTTTAAAATTTTGTGTTTATTTTATTTGTAATTCATGAATTATCACCTTTCTAGCTGTGAGTTTCACATTTCTGTAGCATCTTGCAGCTTTTCTTTTTAGAGAAGACCTTTCAATAATTCTTTTAGCATGGGTCTAGTGTTGATTACTCTTGAAGCTTTTTCTTGTCTGTGAAATCCTTTATTTCTACTTCTACCAAAAAGAACAACTTTACTCGTCAATGTATCCTACAGTATATAATTTTTCTCATTCAGAACTTTGAATATATCTTTTCACTCCCTTCTGGGCTGTAGTATTTTGCAGAGAAATCAGCTGTAAGGCTTATGGGGATTCCCTTGTAACTCACACTTTACTATTCTCTTGCTGTCTTTAGGATCATTTTTTATCCTTGATTCTGGCCATCTTAATTATATGTCTTGGTGTGGGTGTATTTGTTTTCTTCCTGTTTGGCACACGGTGAGCTTCCTGTACTTGAATATCTGATTCCTACTTTAAGTTTCGGAAGTTCTCAGTCATGATTTCTACAAAAACTTTTGCAATTCCCTTTAATCATTGTTCCCCTTCTGGGACTTCTATCATGCCAAGATTGGCATGCTTTGTATTATTCCATAGGTCCCTTAGGCTTTTTTCATTTGTTTCTCATTGTTTCTCTTGTAGGTCTTCTGATTGGGTGCTATCTATTGTCCTGTCTTCTCAGTCACTAATTCATTTTTCTGCATTATCTAGTCAGATTTGCTACACTTTAAATCATTCTTCATCTCAGTCAACGGGTTTACCTGTTCTACTCGTCTCTTCTTTATAGCTTCCATTTACTTTTTGACATATTTTGTATCTCTAAACACTATCTCTTTTATTTCCATCAGTACTTAGATCACTCCATTTTTGAAATCTTGAATTATTTGGCTATCAATGTCTATTTCACTGATCGTACTTTCAGGGGATTTCTTCTGTTCTTTAATTGGGAATTGTTTCTCTTCTCCTTTGTCTTACTCCTTCCTCTCTGGCACTGTGGATTTTGGAGTATCAGTTATCTACTGTGGTATTAAAGGAGTTTAATCTACCTAATGCCTATGTAGCTATACATCTTAGAAAAGAGAAAAAAGAGAGAGAGATAAAGAATTTTAAAGAAGGGAGAAATAAAGATTTGAAGACATTGTATAATGAATAATACAAAATGGATTTGAAGCAGAGTTTTGAAAAATAATAATAATAAAAATATTTTTAAAAGTTTCAAAGGGATTAAAATGGGGGTAATTATAATTGCCTAAGAAGTAAAAATTAAGAGGGTAATAGAAAATGGAACTGGTAAAAACTGATTAATACAAGGGGGTGGTCAGTGTCCTCCTGGAGACTGTGAACTTTTAATGTGAAGTCTTTCTTTTTTCATCCTGATTTGGAAGCTCAGTTTGTTGTTTCCAGGGACCCTCCTTTGGAGCCCTCATCTGTGCTGCTCCCAGGGCATGTCAGTAAGCAGATCGCTCCTACACCCAACACTGGGGCTGATGAAGTTCTCCTTACTCTGGGCTGGCTTGTAAATGCCCTGCCCGATGCTGCAGTCAGATGTTGCAGACTGTCTAGGCAGGATTGGGCATCATGCCCTCTCCAGCACCATGGTCAGGGGCTGTATTCCTGCCCAAAATTTGAGGGGCCAACCTCTACCTACGGTTGCCGATCACTCTGCTTCTCTGTTCCACTGTGTACTCTGCCTAGGGTTTGCACAACAGAAGTGGGTTCAGGGAAGACTGAGGAACATCCCTGCCCCTGGTCTGGGCCAAAAACCAGCTCCATGTTTCTTTTGTCCGACAAGTTCTCTGAGGAACCGGACAGAAGTATTCAATATGCCTCTGGCTGTAGACAAGTCTCGGACTGGTCCTTGAGGCTGCTAATTCCTTAGGTGTAGATGCAGGTTTTGTCCCCGCTGCCACATGGGTTTAAACCACCAGAGGGTATGGTGGCTGTGTCTGAGCCCCAGCTCTCTTCACCTAGAAACTTTTTTGGAAATTCAGAGATGGGGAATGCACCCTTCCACCCATAGGGCACATCTGCTCTGTTGTTTTATGGAGGGCCCATGTTGTTCTGCCCTGTGCACCCACAGCCATGACACAAAGACAACTTCATTTCCCTGGGCCAACGCAGTGTAGCCATCCCCATCTACCACCCGGGTCGGGCAGCATGGCCCTGCCCCCAGCTTCTGGGCTGCATTTTCTGCTGAGTGTCACAGGGATCCTCTGTGCCTGTTTAACTTAGTTCTGCTAGTCAACTTATACTACATACATGTCCAAGACTTGGAGTCTCCCCCACCATCCTGCCAATCTCTCAGTTGGAGAGGAGAGACACAGGGAATGAGCACCAGTCCTTCTTTGCTGCTCCCTCCCTGTCTGACCTGTCCCAATCTGTTTTGCCTTTTCTTCTTTCTTTCTTACTTTTCTCCTACCGGATTTTTCACATCTTTATCTATTGAAGAGGAAAATGTTCTGTCAGAGTTCTGCAGGTTCTCTGGTTAGCTGAGTGGGATTGTGGATGTGAGTCTTGGTGCATTTGTGGGAAAGGGTGAGCTACGAGCATCTCTCTACTCCACCATCTTTATCTCCCCCCAAAAAATTCTCACTTTATGGTGGAAGATATACAGAGTTTGGAAATAAGTGGAAAAGATATCCCATGGAAATGAAAAGAAAATGCAGGTTGCAATGCTCAACTCATGCAAAATACATTTTAAAAGAGGGGCCAAAATGAAAAATTTGAGAGTATATAAAGAAAAACAGATCAATATTAAAATAGGGTATTACACTCATTAAATTGTATATGGACCCAAAAAAATAGATCCTAAGAAGTTTTAGTAGACATGAAAGAATTAATTCATTATAAAATAATAACAGAAGATGAGTTTAACACCTCACTATTCTGATAGCCAGATCATCCAGAAAGAATATCTGTAGGAAACAGAGATCTTAATATCATATTAGATCATTTGAACCTAAGCTAGATATTGGACACTGCATCAGAAAATCAGAACACATAAAGTTTTCAAGTGTGCACAGGATGTTTTCTAAGGAATTAACCACATATTATGTCATGAAATGAGCCTCAGGATCATTAAGCAAATATAGGTTACAGCAAGTATTTTTCAATACACAAAAGTAAGAAACTGTGCATGAATTTTTGAAAGAAGAATAGGAAAAGCACAAACATGAAGTTAAAACACATTAATTAAAAATATAAAATAAAACAAGGTCAATGATGAAATCAAAGAGGTAATAAAATCATACCTGGAGACAAATTACACTGAAAACACAACTTCATAAAATGTATGGGATGCACCAAAGACAAATCTAAGAGGGAAGTTGAGAACAAATCAGGACTTCTACAAGGAACAAGAAAAACCTCATAGAAAGGACAAAGCATGCCACCCAAAAGAACAAGAAATAAGAACAAGCAAAACCCAAAGCAGTAGAAGGAGAAATATTTAATCATTATGTTGAAAATAAATAAAATAATATTTGAAAATCAAATTACAAATCATAAAATCAAAAGCTTTACATTTTTTTAAAAATATTAACAAACAGGTAAGCATTTAGCCAGGCTTATCAAGAAATACATAGAGTGGACCCAAATAAAATAAGAAATGAAAGAGTAGAAATAATATCTCTTATTACAGAAATACAAAAAAAGATTATGGAAGCACTATGAGCTGTTATGTGACAACAAACTGGACGACCTAAAAGAAATAGACAAATTTCTAGAAAAGTACAGCCCGCCAACACTGAATAAAGAGAAAATTGAGAACATGAAAAGAGCCATCATTATAAGTTAAATAAAATGTATAATTTTAAAAACACCCCTTCAACAAAATGCCTGGATTCCTTCACTAAAACCCCTTTTCACAAACTATTTTAGAAAATGAAGGAGGAACGAATATTCCCAAAGTTATTCTATGAGGCCACCATTACCCTATTAACAAAACCAGTCAAAGACACTACCAAAAAAATAAATGAAAATGAAAATCCAATATCCTTGATGAATGATGATATACATTCAAAAATCCTCGAAAAACATCAACAAATGAATCCAGCAATACATAGAAAGGATTATACACGATGATCAGTTGGATTCCTTCCAGTGTCACAAGGATGGTTCAACATACACAAGTCAATCAGCATGACACATATCTAATAAAGGAAGGACTAAATTCACAAGACCATGTCAATACACAAAGTATAAGCATTTGACAAAATTAAACATACATTCATCATCAGAATTCTCATAAATGTGAGTACAATGGGAACATCTCTCAACATACTAAAGGCCATTTATAACAAATTATAATACTTAGGGGAAATGGTGAAAGACTTCTGGGTAAATTCGTGAACAAGACAATGATTCCTACTCTCACCACTTCTGTTCAATAGTAATAGAAGAAAGGAAAAGGAAAAAAAAAGAAGATAAAGTAACACAAAATGGAAAGAAAAAGGCAAAATTGTCACTAGTATTGATGGCATAACAATCTACATAGACAGTCCTAAGGGCTCCACACTGACTATTATGAACAATAAATAATTTCATCAAGGGAGCAGGTTACAAGATAAATGTAAAGAAGTCTCTTGCATTTGTACACATTAATCATGAGATACCATAAAATGAACGTTGAAAGCAATAATATTTAAAACCTCATTCCCCCGAATATCTTGGAATAAATGTAACCACATATGTGAAAGATCTAATCACTGAAAATTATAAAACACTGACAAAGAAATTAAAAGTGATTCAAAGAAATGGAAAGATGTATTGTGCTCTTGGATTGAAAGAGTTAATATTGTTAACATGGCCGTACTACACAAAGAATCCTACAGATTTAGGGCAATTCCTGTTACGAAGCTGTAGTATTTTCCACAGAACCAGAAAATAAATAACTCTAAGTCTTACATGAAACCATTAAAAATTGCCAAAATGATCTTGAGAAACAACAACAAATCTGGAGGCATAACCCTCCCAGATACCTTACTATACACGAAACCTACAGTAATAAAAAGAGTATGACATTGGCAAAGAGATATAATCAATAAAAACAGATAGAGAGGCAAGAAATATTTCCACACACTTATGAGCAATGAATCTATGATAAAAGAAGCAAGAGTACACAATGGATAAAAGACAGTCACATCAATGGATGGTGTTGGGAAAGCTGGACAACTACATGTAAAACAATGAAATGAGAGCATTTCCTGACATCATATACAAAAATAAACTCCAAGTGTATTAAGGACCTAAATGTAAGACCTGATACTATAAAACTGATAGAGGGGAATATAGGTGATACCCTATTGGATAAAATCATAGGAATATTTTCTTATATCAGTCTTCTAAGGCAAATGATACAAAAGCAAAAATAAACAAGTGGGACCTAAATAAACTTAAAAATTTATGCACAGCTTAGGACAGAATCAATGAAATAAAAAGACTGCCTGTGTAATTGGAGAACATATCTGCAAACAATGCAAGTGACCAGGGGTTAATAGATGTAGGTTAATAGATGTAACAAGGATTTAGGTTACACAACTCAAGGTGAAAAACAAAAATCCAATCAAAAATAAGAACAGAGTACCTGAGTTAATATTTTTCCAAAGAAAACATACAGATGAGTAACAGGTAAGTGATAAAATCGCTCAACATTACTAATTATTAGGTAATTGCAAATCAAAACCAAAATGAGGTACCATTTCACAATGGTCAAATGGCTATTATCAAAATGTCTACAAATAGTAAGTGTTGCAGAAGATGTGAAGGTAAGAAATCTCTTGTATACTCTTGGTAGTAATGTAAATTGGTACAACTTCTTTTGAAAAGAGTATTCAGATTTGTTTAAACACTAAAAAGTTAACTACCATATGACCCAGTAATACCTCTCCTAGGAAAATTTGGGGAAAACACCCTAAATTGGGAAGAACCAATGTTCACAACAGCACTGTTTATAATATGCAAGACAGGGAAGTAATCCGAGTACACAGTAGAGTATGGACTTAAGAATATATGATGTTTCTATAAATATGCAATGGAATAAAACTCAGCCATGGAAATGTATAACACATTGCTATTTCAGTATCCTGAGTGGACCAAGTAAAAATGTGCTTAATGGAGTAACTTAGACAAAGACAAATGTATATAATATTATTTATATGTGGAAACTAAAGAATAACAAAAATATGTGTACAAATATCTATAGCTTTCTATTGATTGATGACAGAATAATAGATAGAAGGATAATACATGATAGATAGAGAGATAGATAAATAGATACATAGATAGATATATAGATAATTAGATAGATAGATAGAGAAATAGATGATAGATAGATAGATAGATAGATAGATAGATAGATAGATAGATAGATAGATAGAAACATGTTGTAGAGGTAAAGAGATTAGATAGACAAGACTTAAGCAGACTCAAAGATATGGGAAAATATTTCTGTTTACCAAAGTGGAAGGGAAAGAGATTTTAACGGAAGAATATTGACAGATAGAAAGTAGTATATATAAAGGAGAGAAGCTACATTGATTATCTGTATAGATCATCGAATTATACACAATATCTTAAAATAATTGTTTGTTACAATTATTGTAATAATTCATAATGCATATAATCTACAAAGTGATTAGAATAACTATGCTGTACATCTGAAACTACACAATATACTACATGTACTGTACTTCAATTATAAATAAAACATCTCATGTATAATTTAGTCCTTTTTCCGCTGATAGAAGCTTCCTTTAATATTGTTTTAATTTATTCTTTACCTTTAATGATTACATTTCTAATTATTTCTTTTACTCTTGTGAATATGTTACCAGTTTAATTATCTATATTTATTGCCCCTGATTTCCTATTTTTCTATCTTTAATCCATTTGGTATAATAGCATTTAAAAACATACCCAAATGAACAGATGCAAATTTCTCGTGGTCTCTCCTTAGGATTTTGGTCAATGTTTTGCCCATTTTTGCCACTTTATATTTCTTAGAAGACTTTTTTTCTGTACCTCTTATAAGGTTTCTTAGTTTTGTTTTTCTGTCACATTCAGGTTTGTTTTTCTGGTAAAGTCTTTATTTTCATTTTATATCTAAGTGATAACTGTGTAAGTATTTTTGGGTGAGTGATTTCTTATTTTAGATGATTGAAATTTAATGTTATTTACCGTGGCCTGTGTTTTCTTCTCAGAGGTCTACTGATAGCCTAATGGGGTTCCTTTGTAGATTATCATAACTATTTTTGGCTGCCTTTAAAATATTACTCTGTCATTGACTTGCCAATTTGCATATGACGTATCTTAAAGGAGGTCCCTTTGTCTTAAAGTTATTGGTGTTTTCTTGGCTCACGTACTTGTATATTAGTTCCTTACACAGGTTTGGGAGGTTATCAACTATTACTTCTTTAAATAAACCATCAGCTGCCTTCTAACTTTCTACTCCCTCCAGGATTCCACTGTAATGTGCACTTCCTGATGAAGTCTGATGGCTACTGTAGAATTTACACACTTTTTAATATCTTGAATCTCTGCCCTCTCCTATCATTTCTAGTTTTGTATTGGTGAGTTTGCTAATCTATCTTCCACAAAGACACTCTACCCCAATGCTTTCTGTTGCATTCTTCATCTCATTTATTAAGTTCTCATTGTCCTCCAATAATTTTTGGTAATTTTATAGTTTCAGTCTCTTTGGTAATGTATTCCTTATCATCATTTCATTTATTCCTGAGCTCATTAAAATGCTTTCTTAGTTTTTTTTTTGTTTTGAATTTCTGTATGTCACCTATTTGGATTCTCTATTAGTTATATGGCGATGTACAATGACTTTATGTTTGTTTGCTGCATGGATGACATTATGTGTATGTGCGTGTGCTCAGGTGCATGTGCGTGTGTGTCTGTGTCTGTGTTTGTGTCTGTGTCTGTGTATCTGTGTGTGTGCGTGCCCTATAAAGTTAGTGTGATTGGTCATGATCTTCACAAATTATTGCTGTGATGACACTTAATAACAAACTGTGAGCTGGAGCCCTTGCTTTTGTTTTCTGGTAGTTTGCTATATTGCACAATTTTTGGTTTTACTTACCTGAGCTACCACTGATATTTCAAAATGGCACCTTCCTGTAGATACTGTCTGGATAAAAGATGTGCTTTCATTGTCACTTCTTAGACATCTCTGGTAGTTGATGTCACTGTTCTCACTGGGACGGTGAACCCTTCCTTTTATCTGATATCCCTTGAGACTCAGTGTACACATTGAGGAAATGTGTAAAAACAGGTGGATATTTGGAATCAGGCAAGTGCCTTTGCTATGTCCAGTGTTGCAAGGTATCTTGTCTCCACCACTGTGAATGGGGAGTAGGGACACTGTCATGAATGTCTGAGTGTCTGAAGGATGGAATTTCTGTCTCCATTGTGGCTCCCTCCTAGTTACATGCGACCATGAGTACTGGTGCAGTTGGAGGCTGAAGCTGTGTGAACCACTGAGACCATTTCTACTGGGTTCTCTGAACTTGATGACACATACAACCTAGTCAGGGGGCCTTGGTTGCAGACACCAACTCTGCTCTTCCTTCAGTTCAGCCTCTTTTGTGTGTTTTAGTCAACTAAACATTACCTGTTCACATGCGTTCCAGGGTATTGTTTTGTGTTGTGTTTTTTTGTTGAGATGTGAACGTTTTATTGACTGTAGATGTAAGGGTAGAGACAAAAATTGTTTAAACTTATGTCACTTTTAAAGTATATACTTTTTCAATTAAAAGCTTAAATTCTACTAAGGACATTATGAAAACAGTAAACAAAGTGAATAAATCACCTCCCTTAATATCAGAGTATTACAAAATATTTTGATTTTCCTGGGATTAATTTTTTAACGTTTTTCCCACCTACGTGCACATTTTACTATAATATATCCCTATACTCTCTTTAAAATCAATTAAATTATTAAAATATTTCTCTGTGCTGTAAATATAGCCCTGTTGTTTCTCTAATTTATTACTAGTAGCTTGCACATTTCTGTCTTCTCCATCCTTCTTCCCTGTCCCCACAGGAAACCACTTCTTGGTACACTACACATATATATGTCATTCTGTTCCTGTTTTTTATATGATTATTTCTCTTATATCTTTATTTTCCTCATTTAAGTGACAACATAGAGTGTTTTTCTCCGTATGACTTATTTTCCTATAAGCAACACTCTCTGGGTCCAGTCATATTGTTCCAAATGGCAGAATTTTATTTTTTAATATGACAATGACTAATTATTTATTATGTTATCTATATCTCACATCTACTTCAGCCAATCATCTTTTGATGGGCAGTTGAACTGTACATCTTTCCTTGGGTAATATGAATGATAATGTTAAGAACATTGTGGGTAATAAATCTTTAAGTTAATGTTTTCATTTCTTTCAGATTTATACCAAAAACTGGAATTGCTGCAACATATAATGCTTCTATTTCTAGTTTTCTGTGCACTGTCCACAATTTTATAATAGTGGATGCATCATTTTTTTTTCCACCAACAGTGTACCTGGGCTCCCTCTTCTCAACCTTCTTATTAAAGTTTGTCATTTGTAGACATTTTGTTAATAGCCGTTTTGGTTGCTGTGAGATTATATTTCATTCTGGTTTTCATTTATGTTTACCAAATGGATAGGAACATTATGTTTCTTGGTATGTGCATGAAAAATATCCACAAGTCTTATTTTGAAAATTTCCATTAACATCTTTCAACTGTTTTTAAGTTGGAGGTTTGTTTTTTAAATACTGAGTCTAATATTATATATATGTAATATGGATATTAACGTCTTGTTGGTTAAATTGTGTGAAAATTTTCCTTCTATTCTGTCTGTTATCATATCTCTTGTTGAAGGTTTCCTTTGCTCTGCAAAAGGTTTTGCACTTCACACATATACAATAAGTAGAATCCCTGTATCGCATAGTACATCTATTTTTTCCTCAGTAAACTAAAAACTGTAATTGTTACTTTTCATTTTATTTTTTAATTTGGAGACATATCAAAAATAAACATTGCTATGATTTATCTCAAAGTCAGTTCTGCTGCTTTTCTTTGTCTGAAATTGTACAATTTCGGGCTTTACATTTAGGAAATCAATCCATTTTTATCTTATGTTGCATACTATGGAAGGAAGTGCTCTTACACCTTCATTTTACATGTACTGTCCTGTTTTCTCAGAACTACTTGTTGAAGAGACTGCTTTTTTTCCATTGTATGCTCTTGTATACTTCATATTAGACTAATTGACCATATGTGTGAGGGTTTATTTTAGGACTCTTAATTTTGTTCCATTTATCTATGTGTATCTTTAAGTGCCATATTTTGATGCATTTATTACTGTATCTTTGTTTTATGTTATAAATTCAGGGAGGATAATACCCACAGCATTGCTCATTTTTAAATATAAATTTAGAAAATTTGAGTGTTTCAGATTTTTGTATAAATTTTATTATTTTTCTCCTTGTTTTGAGAAGAAACTAATGGAATCTGAGTGAATAGGAATATGCTAAAAGAAAAAACCTGAGAAAAATTCTAAACTGTGGTGGATAAATCATACATTATTAACAACAACTGGATTGCTGTATAAATCAAAGAAAAAATATATGAAAAAAAGACAACAAAAACAAAATCCATGGGTTATAACAAAAGCAGTATTAATAGGGATGCTTATAGCAAAATAATCCCACTTATACAAATAAGAAACATGTCTCTCTTGAAAAATATTCTTACAAACAAAAGTTGTAGCAAAATAGTAAACAATCATTTTAGTAGAAGGAAAGACAGCTGAAAGTTCAGAACATAATTAAATAAAATAAAGATTAAAGACAGAAACATTTAATCAAACTAAATAATGGATTTTGAAAGATAAATAATGTTGATAATCTTTAACCAGGCACATGAGCAAAAAAGATGGTACAGATTAATAAGCTCTGAAATAAATGAGAAGTTACAGCTAATATCAAAGAAATACAAAGCATCATATAATGATACAGCAAATTATATGCTAGTAAAATGGAAACCCTAGAAGAAATGGACAATTTCTAAGAAAGAACTTATCTATAGAATGGAATGAAAAAGAAAATATGAACAGATTATCACTAATGAATTTGAATCAGTAATTAAACAAAATCTCCCACGAAACAAAATTCCAGGCCTAGAAAGATTCAGAGATGATTTCTGCCAAACATTTATAGAAGAGCTATCACCTATACTTCTCAGTGTATTCCAAAAATTTCGAGAGGAAGGGAGGCTTCCTACCCCAAATTTCTGTATCACACTACTACTAAAACAGGAACAAATACCTCAAAGATTACAGGTTACATACTACCAATAAGCATAGATGAAAAAATCATCATTAAATTGTTAGCAAGTCAAACAATACATTAAGAGGATTATACAATAAGATTAAGTCCATTTTACTCCAGGGATGCCAAAGTGATTCAATACCCGCAAATTAATCAGTATGTAACACCACACTAAAAACAGGAAGAATATAATTTATATGGTCACAACAGTAGAGCCATAAAATGTTATGACAAAATCAGTATCTATTTATGAATAAATTTCTCCTCAAAGTGGGCATGAGGAAACATACCTCAACAAATCTAAGTTCTTATATGACAAGAACTTAGCTAACATGACACTCACTGATTAATAGCTGAAAGAATCTCCAATAAGAGCAGGAAGAAGACAAGAATGCTCACTCTAACCACTTTTATTAATTATAGTATTGGAAATTCTAGCCATACCTATTCAAAATAAAAGTAAGTAAAATATAGGTAATTAAGAAAAGGAGTAAAAGTATCTGTTTTCAGATGACATAATTTAAACAGAAATCCTAAAAATGGTGCCACAAAACTAGTAAGGCTTATCAATACATTTGGTAAAATTTCCGAATGTAAAATTAACATACAGAAATCTTGCATTTCTACACACTAACAAAAAGCTAACTGATACAGAAAGTGAGGGAACTGTATCATTTACAGTTGCATTACAAAAAAAAATCAACAAATATATCCAAACAAGGTGGTAAAGGACATGTACTCAGAAAACTATAAAATATTTATAACAGTAATTGAAGATAATGCAAACAGATGAAAGGACATACTGTGTTCATTGATGAGGAAAATATATTGTTTAAATGACAGCATAAGCCAAGAAAATACACAAATTAAATTCAGTGCCTAACAAAATACCACAGGCATTTTCAGACACTTACAAGAAATAATTCTAAAATTTACATTTAAACACAAAAGAGTTGAAGTCACTAAAAAAAAAGAAAAGAAAGAAAACAAACAATAAACACAAAATATTTGACAAAGAACAGAGAAGATGTATCACTTTCCCTAATTTAAAACTATAATACAAAGCTACAGTAATAAAAATATTATGGTAGTGGCACAGAACAAACAGAATAATGGAACACAAATAATGCCTGAAAATGAAATCAGACAGTTATGATCATTTAGCCCATTAGAAAAAATGAATATACAGTGGGGGAAATGTTACCAACAGCACATGAAACCAATCAACATTACTAACCATCAGAAAAATGCAAGTCCAAAACATAATGAGATTTTATGTCACTCCCGTCAGAATGACTATTATCAGAAAGACAACAAATATAAGTGTTGGTGTGGATGTAAGAAAAACAACCCTGATGAACTGCTGGAGTGAATGGAAATATGTGCTGCCACTGAGGAAAGCAACATGGAGATTTATCTAAAAACAAAAAATGAAACATAATTCTACATTTCCATATCTGGATACTAATTCCAAGAAAATAAAAACACTAATTACTAAAGATAAATTCAACCCTATATTCACTGTAGCATTATTCACAATAGATAGGATATAGAAGCAAATTAATTGTTCATCAAAGATGATGGATAAAAAGATGAGTGTTTATAATATATTTACCCATCTTAACTACAGATTTATCTATATTTATATATATATATATATATATATATATATATATATATGCACACACACACATAAAAATACAATGGGTTATTATTCAGCACCAAATAGAATAAGATTTTGTCATTTGCAACAAATAGGTAGACCAAGAGTGTAATATGCTAAGTGAAATAAGTCAGAAAGAGAATGACAAATGCTGAATGATTTTAATCACATTTTGAATTTTAAATAAATGAAAATAAGAACACAGAAAAGGAGTTATACACATAGAAAGCAATAGGTTGTTCACAAGAAGGAGGGAAATGGGGTGAGGAAGAGAAAAATTTGAGGAAAATTAAGAGAGAAAATTTTCCAGTTGCAAATTAAATGAATCAGGGACAAGAAATATACTGTATGGGGAATAGTCAAAAACTATGAAATATACTTACATAGCAACATATCGTAACTAGATATATCCTGGTGAACAGTTTGAAATTTATTAAAAATAGCGAACAGTATGTTGTGTAGGAGAAACTTACACAGTGTTATAGATTAAAGTACACTTCAAAAACAAACAAAGATACTTATAGAAAAAGAAATTATATTTGTAATTAACAGAGGCAGGGGTTGGAAAAGGAGAATTTGACTTTGCACTCAAAAGCTACAAATTTCCAGCCATAAAATAAACGTGTTCTAGGGATGCCAAGTAATAACATGAAAATTAGAATTAATAATGCATTATGTTCTATGTCAATGTTGTTAAGAGAGTAGACCATAAGGTTTCTCAGCACAACCAAAAGACAAATTGTATTTCTTTAAAATTTTAGCAAAATGAGATAATGAATTCTCCCTAAAGTTGCTATGATATTTATTTCATGATAGTTATAAATCAAATCACTATCCTGTGCACCTAAACTTACACAATGTTTTATGCCAGTTATATCTCAATAAAAGCGAAAGTGAAAATGGAAAGTCAATGGTCATTTTTTCCCTTGTCATTTCTCATGATTGTTTTTGCAGCAAGTAAACTTGAGACATGATATACTTAACCAAGCTAAAGATACTAATAAATAAGTGATTATAATAAATTATGCATAAAGATATGAATAAAATTATTGTTTTACAATGCCTAAAAATTTCTTCATGTTAACAGACCAGTGCTTCTGTAGGCATCAAAATTTCACTCTGTGTATTCATCTGAGATTAGGGAATGGATACAAATTTAAAACTGGCTGCCCTTGCTGTCAGTGATAAAGTTCACTGTCTCTGACCGATGGTCTCAACTCCCCGACAGCATCTGTAAGAAAAGAACATGTTAGGTTGCTAAAAATCTCAGTATGGTAAAATCTCAGAACTCTTACAATTCTTAACTGTTTTGCAATGGGAATGCAATACTGACAAGACTTGATTTTGGATAACAATTTGGGGTTTTCTCATGGTTGCCTAAGGGAATGTGAGGATAATCCCTGAGATCCACAACAAACATTCTTGCTCAAGTGCTGGGCAAGCAAGTGTAAAGATTCTGCAATATTAGGACAGAGGACTACTTTCAAAATGATGAGTGTGCTCACTCTGTTCCAGGTAGACCAAGGGAAGAAAGATTATTGCAATTGCTTGGTGAACGGGAATAAGTCAGTTGTTCAGACTATATAAATTAGTCAAAGTGTGTTCAAAGCCAAAATAAGTTGTGTCAACAATGAGAATTAAAAGAAATAAATCAGACATAAGCTTAAATTAAAAAGGTGATACAGTCCTGTGCTGGGCTCTGGGGACTGGAGAATGTATATGCCTCAATCCCATTCAAGGGTTCAGGGGCTTGGCCGTAGCATCAGCTTGGGATTCAATGAACATGTAACAATTAGTATACTGGGAGAAATATAATCTACCCCTCCCTGATCGGAAGAAAATCTGGTGGCTCAATGAAACTCTTAATTCACAGAGATTCTGCCAGATGCAGAGGAATAATTCACTGATGACTCAACTAAGACAAACTTAGTTACTGCTTAACAATCCATCTTCACACACACACACAGTGGTACAGAGATCTGTAGTATTTAATGGGAAGAATTCAGTGGGCAGAACTCAGAGAAAAGTTTTCAAAGCACCAGCCTACTTTTGTAGTTTTGCCAATAGTCTAGATTTTCCCAGGTAGAAAACTACAGATGGACAAACAAGATTCTTCTTTAGGATTTCTCACTTTGAATGTAAACTGTAACTTTTGACTTATCAGTATAGAACCTTGTTAAGATGATCACGGTAAGAACCACTGTCTGATAAGAGAGCTGGAAAGTAGCTGAACCAGCCCATCTGAACCCCAGATTGCTAATGTAAGCAACCACATAGCCACCATCAGAATTTTGCTGACAATCTTAAAGCTTGATGTTTCTGTTATAGGAAGAACCACTGCTGTGCAGACACAGTTCTCCAGCTGTTAGTGGTCTCTATCCTTCTCTTGGTAAATGTCATATTGGTGGCATGTTGCTAGAGTTCACGCAGGCCCATTTGCCCTTTCTCCAGGTTATCAAAGGCTTTCTTTACAACAGGTGACATGTTTTCAGAACTCAAATCTGCCATTCCAGTCTTATCAGCTGACACTGGCTGCATCATTGTGAGCAGAAGAAGTAGGCTCCTTGACATTGCCTACAATTGTTCCAGCAATTTAGGGCATTTCCAATTCTGAAAATGCTTCACATTTTATTTTAAATTAATGGGAAATAGTCAAAGACTTCCATGAATATTTTATATTTCCTAATATCAGTATAAATTTGGTATTCTTGCAGTTGGACAAATTTTTAATTCTACCACCCTCACCTCCTTCTAGTCCACACATTGTAGATTGCAATTTGGTTACTGAATACGACCACACCAACCAAGGGGCTATTACATTTTATATACATCCTGTGTGAAGGTTAGAAGGGGCACAAGATATGTGGGGTGTATAAACCTATATTAAATACTTGCAATGGCACTTTCTCTTCTGGACAAATCTCTGATTCTAAGAAGCAAATTAATTGGTAGTCAGTATAGTTATTGGTATGGGGAAGAGTATCAGCTATTTTGGGATGGGTGGGTGATGAAGAGACAGGAAAATATCCAGCAAATGAGAATGGAATATTTTAGGCCTCTGGAGGCATTAATTAAGAAGAAAATAATAACTTGTCTCCTGTACCTACCTCCAATTACTGTCTTGAGTGATTAGTCCTTGGGCTATGAAAAGAGCTTGTTTGTGGTGAAGAGTATGTACCATAATGAAATAGTTTGAAAATCATGAGAGTTCTGTTGTTTCAGGAAAGTAAATTTTGCTTAAAGTCAACAGGTATTTTTCACTCACTAAATACTAAAATGCATCCTGTGGCATGTGCTGTGCTTACTGTGCTGGTATCCAAGTTAGACAAGGAGAGGTTGAGAGACAGAAAACATCTGGAGGAGGTGGTATCTGTGCTGAGACCGGGATAGTCTAAGTAGGTAAAAGGAGAACAACCAAAGTCCAAGGATGAGCTGGAGTAAAAGTATTGAGGTTGGAACTAACACTGTTGACAAGCATTTCCTTTAATGTACCTCCAGATACAGTGAAACATAAAGATATGCTAAGGTAGTCAGTTGCCAGATTTATAAAGAAATGACTAAACTATGTTGAGTTTGTGGGCTTACATTTGGAAAGGCATTAACTGCCACCCTGAGGATGCAAGTTTGTCTTTGGCTGGAATATAAAAGCAACATAAATTATTGACTAGAAAATGTAGTGTAGACTCTTGAGTGCAGGAAATGAAAGCACCAATTGGAATGCTTTGAGAACAGCACAAAGAAGACCATAGATAAAATTACTTCTTTAATTCTACCACATGCTGTATGTGCCATCTAAGACTACATAATTTGACCTTTTTGATTCCAGGGATGACATAATAGACCACGATCCCTGGGCCGGTTCCAGCATTTATGTACTGTCCAACCTATCCAAACTTAACACATTTCATACTTTCCAGGTTGAACCAGAAACCAATTAGTAATTTTCCCTCTCTCCATGTTTTATTCTTTTTCCAAATTTTTCCATTTTTTCTTCCTCCTTACAAGAAATTACTTAAATTTACTCCCATAGTGTTCAATAAAAAGATCATAACAATCAAATATCTACTTTTCTCTTTTAATGGTATCTTAGCCTCTCAATTAACTCTTTACTATATTTTAAAAAAATAAGGAAAATACAGGTACGCATCTATGTTTATTGTTCAAATAAGAAAATTGCAGTTATTTGTCAACATATGCCAACATCAATTTCAATCTTTGTTATCCTGTATAATCTGGTAGTCCTCTGGTAGATCAGTTGTAATTAGGATGACATTCATAAACTGAAGATGTCTGATGAGTTGGCTTTGAAAGAGATGTAGCTGATGTACCAGCTATCACTGGCACTGGAAAGCGTGGGTTGATCCCTGGTTGAAGTTTAGGAAAACGAATTTCATTGGCAGATATGTTGTGATATCTATTTGGAAAAGTAGAAGGCTCCAACATCAGTCCAAATTAATTGCTCTGTATGGGACAGAAGATGCTGTACTGAGAAGTACAAGTTGTAGTTGAAATGGAGTTCACCACACGGCCATTTGTTTCAATGTAGCTGCTTTGAGAGTGCCTGTGGACAGTGGTCAACTGATTTAAAATAACTCGTTGATCCACTGCAATTTTTTCTGATGGTCTAACTGACATTGATGACAGAGGAGAAAAATCACTTCTGATCGGGGTAGTTGTACCACCAATTATGTGGCTAGTAGAGGGCTTTCTTATTAGAGACATGTTTAAAATTGCAGAAGGTAAAAATGCACTTTCTCTATTAGTGTCAGCCACAAAAACAGAATTATGATTATCCATATTGCCCCCTGCATTTAAGTGCTTCTTGTTGAAATCTTCAGCAAATGAAGACACCAGAGAAGAATTTTTAATCCCAACTCTTCTATTTATTCTCACTAAAAGCTGGGGAAAGCCTCGTTTAAAATTTGGATTATGATAGAAATGCAGCTACAACAAAATGATAAACATTTTAGTAATATTTTAAACCATAATACAAGACTACAATAATCCTAACCTATAAAACCTCAGATTCCCAGTTTACTATGCAAAGATAATATCATCAAAATATGAACATTGCTGACGACATTTTGAAGTTCCTTATTTGGAAACTACACATTTAAATAGTATACTGATCAAATTTAAGAAGTTAACAATTGCTTTAATGGTGAATGGCACTTTTTAAAAGCAGCCTTAATACCTTTATTTAGATTTCTGGAAAGACTCATTGTTGCAAGCATAGGTTCTCATCATCTAGACTACTTAAGGCACTGTCCTCATTTTTTAGAAAAAATAAATTATTTTAGTCTTAGTAGATTTATAAAATTTTGAAAATCTAGCTTTACATTTATATTACCACTGACTGATGTGCAAAATAAAATTTTATATGTAAGTTACCAAGTGGTAACTAAAATTTCTGAATACCTTTCTTAAAACAGAGACTTCTTTTTCTTCTGTCAGAAAGTCAGATAGACAAGCAGACCTTTGAAAATTCTGCCACACTTTCCTAAATCCATGAAGGTTAAGCTGACTAAGTAAACTTTCCATTCTTCCAGTTTCAAATATTCTGAAAGGGGCCTATCTTTCCAAATCTTCCTTCTTAAAGACATCTTCATCAATCACTATGAAAGATTCATTATCATCCCAACAGATGGATTTCAATTGGTCACTCCCAGCCATTTTCCAGAGATTTCTTGGAAATGTCAGAGAACGAAAATCATTATATTCACCTGGTTCAGAAACACAATGTGTGTAACATGGTGTTTTTATCAAGGATTCTTCAGACAAAGTCTGAAAAGCATTTTCTTCAATCATAGACCTCACGTCCAAGTCCTCAGAGAATGTTTGATCACACAATAGAGATCTACCGGAGTTTCCTAAACCAGTTGGTCCATCTTTATGAGACACATCTTGAATTTTTGAAGAAATATGTGCCATCTCAAATAACTTTTTCTACAGCTACTTTTCTAATCTGCATGATTTTGAGCACTGCAGCTTCAAATGGTGCTTTTGCAGTCCTGCACAGATAAACTGCTAGGCCTTCACAATGGTTCTCAACTTGAGTAGCTGTGACATCACAAAACGACTGGTCTCCCAGCAACTCAAGTGTAACTTCCAGTCAGTGATTATTTCTCATTCATCCAGTTAAAATGAAATATATAGTACATTTATTTTTACAGTGTGATCTCCAAAAATTTTCCCAACAAAATCTTTTAAAATAATTTAATTTTGGGGTCTATGAAATTAAACCAATCTCCATTCTTTTGTACAGAAATTTATACCACATGGTTGAACAGAGTATAAATAATGAACAAAAAATATAAAATAAATTTAAAGTTTTGGAATTTAAAGTTAAATTTGTGTAAAACCTGTACAGAATATGTATACCTATTTCAATATCATTTGTAATTAAAGTGAAACATAATTTGATTTGGAAATGGAAGTAAGTATTTTTCTGTGTACTTTATAATAAGTAGCTCTATATTCAGAACATGAGCAGAATAAATATCAGTTTATTTGTTTTGTATATAAATAAATGGTAAATAATTAGATAAAAATAATGAATCAAATGTAAGAAATCCCAAGGGGCGGAAATTTTGTTTCAAATTGTAATTCAGTTCTATAAGTAAAACAAATGTAATTTTATATTCTACTCTAAAATTACAAAAGAGAAAATCTTATTGTATATTTACAAATATGTATTTTTGCTATTCTTTCACTCAAAGGGTTTTCAGTCCCTAGAAGGAATAAATTTTCTTGTCATCTTTATAATCCATACTCTTGTGGCTTTTGTTTAGTATTCCAAAATGATGATCATAAATACACTTATGCACAAGATCCAGGGTTCAATAAGCAGTGCCTCCATTAAGGGGCAAACAAACAAACAATCAACAAACTAAGAAATAACTTTATATGTGTGTTGGGGTGGAAAAGACCAGGTAATGCATTTTAGGAAGTAATATGTATCTCAGTCCTGAAACAGTTTATATTGTCAGTAAAATACGGCATTTTAAGGCAAGTGTTTTGTTCACTAATTGTAAATAATAGTTACGTTGTGTATCAGTAAACCGTAGAAGATCCAGTTCTACCAAAATTTATATTCTTTATTTAGAAATAAATTCCATTAAACATAAGCCAAATTCAAAATGAGGGAAAAAAATTTTAAATAAATAAATGTACACTCAATTTACAATGTAAATTTTTCTTTCATTATGTGTACATTCCATTCTAACTAAACATTAGCAACCAGAATTAATTGCATATTATAAGTACTGTAAACTATAGTTTAGCTGGGTTTAGTCCTAATTCATAAATATTACTTATCAAATGCAAATCAATATATGTGATACAATCCCTTAAAAAGCAGAGAATTCAAAAACAACTTTCTCAAAATAGTAGGAAAATTATTCACAGATCTGATCTTTACTTTTTTATAAAAATATTCTTAACAAATTCACTTTAAATAGAATGTTACTAAACATAATAAAAGCCATATATGAAAAATCCATGACTAACATCAACTTCAATGTTAACATACAGGAAGGTTTTTCCCTGGTCGGTCCATTAATAAGAAAATGTAGCTCATTCTCACAAGTACTAAATTACACTACTTGAAGTCCTAGCCAGAACAACTAGTCAAGAAAAATTATAAAAGGTATTCAACTTGTAAAAAAGCAGTAAAATTTTTACAGATGACATAATTAGGCATAGACAGAAAACCATAGACTCCTCCAGTGGCTGTTTCAAATAATGAACAAACTTAGTATACTGGCAGAATACAAAATCAATATGCAAATATCTGTTGCATTTTTATATAGTAACAACAAATTATCAGAAAGTGATATTAGGAAAAATATTGTGTGTATATTTTTACCACAAGGAATAAACTAGGAATACATTTGCTAAGTGAAATAAAAGAACTAAATATAGACCTATAAATTGCAGGTGCAAGAAATATAAGTAAACAAAATAAATAGAAAGATATTCGCTGCTTATGGATTGTATACAATTTGAGGAACTATTCTAATCTATCATTTACATGTTCAGTCTCCCTTGCATTACTTATTGAATAGATGTCTATTCTTCATTTTATACTCTTGCTTCCTTTTTCATGGGTTAATTGATCATAGGTGTGAGGGATTATATCTGGTTGCTCTATCCTCTTCTATTGATTGGTGTCTGTTTTTGAGCCAGTATCATGTTATTTAAATTACTAAAACTTTGTTGGACTGTTTAACATCAGAGAACTAGTCACTATTAGATTTAATACACTTTTTCAAGATTATCTTGGCAACTCATGATCTATGTTGTTACATATAAATTTTGAAATTATCTGTTCTATTTAATGGAAAAATCTCATGGGTACTTTTACATGAATCACACTAAATTAGATTGCTTTGTGTAGTATGGTTGTTTCAACCACATTGTTTCACATCATTAACATAAGAGATCTTTTCATTTCTTTGGATCAGTTTTAATTTCCTTCATCAATATTTTCTATTTTTTAACGTATACATTTTCCCCTTACTTCTTAATTTCATTTTTATATATTCTATTCATATATATATAATTATATATATTATATTTGGAAACACATTTCTTACACAAATACAACAGGCAGAAGGCAGTGGCAAGACGTATTCAAAATCCTGAATGAAAGAAACCTGTAATCTAAGATAATTTATCAAGCAAGGATATCCTTTAGATTAGAAGGAGAGATAAATAACTTCCACAAAAGCAAATACTAAAAGAATTTAGCAACAACAAAAAAAATAATGTAATATTTACTCTGAAACAAAAAGCAGGATGCTGTGGAAAGGAGAAAGGCATAATTAGACTGGCAATATCTACAATGTATTACAATAGAATAAACATGATGTTGTAAAACAGGACATCAAAATTTTTATGGGTCAGAGAGTGAAACAGAACAATACAGAGAATTTTCTTCTTGTTTCTGTTCTCTATAGGAGGGGTTAGAATTTCTATTCCTATCAGTTAAAATAAAAAGATATAGTAATATGTCAATATACATACAAAACAGAGTAACCATAATTCAAAATCTTACAATGAAGTCACAAAGCCAAAAAGAAACCAAGATAATAACAGAAAACTTATCAAGCCACAAAAAGAAAAAGAAATGAACAAAAAGGAAATATCAAATCAACTGGGAAATGAAGTTCAAAATGTAAATAAACACCAGTCTATCAATAATTATCACAATTATTAATGGACTTAGCACTTCAATCAAAAGATATATATTGTCAGATGGGATAATATAACACACTCTACATTATGATGCAGAGAAGAGACTCACTTTAGTAAAAGGAACACAGATTAATTGAAATTCAGAAGATGGAAAAGTATATTCCACGCAAAGGGACATGACAAGAAAGCAGGACTAGCAGTACTGACTTCACACAAAATAGACTTTACAACAAAGGCCACAGAGAAAGATAGACAAGGACATGACACAATGATTAAAGGAGCAATAAAATATGAAGTTATTAAACTCATTAAGATATATGCACTCAAAATAGGAGCACCTAAATACATAAACAAATACTAATAGATAAAAGGGAGAAATGGATAGGAACACAATCACAGTCGGAGAATATAACTCCCCATTACCATCAATAGACTTGTCTTTCAGACAGAAAATTAATAAGGAAACCAAGATACAAAAATATATGATAAAATAATTGGAGTTCGTTGATATTTTCAAAACAGAACTCCTCCCCAAAGAGAATATACATTCTTTTCCAGTTCAGATGGAATATTTTCTAGGAAAGATTATGTACACAGGCACAGAAGAAGCTTCAACAAATTTAAGAAGATAAAAATTATTTCAAGCAACTATTCTGAGTATAATAGCATGAAACTAGAAATCCTTCACAGATAAAAAGGGAGAAAAAATTACAGCATATAAATTAAACACCATGGTACTATAACAAGTCGGGGAGATGAAGAAGTAAAAGAAGAAATTAAAAAATATCTTGAGAAATATGTCAAAACACTACACAAAGTCTATGGAATACAGTAAAAGAATGCTTAAGAAGGAAGTTCATAGTGACAAGGCCCTCCTCAATGTAGAAAATCAATTTCAAATAAATGATCTAACATTCTATGTAAACTAATCATGAAAAGAAGAGCAAAGAAAACCAAAAGTCAGCAGAAAGAGAGAAATTAGAAAGATCAAAGAAGAAAGAATTGAAATACACATTAAAAAAAAGAAAAAATCAATCAAACTATTTTTTGAAATAGTAAATATAATTGACAAAACTCTGATCAGTCTCAACAACAAGAAAATGGAGAGAACACAAATAACATAAGAAATGAAAATGGAGAAACTAAAAAGAGCAAAACAATTTTGCATAGTATCATAACTGAATACCATCAACAACTGTATGGAAACAAAGTGGATAACAAGGAAGAAATGGACAAGATTTTGGAAACATTCAGCCCAACAGTATTACATCAAGAGCAAATTAAACATTTGAAGATACAGATTACGAGAAATGGAATAGAAGTATTAATAAAATAAAAAAATTCTGCAAACAAAAATTCAGACCCAAATAGCTTCATTGGGGAATTTGACCAAACATACAAAGAAAAATCCATACCAGTCCTCCTCAAACTCATCCAAAAGATTGATATGGAGAGAGTACACCCAACCTCACACCGTGAGGCCAACATCAACCTGATACCAAAACCAGACAAAGACACTACCCCAAGAGAAACCTACAGGCCAATATCATTGATAAACATAGATGTAAATTCCCTTAAGATAGTATTAACAAACAGAATCCAACAACATGTAAAAAAGATCATACACCATGGTCAAGTTAGGTTCATCCCAGGAACACAAGGGTGGTTAAACTTATGCAAATCAATCAATAAATTGTGATAAACCATATCAATAACAGAGAGGACAAAAAACCACATGATCACCTCAGTAGATGCAGAGAAAGCATTTGATAAAAATTAACACCTATTTGCAATAAAATTCTTATCACAGTGTGCATAGAGGGACCATATCTCAACATAATGAAAGCTATTTATGACAAACATATAGCCAGCAAAATACTCAATGGTGAAAAACTGAAACACTTCTCACAAAAACCTGAGACAAGACAAGGTTGCCCATTCTCACAATTTCAATTCAATATAGTCTTGAAATTCCTAGTCACAGCAATCAGGCTAGGAACAGAAATAAAAGGATACAGACTGGAAAAGAAGAGGTAAAATTGTCATGATAGGCAGACATGACACCATATGGAGAAAACTGTAAAAGCTTCACAAAAAAAACTTAGGCTAAAAATGGAACTGGGCAAGGTACTCAGAGTAATGTACAAAAAACCAATTGCATTTCTGCGGGGGGCCACTCATGACCTGAGGGCTGCCGAGCACAGAAACTGGGCCTAAACTCCCAGAGTGCGGGGCGTCAGGCTCTCAAGTGCCATTGAGTTAATAAGAACAGGGGCTTCTGGAAAGAGAGATACAAGTCACACAAGTTAGTGATCTTAGTAACAATCACCTGAGTTACTAATACACAAGTCACACAAGTTAGTGAACTTAGTAACAATCACCTGAGTTACCAATACACAAGTCACGATGTTAGCCTAGAGGAACAATAACCGTAATTAATGATGTTGGCTCTTGGGGAACGGTTAGTCTTGATTGATGAGAACTATAAACAATAATGATGCATGTAACAATACACAAGTTAGTGATTTTAGTACACATTGTTAATAGATCATAAAAACAATACCGTTGCCTACGATACCGTTGCCTATGGTTAATAGATCATAAAAACAATACCGTTGCCTATGATACCGTTGCCTATGGGTTAAAAGCATATAAATTAACTGCTGGAAATGAACTCGAGGTCCACTCTTGACCTAGCATCTTGCGGGCTAGAGTGAGACCCTCTCAGCCCCACCTTTTAGTCTTGTCTTTAGTCTTGTCTTTCTTTTCTCAGTCCTGCAGCACAGGTTTCTGGACCTGATCGATTGTCGGCTGGCTCCGACACATTTCTTTACACTACCTTTGAATCAACAGGAAAACAAATTATAGAGACAACCACTTTTATAACTGCACCCAAAACTATAAAATGCTTAAGAATAAATCTGACCATGTAGGTGAATGAATTATACATGGAGAACTAGAAAACTTTGATTGAGGAAATCAAAAAAGAATTGAAAAGATACCCAATGATCTCATAATGGAAGAAACAAAATGGTTAAAATGGTCATACATCCAAAGGCAATCCCCAGACTTAATGGGATTTCCTATCAAATTATGCAAAACTTTTCTTTTTGGGACTGTAACAAATGATCCTAAGATTTACATAGGGTCATAAAAGATCCATAATTTCCAAAGAAATATTAAAGAAAAAGAAAGAGGCTGGAGGAATAAACCACCAGGTCTCCATACACTATTGTAAAGCTACAATAATCAAAATGACATGATATTGGTACAGAAACAGGCATATGGACCAATGGAACAGAATAGAGAGCCTAGGAATAAATCTAAATGCCTATGTTGAACTAATCTTTGACAGAGTAGCCAAGAATATGACAGAGAAAAGACCATCTCTTCACCAACAGGTGTTGGGAAAACAGGATATCAGCATCAGAGTAATGGAGCTAGAAAAATCATTCACTCCATACACAAGAATAAACTCAAAATGGCTTGAAGACTACAAGGTAAGGCAAGACACAGTAAATCTCCTAGGAGAAAATATAGGCAAAACACTCTGACATAAATTTCAGCAATGATCTCCTAGAATAGACTACCCAGGTAAGGGATATAAGAGCAAAATTAATAAATGGGACCTAATTAAACTTATAAGCTTTTGCACAGCAAATGGAACCACAAACAAAGCAAAAAGACAACCTAGAGTTTTAAAGAAAATATTTTGAATTGATGCAACTGACAAAGGCTGTTTCCAAAATATAAAGAGTTCATACAACCTAATAATAATAATACATAAAAAAACAAGAAACACAATATGAAAATGGGCAGAAGAACTAAACAATCAATTCTCAAATAGAGACATACAAATGACACACAGATATATGAAAAAAATTGCTCACTATCATTATCAGAGAAGGACAATTCAAAACTCTAATGAAGTATCACTTCCCAATAGTCACAATGGCCATCATTCAAAAGTCCACAAACAATAAATGCTGGGGAAGCTCTGGAGAAAGTTATCCCTCCTACACTGATGGTAGGAATGTAGTTTGGTGCAGTCACTGTGGAAAACATGATGGGGATACTTCTAAAGTATAAAAATAAACTTAACAAATGATCCAGCAATCCCACTTCTGGGTATATATCAAAGGGAACCTTATTTCAAAAAGAAACCTGCACCCCAATGTTCTTAGCAGTGCTATATACAACAGCCACGACATGGAAGCAACCTAATTGTCCAACAACAGATAACAGTATACAGAAGTTATGCTGTATTTACACAATGGAATAATATTCTGCAATAAAAAATGATAAAACAATGACATTTGCAGCAAAATGGATGCTCCAATAAGTGTCATTGTAATTGAAGATAGCCAGAAACAGAAAGAAAAATAACACATGACATGATATATGTAGAACTTAAAAAAAAATTTGGATGTGAACACTATGATTTCATCTACAAAACTGAAACACACTTGCAGATTTACTTAATAATCTTATGTTTACTGCAGAAAGTGACTGGTAGAGGATATATTTGGGAGCTGTATATTTATAAATTTTATCCACTATATACAAAAATAGATGTTTTCAAAATTTCTTTTGTATGACACAGGGCAGTAAGTTAAATATCGTGAAGTAACGTTTAAGAGGCACAGAAATATATGCTTGTACGGGGACACTGTGCAATACACCACAGATTGACACATTGTTAATGGCATAATTCAATGATAAATAAATGAATAAATATGTAAATAAAGAAATAAATAAGTAAATAAATAATATTTAATAATAAAAGAAATACAAAGATTCACACTACATAACTTTACACATCAAAAATCTAGGAGAAAACATAAAGAATAAAGAAGAAATTTGAATGAATGGGAGCAAAGAAAATAACAAGAGAAACAATTGAAAAGATAAAAAAATTATACCTAAGTCTGTTTCATTTCAACATAAAGTGGACAAATGTTTTGATTGGCTAAGAAAATAAAGACTCAAATATAATTAGAAATAAAAGAGAAGATATTACTCCTGATGTTGTAGAGGTGCATAGCATCATAAAAGATTACCACTAGCCAACGATTTGAATGACCTAGAACAAAAGACAGATCCCCAGAAACATATGTCTTCCAACACTGAATCAAGAAGAAATTAGAAAGTTAAATACATCAAAAGTGTGTATGAGTAAATCAGTAATCCAAACCTCCCAAACTAGAAAAAGTTTACAAGATGACTTTACTGGTGAATTCTGCCATACATTTGTAGACAATTTTTCACCAATTCTTCCCCAAAACTTTCAAGAATTTGAAGGGGGTGAAAGATTCCAAAGTTGTTTAATGATGCTATCTTTATTTGCATAAAAAAGGAAATTAGATGCAAAATATAGAACATTATCCCTGATGAACCTATGTGCCAAAATCTCAACATAACACAAGGAAAATGAATTCAACAACACATTTAATGTATCATACACATACATATGTAAAGGGATTTATCCCTGGGTTTATGGATAAGTCAAAATATTCAAATCAATAAAAGTGACCTGCCACACTAATAGAATGAGAAATAAAACACACATAATCATCTCAATAGGTGCAGAAAGAGCATTATATATAATGCAACATCCATTTAAGAAACTCTCAACAAATTAAATTTACCCTGTCAGTGGCACGATATCATATATACACAAACACTGTGTGGACAGAAGCGAAGCAGTTCACTGTTTAGTGATTCTTAGAAAAAGGGTTTATATAGGACATGCACAGTGCCTCACATATCATCTAAGTTATAACAATGTTAATAATCTTAAACTATTTATGTCCCCATGCTCCTGCAGTAAGCACAGCATGTTAAATGATCAAGGATTGTTTTAAAGTTCATCACGGAACTTCATTAAGTAGATCATTTCTTATTCAGATGGCTGTGCCTGTCTTAGGTAGCCCTCCTCTGAGGATCTTACCCAGAATAGGATATCCAGCCAATCATACTTGATATATTGAGAAGACCATTTGCTACCCAGACTTTATATGTGACATTCCTCACACCTTGTTTATCAGTTCAGCCCATGGGCTTATTCTCTAGTGCAGACAGGGGCCTACAAACCAAACATCCCTTGACAGAAAACTGATGAAGAAAATTTTATGTATATATGCAGTGTAATCAATACTTTGCATTCCTATCAACAGTGTCCATGGTGTTCCTTTTTCTCCACAATCTCACCAACATCTATATATTTTCTTTTTGATGAGAGCCTTCTGACAAGTGTGAGGTCTTGTCTCATTTTTGGCTTATGACTTTCCTAATAATTTATAACTCTGAACATATTTTCATGTGTCATTTAGTCAACTGTATGTTTTCTACAAAAAATTGATTCAGATCTATCTATCCAGTTCCTGCGTATATTTTTTTTAATTGGATTGTTTGGTCATTTTTGTTGTGGTGGTGTATGATTTTGCCATGTAGTTGCATATTAACACTTGATTGGAAAATATCACTTCTCCCATTGTGTTGGTTGACTTTTCATTGTATTTTTCATTTCTTCTGCAGTGTAAATCTGTTTAGAGTGATACAATCATATTTTGTTAGTTTTGCTTCTGCTTCCCTTGCCAGAGGAGACATATTTAGAATCAAATTAAGTCCAATGTCAGAGTGTACTTCTTATATTTTACACAAGGATTCTTTGTTTTCAGGTTTTATGTTTTATATGCCCAGGAGTGGGATTGCTGTGTCATATGATAGGGCTATTTTTATTATTTAAAGGAACTTCCATACTGTTTCCAAAGTGGTTGCACCTATTTTTATCCCACCAACAGCATTGGAGAGTCCCTTTTTCTCCACAACCTCCCGAGTACTTATTATTTGTAGACATTTGGATGACAGCCCTTCTCACTAGTGTGAGTTAAAACATTATTATATTTTTGTCTTGCCTTTTTATAATGATTAGCTATGTGAGCAAGTATTTATGCTCCTGTTTGTCATCTGTGCGTCTTCTTGAGGGAATTGTCTTTTGCTCATTTTCTGGCTGTGTTGCTGTAGATTTTTGAAATGGAGTTTTATGAATGATGTGTGTATTTTAGAAATTAGCCTCTTATTGATTGCACTGTTTCCAAATGTTTTCTCCAATTTGGAATTTTATCTTTTCATTCTGTTTATTTTGGTGTAGAGAAGCTTTTAACTTTAATTTGGATCTGTTTGATTATTTTGCTTTTTTTTGTTTTCAGCTTGGTAGTGTGACATAAGAAAATTTCGCTACAATTTATGTCTTGTTTTGCCTATGTTAGTTTCCAGGACATTTATTGTGTCATGCATTAGATTCAGATACTTAAAGCATTTTTAGTTTATATTTGTACAGTGTGAGGGAGTGTTCTAATTTCATTGATTTACATGTAGCTGTCTATCTTTCTCAACATCACTTGCTGAAGACTGTCTTTCGGCATTGTATATTTTTGGTTCCTTTGTCATAGTTTAGTTGACCATAGGTGTGATGTTTTATTTCTGCCTCTGTGTTCGTTTCCAGTGATATAGATGTTTGCTTGTTTTCCAGCATTGTGCTGTTTCGATTACTGTTTCTGTAATATAGTCTGAGATCTGGGAGGGATATGGGTTATGCCTCCAACTTTGTTCTTTTTCCTCATTGTTTCTTTTGCAGTTCTGGTTCTTTTGCTGTTCCATACAAATCTTAGGACAGATTTAAGCTCTGTGGAAAATAACTTGTAGGTCGATCTGAATCACTTTATATCTGTAGACATCTTTTGTAGTATGTATATTTTAATATTAATTCCTCTAAACTAAGACCTTGAGATTCCTTTCCATTTCTTTGCATCATCTTCAAATTTATTTATCAGTGTCCTATTCATTTTATTATTTTGGATTTTTCATAGGTTTTTCATTTGATCTGATTTCATATGGAATTATTAAAATTATGGGATATTTCACTGTTAGTGTAAAGAAATGTGACAGTATTTGTATATTAATCATGAATCATCCTACTTTGCTAAAGGTCTTTATTAGTTTTAATTGTTCTGGTGTGGAGAATCTTTAGGGTTCTCTATATAGATTATCATGTCATCTAAAATAATAACAGTTTTACTTCATTCAATCTAACTTGAATAACTTTTTTTCTTGTCCGATTACTGTTGGTAGGAATTCCCATAATGTGTTTAAGAGAAATGGTGAGAGTGGGCATCCTTGATTTATTCCTTAATTTGGCTTTGAGTTATTCACTTTTGCATATTATGTTGTCTGTCTGTAATTAATGACTTTATTTATGTTGAGATATATTTCCTGTATCCTAATTTGGTAAGAGGTTTCTGTTTTTGTTGATTCTGTTTTTCTTGTTATTGTTGTTGCTGCTGTTTTAATGACTAAAAGTTGAAGTTTGTGAAATGCTTTTTATCGATTTATTGGGATGACCACTTCATTTTCCCTTTTGCTTTTGTTAATGTGGTGAATCAACTGATTGATTTCATGCAATTTCAACCCCTCTTATGACCCTGCAATGAATTAAAGTTGATCATGTTGTATGTTTCACTTTAAGTATTGCTGGATTTAGTTTTCTAATAATATTTTTTGACTTTTTTTTCTATATCAATCAAAGATATTGGCTTGAAATTCTCTTTGCTTGTATTTTGATTGTTGGCTTTGCTTTCAGGGTAATGAAAGCTTCATAGATTTAATTTGGGAGTTTCACACATCTTCACTATTTTTGAACAGTTTGAAGAGTATAAGTTCTGCTTTTTATTTTTGTACAGTTCTCCACGTGAGCTGTTTATATCTGCCCTAATATTTCAAGATTTTTTTAAATGCAGATTCTATCTTTCTTCTTGTAATCAGTTTGTTCAAATAATTTGTTTCTCCTTATCCCTGTCTATTTCTAGACATTTGTCTATTTCTTCTAAGTTGTCCAGTTTATTGGCATTTAAGAGTTGACCAAATGATCCCTTTTTTGTATATCTGAGGGAACAATTGTTATTTGTACAAATTTATTTCTGAATTTATTTTTTTGGAGCGTCTCCCTTTTCTTCATGTTTCACCTGGCTAGAGGTTTTTTGATATTGCTTATCTTAAAAAGAAACAAAAAAAAAATCTTTGGTTTTATTACGCTTTTGCATAGTTGTTTTTACTCTCTAATTTATATTTACACTTGCAATATTTAGGATTATGTTTTTTCTTTATTTTAATATTTTTTAAATTGATTTTTATTTATTTTACAAAGTTGTCTCAAATTCCAATGTAAAGTATAATTTTTTAGGTACAATTAACATATATACATTTGTTGTCCCATTTTTTCCACTGTGGGCTGCCGTGAGATCTTTTATATATTTCCCTGTGCTGTACAGTAGAATCATGTTTATCTATTCTACAGTTGTGACCTCCCAGTTTATCTCTTACCAACCCCAAACTTTGGTAACCTAAACTTTGTATTCTCTGCCTGCGAGTGCATTTCTGTTTTGTATTTATGCGTTTTTAGTTTGGTTTTGTTTTGTTTTTAGATTCCACTCATGAGCCATCTCATATGGTATTTTTCTATCTCTTTTTGGCTTACTTCACTTAGACTGATTTTCTCCTGGACCATCCATGTTGCTGAAAATCGCATTATGTTGTCAGTTTATAAGAATAACTTCTATTCCATTCTATAAATATACCACAACTTCTTTATCCAGTCAACTGTTGATGGACATTTAGGCTGTTTCCTTGTCTTGGCTATTGTAAATATTGCTGGCTATGAACATTGGGGTGCAGGTGTCTACCTGAGTAGGGTTCCTTCTGGATTTATGCCCAGAAGCGGGAATCTTGGGTTACATGGTATGACTATTCCTAGGCTTTTGAGGAATCTCCATCCTGTTTTCCACAGTGGATTCACCAACCTGCATTGCCACCAGCAGTGAAGGACAGTTCCCTTAAATCCACAGCCTCTCCAGCATTTGTCAAATTGTGGATATTTGAATGATGGCCATTCTGACTGGTGTGAGGTGATATCTCATTGCAGTTTTGATTTGCATTTCTCTGATAATCAGTGATATTGAGCATTTTCTGATGTGCCTTTTGATCATTTGTATGTCTTCCTTGGAGAATTGCTTGTTTAGGTCTTCTGTCCAATTTTGGATTAGGTAGTTTATTTTTTCTTATTCAGTTGGATGATCTGCTTGTATACTCTGGAGATCAAGCCTTTGACGGTTTCATATGCAAATTTTTTTCCCATTCCATTGTTTGTCTTTTTGTTTTACTTTCAGTTTCTTTACTGTTCAGAAGCTTGTAAGTTTCATTAAGTCTTATTTGTTTATTCTTGATTTTATTTCTTCTATGAGAAAATTTTCCAGACTTATGTCAGATAACGTTTTGCCTATATTTTCCTCCTGGAGGTTTATTGTATCTTGTCTTATGTTAAAGTGCTTTATCTATTTTGAGTTTATTTTTTTGTATGGTGCTTTAGTTTCATGGGAGTTTTCTAGCTTCATTGAATTACATGCTGCTGTCCAGTTTTCCCAACACAAGTTGCTGAAGAGACTGTCTTTATTCCATTGTATATTCTTGCCTCCTTTGTCGAAGATTAATTGACCAAACGATTGTGGGTTCTTTTCTGGGCTCCCTATTCTGTTGCATTGACCTATATGTATGTTTTTCTACCAATACAGTGCTGTCATGTTGACTATAGCTCTATAGTATTATCTAAATCGTTAGCGTAAAGAAATGCCACTGATATTTGAACCTTAATCTTGTAACCTTCTACCTTGTTTAATTCTTTGATCAGCTGTAGTAAATTTTGTCCGGATCTTGCAGGGTTTTCTATATATAGTAAGATATTCTCTGCATATACTGAGACTTTTACCTCTTCCTTCCAATTTACATCCCAATTACTTCTCTCTCTTCTTTGATTGCTGTGGCTAGGACTTCCAAGACTATCTTGAGTAGCAGTCGTGATTGTGTGCATCCTTGTCTTGATCCAGATTTTAGTGGGACGGGTTTGACTTTCTCACCATTGAGTACTATTCTTGCTGTAGGTTTGTTATCTATAGCTTTCAAGATGCTGAGATATATTCCCTCTATGCCCACTTTGGTGAGAGATTTTATAATACATTGGTGTTGAATTTTATCAAATGCTTGTCCTGCACCTTTTGAGATGATCATGTGGTTTTGGTTCTTTCTCTTGTTGATGTGCTGTATTACTTTGATTGATTTGCATATGTTGAACCACCCCTGTGTCACTGGCATCATCCCTACTTGGTCATGGTGTATAATCTTTATTCTGTGTTGTTGGATTCTATTTGCTACTATTTTGGTGAGGATTTTGGCGTCTGGGTTCATCAGTGATATTGGCCTATAATCCTCTTTTTTGGTAGTGTCTTTGCCTGGTTGTGGTATCAGGGTGATTGTGGTTTCATAGAATGACTTTGGGAGTATTCCTTCCTTTTCAATCATCTGGGGATTTTGAGAAGGACTGTTATGAATTCTTCTTTTATGTTTGGTTGAATTCCTCAGTGAATCCATCCAGTCCTGAACTGCTATTTGTAGGGAGGTTTTATATTGCTATTTTGATTTCATTTCTAGTGCTCTGCTTTTTCCATGGGTTAGTTATATATTGATTCAGTCTTGGTGGACAGTATGTTTCCAGAAACTTGTCCAACTCCTCTAGGTTATACTTTTGGTTCAATATAATTTTCATAATATTCTCATAAGATATTCTGTATTTCTAATTTTTTATGGTATTTTCTACATACTCCTTTCTTATCTTGGTAATTTGTGCTCCCTGTCTTTTCTTCTTTTTGAGTTTGGCCAGGGGTTTTTTGGATTTTCTCACTTTTTGGAAAAAACAGCTTTTGAATTGGTTGATATTTTCATATGGTCTTTTTAATCTCTATTTTATTTATTTCCTCCCCAATATTTTAGGTTTCATTCCTTCCGCTGCCTTTTGGGTGTTTTTGTTCTTCTTTTCCTAGTTCATTCTGTTGATGGGTTAAATTGTTTAATTCTGGTTGTTCTTCTTTTTTGAGGAAGGCTTGTATCACTATAAACACCCCTCTCAGCAATGCTTTTGCTGTGTCCCATAAATTTTGTGGGGTTTTGTTTTCATTTTCTTTTGTCTCAAGGAACTTTATTTTTTCAGCTTTGATTCCTTCATTGACCCATTTATTTTTTAATAACATATTTTTTAATCCCCATGTTTTCCATTTGTTCGCCTTTGTTTCTCTGTGTTGATTTCTAGCTTCATGGCATTGTGTTCAGTAAACATGCTTTAGGTAAATTCTATCTTCTTAAAATTGCTGAGGTTTCTTTTGTGCCCATGTCCATCATGAATCCTGGAAAATGTTCCACGTGCACTTGAAAAGAATGTATATCCTATTTTGTGGGGGGTGCAATGCTCTGAAAATATCCACCAAGTCTAATAATTCTATTGTATTATTTAACTTCTCTGTTGCCTAATTTATTTTCTGTCTCAATGATCTGTCCAGTGATGTTAATGCAGTGTTGAAATCTCCAAATATGAATCCCACTTTAAATCTGTTAGTAATTATTTTATGTACTTATGTTCTCCTGTATTTGGTGCATATGTATTAACGAGTGTGCTATCCTCATATTCTATCACTCCTTAAATCATTATAAAACGTCCTTCTTTATTTTCTTTATGGCCTTTATTTTAAAGACTATTTTGTCTGAAATCAGTTCTGCAACACCTGCTTTTTGGCTTTTCAAATTTTATGGAATACCCTTTTCCATCCTTTCACTCTCAATTTTTATGTGTCCTTCTCTCTGAAGTGGGTCTCTTGTATGCAGCATTTGAAGGTTCTTGCTTTATTATCCATCCTGATACTCTATGATTTTCGACTGGAGCGTTTAGTCCAATAACATTTACATTAGTTGATGATAGGCTTATGTTTATTGCCAATTTGACCTTATCTTTGCAGTTGATTTGGTATTTCCTCTTTGTTTCTTTCATCTTCCTTTTATGGTTTGGTAATTTTCCTTTATATTGTCATGAATTTTCTTTAGTTTAGTGACTCCCTGATAAGTTTTTTTCTACTTGTTACCCTTTTTTAAAAGTCCATTATACCATTACTATAACTGCTTTTATTAAATGGATAGTAACATGATCTCAAACCCATCCTACCGATAACAAAACATTTTAAAAAGAAAGATAAAAAAATTCTCTATTTTCCTGTCTCCCTCTCCCACTCTCAATGTTTTGTATGTCTTGTTTTCAAATTTTCTGTTTATTTTATTTGTAATTCATGAGTTATCACCTTTCTAGCTGTGAGTTTCACATTTCTGTAGCATCCTGCTGCTTTTCTTTTTAAAGAAGACATTTCAATAATTCTTTTTGCATGGGTCTAGTTTTGCTGAACTTTTGAAGCTTTTTCTTGTCTGTAAAATACTTTATGTCTCCTTCTACCAGAAACGATAGTCTTGCTGTTAAAGTATCCTAGGATATAACATTTTTATCATTCAGGACTTTAAATATATCTTGCCACTGTCTTCTGTCCTGTAGTATTTGTGTAGTGAAATCAGCTGGGAGCCTTATTGGGATTCCGTTGTAACTCACTCTTTGCTATTCTCTAGCTGTCTTTAGGATCATATCTTTATCATTGTCTCTGGCCACCTTAATTCTATGTCTTGTTATGGGTGTATTTGTCTTCTCCCTGTTTGGGACACCCTGAGCTTCCTGTATTGGATATCTGATTCCTTCTTTAAGTTTCGAAAGTTTTCAGTCATGATTTCAACAAAAACTTTTGCAATCCACCTTGATCTTTCTTTCCCTTCTGGGACTTTTATTATGCTAAGTTTTGCATGCTTTCTATTATCCCATAGGTCCCTTACGCTTTTTCCATTTGTTTCTCATTGTTTCTCTTGTCACCCTACTGATTGGGTGCTTTCTATTGTCCTGTCTTCTAAGTCACAAATTTGTTACTCCGCATTATCTAGTCAGCATTGTGAACCCTTTAGATCATTCCTCATCTCAGTCAATGGGTTTACCTATTCTACTCGGCTCTTCTTTATAGCTTCCATTTCATTTTTGACATATTTTGTATCTCTAAACACTATCTATTTTCTTTCCTTCAGTATTTAGATGTCTCCATTTTTGAAATCTTCATCTAGTAGGATATCGATGTCTATTTCACTGATCGTTCTCTCAGGGGATTTCTCTTATTCTTTTAATTGGGAATGGTTTCTCTGTTTCTTCATCTTTCTTCTACCTCTCTGGCACTGTGGTTTATGGAGTATCAGTTATCTACTGTGGTCCTAAATGAGAATATCTACCTAATGCCTAGGTAGTAATACAACTTAGAAAATAGAAAAGAGAGAGAGAGACAATAAGAATTTTAAAGAAGGGAGAGATAAAGCTTTGAAGACGTTGTATACTGAATAATATTAAAACAAGTTGAAGCAGAGTTTTGAAAAATAATAATAATAAAAATATTTTAAAAAATTTCAAAGGATTGAAATGGGGGTATATATAATTGCCTAAGAAATAAAAATTAAGAGGGTAGTAGAAAATGGAACCGGTAAAAACAGATTAAAACAAGATGGTGGTTGTGTCCTCCTGGAGACTGTGTAATTTTAATGTGAAGTCTTTCTATATTCATCCTGTTTTGGAAGCTCAGCTTGCTGTTTCCAGAGGCCCTCCATTGGAGCCCTCATCTTTGCTGCTCCCAGGGCATGTTGTCAAGCAGATCGCTCCTACACCCAACACTGGGTCAAGTTCAGCTCATTTTACTGTGGGCTGGCTTGTCACTGCCCTGCTCGATGCTGCAGTCAGATGTTGCAGACTGACCAGGCTGGATTGTGCATCACGCCCTCTCCCAGCACCATGGTCAGGGGCTGCATTCCAGCTCAAAAGTTGAGGGGCCACCCGCGCCCTCATGTTGTCGATCGCTCTGCTGCTCTGTGCCAGTATGCGCTCTGCCTCAGGTCTGCAAATCAGAAGTGGGCTCAGGGAAGACTGAGGAACAGCCCTGTACCTGGTCTGGGCCAAAATCCACCTCCTTGTTTGTCTTGGCAGACAAGTTCTCTGAGGAACCAGGACAGAATGGTCATATTTGCTTCATGCTGCTGACAAGTCTCAGTCTGGCCCTCGATGCTGCTAAGTCCTTAGGTGTAGATGCAGGTTTTGCCCCCACTGCTGCCTGGGTGCAAAGCACCTGAGGCTATGGTGGCTGTGTCTGAGCCCCAGCTCTCTTTACCTAGAAACTTTTGTGGAGTTTCAGAGATGGGGATTGCACCCTTCCCCCAACAGGGCACATCTGCCCTGTTGTTTTATGGAGGGCCCATGTTGTTCTGCCCTGTGCACCCACAGCCATGGCTCAAAACCCACTCAATTCTGCTGGGCTGCAGCAGTGCAGCCATCCCCATCACCACCCAGTTCAGGCAGCATGACCCAGCCCTCATCTTCGGGGCTGAATCTTGGGCTGGGTGTCTGTGCCTGTTTAACTTAGTTCTGTCAGTCAACATATACTCTGTAAAGATCCAAGACTTGGAGGCTCCCCCTCCATCCTGCCAAACTCTCAGTTGGAGAGGGGAGACCGAGTGAATGAGTGCCAGTCCATCTTTACAGCTTCCTCCCCAAGGGACCTGTCCCACTCTGTTTTGCCTTTTCTTCTTTCTTTCTTCCTTTTCTCCTACCAGATTTTATGCATCTTTACCTTTTGAAGTGGACAATGTTCTGCCAGATTTCTGCAGGATCTCTGGTTAGCTGAGTGAGTCTGTGGATGTGAGTCTTGGTTCATTTGTGGGAAAGGGTGAGTATCGAGCATCCTTCTACTCCACCACTTTGGCCTCCACCCCCAAAATGGCTCACTTTATGGTGGAAGATAAACACAGCCTGGAAGTAGATGGAAGAGACATTTCATGGAAATGATAAGAAAGTGCAAATTGCAATGCTCAAGTCATACAAAATACATTTCAAAGTAAGGGCCACAGTGAAAGATACATCTGAGATTATATAATGAAAAAGAGATCAATATTAAAATAGGGTTTACACTCATTCAATTATATATGGACCCAACACCATAGATTCTAAGTATATAAAGAAATATTAGTAGACATGAAGGAATTAATTGATTATAAAACAATAATAATAGATGAATTTAACACCTCAATATTCTGATAGCCAGATCATCCAGAAAGAATATCTGTAAGGAAATAGAGGTCTTAATAATATATTAGATCATTTAAACCTAACTAGGTTATTGGACACTGAATCAGAAAAGCAGAACACATAAACTTTTCAAGTGTGCACAGGATGTTATCTAAGGAAATAACCACAAATTATGTCATGAAATGTGCCTCAGGATCTTTAAGCAAGTATAGATTACAGCAAGTATTTTTCCATACACATAAATATGAAACAATGCATCAACTCTAGAAACAACAAGAAAAGCCCAAACATGCGATTAAACAACATTCTTTAAAAAAATAAAATAAAACAAGGTCAAAGATGAAATCAAAGTGGTAATAATATCATACTTATAGACAAATTACAATGAAAACATAGCTTCATAAAATGTATGGGATGCAGCAAAGACAAATCTATGAGAGAAATTTAGGACAATTAATGCCTTCTACAAGGAACAAGAAAAACCTCACACAAAGGACCAAGCATACCACACAAAATAACTAGAAATAAGAACAAAACCCAAAGGCATTTGAATGAGAAATCTTTAATTAGTAGGTTTAAAATAATGAAATAAAAATCAAAAAATAAGTTAAATATCCTAAAGTCATGAGCAATTATTTTCTTAAAAATATTAACGAACTGGTAAGCATTTAGCCCTGCTTATCAAGAAATACACAGAGTGGACCCAAACAAAATAAGAAATGAAAGAGCAGAAATAACATCTGATATTACAGAAATGCAAAAAAGATTATGAAAACACTATGAGCTGTTACGTGACCACAACTTGGGCGACCGAAATCTATTGGACACATTTCTAGATACGTGCAGCCTACCAACACTGAATAAAGAGAAAACAGAAAACTTGAAAAGAGCAATCAGTATAAGCTAAATAAAATGTATAATTTTGAAAACACCCCTTGAACAAAATGCCTGAATGCCTTCACTTAACCTCTTTCCCCCCAACTAGTTTAAAAAATGAATGAGGAAGGACAATTCCCAAAGTTATTCCATTAGGCCACCATTACCCTGATAACAAAACCAAAGACATTACCAAAAAAAAAAAAATGAAAATGAAAATCCAATATCCTAGATGAATATACATTGAAAATCCTCAAAAGAACATCAACAAATCAATCCAGCAATACATAGAAACGATTATACATGATGATCAGTTGGATTTCTTTCAGAGTCACAAGGATGGTTCAAAATACACAAGTCAATCAGCATGACACATATCTAATAAAGGAAAGACAAAATTCACAGGACCAGGTCAATACACACAGAAAAAGGATTTGACAAAATTCAACATACATTCATGACCAGAACTCTCATGAAAGTGTGTATAATGGGAACATCTCGCAGCATAGTAAAGGCCATTTATAACAATTTATACTACTCAGAGGGAAAAGCTGAAAGCCTTCTGGGTAAATTCGGGAAGAAGGCAAGGACTCCAACTCTCACCACTTCTGTTCCATAGTAATACAAGGAAGGAAAAGGAAAAGAAAAAGAAGTAAAAGAAACACAAAATGGAAAGAAAGAAGCAAAATTGTCACCAGTACTAATGGCATAATCATCTACACAGATAGTCCTAAAGGCTCCACACTGACTGTTATGAATAATAAATAATTTCAGTAAGGGAGCAGGGTACAAGTTTAAAGTAAAGAAGTCTCTTGCATTTCTACACATTAATCATGAAATACCCTAAAACTGACATTTAAAGCAATACTATTTAAAATCCCATTCCATGGAATATCTTGGAATAAATGTAACCACATATGTGAAAGATCTACACACTGAAAATAATAAAACATTGACAAAGTATATAAAAATGATTCAAAGAAATGGAAAGATGTCTTGTGCCCTTGGATTGAAAGGGTTCATATTGTTAACATGGCCATAACACAGAAAGAAACCTACAGATTTAGTGAAATTAATGTTATGAAGCTGTAGAATTTTCCAAAGAAGCAGAAAATATAACTCTAAGTTTTACATGAAACCATTAAAAATAGTCCAATTGATCTTGAGAGAAAATAACAAATCTGGAGATACAACCCTCCCAGATACCTTACTATACTGAAATCCTACTGTAATAAAATCAGCATGACATTGAAACAGAGACATAATCAATAAAAACAGAGAGCCTAGAAACATTTCCACACACCTATGAGCAATGAATCTATGATAAAAGAGGCAAAAGTATACAATGGATAAAGACAGTCTCGTCAATGTTTGGTGTTGGGAAAGCTGGACATAAACATGTAAAACAGTGATATGAAAGCATTCCCTGACATCATATACAAAAATAAACTCCAAGTGTATTAAGGACTTAAATGTAAGACCTGAACATATAAAACTGATAGAAGGGAATATAGGTGATACCATATTGGTAAAATATCATAGGAATATTTTCTTATATCAGTCTCCTAATGCAAAAGAAATAAAAGCAAAAATAAGCAAGTGAGACTGAAACAAACTTCAAAACTTCTGCACAGCTAAGGAAACAATGAATGAAATGAAAACACTGTCTGTTAATTGGAGAACATTTTGGCAAATAATTCAAGTGACCAGGTTTTAATAGAAGTAACATGGATTTAGTTTACACAACTCATTGTGAAAAGCAAAAACCCAATCAAAGACAAGAGCAGAGTAACTGAGTTAATATTTTTCCAAAGAAAACTTACAGATGAGTAATGGGCAGGTGATAAAATTGCTCAACTTTACTAATTATTAGGTAATTGCAAATCAAAACCACAATGAGGTATCACTTCACACTGGTAAAATGGCTATTATCAAATAGTCTACAAATGGAAAGTGTTGGAGACGATGTGGAGGTAAGAAATCTCTTGTATACAATTGGTAGGAATGTAAATTGGTACAGCTTCTATGGAAAACAGTATTCAGATTTCTTTAAAACCTAAAACAGAACTACCATATGAAACAGAAATAACTCTCCTAGGAAAAATCTGGGGAAAGAACCCTAAATTGAGAAGAAACAATGTTCACAATAGCACTGTTTTTAACATGAAAGACTGGGAGGCAATCCAAGAGTCCATAGTAGAGTATGGACTTAAGAAGATATCATGATTCTATGAATATGCAATGGAATATTAATCAGACATTAAAAAGTACAACACATTGCTATTTCAGCATCCTGAATGGACCTAGTAAATTTTGTGCTTAGTGAAGAAAATTAGACAACGACAAAAGTATCTAATATAATTAATATGTTGAATCTAAAGAATAACAAATATCTATGTACATCTATCTATAGGTATCTATTGATAGATGACAGATAAATAGAAGGATAGACACATAGATACATGGTAGATAGATAGATAGATAGAAAGATAGAGAGATAGATAGATAGATTGATTGATAGAGACAGGGTAAAGAGAGAGAGATTAGATAGGCAAGACTGAAACAGACTGAAAGATATGGGAAAAAATTTATGATTACCAAAGTGGAAGGGAAGGACAATTTTATGGTACTATATTGAGACATATAAAGTAGTATACATAAACGAGAGAAGCAACAAGGATAATCTGTATAGATCAGGGAATTATACATAATAACTTATAATAATTGAATGTTAAAGGTATTCTAATAATTTATAATGCAATATAATCCACAAAGAGTTTGGAAACTTTATGCTGTACATCTGAAACTACACAATATAATACATTTACTCTACTTCAATTAAAAATAAAACATCTCATGTATAATTTAGTAATTTTTCCACTGATAGACGCTTCCTTTAATATTGATATATTTTTACTCTTTACCTTTTATGATTTCTGTCTCAAATAATTTCTATTACTCTTGTGAACATGTTACCAGATTGATGTATATATATTTATTGCCCCTGATATCCTATTTTTCTCTCATTAATCCATATATTATAATAGCATTTAAGAACATACCCAAAGAAACAGTTGTAAATTTCTCGTGTCTGCTTAGCATTTTGTTCAATGTTATGCATATTTTTGCCATTATATTTTTCTCAGAAGAGCTCTTTTCTGTACCCCATGTAAGGTGTCTCAGTTTTGTATTTTTCATCTCATTCATGTTTTGTTTATCTGGTAAAGTCTTTATTTTCACTTTATATCTAAGTGATAACTGTGCAAGGTAGAGTATACTTGGGTGAGAGATTTCTTATTTCAGTAGTCTGAAAATGCCATTTAATTTAAACTTGGCCTATGTTTCCTGCTTAGAAATCTGCTGAAAGTCTAATGGGGGTTCCTTTGTAGATTATCATAACATTTTTTGGCTACCTTTAAAATTTTCCTCTGTCATTGACTAGCCAACTTGCATATGATGTATATTGAAGGAGTTCTCTTTGCCTTAAACTTATTGGTGTTTTTTGGCTCACGGACTTGTATATCAGTTCCTTACACAGGTTCAGAAAGTTATCAACTATTACTTCTTTAAATCATCAGCTACCTTCTAACTTTCTTCTCCCTCCAGGATTTCACTCTAAAGTGCACTTCCTGAAGAAGTCTGTTGGCTAGTGTAGAATTTCCTCACTTTTTAATATCTTGTATCCCTGCGCTCCTCCATCATTTCAAGTTTTGTATTGGTGAGATTGCTAAAGTCTCTTCCACAAAAGCAGTCTGCTCCCAATGCTTTCTGTTGCATTCTTCATCTCAGTTATTAAGTTCATTTGGTCCTCCAATAATATTTGGTTATTTTTTAGTTTCAGTCTCTTTGGTAATGTATTCCTTATCATCATTTGATTTATTCCTAAGCTCACTAAACTGCTATCTGAGTTTTGTTTTTTGTATTGAGTTTCTTTATGACACCTATTTGGATTCTCTATTAGTTATATGGCAATATACCATGACTTTGGTTTGTTTTCTGCACGGTTGACATTGTGTGTCTGTGTGCGTGTGCTTATTCATGTGTGTCTGTGTCTGTTTTGGTGTCTGTGGCTGTGTAACTGTGTGTGTGCGTGCACTATAATGTTACAGTGATTGGTCATGATCTTGGTAAATCATTGCTCTGATGACACTAAATAACACTTCTGGAGTTGGAGCCCTTGCTTTTGTTTTCTGGTAGTTTGCAATATTGCACAATTTTTGGTTGTACTTACCTAAGCTTCCTCTGATAATATTTCAAAATGTCATTTTCCAGTTGCTACTGTCTGGATAAAGATATGCTTTCATTGTCACTTCTTAGACTTCTCTGGTAGCTAATGCCACTGTTGTCACTGGTATAGTGAACCCTTTCTTTTATCTGATATCCCTTGAGACTCAGTTTACACATTGAGGAAATGTGTAAAGACAGGTGGGTATTTGGAATCAGGCAAGTGCCTTTCCCATGTCCAGTTTTGCAAGGTAACTTGTCTCCACCAATGTGAATGGGGAATTAGGACAGTGTCATGAATGTCTAAGTGTCTGAAGGATGGAATTTCTGTCTCCATTGTGGCTCCCTCCTAGTTATCTGTGACCATGAGTACTGGTGCAGTTGGAGGCCGAAGCTGTGTGAACCACTGAGATGCAGTTTCTTCTGGGATCTCTGAGCCTGTGGACTCAGATACCCTAGTAAGTAGGCCTTGGTTACAGGCACCGAAATTGCTCTTCCCTCAGCTGAGCCTCCTTTATGTGTTTTAGCCCACCAAACTTCAGCTTTACACATGCGTTCTGGAGTATTGTTTTGTGATGTAGTCATTTTTGTTGAGATGTGAACTGAAGTTGTAAGGGGAGAGATAAAAATAGTTTAAACTTATGTCACTTTTTTCAAAGAATATACATTTTCATTTAAAAGCTTAAATTCTAATTAGGACATTATAAGAACAGTAAAGAAATTGAACAAATCACCTCCCTTAAGGTCATAGTACTACAAAATATTCTGAGTTTCCTGGGTTATTTTCTTCATTGTTTTTCCCACATACATGCACATTTTACTAAAATATATGCCTATAATCTCTTTAAAATCATTTAAATTATTAAAATATATCTCTGTGCTGTAAATATAACACTGTTGCTTCTCTAATTTATAACTGGTAACTTGCACATTTCTGTCTTCACCATCCTTCTTGTCTGTCCCCAAAGGAAAACACTACTTGGTACACTACACATATATATGTGATTCTGTTCCTGTTTCTTTTTGATTATTTCCCTTATATCTTTAGTTTCCTCATATAAGTGATAACTTAGAGTATTTTTCTCAGTATGATTTATTTTCATATGTAAAACACTCTATGATTCCAGTCACATTTTTCCAAACGAAAGAATTTTATTTTTTGATATGACAATGACTAAGTATTTATTATGTTATCTATATCTCACATCTACTTCAGCCAATCATCTGTTGATGGGCAGTTGAGTTGTGTATTTATCCTAGGCTACTTTAAATGATGATGTTAAGAACATTGGGGGTAATATATCCTTTAAAGTCAATGTTTTCATGTTTTTACAGATTTATGTCAAAAACTGGAATTGCTGTAACATATAATACTACTATTTCTAGTTTTCTGTGCACTGTTTACACTTTTATATTAGTGGATGAATCAATTAATGTTTCCACCAACATGCACCTGGGTTCCCTTTTATCAAAATTCTTATTAATGTTTGTCATTTGAAGACTTTTTTAATAGCCATTTTGTTTGCTGTGAGATTATATTTCATTCTGGTTTTTATTTAAGATTTCCTAATGAATAGCAATGTTATGTTTCTCTTTACGTAAATGAAAATCACCCACATATCTGTTTTTGAAAAGTTTCCATGAAGATCCTTAAACTGTTTATAGTTGGGGCCTGTGTTTTAAAATATTGACTCTAATATGCTACATATATACTATGGATATTAACACCTTGTTGATCTCATTGTCTGAAATTTTTCCATTTATTCTGTGTGTTGTCATATGTCTTGTAGAATGTTTCCTTTGCTCTGCAAATGGTTTCACACTTCACACTTATACAAGAAGTAGAATCCCTGTATCCCTAAGTACATCTAATTTTTCCTACATAAATTTAAAACTATTATTGATAATTTTCCTTTTTTTTTTTAATTAAGAGACAGATCACCAATTAATATTGCTATGATTTAACTCAAAGTCAGTTCTCCTCATGTTTTTGGTCAGAAATTGTACAGTTTCAGGTTTTACATTTAGGAAATTATTCCATTTTTATCTTATTTTGTATTCTATGGAAGGAAGTGCTCATAAATCTTCCTTTTACATGTACTGTCCAGTTTTCCCAGAACTACTTGGTGAAGAGACTGCCTTTTTTCCATTGTATACTCTAGCCTCCTTCATTGTAGACTAATTGACCTTATGTGTGTGGGATTATTTTTGTAATCTTTACTTGTTCCATTGATCTACGTGTCTCTTTCAGGGATATATTTTGATGTTTTGATTACTGTAGCTTTGTAGTACGTTATAAATTCAGGGAGGATAATACCCACATCTTTGTTCATTTTTCAAAGATAATTCTAGAAAATTTGGGTCTTTCCTATTTTTGTTTAAATTTTATTGTTTTTCACCTTGTTTAGAGAAGAAACATATGGATTTTGTGAGAATAGAAATTTATTAAAAGTAAAAACTTAAGAAAAATAGTAAAATTTGGAGGATAAATCATACAATATTAAACAACCTGTGGATTGCTGTAAAAATCAAAGGAAATATATATAAAGAAAAAGGACAACAAAAACAACGTCCATGGGGTTTAGCAAAAGCAGAATTAATAGGGATACTTATAGCAAAATAATCCCACTTATAAAAATAAGAAACATCTCTCTCTTATAATATAATCTTACAAACAAAAGATGTAGCAAAATAAGAAATAAATTGTTAGTAGAAGAAAAGAAATCTGAAAGGTCAGAACATAATTAAAATGAAGATTAAAAATAGAAACATTCAATCAAACTAAATAATGGCTTTTGAAAGATAAATAAAATAGATAAACGTTAACCAGACTCATGAGAAAAAAAGAGTACAGATTAATATGCTCAGAAATAAATGAGAAGTTACAGTTTATATCAAAGAAATACAAAGCATCATAAGAAGATACAGGAATGAGCAACAGAAAATATGAACAGATTACCACTAATGAAATTGAATAAGTAATTAAACAAATTTCCCATGAAACAAAATTCCAGGCCTAGATATCTTCACAGGTGAATTCTGCCAAACATTTTGAGAAGAGCTATCACCTATTCTTCTCAAAGAATTCCAAAAATTTGCAGTGGAGAAAAGGCTTCCTACCCCAACTTTCTTTATCACACTACTACTAAAACTGGAACAAATACCTCAGAAAATTACAGGTTAAATACTACTGATAAACATTGATGAAAAACTCATCACTAAATGTTTGCAAAGCAAAAAATACATTAACAGGATTATATATTATCATTAAGTCCATTTTAATCCAGGGCTAAAAAAGTGATTCATTTCCTACAAGTTAATCAATAAGATACACCACAGTAAGAAATTAAAAGTGATTCATTTCCTACAAGTTAATCAATAAGATACACCACAGAAAGAAATTAAAGAATAAAAATTATATAGTCACATCAATAGTGTCATAAAATATTTTGACAATTCATTAACTATTTAAGATTATATTTCTCCTCAAAGTGGACATGAGGAATCATACAACACAGTTAAGGTCATATATGACAAGAACTCAGCGAACATGACACTCACTGATTTAAAGCTGAAAGCATCTCCTGTAAGAGTAGGGAGAAGACAAGAATGAACACTCTTACCGCTTTTATTTAGTATAGTATTGGAAATTCTAGCCATAGCTATCCAAAATAAATGGAAATATATTATAGCTAATTAAGAATAGGGGTAAAAGTATCTGTTTGCACAGGACATACTTTAAACAGAAATCCTATAGATGGCACCTCAAAACTACTAGGACTTATGAATGCATTTGGTAAAATTTCAGAATGTAAAATTAACATACAGAAATATTGCATTTCTGCACACTAACAACAAGCTAACAGATAGAGAAAGTGAAGGAATAGTCTCATTTACAGTTGCATTAAAAAAAAAAGAAACGAAATATATCTAACCAAGGAGGTAAAAGACCTGTACACAGAAAACTATAAAATATTTATAACAGAAATTGAAGATAAATTAAACAGACAAAAGGATATACTGTGTTCATTGATGAGGAAAAAATTATTGTTTAAATGATGGTACTAGCCAAGAAAATACATTAAATAAATTCATTGCCTATAAAAATACCATGGGCATTTTCAGAATTTACAATAAATAATACTAAAATTTACATGTAAACACAAAAGAATTGAAATTACTAAAAAAAAATGAAAAGGATACAAACAATAAACACAAACATATTTGACAAAGAAAAAAGAGGAGGTATCACTTTCCCTGATTTAAAACTATAATTCAAAGCTTCAGTAATAAAAATAATATGGTAGTGGCACAGAAAAAAGAAAATAATTGAACACAAAGAATGCCTGAGAATGAAATCAGATAGTTGTGGTCATTTAGCCCATTACAAAAGAAATGAATATACAGTGGGTGAAAGGTAATCAACAGGCATATGAAACCGATCAACATCACTAACCATCAAAAAAATGCAAGCCTAAAACACAAAAAGATTGTATGTCAGTCCTGTCAGAATGAATATTATCAAAAAGATATCAAATATAATTGTTGGTGATGATGTAAGTGAAACAACACTGATGCACTGCTGGAGTGAATGTAAATTTGTGCTGCCACTTTGGAAAACAGTATGCAGTTTTATTTAAAAATTAAAAATGAAATATAATCCAACATTTCCATATCTGGATACTTATTCCAAGAAAATAAAAACATAAACTAGAAAAGATAAATTCAAACCTATATTCACTGCAGCATTATTTACAATAGAGAGGATATAGAAGCAAGTTAATTGTTCAACAATAGATGATGGATAAAGAAAATGTGTGTTTATAGTATATATATCTACCCATCTATATTTTTTATTTTTATATTTTATAGATTTATCTATCTATCTATCTATCTATCTATCTATCTATCTATCTATCTATATGTACACAAACAGATAAAAATACAATGGGTTATTACTCAGCTATAAAAAGAATAACTTCTTCATTTGCAAACAATAGTTAGACCAAGAGGGTAATATGCTAAGTGAAAAAAGTCACAAATAGAATGACAAATGCTGTATGATTTTACTCATATTAGGAATTTAAAAGAAATGAGCATAACACAACACAAAATGAGATATAGGTATAAAAAGTAACAGCTTGTTCAGAAGAAGGAGGGTAATTGTGTGAGGAAAAAGAAATATTTGACAATAAAGAGAGAAAATTTTCCGCTTGCAAATTAAATGAGTCAGGGGCAAGAAATGTGCTGTATTGGGAATAGTAAATAACTATGAAATATCTTTAAATAGCAACATATAATAACTAGATATATTCTGGAGATCAGGTTGAAATGTACTAAAAATATCAAACAGTACGTTGTGTAAGAGGAACTAACACAGTTTATGGATTAAAGTACATTTCAAAAACAAACACACTTATAGAAAAATATTAGATTTGTAGTTAACAGAGGCAGGGGTTGGGAAAGGACGATTTGTTTAATGCACTTAAAAGCTACAAACCACCAGCCGTAAAATAAATGTGTCCTAGGGATGCCCCATAGTAACATGAAAATTAAAATTAATACTGCTTTATGTTATATATGAATGTTCTTAAGGGAGTAGACCCTAAGTTTTCTCATCACAACCAAAAGGCAAATTGTATCTCTTTAATATTGTATCTAAATGAGATAATGAATTCTCCGTAAAGTTGTTATGATATTTATTTAATGATACTTGTATATCAAATCAGTTTCCTGTGCACCTAAACTTATACAATGTTTTATGCCAATTATATCTCAATAAAAGTGGAAGGAAATATGGAAAGTCAATATTCACTTATTCCCAAGTCATTTCTCATGATTGTTTCTGCAGCAAGTAAACTTGAACCATGATATACTTAACCTAGGTAAAGATATTAATAGAGTGATTCCAATAAATAATACATAAAGATACTAATAAAATTAGTGCTTTACCATGCCTTTAACTTTCTTCATGTTAACAGCCCACTGCTTCTGTAGGCATCAAAATTTCACTCTGTGTATTCATCTGAGATTAGGGAATGGATACAAATTTAAAACTGGCTGCTCTTGCTGTGAGTGATAAAGTTCACTGTCTCTGACCGATGGTCTCAACTCCAAAACAGATTCTGTAAGAAATGACATGTTAGGTTGCTAAAAATCTCAGCATGGTAAAATCTCAGAACTCCTACAATTCTTAACTGTTTTGCAATGGGAATGCAATATTGATAAAGACTTGATTTTGCATAACAATGTGGTGTTTTCTCATGGTTGCATTAGGGGTTGTGAGGATAATTCCTCAGATCCACAACAAACATTCTTGCTCAAATGCTAGGCAAAGAAGTGTAAAGGTTCTGCATTATTAGTACTGAGGACTGCTTTCAAAATGATGACTATTCTCACTTTATTCCAGGTAGTCCAAGGAAAGAAATGTTTTTGCAATTTCTAGGTGAACGGGAATAAGTCAGTGGTTCAGTCTCTATAAATTTGTCAAGGGGTGATCAAAGCCAAGATAAATTGTGTCAACAATGAGAATTAGAAGGAAAAAGAAATTAGACATAGGCTTAAATTAAAAAGGAGACACAGTCCTTTGCTGGGCTCTAGGGACTGGAGAATGAATATGCCTCAGTCCAATTCAAGGGTTCAGTGGCTTGGCCCTAGCATCAGCTCGGGGTTCAATGAAAAGTTAACAATTAGTATACTGGGTGAAATATAATCTACCTCTCCCTGATCAGAAGAAAATTTGGTGGCTCAATGAAACTCTTAACTCAGAGAGATACTGCCAGATGTAGAAGAAGAATTCACTGATGACCCAACTAAGACAAACTTAGTTACTGCTTGACAATGCATTTGCATACACACAAACAGTGGTAGACAGATTTATAGTAGTTAGTGGGAAGAGTTCTGTGGGCAGAGCTCAGAGAATAGTATTCAAATCACCAGCCAACTTTTGTACTTTTGCCAATAGTCGAGGTTTCCCAGGTAGAAAATTAGAGATGGAGTAACCAACAATATTCTTCTTTAGGATTTCTGATTTTAAAAGTAAACTGAAGTTTTGACTAATCAGTATAGAACCTAGTTAAGATGATCACGGTAAGACCCAGTGTCTGATAAGGGAGCTGGAAATTAGCTGCTGAAGCAGCCGATCTCAACCCCAGACTGCTAATATAAGCAACAAAATAGTCACCATCATAATTCAGCTGACAAGTTTAAAGCTTGATGTTTCTGTTGTAGGAAAAACCACTGTTGTTCAGACACAGATCTCCTACTGCAAGTGGGCTCTTTTCTTCTCTTGGTAATGGTCATATTGGTGGGATATGCAAAAGATTACCCTGGCGCATTTGCTCTTTCTCCAGATTATCAAAGACTCTCTTCACAACAGGTGACATATTTCAGGACTCAATTTTGCCATTCCAGTCTTATCAGCTGACACTGGCTGCATGATTATGAGCAGAAGCCTTAGAAACCCTGACCTTGCCTACAATTTTTCCAGCATTTCAGGGCATTTCACATTCTGTAAATGCTTCACCTTTTATTTTAAAATAATGGGAAATAGTCAAAGTCTTCCATGAATATTTTATATTTCCTAATATCTGCAGAAAATTGTTACTCATGCAGTTGGACAAATTTTTAATTCAACCACCCTCACCTCCTTCTAGTCCACACAATTTAGATTGCAGTTCGGTTACTGTATATGACCACCCTAACCAAGGGGCTATTACCTCTTTGATACTTCCTGTGTGAAGGTTAGAAGGGGCAGAAGTTATGTAGTGTGCATAAACCTACATTAAATATTTGCAATATCACTCTCTCCTCTGGTAAAGGCTCTGATTCTAATAAGTAAATTAATAATAAGGCAGTATAGTTATTAGTATGGGGAAGAGAATCAGCTATTTTGGGGTGGGTGGGGGATGAAGTGTCAGAAAAAAATCCAGCAAATGAGAATGAAATGCTTTAGGCCTCTGGAGGCGTGAATTAAGTAGAAAATAATACTTTGTCTTCTGTACCTAACTCCAATTACTGTCTTGAGTGGCTAGTCCATGGGTTATGAAAAGAGCTAGTTTGTTGTGAAGAGTAAAGACAATAACGAAATAGTTTGAAAACCATGAGAGTTTTGTTGTTACAGGAAAGTAGATTTTGCTTAAAGTCAACAAGCATTTTTCTTTCAATAAATACTAAAATGCATCCTGTGGCATGTGCTGTGCTTACTGTGCTGGTATCCAAGTTAGACAAGGAAAGGGGGATAGACCAAAAACATCTGGATGAGGTGGTATCTGTGCTGAGACTGGGAAAGTCTAAGTTTGAAAAAGGAGGACACCCAAATCCAAGGATGAGCTGGAGCAAAATTGGTGAGGTTTCATCTAACACAGTTGACCAGAATTTGCCTGGATGTATCTCCAGATACAGAGAAACATAAAGACATGCCAAGGTAGTCAGATGCCAGATTTATAAAGAAATGACTAAACTAAGTTGAGTTTGTGTGCTCATAGTTGGAAAGGCATTAAGTGCCACCCTGAGGACGTAAGCTTGTCTTTGGCTGGAACATAAAAGCAACATAAAGTATCGACTAGAAAATATAGTGTAGACTCTTGAGGGCAGGAAATGAAAGCACCAATTGTAATGCTTTGAGAACAGCACAAAGAACACCATAGATAAAATTACTTCTTAAATTCTACCACATGCTGAATGTGCCTTCTGAGACTACATCATGGGACTGTTATGATACTAGGAATGATATAGTAGAGACCATTACCCCTGGGCCGGTTCCTGCCTTTAACTCCTGTTCCAACCTATCCTAACTTAACACTTTGAATACTTTCCAGGATGAACCAGAAACCACTTAGTACTTTTCCGTCTCTTCATGTTTTAGTCTTTCCCCAAATTCTTCCATTTTCTCTTATTCCTTACAAAACATTATTTATATTAACTCCCATATTGTTCTATCAAATGATCATATCAAACAAATATATTTTTTTGTTTAAATGTTAATTTAGTCTCCCATTTAACTCTTAACTCAATTAAAATAAAAATAGGTAAATACAGGTACACATCTATGTTTATTGTTCAAATAAGAAAATTGGAGATATTTGTCGACATTTGCCGACATCAATTTTAATCTTGTTATCCTGCATAATCTGGTAGTCCTCTGGTAGATCAGTTTTGATTAGGATGACTTTCATAAACTGAAGATATCTGATGAGTTGGCCTTGAAAGAGAGATAGCTGATGCATCAGCTATCACTGGCGCTGGAGACCGTGGGTTGATCCCTGGTTGAAGTTTAGAAAAACGACCTTCATTGGCAGATATGTTGAGATATCTATTTGGAAAAATAGAAGTCTCCACCATCTGTCCAAAATAATTCCTCTGCAAGGGAGACAAGTTGCTGTACTGAGAAATACATGTTGTAGTTGTAATGAAGTTCACAACACGGCTATTTGCTTCAATGCTGCTGCTTTGAGAGTGCCCGTGGAGAGTGGTCAACTGACTTAAAATAGCACGTTGATCCACTGTAATATTTTCTGGTTGTCTAACTGACATTTATGATGGAGGAGAAAAATCACCTCTGATCGGGATAGTTGTATCACCAATTATGTGGCTAGTAGAGGGCTTTCTTATTAGTGGCATGTTTAAATTTACAGAAGGTAAAAATGCACTTTCTCCACTACTGTAACCCACAAAAAAAGAATTATTATTATCCAAATTACCCACTGCATTATAGAGCTTCTTGTTGAAATCTTCATCCAATGAAGGTAACAGAGAGGCAGTTTTAATACCACTCTTCTTTTTATTCTCACTAAAAGCTGGGGACAGCCTCGTTTAACATTTGGGTTATGATAGAACTGCAGCTACAACCAAAGTTGAAAGATTTTAGTAATAATTTAAACCAAAATACAACACTATAATAAGCCTAACCTATAAAACCTCAGACTTCACGTTTACTATGCAAAGATAATATCATCAAAATAAGAACATTGCTGACGACATTTTGAATTTCCTTGTTTCGAAAATACACATTTATATAGTATAGTCATCAAATATAAGAAGTTAGCATTTGCAGTAATGGTGAATGCCACTTTTTAAAAGCAGCTTAAATACCTTTATTTAGATTTCTGGTAAGATTCATAGTTGCCATCAAAGTTTCTTATAATCAGTATAGTTTATACACTGTCCTTATTTTTTAGAAAAAATAAAGGATTTTAGCCGTAGTAGTTTTATACAATTTTCAAAATCTAGCTTTACATTTATATTACCATAGATTGATGTACAAAATAAAATTTTATATATAAGTTACCAAGTGGTAACCAAAGTTTCTGAATACCTTGCTTAAAAAAGAGACTTCTTTTTCTTCTGCCAGTAAGTCTGGTAGAAATGCAGATCTTTGAAAATTCTGCTGCACTTTCCTAAACCCATAAAGTTTAAGCTGTCTAAGTAACCTTTTCATGCTTCTAGTTTCAAATATTCTGAGAGGGCCTATCTTTCCAAAATTTCCTTCTTAAAGACATCTTCATCAATCACTATGGAAGTTCCATTATCATCCCAACAGATGGATTTAAACTGGTCACTCCCTGCCATTTTCCAGAGTTTTCTTGGGAATGTCAGAGAACGAAACTCATTATCTTTCTCTGGTTCAGAGACACAATGTGTGTAACATGGCCTTTTAATTAAGGATCCTTCAGACAAAGTGTGAAAAGCATTTTCTTCAATCATAGACCTCAAGTCCAAGTCCCCAGAGAATGTTTGATCACACAATAGAGTTCTACCAGAGTTTCCTGAACCAGTAGGTCCATCTTTACGAGACACATCTTGATTTTCTGAAGAAACATGTGCCACTTCATATAAATTTTTCTACAGCTACTATTCTAATCTGCATGATTTTGAGCACTGCAGCTTCAAATGGTGCTTTGGCAGGACTGCACAGATAAACTGCTAGGCCATCACAGTCATTCTCGATCTGAGTATATGTCACATCACAAAACGACTGGTCTCCTAGCAACCCAGGTGTACCATTTAGCCAGTGTTTACTTCTCATTTATCCAGTAAAAATGAAACATATAGGATGCTTATTTTTATAGTGTGATCTGCAAATATTATCTGCACAAAATATTTTTAAAGAATTTAATTTTGGGGTCTTTTTAATAAAACCAAACTCCATCCTTTTGTACACAAATTTATGACAGATTAGTGAACAGAGTATAAATACTGCAGAAAATATATAAAATAATTTTAAAGTTTAGGAATTTAAAGTGAAATTTGTATAAAACCTGTACAGAATAGGTATAACTATTTCATCATCATTTGTAATTAAAGTGATACATAATTTGATTTGGAAATGGAAGTTGGTATTTATCTGTGTACTTTACAATAACTAGCACTATATTCTAAATATGAGTAGAATAAATATCAGTTTATTTGGTATGTTTATAAATAAATTGTTAATATTTATGAAATAAAATTAGACTAAAGTAATCAATCAAATTTAAGAAATCAGAAAGGGGGAATTTTTGTTTTAAATTGTAATTCAGTGCTATAATTGAAACTAATGTAATTTAATATTCTACATTAAAATTGCAAAAGAGACAATCTTATTGTATATTTACAAATGTTTATTTTTACCATTCTTTCACTCAGAGGTTTTTCAGTCCCTAGAAGTAATAAATTTTCTTGTCATCTTTCTAATCCATACTCTTAGGGCTTCTGTTAAATGTTCCAAAATTATGTTGATAAATACACTTATGCACAAGATCCTGGGTTCAATAAGCAGTGCCTCCATTAAGGGGCAAACAAACAAACATTCAAAAAACAAAGATATAACAGTTTATGTCAGTTGGGGTGGAAAAGACCAGGTAATGCATTTTAGGAAACAATACATTTCTCAGTCCTGAAACAGTTGGCATTGTTAGTATAATATGGCATTTTAAGGCAAGTGTCTTGTGCACTAATTGTAAATAATAGCTATGTTCTGTATCAGTAAACGGCAGTAAATCCAGTTCAACCAAAAGTTATATTATTTATTTAGAAATAAAATCCATTAAACATAAGCCAAATTCAAAATGAGAGATAAAATTTTTAAATATATAAATGTACCCTCAAACTACAATGTAAATTTTTCCTTCAGTATCTGTAATTTCCATTTTAAATAAATATTAGCAACCTGAAATCATGGCATATTTTAAGTATTATAAACTATAGTTAAGTTGGACTTAGTTCTGATTCATAAATATTATTTAACATATACAAATGAATATATGAGATAACATCCCTTTAAAACACAAAGAATTCAAAAATAACAATCTCAAAATATGTAGGAAAATTATTGACAGATCTGATCTTAACTTTAATATTAAAATATTCTTAAATTCGCTCTAGATAGAATGTAACAAAACATAATAAAAGCCATATATGAAAAACCCATGGCTTACGTCAAGCTCAATGTTAACATACAGGAAGGTTTTCCTCTGGTCCAGTAATAAGAAAAAGTAGCTCATTTTCACAAGTCCTAAATTACACTACTAGAAGTCTTAGCCAGAACAACTAGTCAAGAAAAAATATAAAATTCATCCAACTTGTAATAAAGTAGTGAAGTTTTTACAGATGACATAATTAGGCATAGATAGAAAACTCCATAGACTCCTGCAGTGGCTGTTACAATTAATGAACAAACTTAGTAAGCTTGCAGAATACAAAATCAATATACAAATATCCATTGCATTTTTGTATAATAACAACACATTATCAGAAATAAAAATTATGAAAACTATTGTGTGTAAATTTATACCAAATAGAATACAATAGGAATAAATTTGATAAGTGAAATTTAAGTTCTAAACATAGATCTATGTATTACAGGTGCAAGAAATATAAGTAAATGAAATAAATAGAAAGATATTCTGAGCTCACGGATTGTAAACAATGTGAGGAAATAAACTAATCTATATTTTACATTTTCAATCTCCCCAGCAGTAATTATTGAGGTGAATGTCTTTTCTTAATTTTATACTCTTGCTTCCTTTTTCATGGGTTAATTGATCATATGTGTGAGGAATTATATCTGGTTGCTCTATTCTCTTCCATTGATTGGTGTCTGTTTTTAAGCCGGTATCATGTTGTTTTAATTAGTAAAGCTTTGTAGGACTGCTTAACACCAGAGAACTTTACACCATTACATTTAATACCCCTTTTCAAGATTATTTTGGCAACTCATGCTCTTTCTGGCTACATATACATTTTAAAATTATTTGTTCTATTTATTGGAAAAATTACATGGGTATTTTCACATGAATCACACTAAATGTAGATTCCTTTGTGTAGTATGGTTGTTTCAAACACATTGTTTCACATCTTCAATGTAAGAGATCATTTAATTTCTTTGGATCAGTTTTTATTTCCTTTATCAATGTTTCCTGTTTTTTAATGTATAGGTTTTCACCATATTTGTTAACTTCATTTGTATGTGTTCTTTACATATATATATTATTATATACATTATACACATAAACTCGATTCCTACATAAATACAGCAGGCAGAAGGCAGTGGCAAGACATATTCAAAGTCCTGAAGGAAAGAAAGCTGTAATCTAAGATACTTTATCAAACAAGGCTAACTTTTAGAAGAGTAGGAGAGATAAATAACTTCCACACAAGTAAATACTTAAGAATTTAGCAAGAGAAGATGAAATATAGAAAGATATACTCTAAATAAACAGAAGCAGGATGCTATAGAAAAGAGAAAGGCATAATTAGAAAGGCAATATCTACATTGACTTACAACAGAATAAATATGATGTTGTATTAGAGGACATCAAAATTTTTAAGAGTCACAGAGTGAAGCAGGAAAATGCAGAGTGTTTTCCTCTTGTTTCTGTTCTCTTTAGGATGGGTTTGAGTTTGTATTCTTATCAGATAAAATAAATAAATATAGTACGGGTCAATATACATACAAAACAAAGTAACCATAAGTCAAAAGCATACAATGAAGTCACAAAGCCAAAAAGAAACCAAGATAATAAAAGAAAACTTATCAAGCCACAAAAACAAAAAGAAATGAACAAAAAGAATATACCAAATCAACTGGAGAATGAAGTTCAATATGGAAATAAACACTAGTCTAGCAATAATTATCGCAAATGTTAATGACTTATCAATATAATCAAAAGATATATATTATAAGATGGAATAATATAACAAGAACGTATATTATGAAGCATAGAAGAGACCCACTTTAGTAAGAGGAACACTCATCAATTGAAAGTCAGAAGGTGGAAAAATATATTCCATGCAAATGCACATGACAATAAAGCAGGACTAGCAGTATAGACTTCACTCAAAGAGACTTTACAAAAAAGGCCAAAGAAAAAGATAAACGCGGACATGATAAAATGATTAAAGAAGCAAATCAAAATGAGGGTATTATACTCATTAAGATATATTCCCTCAATATAGGAGCACTTTAATATATAAAGCAAACACTAATAGATAAAAAAAGAGAAATCCCTGGGAACACAATCAAAGTAGGAGACTATAATTTCCCATTACCATCACTGGACTGGTCTTTCACAGAGAAAATTAATAAGGGAACAAAGATACTAAAGTACATTATAAAATAATTGGAGATGCTTGATATATTCAAAAGAGTGCTTATTCCCAAAACAGAATATAAATTCTTTTCCTGTGCACAAGGTATGTTTTCTATGAAAGGTTATGTAATCAGGCACAGAAGAAGCCTCAAAAAATTTAAGAAGATAAAAATTATTTTAAGCAGCTTTTCTGAGTATAATACCATGAAACTAGAAATCAATCACAGAAAAACTGGGAGAAAAAAAGACAGCATCCAGATTAAAAAATATGGTACTAAAACAAGGGGTGGAGGTGATGAAGTAAAAGAAGAAATTAAAAAATATCTTGAGAAATATCACAAAACACTACACAAAGTCTATGGAATACTGTTAAAGCAGGCTTAAGAGGGAAGTTCATAGTGACAAGGCCCTCCTCAAAGTAGAAGAACAATTTCAAAATATAATCTAACATTCAATGTAAACTAATAAAGAAAAGAAGTGCGAACAAAACCAAAAGTCCACAGAAAGAGGGAAAAAATAAAGATCAAGGGAGAAATAATTAAAATAGAGATTAAAAAAAGAAAAAAATTAATCAATCTCTTTTTTGAAATTGTAAACAAAATTGACAAATCTCTGGACAGGCTCACCAACAAGAAGTGAAAACACAAATAATATTAGAAATGAAAATGGAGAAACTACAAAGAGTACAAGAAATTTACCAAATATCATAAGGGAATACCATGAGTAACTGTATGGAAACAAACTGGATAACCAGGAAGAAATGGAGTTTTTGGAAACATTCAGCCCACCAATATTGCATCAAGGAGAAATTAGCCATTTGAACAGACAGATCACAAGAAATGGAATAGAATCATCAATAAAATAAAAAACCTCTGCAAAAAAATTTCAAAACCAAATAGCTTCACTGGGGAATTTGACCAAACATACAAAGAAAAATCCATACCAGTCCTCCTCAAACTTTTCCAAAAGATTGATATGGAGAGAGTACTCCCAAAGTCTCACCATAAGGTCAACATCAACCTGATACCAAAACCACAATAACACACTACCCCAAAAAGAAATCTATAGGCCAATATCTTTGATAAACAAAGAAGTAAAAGTCCTTGAGAAATTATTAACAAACCGAATGCAAAAGCATGTAAAAAAAGATCATGTACCATGGACAAGTTAGGTTCATCCCAGGAACACACGGATGGTTGAACATATGCAAATCGATCTATCAATTGTGATACACCGTATCAACAAAAGAGAAGACAAAAAAGATATGATCATCTCAGTAGATGCAGAAAAATCATTTGATAAAATTTAACACCTATTTGCAATAAAAGTTCTTATCACAGTAGGCAGAGTACAACCATATCTCAACATAATGAAAGCTATTTACAACAAACATATAGACAGCATAATACTCAATGGTGAAAAACTGGAAATCTTCCCACAAAAACCTGAGAGAAGACAAGGATGCCCGTTCTCACAATTACAATTCTATATAGTCTTGGAATTACTAGCCACAACGATCAGGTAAGAAAAAGGAATAAAAGTATTCAGACTGGAAAAGAAAAGGTAAAATTGTCACAATATGCAAACATGACACTATATATAGAAAACTGTAAAAGCTTCACAAAAATATACTTAGGCTAAAAAGGAACTGGGCAAGGTAGCCAGATTAATGTACAAAAACCAATTACATTTCTTTACACTAACATTGAATCAAGGGGAAAAGAAATTATAGAAACCACCCCTTTTATAACTGCACCCAAAATTTTAAAATGCTTAAGAATAACTCTGACTAAGTTGGTGAATGACTTGTACATGGAGAAAAAGAAAACACTGATTGAGGAAATCAAGAAAGATTTGAAGAATTGAAAAGATCCCCAATGGTCTCGTAATGGAAGAAATAATATTGTTAAAATGGCCATACAACCCAAGGCAATCCACAGATTAAATCTGAGTTCCTATCAAATTATTCATAACATTTCTTTTTAGGACTGAAACAAATGATCATAAGATTTATATAGATACAATAAAGATCCATAATTTCCAAAAGAATATTGAAGACAAATTAAGAGGCTGGAGGAATAACCTGCCTGGTCTCCATAAACTATTGCAGAGCTACAATAATCAAAATGTCATGATACACGTACAGAAACAGGCATATGGTCCAATGGAACAGAATAGAGGGCCTAGGAATAAATCTACAGGTCTATGTTGAATTAATCTTTGACAGAGTAGCCAAGAATATGACAGACAAAAGACCATCTCTTCACCAACTGATGTTGGGAAAGCTGGATAGCGGCATGCAGAGCAATGGAGTTAGAACAATCCTTCATTCCATACACAAGAATAAACTCAAAATGACTTGAAGACTTAAATGTAAGAGAAGACAAAGTAAATCTCCTAGAAGAAAATATACGCAAAACACTCTGAGACAAATCGCAGCAATGATCCGCTAGAACAGCCTACCCAGGTAATGGATGTAAGAGCAAAATTAATAAATAGAACCTAATTAAACTTATAAGCTTTTGCACAGCAAAGGGAACCATAGACAAAGCAAAATGACAACCTACAGAATTAAAGAAAATATTTAGAATTGATGCAACTGACAAAGGCTAAATTTCCAAAATATAAAGAGTTCATACAAACTAATAATAATACATAAAAAAAACAAGAAACCCAATTTGAAAATGGGCAGAAGCCCTAAACAAGCTATTCTCCGTTAGAGACATACAAATGCCACACAGATATATGAAAGAAAAAATTGTTCACAATAAATATCAGAGAAGGGCAATTCAAAAGTATAATGAAGTATCACCTCACAATATTCACAATGGCCATCATTCAAAAGTTCACAGACAATAAATGCTTGGGAAGCTGTGGAGAAAGGGAAACCTCCTACACTGTTGTTAGGAATGTAGTTTGGTGCAGTAACTGTGGAAAACAGGATGGGGATTCCTCAAAAGAATAAAAATAGACTTAACATATGATCCAGCAATCTCACTTCTGGGTATATATCAAAGAGAACCCTAATTCAAAATGTCATCTGCACCCCAATGTTCTTAGCAGTGCTATATACAACAGCCACGACATGGAAGCACCCTAATTGTCCAACAATAGATAACAGTATACAGGATTTATGCCATATTTATGCAATGGAAAAATATTGTGCCATAAAAAATGATAAAACAATGATATTTGCAGCAAAATGAATGTCCCCAATAAGTGTCATTCTAACTGAAGTAAGCCAGAAAGAGAAAGAAAAATAATACATGACATGATATATGTAGAACCTTAAAAAAAATTTGAATGAGAACACTATGATTTCATCTACAAAACTGAAACACACTTGCAGATCTAATTAATAATCTTATGGTTACTTCTGAAAGGGGATAGTAGAGGATATATTTGGGAGCTGTAGATTTATAAATGTTTTCCGCTATATATAAAAATAGATATTTTCAAAATTTCTTTTGTATGACACATGGCAGTATGTTAAATATTGTGAAGTTAACTTTAATAGGCACACAAGTATACGCATGAAGTTTTACACTGTGCTATACACCACAGTTTGACACATTGTAAATGGCAGTAATTCAATGATAAATAAATGAATAAATAAGTAAATCAGAAAGTAAGAAAGAAAGTAAATAAATAAATAAATAAATAATATTTAATTATATTAGAAATACAAATATTCACACTACTTAACTTTAAACATCAAGAATCTAGGAGAAAACAGAAAGAATAAAGATGAAAATTGAATGAATGAGATTAAGGCTAATAACAAGAGAAACATTTGAAAAGATAGAAAAAATTCCTAAGTCTGTTTGTTTTAAACATAATGTGGACAAACTTATAGTTTGGTGAATAAAATAAAGACTCAAATGAAATTATAAATAAAAGAGAAGATATTACAACTGATGTAGAGATGCATAGCATCATAAGAAATTACCACAAGCCAACAATTTGAATGACCTAGAACAAAAGACAAATTCCCAGAAACATATGTCTTCCAATACTGAATCAAGAAGAAATTAGAAAGTTAAATAGAGCAAAAATGTGTATGAGTAAATAAGTAATCCAAACCTCCCAAACCAGAAAATATTTACAAGATGACTTCAATGGTGAATTCTGTGATACATTTGAAGAAAATTTCTCAACAATTCTTCCCCAAACCATCCAAGAATTTGAAGGGTGTGAAAGTATCCAAACTTGTTTTATGATGCCAGCTTTATTTGCATAACAATACTATAAAGGACATTATATGCAAAATATAGAATATTATTCCTGATGTATGTGCCAAATTTCTCAGCAAAATACAAGCAAAATGAATTCAACAACACATTTAATGTATCATACACATACATGAGTAAAGGGATTTTTCCCTGTGTTTAAGGATACTTCAAAATATTCAAATCAATAAAGGTGACATGCCACACTAATAGAATGAGAAATAAAACTCACATAATCATCTCAATAGGTGCAGAAAGAGCATTGTATATAATGCAACATCCTTTTAACATAATCCTAACAAATTAAATTAACAGTCAGTAGCACGATATCATATACACACAAACACTGTGTGGACAGAAGTGAAGCAGTTCTCTGTTTATTGATTCTTAGAAAAAGGGTATATATGGCACATGCACAATGCCTCACATATCATCTAAGTTACAACTATGTTAATAATCTTAAGCTATTTATGTCCCCATGCTCCCACAGTAATCACAGAATGTTAGATGATCAAGGATTGTTTTAAAGTTCATCACGGAACTACATTAAGTAGGCCATCTCTTATCCAGCTGGCTGTGCATGTCTAAGGTTGTCGTCCTCTGAGGATCTTACTCAGCATAGGCTCTCCATCCATCCATAATTGATACATTGAGTAGGCCATTTCTTATCCAGCCTGGATATGTGACATTCCTCAGAGCTTGTTTGTCAATTCAGCCCATGGGCTTATTCTCTAGAGCATTCAGACAGGGTCCTACAAACACAACATCCCTTGACAGAAAAATGTATGAAGAAAATTTGATGTTTATATGCAATGGAATCAATACTTTGCATTCCTATCAACAGTGTCCACGGTGTTTCATTTTCCCCACAATCTCACTGACATCTATTAGTTTTCTTATTAATGAGAGCCTTCTGACTTGTGTGAGGTATTGTCTCATTTTTGGTTTATGACTTTCCTAATAATTTATAACTGAACATATTTTCATGTGTCATTTAGCCAACTGTATGTTTTCTACAGAAAATTGATTCAGATCTATATATTTAGTTCCTCTGGCATTTTTTTAATTGGATTGTTTGGTCTTTTTCATTGTTGTGTATGAGTTTAACATATATTTAGATATTAACACTTGATAGGAAAATATCACTTGCAAATATATTCTCCCATTGTGTTGGTTGACTTTTCATTTTATTGAACATTTCTTCTGCAGTGTAAATCTGTTTAGACTGATACAATCATATTTTGTTAGTTTTGCTTCTGCTTCCTTTGCCAGAGGAGACATTTGAAGAATCAAATTAAGTCAAGTGTACTTCTTATATTTACCCTAAGATTCTTTGTTTTCAGGTTTTATGTTTTATATGCCCAGGAGTGGGATTGCTGTGTCATATGATAGGTCTATTTTTATTATTTAAAGGAACTTCCATACTGTTTCCAAAGTGGTTGCACCAATTTTCATTCCCAACAACAGCGTTGGAGTGTCCCTTTTTCTCAACAACCTCCACAGTCTTTATTATTTGTAGACATTTTGATGACAACCCTTCTAACTAATGTGAGGTAAAACATTATCTTATGTTTATCTTGCCTTTGTATAATGATTAGCAATGTGAGCTTGTTTTTATGTTCTTGTTTGTCATCTGTGTGTCTTTTTTAGAGAACTGTCTTCTGCTCATTTTCTGGCTGATCTGTTTGTAGATTTTTGAAATGGAGATGTATGAACGATGTGGGTATTTTAGAAATTATCCTCTTTTTGATTGCATTGTTTCCTAATGTTTTCTCCCATTTGGAAGTTCATCTTCTCATTCTGTTTATTTTGTTGTGTAGAAGGATTTATGTTTAATTAGGACCTATTTGATCATTTTGCTTTTATTGTTTTCAGCTTGGGACAGTGACATAGGAAAGTTTTACTACAATTTATCTATTTTTTTCCTATGTTAGTTTCCAGGAGTTTTATTGTGTCATGTATTAGATTCAGATTTTAAAACATTTTGACTTTATTTTTGTACAGTGTGTAGGAGTGTTCTAATTTCATTGATTTACATGTAGATGTCTAGCTTTCTCAACATCACTTGCTGAATGCTGTCTTTTAATCATTGTATATTTTTTCCTTTGTCATTATTTAGTTGACCATAGGTGTGATGTTTTATTTCTGCCTCTGTGTTCTGTTCCAGTGATATAAATGTTTGTTTGTTTTCCAGAACTTTGCTGTTTTGATTACTGTATTATTGTAATAAAATCTGAGATCTGGGAGGGTTATGGATTATGCCTCCAACTTTGTTCTTTTTCTTGATTGTTCCTTTTGCAATTCTGGATCTTTTGCACTTAATTACAAATCTTAGGACTGTTTTAATTTCTGTGGAAAATATCACGTATTTCGTTCTGAATCACTTTATATCTGAAGACATCTTTTGTAGTATGTATGTTTAACAATATTAATTGCTCTAAACTAAGACCTTGAGATTTCTTTCCATTTCTTTGCATCATCTTCAAATTTATTTTTCAGTGCCCTTTCGATTTTATTATCTTGTTTTTTTCATAGGTTTTTCATTTTTTGATCTGATTTCATATGCATTTTTTTAAATTATGGAATATTTCATTGTTAGTGTAAAAAAATGTGACAGTTTTTGTATATCAATCATGAATCATGCAAGTCTGTTAAATGTCTTTATTTGTTTTTGTTGTTTTGCTGTGGAGAATCTTTAGGGTTCTCTATATAGATTTTTATGTCCTCTAAAATAATAACAGTTGTAGTTCATTCAATCCAAGTTGAATAATTTTTTTCTCTTCTGATTGCTGTTGCTAGGACTTCCCATAATGTGTTTAATAGAAATGGTGAGAATGGCATCCTGGTAGTATTTCTTAATTTGGCTTGATTTTTTTCACGTTTTCATATTATGTTGTCTGTGGTTCTGTAATAAATGACTTTAGATATGTTGAGATATATTTTCTGAATCCTACTATGTTAAGAGTTTGTATTGCTGTTTTTGTTGTTGTTGTTGTTGCTGTTGTTGCTGTTCTAATGAATAAATTTTGAAATTTGTGAAATGCTTTTGATGGATTTATTGGAATAACCACGTCATTTTCTCTTTTAGTTTTGTTAATGTGGTGTATCAAACTGATTGATTTGTGAATGTTGAACTTCTCTTGTAACCCTGCAATAAATCCAAGTTGATCATGGTGTATGATTCATTTTTGGTATTGCTGGATTTAGTTTGCTAGTAATATTTTGTAGAATACTTGCATCTAAATCTATCAAATATATTGGCTTAAATTTGTCTTTGCCCATACTTCGTTTGTTGGTTTTGCTATAAGGGTGTTGAAATCTTCATAGAATTAATTTGGGGGTTTCCCACATCTTCAATATTTTTGAATAGTTTGAAGAGTATAAGCCCTGCTTTGTATTTTTGTACAGTTCTCCACGGGAGCTGTTTAAATCTGAACTAATATTTAATGATTTTTTTAAATGCAGACTATTTCTTTCTTCTAGTAATCAGTTTGTTCAAATTATTTGTTTCTCCTTATCTCTGTCTCTTTCTAGACATTTGTCTATTTCTTCTAAGTTGTCATTGGCATATGTTATTGGCATATAATTTTTGACAAAATGAACACTTATTTGTATATCTGAGGGAACAATTGTTTTTTCTCTTCTTTTATTTCTGACTTTATTTCTTTGGTGCTTTTCTCTTTTGTTCATGATGCACCTGGCTAGAGGTTTTATGATTTTTTCATCTTAAAAAGAAAACATAAAACAAAATGATTGGTTTTACTACACGTTGCAGAGTTACTTTTCCTCTATAATTTATATATGCACCTGTAATATTTAGGATCATGTTTTTTTCTTTTTTTTTAATTTTTTTTATTGGTTTTAAGTCTTTTTACAAAGTTGTCACCAATTCCAGCATAGAGCACAATTTTTCAGTTACAATGAATATAGATTAATTTGTTGTCCCATTTTTTCTTCTGTGAGCTGCCGCAAGATCTTTTATATATTTCCCTGTCTTATACACTACAATCCTGTTTATCTATTCTATAATTTTGACCTCCAAGTCTATCTCTCTCCACCCTCCGACCCGTGGGCAACCTAAACATTGTATTCTATGTCTGTGAGTTTATTTCTTTTTTGAGTATGTGCTTTTTTTGATTTGTTTGTTTTGTTTTTAGATTCCACTGATAAGCCATCTCATATGGTATTTTTCTTTCTATTTGTGGTTTACTTCACTTAGACTGATTTTCTCCAGGAGCATCCATGTTGCTGAAAATGGCATTATGTTGTCAGTGTATATGGCTGAATTGTATTCCATTGTATAAATATAACACCTATTCTTTATTCAGTCAACTGTCGATGGACAGTTAGGCTGTTTCCATGTCTTGGCTATTGTAAATTGTGCTGGCTATGAACATTGGGGTTCAAGTGTCATCCTGAAATAGGGTTCCTTCTGGATTTATGCCCAGGAGTGGAATTCCTGTTTCTTATGATATGTCTATTCCTAGGCTTTTGAAGAATCTCCATTCTGTTTTCCACAGTGGCTGCACCAGACTGCATTGCCACCAGAAGTGAAGACGGTTCCCTTTCCTCCACAGCCTCTCCAGCATTTATCATTTGTGGGTTTTTGAATGATGGCCATTCTGACTGCTGTGAGGTGATACCTCACTGTAGTTTTGATTTGCATTTCTCTGATAATCAGTGATATTGAGCACTTTCTGATGTGTCTTTTGATCATTTGTATGTCTTCCTAGGAGAATCGCTTGTTTAGGTTTTCTGCCCATTTTTGGATTGCATTGTTTATTTTTTCTTATTCAGTTGGATGAGCTGCTTATATACTCTGAAGATCAAGCCTTTGTTGGTTTCATATGCAAATTATTTTCCCATTCCGTAGGTTGTCTTTTTGTTTTACTTCTTATTTCTATACTGTGCAGAGGCTTGTATGTTTCATTACGTCTCAATTGTTTATTCTGGCTTTTATTTCTTCTACAAGACGATTTTTGAGACTTATGCCAGATAACGTTTTGCCTATATCTTCCTAAAGGAAGTTTATTGTATCTTGCCTTATGTTTAAGTCTTTGATCCATTCTGAGTTTATTTTTGTGTATGGTGTTCTAGATTCATTGGGAGTGTTCTAGCTTCATTGATTTACATGCTGCTGTCCAGTTTTCCCAACAGAATTTGCTGAAGGGACTGTCTCAATTCCATTGTATTTTCTTGCCTACTTTATCAAAGATTAATTGACCAAAAGTTTGTGGGTTCATTTCTGGTGTCTCTATTCTGTTCCATTGAATTATATGTGGGTTTTCCTACCAATAAAGTGCTGTCATGGTGACTGTAGCTCTATAGTATTATCTGAATCATTAGCATAATTATATGCCAATGATTTTTGAACCTTAATCTTGTAACCTGCTACCTTGCTGAATTCTTTGATCAGCTGTAGTAGATTTTGTCTGGATCTTGCCGGGTTTTCTATATGTAGTAACATATTTTCTGCATATAGTGAGACTTTTATCTCTTCTTTCCAATTTGCATTCCTATAAATTCTCTCCCTTGTTTGATTGCTGGGCCTTGGACTTCCAAGATTATATTGAGTTGGAGTGGTGATAGTGTGCATCCTTGTCTTGTCCCAGATTTTAGTTGGAAAATTTTGACTTTCTCACCGTTGAGTACTACGTTGGCTGTAGTTCTGTTTTCTATTGCTTTCATGATGCTGAAATAAGTTCCCTCTATGCCTTGTTTGGTGAGATTTTTTATCATATGTGGGTGTTGAATTTTACCAAATGCTTTTCCTGCTTATATTGAGAGGATCATGTGATTTTGGTCCTTTCTCTTGTTGATGTGATGTATTACACTGCTTAATTTCTATATGTTGAACCACCCCTCTGTCCCTGGCATAATCCCCAATTGGTCATGAAGTATAATCTTTTATCTGTGTTGTTGGATTCTATTTGCTACTATTTTGGTGAGGATATTGGCGCCTGTGCTCATCAGTGATATTGGCCTATAATCCCCTTTTTCGGTAGTGTCTTTGCCTGGTTGTGGTATCTGGGTGATTGTGGCTTCATAGAATGACTTTGGGAGTGTTCCTTCCTTTTCAATCTTCTGGAAGAGTTTGAGAAGGAATGGTATGAGTTCTTCTTTGTAAGTTTTGTAGAATTCTTCAGTGAATCCGTGCAGTCCTGGACTGCTATTTTTAGGGAGGTTTTACATTACTATTTTGATTTCATTTCTAGTGCAATGCTTGTTCAAGGGGTCAGTTTCTTCTTGATTCAGTCTTGGTGGACAGTATGTTTCCAGAAAGCTGTCCATCTCCTGTAGGTTATCCAGTTTATGTCCATATAATATTAATAATCTGTTAATTAATAATTAAATCTGTTAGTAATTATTTTATGTACTTATTTGCTCCTCTATTTGGTGCATATGTATTAACGAGTGTGCTATCGTCATATTGTATCACTCCTTCAATCACTATAAAATGTCCTTCTTTATCTTACTTTATGGCCTTTGTTTTAAAGAGTATTTTGTCTGCAATCAGTACTGCAACACCTGCTTGTTTGGCTTTTCCAATTTTATGGAATACACTTTTCCATCATTTCACTCTCAATCTATATGTGTCCTTCTCTCTGAAGTGGGTCTCCTGTAGGCAGCATATTGAAGGTTTTTGCTTTCTTATCCAACATGCCACTCTATGACTTTCAACTGGAGCCTTTAGTCCATTAACATTTATTTTAGTTGATGATAGGTTTGAGTTTATTGCCATTTTCAACTTATTTTCCAGGTGATTTAGTATTTCCTCTTTGTTCCTTTCATCTTCCTTTTATGGTTAGGTAATTTTCCTTTGTATTATCATGAATTTTATTTAGTTTTAGTGACTCCCTGATAAGTTTTGCTTTCTTGTTACTCTTTTTTATAAGTCTTTTAGACCATTATTATAACTGCTTTTATTAAACTGATAGTAACATGATCTCAAACCCATCTTACCAAGAACAAAAAATTTTAAAAAGAAAGAAAAAAAATTCTCTATTTTCCTTCCTCCTTCTCCCACTCTCAATGATTTGTATGACTTGTTTTAAAATTTTGTGTTTATTTTATTTGTAATTCATGAGTTGTCACCTTTCTAGCTGTGAGTTTCACATTTCTGTAGCATTCTGCTTCTTTTCTTTTTAGAGGAGACCTTTCAATATTTCCTTTAGCATGGGTCTAGTGTTGCTAATCTCTTGTAGCTTTTTCTTGTCTGTGAAATTCTTTATGTCTCCTTCTACCATAAAGGATAGCCTTGCTGGTTAAAGTATTCTATGGTGTATCATTTTTTTCATTCAGGATTTTGAGTATATCTTGTCACTCCCTTCTGACCTGTAGAAATTGTGTAGTGAAATCAGCTGGAAGCCTTCTGAGCATTTCCTTGTAACTCACTATTTGATATGACCTTGTTGCCTTTAGGATCATTTCTTTATCCTTGACTCTGGCCATCTTAATTATATGTCTTCCTGTGGGTGTGCTTGGGTTCTTCTTGTTTGGGACACTGAGCTTCCTGTACTTGTATATCTGATTCCTTCTTTAAGTTTGGAAAGTTCTCAGTCATGAATTTTTCAAACACCTTTACAATCCCCTTTGATCTCCCCTCCCCTTCTGGGACTTGTACCACGCCAAGTTTGGCATGCTTTCTATTATCCCATAGGTCTCTTGTGCTTTTTTCATTTGTTTCTCTTTGTTTCTCTTGTAGATCTTCTAATTGGGTGCTTTATATTGTCCTGTCTTCTTAGTCACTAGTTCATTCCTATGTGTTATCTAGTCAGCTTTGTGACTCCTTTAGAGCATTCCTCATCTCAGTGAACGAGTTTATCTATTCTACTCGGCTCTTCCTTATTGCTTCCATTTCATTTTTGACATATTTTTATCTCTAAACACTATCTCTTTTATTTCCTTCAGTACTTTGATCACTTCTTTTTTGAAATATTGATCTACTAGGATATCAGTGTCTATTTACTGATCATACTTTCTTGGGATTTCTACTGTTCTTTTAATTGGGAATGGTTTCTCTGCTCCTTCGTCTTGCTCCTACCTCTCTGGCAATGTGGTTTTTGGAGTATCAGTTAACTAGTGTGGTCCTAAAGGAGTTTATCTACCTAATGCCTATGTAATAATACATGTTAGAAAAGAGAAAAGAGAGAGAGAGATAAAGAATTTTAAAGAAGGGATAAATAAATGTTTGAAGACATTGTATAATGAATAATAGAAAAGCAAGCTGAAACAGAGATTTGAAAAATATTAATAATTAAAATATTTTTAATTATTTCATAGAATTATAATGGGGGTATATATAATTGTATAAGAATTAGAAATTAGGAGAGTAATAGAAAATGGAACCTGTAAAAACTGATTAAAACAAGAGGGTTGTCAGTGTCCTCCTGGTGACTGTGTACTTTTAATGTGAAGTCTTTCTGTATTCATCCTGTTTTGGAAGCTCATCTTCCTGTTCCAGAGGCCCTCCATTGGAGCCCTTATCTGTGCTGCTCCCAGGGCATGTTGGCAAGCAGGTCGCTCCTAAACCCAACACTGGGTCAGGTGCAGCTCTCTTTACTCTGGGCTGTCTTGTCACTGCCCTGCCTGATGCTGCAGTCAGATGTTGCACACTGACCAGTAAGGATTGGGCATCACGCCCTCTCCCAGCACCATCATCAGAGGCTGCATTCCAGCAGAAAATGTGGGGGCCACCCGCCCCCTCAGTGTGCCAACCACTCTGAAGCTCTGTGACACTGTACGCTCTGCCTTGGGTTTGCACAACAGAAGTGGGCTGAGGGAAGACTGAGGGACTGCCCTGTCCATGGTCTGGGCCAAAATCCAGCTCCTTGTTTTCTTGGCAGACAAGTTCCCTGAGGAACCATTACAGTAGGATCCTATGTGCCTCATGGTATAGACAAATCTCCGTCTGACACTTGCGGCTTCTAATTCCTTAGGTGTAGATGCAGTTTTTGCCACACTGCTGCCTGGGCGCAAAGCACCAGAGGCTATGGAGACTGTGTCTGAGCCCCAGCTCTCTTCACCTAGAAACGTTTGTGGATTTTCAGAGATGGGGAATGCAACCTTCCCCCCACAGGGCACATCTGTGCTGTTGTTTTATGGACGGCCCAGGTTGTTCTGCCCTGTGCACCCACAACCATGGCACAAAGCCCACACCATTCCCCCAGGCTGCCACAGTGCAGCCATCCCCATCTACCACCCAGCTCGGGCAGCATGGCCCTGTCCTCAGTTTCCAGGCTACATCATTTGCTGGGCCTCACAGGGATCCTCTGTGACTGTTTATCATAGTTCTGTTAGTCAACTTATACTTTGTACAGGTCCAAGACTTGAATGCTCCCCCTCCATCCTACCGAAATCTCAGTTCTAGAGAGGAGACTTAGTGAATGAGCACCAGTCCGTCTTTGCTTCTCCCTCCCCGAGGTACCTGTCCCACTCTGTTTTGCCTTTTCTTCTTTCTTTCTTACTTTTCTACTGCCAGATTTTTTGCATCTTTATCTATTGAAGAGGACAATGTACTGTCAGAGTTCTGCAGGTTCTCTTGTTAGCTTAGTGGGTCTGTGGATGTGAGTCTTGGTGCATTTGTGGGAAAGGGTGAGCTAAGAGCATCTTTTTGCTCCACCACCTTTGCCTCCCCCCAAAAAATTCTCACTTTATGGTGGAAGATAAACATAGTCTGGAAATAAATGGAAAAGGTATACCATGGAATTGACAAGAAAGTGCATATAGCAATGCTCAAATCATACAAAATACATTTTAAAATAAGGGCCAAAATGAAAGAGATATGAGATAATATAAAGAAACTTACATCAAGAAAAAAATTTGGGAATTACGTTCAGTAAATTATATATGGCCCAACAGCATAGATCCTAAATATAAAAAGAAATTTTAGTAGACATGAAAGAATTAATTCATTATAAAACAATAATAGTAGATGAGTTTAACACCTCACTCTTCTGATGATCAGATCATTCAGAAAGAATATCTGTTAGAAAACAGAGGTCTTAATTGCATATTAAATCATTTGAACCTAACTGAGCTATTGGACACTGCATCAGAAAAGCAGAACATATAAACTTTTCAAGTAAGCACAGGATTTTATCTAAGGAATTAACCACATATTAGGACATGATATAAGCCTCAGAAATTTTAAGCAATTATAGATTATATCAAGTATTTTTCCATACACAAAAGTATGAAGCTATGCATCAACTCTAGAAAGAAGAATAGGAAAACACAAACATGAGGTAAAACCACATCTTTTAAAAAAATACAATAAAACAAGTTCAATGGTGAAATCAAAGGGGAAATAAATTCATACCTGGAGACAAATTACAATGAAAACACAGCTACATAAAACATTTGGGATGCATCAAAGACAAATCTAAGAGGTAAGCTGAGAACAAATCAAGCCTTCTACAAGGAATAAGAAAAACCCCATACAAAAGTCCAAGCATACCACCCAAAACCACAAGAAATAAGAACAAACAAAACCCAAAGGCAGTAGAACGAGAAATCTTTAATGATTAGGTCGAAAATAAATAAAAAGTTGAAAAATAAATTACAAATCATAAAACCAACAGCTTTAATTTTTCTTAAAATGTTAACATACAGGAAAGCATTTAGCCAGGCTTATCAAGAAATACAGAGACTGCACCCAAACAAAATGAGTAATTAAACAGTAGAAATAATATCTGATATTATAGAAATACAAAAAAAGATTATGAAAGCACTATAAGCTGTTACATGACAACCAACTGGATGACCTAAAAGAAATGGACAAATTTATAAAAACGTACAGCCTGCCAAGACTGAATAGAGAAAACTGAGAACTTGAGTAGAGCAATCAGTATAAGTTAAATAAAATTTATAATTTTAAAAACACCCTTTGAACAAAATGCCTGGATTCCTTCACTAAAACCCCTTTCCCCCTAACTAGTTTAACAAATGAAGGAGTAAGGACATTTCCCAATGTTATTCCATGAGGCCACCATTACCCTTATAACAAAACAACTCAAAGACAATCCCCCCAAAAATAAAAATGAAAATGAAAATCCAATACCATTGATGAATAGAGATTCAAAAATCCTCGAAAAATTTCAACAAATTAATCCAGCAATTCATATAAAGGATTATACATGATGATCAGATGGATTCCTTCCAGATTCACAAGGACGGTTCAACATACACAAGTCAAGCAGCATGACACATATCTAATAAAAGAAGGACAAAATTCACAAAACCATGTCAATACACAAAGAAAAAGCATTTGACAAAATTCAACATACATTAATCATCAGAACTCTCATGAAAATGTGTACAATGGGAACATTTCTCAACATACTAAAGGACATTTATAACAATTTATAATATTCAGGGGAAAGGCAGAAAGCCTTCTGTGTAAATTCGGGAACAAGACAAGGATTCCTACTCTCACCACATCTGTTCAATTGTAATAGAAGAAAGGAAAAGGGAAAGAAAAAGAAGTAACAGAAACACAAAATTGAATGAAAGAGGTAAAATCGTCACCAGTACTGAAGTCATAAAAATCTACACAGAGAGTCCTAAGGGCTCCACACTGACTATTATGAACAAAAAATAATTTCATCAAGGGAGCAGAGTACAAGATTAATGTAAAGACGTCTCTTGCATTTGTCCACATTAATCATGAGATACCATAAATTGGACTTTGAAAGCAAAAACATTTAAGACCCCATTCCCCTGAATATCTTAAAATAAATGTAATCACATATGTGAAAGATCTACACACTGAAAATTATGAAACATTGACAAAGAAATTAAAAATGATTCAAAGAAATGGAAAGATGTCTTGTGCTCTTGGATTGAAAGAGTTCATATTGTTAACAAGACAGTACTACACAAAGAAACATAAGGATTTAGTGCAATTATTGTTACGAAGCTGTATTTTCCACATAAGAAGAAAATAAATACCTCTAAGTTTTACATGAAACCATTAAAAATTGCCAAAATGATCTTGAGAATAAACAACAAATCTCGAGGTATAAACCTCCTGGATACATTACCCTACTAAAAACTTACAGTAATAAAAACACTATGGCATTGGCACAGAGATATAATCAGTAAAAACAGATAGAGACCCTAGAAATAATTCCAAACTCCTATGAGCAATGAATCTATGATAAAAGAGGCAAGAGTTCACAATGGAGAAAAGACAAGTCTCGTCAATGGATGGTGTTGGGAAATCTGGACATTTACATGTAAAACAGTGAAATGAAAGCTTTCCCTGACATCATATACAAAAATAAACTCCAAGTGTATTAAGGACCTACATGTAAGACCTGATACTATAAAACTGCTAGAAGGGAGTATAGGTGATACACTTTAGGATATACATCATAGGAATATTTTCTTATATCAGTCTCCTAAGGTAAAAGAAATAAAAGCAAAAATAAGCAAGTGGAAACTAAACAAACTAGAAAATTTCTGCACAGCTAAGGACACTATCAATGAAATGAAAACACTGCCTATGTAATTGGAGAACATATTTGCAAACAATGCAAGTGACCAGGGGTTAATAAATGTAGGTTAATAGATATAACATGGATTTAGGTTACACAGCTCAAGATGAAAAACAAAAACCCAATCAAAAACCAAAGTAGAGTACCTGAGTTAATATTTTTCCAAAGAAAACATTCAGATGAGTAACAGGAAAGTGATAAAATTTCACATTACAAATTATTACATAATTGCATATCAAAACAACAATGAGGTATCACTTCACTCTGGTCAAACGGCTATTATCAAAAAGTCTACAAATAGTAAGTGTTGGAGACGATGTGGAGGTAAGAAATCTCTTGTATACTCTTGGTAGGAATGTAAATTTGTACAACTTCTAAGGAAAACAGTATTCAGATTTGTGTAAAAACTAAAATGTTTACTACCATATGATCCAGTAATAACTCTCCTAGGAAAAATCTGGGGAAAACCCCCTAAATTGAGAAGAACCAATGTTCACAACTGCACTGTTTATAATATGCAAGACAGCGAAGCAATCCAAAAGTGTACTGTAGACTATGGACTTAAGAAGATATGATGTTTCTATAAATAAATGATGGAATAATACCCAGCCATGAAAAAATATAACACATTGCTATTTCAGCATCATGAAAGGACTTAGTAAATATTGTGCTTAGTGAATTAACTTAGACAAAGACAAAAGTGTATAATTTAATTTATCTGTGGAATCTAAAGAATAACAAATATCTGTGTACATCTATCTATAGCTATTTATTGATATATGACAGATAAATAGTTAGAAGTATAGATATATACATACATGATAGATAGATATATAGATAAATGATAAATAGATAGATAGATAGGTAGATAGATAGATAGATAGGTAGATAGAGCTATAGAGAGATAGATAGAAACATGATGGAGAGGTAAAGAGATTAGATAGACAAGACTTAAGCAGACTCTAAGATATGGGAAGAATTTATATTTACCAAAGTGGAAGGGAAAGAGAATTTAATGGTAGGAGATTGACAGATGCAAAGTAGTATATATTAAGTAGAGAAGCAACAACGATAATCTGTATAGATTAGGGAATTATACACAATAGCTTAAAATAATTTTATGTTACAATTATTGTAATAATTCATATTGCAATATAATCTACAAATTGACTGGAATCATTATGCTATACATCTGAAACTATGCAATATTATACATCTACTGTACTTCAATAAAAAATAAAACATATCATATATAATTTAGTCCTTTCTCCATTGATAGAATCTTCCTTTAATATTGTTTTATTTCACTCTTTGCTTTTAATGATTACTGTTTCAAATTATTTCTTTTAAACTTCTAAACATGATACCAGTTTGAAGTATCTATATTTATTGCCCCTAATTCTTATTTTTCTCTCTTTAATCCATATAGTATAGTAGCATTTAATAACATAACCAAAGAAAAAGTTGCAACTTTCTCATGGTCTCTTCTTAGAATTTTGGTCAATGTTTTGCATATTTCTGCCATTTTATATTTCTTAGAAGACTTCTTTTCTACACCTCTTATAGGGTGTCTCGGTTTTGTTTTTTCATCTCATTCAGGATTTGTTTGTCTGTTAAAGTCTTTACTTTCACTTTATATCTAAGAGATAACTGTGTAAGTATTATTGTGTGAGTGATTTCTTATTTCTGTAGTTTGAAAATACAATTTTATTTACCCTTGGCATATGTTTTCTGCTCAGAATTCTGCCGAAAATCTAATGGTGGTTCCTTTGTAGATTATCATATCTTTTCCTGGATGCCTTTAAAATTTTACTCTTTCATTGACTTGCCAATTTGCATATGACGTATCTTGAAGGAGGTCCCTTTGTCTTAAAGTTATTGGTGTTTTTTTGGCTCACAGACTTGTATATCAGTTCCTTACACAGGTTCAGGAAGTTATCGACAATTACTTCTTTAAATAAACTATCAGCTGCCTTCTAACTGTCTTCTCCCTCTAGGGTTACATTCTAAAGTGCACTTCCTGAGGAAGTCTGATGGCTACTGTAGAATTTCCTCACTTTTTAATATCTTGAATCTCTGCCCTCTCCTATAATTTCTAGTTTTGTAATGGTGAGTTTGCTAATCTCTCTTCCACAAAGACAGTCTACATCCAATGCTTTCTGTTGTACACTTCATCTCATTTATTAAGTTCTCCTTGTCCTCCAGTAATGTTTGGTTATTTTATAGTTTCAGTCTCTTAGGTAATGTATTCCTTATCATCATTTCATTTATTCCTGAGCTCACTAAACTGCTTTCTCAGTTATGTATTTTGTATTGAGTTTCTGTATGACATCTATTTGGATTCTCTACTAGTTTTATGGCAATATACCATGGCTTTAAGTTTGTTTGCTGCAGGGTTGTCATTGTGTGTGTGTGTGTGCAGGTGTGTGTGTGTGTTCATGTGTGTCTGTGTCTGTCTCAGTGTCTGTGTGTGTCTATCTGTGTGTTAGCATGCCCTATAATGTTACTGTGATTGGTCATGATCTTGATAAATTATTGCTCTGATGGCACTTAATAACAGATTGGGAGTTGGAGTCCTTGGTTATGTTTTCTGGTAGCTTGCACACTTTTTCGTTTTACTTACCTGAGCTACCTCTGATAATATTTCAAAATGGCACTTTCCAGTCGCTACTGTCTGGATAAAAGATATGCTTCCATTGTCACTTCTTAGAATTCTCTGGTAGTTAATGCCTCTGTTGTCACGGGGCCTGTGAACCCTTCCTTTTATCTGATATCCCTTGAGAATCAGTGTACACATTGAGGAAATGTGTAAAAACAGGTGGGTATTTGGAATCAGACAAGTGCCTTTGCCATGTCCAGTGTTGCAAGATAACTTGTCTCCACCACTGTGAATGGGGAGTAGGGACAGTTTCATGAATGTCTGAGTGTCTGAAGGATGGAAATTCTGTCTCCAATGTGGCTCCCTCCTAGTTACCAGTGATCATGATACTGGTACAGTTGGAGGCCGAAACTCTGTGAGCCACTGAGACTCTGTTTCTACTGGGTTCTATGAACTTGTGGACTCAGATATCCTGCTCTGGTGGCCTTGGTTGCAGACACCAACACTGATCTTTCCTCAGTTCAGCTTCCAATGTGTGTTTTAGTCCACCAAACTTCACCTGTTCACATGCGTTGTGGAGTATTTTTTTGTGTTGTAGTTATTTTTGTTCAGATGTCAATGTTTTACTGACTGTAGATGTAAGGGGAGAGTCAAAAATAGTTTAAACTTATGTCAGTTTTAAAAGTATATACCTTTTCAATTAAAAGCTTAAATTCTAATTAGTACATTATAAGAACACTAAATAAAGTAAACAAAACACCTCCCTTAATATCATAGTACTACAAAATATTTTGATTTTCCTGGGTTTTTTCTTCAATGTTTTTCCCACCTACATGCACATTTTACTAAAATATATCCCTATAATCTCTTTAAAATCAATTAAATTATTAAAATAATTCTCTGTGCTGCAAATATAGCCCTTTTGGTTCTCTAATTTATTATTTGTACCTTGCACATTTCTGTCTTCTCCATCCTTCTTCCCTTTCCCCACAGGAAACCACTATTTGTTACACTACACATATATATGTCATTCTTTTTCTGTTTTTTTATGATTATTTCTCTTATATCTTTATTTTCCTCATTTAAGTGACAACATAGAGTGTTTTCCTCTGTATGACTTATTTTCCTATATGCAACAATTTCTGGGTCCAGTCACATTGTTTCAAATGGCAGAATTTTACTTTTTAATATACAATGATGAAGTATTTATTATGTTATCAATATCTCACATCTATTTCAGTCTATCATCTGTTGATGGGCAGTTGAGTTGTGCTTCTACCCTTGGCTACTATAAATGATGATGTTAAAACATTTGGGGTAATATATCTTTTAAGATAATCTTTTCATTTTTTTCTCAGATTTATATTGAAAACAGGAATTGCTGCAACAGATAATGCTTATATTTCTAGTTTTCTGAGCACTGTCCACAGTTTTATAATAGTGAATGCATCAATTTATGTTTTCACAATCAGTGTACCTGGGTTCCCTCTTATCGACATTCTTATTAATGTTTGTCATTTGTAGACATTTTGTTAATTTCCATTTAGGTTGCTGTAAAATTATGTTTCATTCTGGTTTGGATTTATGTTTCCTAATTAATAGCAATGTTGTGTTTCTTTTTATGAGCATGAAAATCATCCACATGTCTGTTTTTGTAAAGTTTCCATAAAGATTGTTTAACTGTTTTTACTTTGGGGTCTTTATTTTTAAATATCGAGTCTAATATGCTATATATATATATATTATTGATATTAACATCTTGTTGGTCCCATTGTGTGAAATTCTTCCTTCTATTCTGTCTGTTATATGTCTTGTTGAAGGTTTCCTTTGCTCTGCAAAAGATTTTGCGCTTCACACTAATACAAGAAATAGAATCCCTGTATCGCATATTACATCTATTTTTTCCTCAGTAAACTAAAAATTGTAACTATTAGTGTTTTTTTCTTTAATTTGGAGACAGATCAAAAATAAAGATTGCTATGATTTATCTCAAAGTCTGTTCTGCTCATGTTCTTGGTCAAAAATTGTAAATTTTCAGGCTTTACATTTAGGAAATTAATCCATTTCTATCTCATTTTTTATACTATGGAAGGAAGTGCTCTTACATCTACCAATTACATGTACTGTCCTGTTATCTCAGAACGACTTTTTGAAGAGACTGTCTTTTTTCCATTGTATACTCTTGCCTCCTTCTTTGTACACTAATTCACCATATTTTTGTGGGTTTATTTTCTGACACTTTATTTTGTTCCATTGATCTATGTGTTTCTTTAATTGCCATATTTTGATGTATTGATTACTGTAGCTTTGTATTATGTTCTAAATTCAGGGAGGGTATTACCCACAGCTTTGTTTATTTTTTAAAATAATTTTGGAAAATTTGGATCTTTCAGATATATGTATAAATTTTATTATTTTTCTCCTTGTTTGGTGAAAAAACTTATGGATTCTGTGAGAATAGAAATTTACTAAAAGAAAAAACCTGAGAAAAATACTAAATTGTAGAGGATAAATTATTCAATATTAACAACAACTGGATTGCTGTATAAATCAAAGAAAATATATAAAGAAAAATGACAACAAAAACAAAATTCATGGGGTATAACAAAAGCAGTATTAGAAGGGATGCTTATAGCAAAATAATCCCACTTATACAAATAAGAACAATTTCTCTCTTATATTCTTACAACCAAAAGATGTCACATAATAATAAAAAAAAACTTGTTAGTAGAAGGAAAGACAGCTGAAAGGACAGAACATAATTAAATAAAATACGGATTAAAAATATAAATATTTGATCAATCTAAATAATGGCTTTTGAAAGATAAATAATGTTGGTACAGTTTAACCAGACACATGACCAAAAAAGAGAGTTACAGATAAATAAGCTGAGAAATAAATGAGGAGTTAGAGCTTATATCAAAGAAATACAAAGCATCATAAGATGATACAACAAATTATATGCCAATAAAATGGAAACCCTAGAAGAAATGGACAAATTCTTAGAAAGACTTAATCTCCAGAATGGAATGATAAATAAAATATGAACAGATTATCACTAATGAAATTGAATAAGTATTTAAACAAAATCTCCCAAGAAACAAAATTCCAGGCCTAACAGCTTCACATGTGATTTCTCCCAAACATTTAAAGAAGAGCTATCATCTATATTTCTCAGAGAATTCCAAAAATTTCGAGAGGAAGGGAGGCTTTCTACCGGACATTTCTGTATCACATTGCTACTACAGCTGGAACAAATACCTCAAAAAATTACAGGTTAAATACTACTGATAAGCATAGATGCAAAAATCCCCACTAAATTGTTAGCAAATCAAACAATACATTAAGAAGATTATACATTATGATTAAGTCCACTTTATTCCAGGGATGCAAAAGTGATTGAATACCCAAAAATTAATCAGTATGATACACCACACAAACAACCTGAAGAATAAAAATTATATGGTCACCTCAATAGACTCATAAAGTGTTTTGACAAATTCAGTATCTATTTAAGATTATATTTCTCTTCAAAGTGGGCATGAGGAAACATACCTCAACACAGTTACGGTCTTATATGACAAGAACTCATCTAACATGACACTCACTGATTAAAAGCAGAAAGCATCTCCAATAAGAGCAGGAGGAAGACAAGAATGCTGACTCTTACCACTTTTATTCAGTATAGTATGGAAATTCTAGCCATAGCTATCCAAAATAAAAGTAAATAAAATTTAGCTAATTAAGAAAAGGAGTAAAAGTATCTGTTTGAAGATGACATACTTTAAACAGAAATCCTAAAAAGGGTGCCACAATACTACTAGGGCTTATCAATGCATTTGGTAAAATTTTCAAATGTAAAATTAACTTACAGAAATCTTGCATTTCTACACACTAACAAGAAGCTAAATGATACAGAAAGTGAGGGAACTGTCTCATTTACAGTTGCATTACAAAAAAAATCAAAAAATGTATCCAACCAAGGAGGTAAAAGACCTGTACTCAGAAAACTATAAAATATTTATAACAGAAATTGAAGGTAATGCAAACAGATGAAAGGATATAGTGTGTTCATAGATGAGGAAAAATATAGTTTTTACATGACAGCATAAGCCAAGAAAATGCACAAATTAAATTCAGTGCCTATCAAAATACCAAGGGCATTTTCAGACACTTAAAATAAATAATTCTAAAATTTACATGTAAACACAGAAGAATTGAAATCACTAAAAAAAAGAAAGAAAAGAATACAAACAGACTGAAAACAGAAACAACTTTAACAAAGAACAAAGAGGATATATCACTGTCCCTCATTTTAAACTATAATACAAAGCTACAGTAATGAAAAGAATATGGTAGTGGCACAGAACAAACAGAATAATAGAACACAAAAATGCCTGAAATTGGAAACAGACACTTATGGTTATTTAGCCCATTACAAAAAATGAATATACAGTGGGGGAAAGGAAACCAACAGGCACATGAAACCGATCAACATCACTAACCATCAGAAAAATGCAAGTCCAAAAACCAATGAGATTTTATGTCACTCCTGTCAGAATGACTATTATCAAAAAGATAACAAACGTAAATATTGGTGAGGATTTAAGAAAAACAAACCTGATGCACTGCTGGAGTGAATGGAAATATATGCTGCCACTGTGGAAAGCAACATGGAGATTTATCTAAAAATAAAAAATGAAATATAATTCTACATTTAAATATCTGGATACTAATTCCAAGAAAATAAAGATACTAATTAGAAGAGATTAATTCAACCATATATTCACTGCAGCATTATTCACAAAAGACAGGATATACAAGCAAATTAATTGCTCAATAGATGATGGATAAAGAAGATATGAGTTTATAAAATATGTATCTATCCATTTAACTACAGATTTACCTATATATATATATATATGTATATATATATATATATACACACACACATAAAAATACAATGGGTTATTATTCAACTCCAAATAGATTAAGTTTTTGTCATTTGCAGCAAATGGGTAGACCAAGAGTGTAATATGCTAAGTGAAATAAGTCAGAAAGAGAATTACAAATACTGAATGATGTTATTCACATTTGGAATTTTAAACAAATGAACTTAACAACACAGAAAAGGAGTTATACATATAGAAAGAAAGAGTTTGTTCACAAGAAGGAGGGAAATGGGGTAAGGAAAAGAAAAAGTTGAGGAAAATTAAGAGAGAAATTTTTCCAGTTGCAAATTAAATGAAACACGGACAAGAAATATACTGTATGGGGAATAGTCAATAACTATGAAATATCTTTAAATAGCAACAAATCATAACTACATATATTCTGGAGAACAGTTTGAAATGTATTAAAAATAGTGAACAGTATGTTGTGTAGGGGAAACTAACGCAGTGTTATAGATTAAAGTACACTTCAAAAACAAACAAACATGCTTACGGTAAATGAAAATAGATTTCTAATTAACAAAGGCAGGGGTTGGAAAAGGAGAATTTGATTAATGCACTCAAAAGCTACAAACCTCCAGCCGTAAAATAATCGTGTTCTAGGGATGCCCCATATTAACTTGAAAATTACAAGCAATACTGATTTATGTTCAATATAAATGTTGTTAAGAGAGTAGACCATAAGATTTCACATCACAACCAAAGACAAATTATATTTCTTTAAAATTGTATCTAAATGAGATAATGAATTCTCCCTAAAGTTGCTATGAAATTTATTACATGATAGTTGTATATCAAATCACTATCCTGTGCACCTAAACTTACACAATTTTTTATGCCAATTATATCTCAATAAAAGCAGAAGGAAAAATGGAAATTCAATGGTAATTTTTCTCATGTCATTTCTCATGTTCGTATTTGCAGCAAGTAAACTTATGTCATGATATACTTATCCTAGATAATGATACTAATAAATAGGTGATTCTAATAAGTTATAAATAAAGATAGTAATAAAATTAGTGTTTTACTATGCCTAAACTTTCTTCATTTTAACAGCCCACTGCTTCTGTAGGCATCAAAATTTCAATTTGTGTATTCATCTGAGATTAGGGAATGGATACAAATTTTAAACTGGCTGCTCTTGCTGTGAGTGATAAAGTTCACTGTCTCTGACCGATGGTCTCATCTCCCCGACAGCATCTGTAAGAAATGAACATGCTAGGTTGCTAAAAATCTCAGCATGGTTAAATTTCAGAACTCCTACAATTCTTAACTGTTTTGCAATGGGAATGCAATACTGACAAAGACTTGATTTTGGATAACAATGTGGTGTTTTCTCATGGTTGCATTACGGAATGTGAGGATAATCCCTGAGATCCACAACAAATATTCTTGCTCAAGTGCTGGGCAAAGAAGTGTAAAACTTCTGCATTATTAGGACTGAGGACTGCTTTCAAAATGATGACTATGCTCACTCTATTCCAGGTAGTCCAAGGGAAGAAAAGTTATTGCAATTTCTGTGTGAACGGGAATAATTCAGTGGTTGAGACTCTACAAAGTATTCAACGTGTGTTCAAAGCCAAAATATGTTGTGTAAACAATGAGAATTAAAAGAAAAAAAGTTAGACATAAGCTTAAATTAAAAAGGTGATACAGTCCTGTGCTGGGCTCTGGGGACTGGAGAATATGTATGCCTCAATCCCATTCAAGGGTTCAGAGGCATGGCCCTAACATCAGCTCGGGATTCAATGAGCAGATAACAATTAGTATACTGGGAGAAATATAATCTACCTCTCCCTGATCGGAAGAAAATCTGGTGGCTCAATGAAAGTCTTAATTCAGAGAGATTCTGACAGATGCAGAGGAAAAATTCACTGATGACTCAACTAAGACAAACGTAGTTACTGCTTAACAATCCATCTTCACACACACACACACAGTGTTTGAGAGATTTGTAGTATTTTGTGGGAAGAATTCAATGGGCAGAGCTCAGAGAATAGATTTCATAGCAACAGCAAACTTTTGTACTTTGATCAAAACTCTAATTTTCCCAGGTAGAAAACTACAGATGGACAAACAAACAATATTCTTCTTTACGATATCTAATTTTGAATGTATACTGTAGCTTTTAACTTATCAGTATAGAACCTTGTTAAGATGATCACGGTAAGACCCACTGTCTTATAAGTGAGCTGGAAACTAGCTGCTCAACCAGCCCATCTGAACCCCAGACGACTAATGTAAGCAACAACATAGCCACCATCATAGATCAGCAGACAAACTTAAAAGCTTGATGTATCTGTTGTAGGAAGAACCACGGCTGTCCAGACACAGTTCTCCAGCTGCAAGTGGTCTCTATTGTTCTCTTGGTATAGGTCATATTGGTGAGATGTTGCTAGAGTTCACCCTGGCCCATTTGCCCATTCTCCAGAATATCAAAATCTTTCTTCACAACAGGTGACAAATTTTCAGTACACAATTCTGCCATTCTAGACTTATCAGCTGACACTGGCTGCATCATCGTGAGTAGAAGTCTTAGGGTCCCTGACCTTACCTACAATTTTCCAGTAATTCAGGGCATTTCACATTCTGAAAATGCTTCGTGTTTTTTTTTTAAATTAATGGGAAAGAGTCAAAGACTTCCATGAATATTTTAAATTTCCTAATATCTGCAGAAATTTGGTATTCTTGCAGTTGGACAAATTTTTAATTCTATTACCCTCACCTCCTTCTAGTCCATATATTTTACATCGCAATTTGATTACTGAATACCACCACCCCATCCAAGGGTCTAGTACATCTTAGAAATTTCCCGTGTGAAGGTAAGAAGGGGCAAATGTTATGTGGGGTATATAAACCTACATTAAATGCTTGCAATGGCACTGTCTCTTCTGGAAAAAGCTCTGATTCTAAGAAGTAAATTAATTTGGAGTCAGTATAGTTATTGGTATGGGGAAGAGAATCAGCTATTTTGGGATGGGTGGGTGATGAAAAGACAGGAAAATATCCAGCAAATGAGAAAGGAATGATTTAGACTTATGGAAGTATGAATTGAGAAGACAATGATACTTTGTCTTCTGTACCTACCTCCAATTACTGTCTTGAGTGACTAGTCCTTGCGCTGTGAAAAGAGCTAGTTTGTGGTATAGAGTAAAGACCATAACGAAATAGTTTGAAAACCATGACAGTTTTGATCTTTCAGGAAAGTAGATTTTGCTTAAAGTCAACATGTATTTTTCATTCACTAAATACTAAAATGCATCCTGTGGCATGTGCTGTGCTTACTGTGCTGGTATCCAAGGCCGACAAGGAAAGCGGGATAGACATAAAACATCTGGAGGAGGTGGTTTCTGTGCTGAGAGGAGGATAGTCTAAGTAGGTAAAAGGAGGACACCCAACGTCCAAGGATGAGCTGGAATAAAACTGTTGAGTTTGGAGCTAACATTGTTGAGAAACATTTGGCTGGATATATATCCAGATACAGTGAAACATAAAGATATGCCAAGGTAGTCAGATGCCAGATTTATAAAGAAATGACTAAACTAAATTGAGTTAATTTTGTGTGATTAGAGTTGGAAATGCATTAAGTGCCATCCTGAGAACGTAAGCTTTTCTTTGGCTGGAAGATAATAGCAACATAAATTATTAACTAGAAAATATAGTGTAGACTGTTGAGGGCAGGAAATGAAAGCACCAACTGGAATGCTTTGAGAACAGCACAAAGAACACCATAGATAAATTACTACTTAAATTCTACCACATGCTGAATGTGCCATCTGAGACTACATCATGTGACCTTTTTGATTCCAGGGATGACATATTAGAGAACATGATCCCTGGGTGGTTCCTGCATGTATCTCCTGTTCCAAACTATCCTAACTTAACACATTTAATACTTTCCAGGAAGAACCAAAAACCACTTATTACTTTTCCCTCTCTCCATGTTTTATTATTTTTCCAAATTCTTCCATTTTTTTCTTCTTCCTTACAAGAAATTATTTAAATTTACTCCCATATTGTTCCATCAAAAGATTTTATCAATCAAATATCTCTTTTTTTTAAATGGCAAGTTAGTCTCCTGTTTAAATCTTAACTCTATTAAGAAATATTAAGGAAAATACAGGTACACATCTATGTTTATTGTTCAAATAAGAAAATAGCAGATAGTTGTCGACATTTGCCAACATCATTTATAATTTTTGTTTCCTACATAATCTGGTAGTTCTCTGGTAGATCAGTTGTAATTAGGATGACATTCATAAACTGAAGATGGCTGATGAGTTGGCCTTGAAAGAGAGTTAGCTGATGTATCAGCTATCACTGGCACTGGAAAGCGTGGGTTGCACCCTGGTTGAAGTTTAGGAAAACGACCTTCATTTGCAGATATGTTGTGATATGTATTTGGAAAAGTAGAAGGCTCCAGCATCAGTCCATAATAATTGCCCTGTATGGGAGATAAGATACTCTACTGAGAAATAGAAGTTGTAGTTTAAATGGAGTTCACAACACGGCCATTTGTTTCATTGTAACTGCTTTGAGAGTGCCAGTGGAGAGTGGTCAACTTATTTAGAATAGCTCGTTGACCCACTGCAATTTGTTCTGGTGGTCTGACATTGATGATGGAGGAGAAAAATCACCTCTGATCGGGGTAGTTGTATCACCAATTATGTGGCTAGTAGAGGGCTTTCTTTTTAGAAATTTGCAGAAGGTAATCATGGACTTTCTCCAATAGTGTCAGCCACAAATCCAGAATTATTATTATCCACATTATACCCTGCTTTAAAGTGCTGCTCTTTGAAGTCTTCAGCCAATGAAGACACCAGAGAGGCATTTTTAATCCCAACTCTTCTTTTTATTCTCACTAAAAGCTGGGGACAGCCTCGTTTAAAATTTGGATTATGATAAAAGTGCAGCTACAACCAAAGGAGAAACATTTTAGTAATATTTATACCAAAATACAAGACTACAATAAGCCTAAAGTATAAAACCTGATTCCACGTTTACTATGTAAGGATAATATCATCAAAATATGAACATTGCTAACAATATTTTGAAGTTCCTTATTTGGAAAATACACATTTAAATATTATAGTCATCAAATTTAAATGTTAGCATTTACGGTAACGGTGAATGACACTTTTGAAAAGCAGCTTTATTACCTTTATATGGATTTCTGGAATGATTCATAGTTGTAAGCAAAGTTTCTCATAATCTTGAATACTTAAGTCACTGTCCTCATTTTTTAGAATAAATAAAGAATTTTAGACTTAATAGTTTAATACAATTTTCAAAATCTTGCTTTACTTTTATATTACCATTGATTGATGTGCAAAATAAAATTTTATATATAAGTTACCAAGTGGTAACTAAAATTTTTTATATCTTTCTTGATACAGACACTTCTTTTTCTTCTGCTGGAAAGTCAGCTAGACAAGCACACATTTGAAAATTCTGCCTCACTTTCCTAAACCCATAAAAGTTAAGCTGTCTAAGTAAACTTTTCATGCTTCCAGTTTCAAATATTCTGAAAGGGGCCTTTCTTTCCAAAACTTCCTTCTTCAAGACATCTTCATCAATCACTACGGAAGACCCCATGAACACCCCACCAGATGGATTTAAATTGGTCACTCCAATCTATTTTCCAGAGTTTTCTTGGAAATGTCAGAGAACGAAAATCATTATCTTCTTCTGGTTCAGAGACACAATATGTGTAACATGGTGTTTTTATCAAGGATTCTTCAGACAAAGTCTGAAAGCATTTTCTTCAATCATAAAACTCATGTCCAAATCCCCAGAGAATGTTTGATCACACAATAGAGATCTACTGGAGTTTCCTGAGCCACTTGGTCCATCTTTATGAGACACATCTTGAATTTCTGAAGAAACATGTGCCATCTCAAATAACTTTTTCTACAGCTCCTTTTCTAATCTGCATGATTTTGACCACTGCAGCTTCATATGCTGCTTTGGCAGGCCTGCACAGATAAACTGCTAGGCCTTCAAAATGGTTCTCAACCTGAGTAGCTGTGACATCACAAAACGACTGGTATCCTAGCAACTCAAGTGTAACATTCAGCCAGTGTTTACTTGTCATTCATCCAGTTAAAATGAAACATATATGATGCTTATTTTTAAAGTGTGATTTGCAAATATTATCCCAACAAAATCTTTTTAAATAATTTAATTTTGGGGTCTATGAAATAAAACCAATCTCCATCCTTTTGTATTAAAATTTATACCAGATTTGTGAACAGAGTATAAATATTGCACAAAATATATAGAATAATTTTAAAGTTTTGGAATTTAAAGTGAAATTCGTGTAAAACATGTACAGAGAATATATATCTATTTCTATATCATTTGTAATTAAAGTGAAACATAATTTGATTAGGAAATTGAAATACGTATTTATCTGTGTACTATATAAGAAGTAATTCAATATTCAAAACATGAGCAGATTAAATGTCAGTTTATTTGTTTTGTATATAAATAAATGTTTAATAATTATGAAATAAAATAAGATAAAATAATGCATCAAATTAAGAAATCCCATAAGGCGGAATTTTTGTTTTAAATTGTAATTCATTTCTATAAGTAAAACAAATTTAATTTAATAATCTACTCTAAAATTACATAAGAGAAAATCTTATTGTATATTTACAAATGTTTATTTTTGCCATTCTTTCAATCAGAGGTTTTTCATTCCCTAGAAGCAATAAATTTTCTTTACATCTTTATAATCCATTCACTTGTGTCTTCTGTTAAGTGTTCCAAAATGATGTTGATAAGTACAATTATGCACAAGATCCTGGGTTCAATAAGCAGTGTCTCCATTAAGGGTCAAACAAACAAACAATCAAAAAACAAAGAAATAACACTATATGTGATTTGGGGTGGAAAAGGCCAGGTAATGCATTTTTGGAAGGAATATGTATCTCAGTCCTGAAACAGTTGACATTGTTAATAAAATACGGCATTTTAAGGCAAGTGTTTTGTTCACTAAATGTAAATAATAGCTATGTTCTGTATCAGTAAACTGTAGTAAATCCAGTTCTACCAAAATTATATTCTTTATTTAAAAATAAATTCCATTAAACATAAGCCAAATTCAAAATGAGGGATAAATTTTTTAAATAAATAAATGTAAACTCAAGCTGTAATGTAAATTTTTCTTTCAGTATGTGAACATTCCATTCTAAATAAACACTAGCAACCTGAATTCATTACATATTACAAGTATTATAAACTATAGTTTAGAGGGATTTTGTCCTGATTCATATTACTTATCAAATTCAAATCAATATATGTGATACAATCCCTTAAATAGCAGAGAATTCAAAAACATCAATCTCAAAAATTGTAGGAAATTTATTGACCGATCTGATCTTTACATTTTATAAAAATATTCTTAACAAATTCACTTTTAATACATTTCAACTAAACATAATAAAAGTCATATATGAAAAGCCCATGACTAACATCAAGTTCAATGTTAACATACAGGAAACTTTTCCTCTGGTCCACTAATAAGAAAAGATAGCCCATTCTCACAAGTACTAAATTACACTATTTGAAGACCTAGCCAGAACAACTAGTCAAGAAAAAAATATAAAAGGCATATAACTTGTAAAAAAGCAGTAAAATTTTTAGAAATGGCATAATTATGCATAGATAGAAAACTCCATAGACTCCTCCAGTGACTGTTAGAAATAATGAACAAACTTAATAAACTTGCAGAATACAAAATCAATATACAAATATCCGTTGCATTTTTATATATTAAGAACAAATTATCAGCAAGAGAAATTAGGATAACAATTGTGTATATATTTATACCAAAAAGAATAAACTAGGAATACATTTGATAAGTGAAATAAAAGATCTAAATATAGATCTATAAATTACAGGTGCAAGAAATAAAAGTAAACCAAATAAATAGAAAGATATTCTCTGCTTATGGATTGTAAACAATGTGAGGATCTATTCTAATCAATCTTTTATATGTTCAATCTCCCTTGCACTAATTATTGAGGAGAATGTCTATTTTCATTTTATACTCTTGCTTCCTTTTTCATGGGTTAATTGATCATAGGTGTGAGGGATTATATCTGGTTGCTCTATCCTCTTCTATTGATTGGTATCTGTTTTTGAGCTAGTTTCATGTTGTTTAAATTACTAAAGCTTTGTTGGACTGTTTAACTTCAGAGAACTATACACTATTAGATTTAATACACTTTTTCAAGATTATTTTTGCAACTCATGGTCTATGTGGTTACATAAAGATTTTGAAATTACCTGTTCTATTAAATGGAAAAATCTCATGGTTACTTTGACATGAATCACACTAAATGTAGATTGCTTTGTGTAGTATGTTTGTTTCAACCACATTGTATCACATCATTAACATAAGAGAAATTTTCATTTCTTTGGATCAGTTTTAATTTCCTTCATCAATGTTTTCTATTATTTAATGTATAGGTTTTCTCCTTATTTCCTAACTTCATTTCTATGTATTCTATTCATATATATGTAATTATATATATTATATTTGTAAACATGTTTCCTACACAAATACAACAGGCAGAAGACAGTGGCATGACATATTCAAAGTTCTGAAGGAAAGAAAGCTGTAATCTAAGATAATTTATCAAGCAAGGCTATTCTTTAGAATAGAAGGAGAGATAAATAACTTCCACTAAAGCAAGTACTAAAAGAATTTAGCAACAGAAAAAGAAATAATGTAAATCGACTCTAAAAAAAAAAGAAGCAGGATTCTATAGAAAGGAGAAAGGCATAATTAGAAAGGCAATAGCTACAATGTCTTACAATAGAATAAACATGATGTTGCAGTACAGTACATCAAAAATTTTAAGAGTCAGTGAGTGAAACAGGACAATACAGAGTATTTTCTTCTTGTTTCTGTTCTCTATAGGAGGGGTTAGAATTTCTATCCTTATCAGTTAAAAGAAAAAGATATAGTAATGTGTCAATATACATACAAGACAGGGTGGCCATAAGTCAAAACTTACAATGAAGTAACAAAGCCAAAAAGAAACCAAGATAATAAAAGAAAACTTATCAAGCAACAGAAAGAAAATGAAATGAACAAAAAGGAAATACCAAATCAACTGGAAAATGAAGTTCAAAATGGAAATAAACACCAGTCTATCAATAATTATCATAAATGTTAATGGACTTAGTGCTTCAATCAAAAGATATATATTGTCAGATGGGATAATATAATGAGACCCTACATTATGAAGCATAAAAGAGTCCCACATTTGTAAGAGGAACACAAATTAATTGAAACTCAGAAGATGGAAAATATATTGCATGCAACTGGACATGACAAGAAAGCAGGACTAGCAATACTGACTTCACACAAAATAGACTTTACAAGAAAGGTCATAGAGAGAGATAAACAAGGACATGAAATAATGATTAAAGGAGCAATAAAAAATGAGGGTATTAAACTCATTAATATATATGTACTCAATATAGGAGCACCTAAATACATATAGCAAATACTAATAGATGAAAAGGGAGAAGTGGATGGGAACACAATCACATTCGGAGACTATATCTCCCCTTTACCATCACTAGACTGGTGTTTCAGGCAGAAAATTATTAAGGGAAGAAAGATACAAAAAGATACGATAAAATAATTAGAGTTGGTGATATTTTCAAAACAGTACTCTTCCCCAAAACAGAATATACATTCTTTTCCAGTTCACCTGGAATATTTTCTAGAAAAGATTATGTCCTCAGGCACAGAAGAAGCCTCAACAAATTTAAGAAAATAAAACTAATTTGAAGCATCTTTTCTGAGTATAATACTATGAAAATAGTAATCCTTCACAGAAAAACATTGTGAAAAAATGACAGCATGAAAATTAAACACCATGGTACTATAACAAGTAGGGGAGGTGAAGATGTAAAAGAATAAATTAAAAAATATCTTCAGAAATATGTCAAAATACTACACAAAATCTATTGAATACATTTAAAGCAGGCTTAAGAGGTAAGTTTATTGTGACAACACTCCTCAAAGTAGAAGAGCAATTTCAAATAACTAATCAAAGGTTCTATGTACACTAATCATGAAAAGAAGAGCAAACAAAACCAAAACTCAGCAGAAAGAGAGAAATAAGAATGATCAAGGAAGAAAGAATTGAAATACACATTAAAAAATAGAAAAAAACAATCAAAGTCTTGTTTGAAATAGTAAACATAATTGACAAAACTCTGGACAGGCTCACCAACAAGAAAAGAGAGAGAACACAAATAATATAAGAAATGAAAATGGAGAAACTAAAAAGAGTACAACAAATTTGCATATTATCATAAGTGAATAACATGAGCAACAGTATGGAAACAAAATGGATAACCAGGAATAAATGGAGAAGTTTTTGAAAACATTCAGCCCACCAATATTGCATCAAGAAGAAATTAACCATTTGAACAGTCAGATCACCAGAAATTGAATAGAATTATCAATAAAATAAAAAATATCTGCAAACAAAATTGAAACCCAACTAGCTTCACTGGGGAATTATACCAAACATACAGAGAAAAATACATACCAGTCCTCCTCAAACTCTTCCAAAAGATTGATATGGAAAGAGTACACCCAAACTCACACTGTGAGGCCAACATCAACCTGATACAAAAACCAGACAAAGACACTACCCCAAGAGAAAACTATAGTCCAGTATCATTGATAAATATAGATGTAAATGTCCTTAAGAAAGTATTAACAAACAGAATCCAACAGCATGTAAAAAAAGATTATGCACCATGGTAATGTTACTTCATTCCAGGAAAACAAGGATGGTTTAACTTATGCAAATAAATCAATTGTAATACACCATATCAATAACTGAGAGGACAAAATAACACATGATCATCTCAGTATATGCAGAAATAACATTTGAGAAAAATTAACACCTATTTGCAGTAAAAGTTCTTGTAACAGTGTGCATAGAGGGACCATATCTCAACATGATGAAAGCTATTTATGACAAACATATAGCCAGCAAAATACTCAATGGTGAAAAACTGAAACCCTTCCCACAAAAACCTGAGACAAGACAAGGTTGCCCATTCTCACAATTTCAATACAATATAGTCTTGGAATTCCTAGCCACAATGATCAGGCAAGGAAAATATATAAAAGGATTCAGACTGGAATAGAAGAGGTAAAATTGTCATGATAGGAAGACATGACACTATATATAGAAAACTGTAAAAGCTTCACAAAATATTACTTAGGCTGAAAAAGGAACTGGGCATGGTACCCAGAGCAATGTAAAAAAAACAATTACATTTCTTTACACTACCATTGAATCAACAGGAAAACAAATTATAGAGACAACCGCTTTTATAACTGCACCCAAAGCAAAAAAATGCTGAAGAAAAATTCTGACCAAGGAGGTGATGAAATATACATGGAGAACTAGAAAACATTGATTGAGGAAATCAAAAAAGAATGAAGAATAGGAAAGATGCCCAATGGTCTCGTAATGGAAGAAACAAAATTGTTAAAATGGTCATATTGCCCAAGGCAATCCCCAGACTTAATGTGATTTCCTATCAAATTATGCCAAAATTTTCTTTTTGGGACTGAAACAACTGATTCTAAGATTTACATAGAGTCATAAAAGATCCATAATTTCCAAAGCAATATTAATGAAAAAGAAAGAGGCTGGAGGAATAAACTACCTGTTCTCCATACACTATTGCAGAGCCACAATGAACAAAATGACAAGATATTCATACAGAAAGAGGCATATGGACCAAAAGAACAGAATAGAAGGCCTAGGAATAAATTTACAGGCCTACGTTCTATTAATCTTTGACAGAGTAGCCAGGAATATGACAGAGAAAAGACCATCTCTTCACCAACTGGTTTTGGGAATCTGGATAGCAGCATGCAGAGCAATGGAGTTAGAACACTCCTTCACTCCATACACAAGAATAAACTCAAAATGGCTTGAAGACTTAAATGTAAGGCAAGACACAGTAAATCTCCTAGAAGAAAATATTGGCAAAACACTTTGAAATAAATCTCAGGAATGATCTCTTAGAACAGACTACCCAGGTAATGAATGTAAGAATAAAATTAATAAATGGGACCTAATAAAACTTATAAGCTTTTGCACAGCAAAGGGAACCATAAACAAAGCAAAATGACAACCTGCAGTATTAAAGAAAATATGTAGAAGTGTGCAACTGACAAAGGCTTAATTTCCAAAATATAAAGAGTTCATACAAACTAATAATAATACTTAAAAAAAACAAGAAACCCAAATTGAAAATGGGCAGAAGCCCTGAACAAGCAATTCTCCAATAGAGACATACAAATGCCACATAGATATATGAAAAAAAAATTGCTCACTATCATTATCAGTGAAGGGCAATTCGAAACTCTAATGAAGTATCACCTCACAATAGTCAGAATGGTCATCATTCAAAATTCCACAAACATTAAATCCTGGGGTATCTGTGGAGAAAGATGACCCTCTTTCACTGTTGGAAAGAATGTAGTTTGGTGCAGTCATTGCGAAAACCAGGGTGGGGATTCCTCAAAAGAATAAAAATAGGCTTAACATACGATCCAGCAATCACACTTCTGGGTATAAACCAAAGTGAACCCAAATTCAAAAAGACACCTGTACCCCAATGTTCTTTGCAGTGCTATATACAACAGCCACGACATGGAAGCAACCTAATTGTCCAACAACAGATAACAGTATTCAGAAGTTATCCCGTATTTACACAATGGAATACATTTCTGCAATAAATAATGATAAAACAATGACATATGCAGCAAAATGGATGTCCCCAAAAAGTGTCATCTAATTGAAGTAAGCCAGAAAAATAAAGAAAAATAATACATGACATGACATATGGGGAACCTTAAAAAAAAATTTGGATGAGAACACTATGATTTCATCTACAAAATTGAAAGAAACTCACAGATCTACTAAGCAATTATATGATTACAACGGAAAGGGGCTGTGAGAGGATATATTTGGGAGCTGTAGATTCATAAATTTTTTCCTCTATATATAAAAGTAAATTTTTTCAAAATTTCTCTTTATGACACAGGGCAGTAAGTTAAATATTGTGAAGTAATGTTTAATAGGCACATAAATATATGCATGAAGGGGGACACTGTGCTATACACCACAGATTGACACATTGTAAATGGCAATAATTCAATGATAAGTAAATGAATAAACATGTAAATAAATAAATAAATAAATAAATAAATAAATAAATAATAACTAAATAAAAAATATTTAATAATAAATCAAATACAAAGATTCACACTACTTAACTTTACACCTTATGGATTTAGGAGAAATCAGAAAGAATAAAAAGAAAATTGAATGAATGAGAGTATGGCAAATAACAAGAGATGCAATTGGAAAGCTAGAAAAAAATATACCTAAGTCTGTTTCTTTTAAACATAAACTGGACAAATGTTTAGGTTGGCTAATAAAATACAGACTCAAATAAAATTAGAAATAAAAGATAATATATTACCACTGATGTTGTAGAGATGCAAAGCATCATAAGAAATTACCACTAGCCAATGATTTGAATGACCTAGAACTAAAGACAAATACCCAGAAACATATGTCTTCCAATACTGAATCAAGAAGTAATTAGAAAGATAATAGAGCAAAAATGTGTTTGAGTAAGTCAATAATTCTAACTTCCAAAGCCAGAAAAAATTTACAAAACGACTTTACTGGTGAATTCTGTCATACATTTGAAGACAATTTTTCACCAATTCTTCCCCAAATCTTCCAAGAGTTTGAAGGGGGTGAAAGGTTCCAAACATATTTTATGATGCGAGCTTTATTTGCTTAACAAAACTAGAAAGGACATTATATGCAATAAATAGAATATTATCCCTGATGTACATATGTGCCAAAATTCTCAACAAAACACAAGCAAAATGAATTCAACAACACATTTAATGTATCATAAACATACATGAGTAAAGGTATATATCCCTGGGTTTAAGGATACTTCAAAATATTCAAATCGATAAAGATGACATGCCACACTAATTGAATGAGAAATAAAACTCACACAATCATCACAATAAGTGCGGAAAGAGCATTGTATATAATACAACATCCTTTTAAGATACTCCCAACAAATTAAATTAACCCTGTCAGTGGCACGATATAATTTACACACAAACACTGTGTGGATAGAAGCGAAGCAGTTCTCTGTTTTTTGATTCTTAGAAGAAGGGTTTATATAGGACAAGCACAATGCCACACATATAATCTAGGTTATAACAATGTTAATAATCTTAAGCTATTTATGTTCCCATGCTCCTGCAGTAAGCGCAGGATGTTAAATGATCAAGAATTATTTTAAAGTTCACCACGGATCTTCATTAAGTAGGCCATCTCTTATCCAGCCGGCTTTGCCTGTCTTAGGTTGTCCTCCTCTGACGATCTTACCCAGCATAGGCTATCCAGCTTTCCATACTGGATACATTGAGTAGGCCATTACTTATCCAGCCTGGATATGTGACATTCCTCACAGCTTGTTTATCAGTTCAGCCCAAGGGCTTATTTTCTAGAGCCTTCAGACAGGGGCCTACAAACCCAACATCCCTTGACAGAAAACTGGATGAAGAAAATTTGATGTATATATGCAATGGAATCAATACTTTGCATTCCTATCAACAGTGTACACGCTGTTCCTTTTTCTCCACAATCTCACCAACATCTATTTGTTTTCTTTTTGATGAGAGCCTTCTGAAAAGTGTGAGGTCTTGTCTCATATTAGGTTTATGACTTTCCTAATAATTTGTAACTCTGAACACATTTTTATGTGTCATAAAGCCTACTCTATGTTTTCTACAGAAAATTGATTCAGATCTATCTATTTAGTTCCTATGGACTTTTTTTAAATTGGATTGTTTGCTCTTTTTTATGTTATTTTGGGGTAAGAGTTTGCCATATATTTTGGATATTAACACTTGATTGTAAATTATCACTTAAAAATATATTCTACCATTGTGTTGGTTGACTTAATTTTATTGATCATTTCTTCTGCAGTGTAAATCTGTTTAGTGTGACACAATCATATTTTGTTAGTTTTATTTCTGCTTTCCTTGACAGAGGAGGCATATGCAGAATCAAATTAAGTCCAATATCAGAGTGTACTTCTTATGTTTTACCCTAGGATTCTTTAATTTCATGTTTTATGCTTTATGTGCCCATGAATGGGATTGCTGTGTCATATGATAGGTCTATTTTTATTATTCAAAGGAACTTCCATACTGTTTCCAAAGTTGTTTCACCAATTTTATTTCCCACCAACAGCATTGGAGAGTCCCTGTTTCTCCACAACCTTCCCCAGTCTTTATTATTTGTAGACATTTTATTGACAGCCCTTCTCGCTAGTGTGAGGTAAAACATTATTTTATTTTTGTCTTGTCTTTGTATAATGATTTGCATTGTGAGCACGTTTTTATATTCCTGTTTGTCATCTGTGTGTCTCTTTTTGAGAATTGTCTTCTGCTCATTTTCTGGCTGAGTTGTTTGTAGATTTTCAAAACGGTGTTGCATGAACATTCTGTGTATTTTAGAAATTAGCCTCTTGTTGATTGCAATGTTTCCTAATGTTTTCTCCCATTTGGAAGCTCATCTATTGATTCTGTTTATTTTTCTGTGTAGAAGTTTTAAGTTTAATTAGGACCTACTTGTTTATTTTAACTTTATTGTTTTCAGCTTGGGAGTGTGACATAAGTAAATTTTGCTACAATTTTTGTTTTGTTTAACCTATGTTTGATTCCAGAAGTTTTATTGTGTCACACATTAGATTCATATATTTAAAACATTTTTAATTTATTCTTGTACAGTGTGAGGGATTGTTCTCATTTCATTGATTTTCATGTGGCTGTCTAGCTTTCTCAACATCACTTGCTGGAGACTGTCTTTAAGGCATTGTATATTTTTGTTTCCTTTGTCATATTTTAGTTGACCATAGTTGTGATGTTTTATTCCTGCATCTGTGTTCTTTTCCAGTGATATAGATGTTTGTTTCTTTTCCAGTATTGTGCTGTTTTGATTGCTGAATTTTTGTAATATAGTCTGAGATCTGGAAGGGTTATGGGTTATGAATCCAACTTTGTTCTTTTTCCTCATTGTTTCTTTTGCAGTTCTGGTCCTTTTTAAGATCCATTCAAATCATAGGACTGTTTTTAGTTCTGTGGAAAATATCATGTAGTTCGATCTGAATCAATTTGTATCTGTAGACATATTTTGTAGTATGTATATTTTAACAATATTAATTCCTCTAAACGAAGACCTTGAGATTTCTTTCCATTTCTTTGCATCATCTTCAAATTTCTTTATAAGTGTCCTATAGATTTTATTATGTTGGATTTTCCTGAGGTTTTTCATGTTTTGACCTGATTTCATATGGATTTTTTAAAATAATGGAATATTTTATTGTTAGTGTAAAGAAATGTGACAGTTTTTTATATTAATCATGAATCATGCTACTTTGCTAAATGTCTTTATTAGTTTTAGTTGTTCTGGTGTGGAGAATCTTTAGGGATCTCTATATAGATTATCATGTCATCTAAAATAATAACAGTTTTACTGCATTCAATTCAACTTGAATAACTTTTTTTCTTGTCCTATTGCTGTTACTAGGACTTCCCATACTGTGTATAATAGAAATGGTGAGATTGGGCATCCTTGTCTTATTCCTTAATTTGGCTTTCAGTTATTCACTTTTGTATACTATATTGTCTGTGGGTTTGTAAGTAATGACTTTAGTTATGTTGAGATATGTTTCCTGAATCCTACTTTGGTAAGAGGCTTCTGTTGTTATTCCTATTGTTGTTGTTGTTGTTGTTGCTGTTGTTGCTGTTTTAATGAATAAAATGTTCAATTTTCTGAAATACTTTTTATGTATTTTTTGAGATGACCACATCATTTTCTCTTTTCCTTTTGTTAGCGTGGTGTATCAAACTGATTGATTTGTGCATGTTGAACCTCTCTTGTGACCCTGCCATGAGTCCAAGTTGATCATGGTGTATGATTGATTTTTGGCATTGCTGGATTTAGTTTGCTAATAATATTTTGTAGAATTTTTGCATCAAAATCTGTCAAATTTATTGGCTTGAAGTTCCCTTTGCCTGTAGTTTGTTTGTTGGCTTTGCTATCAGGGTGATAAATTCTTCATAGGATTAATTTGGGAGTTTCCCACATCTTCACTATTTTTGAATACTTTGAAGAGTATAAGTTATGCTTTGTATTTTTGTTCTCCACACAATTTGTTTAAATCTGCACTTCTATTTAACGATTTTTTTAAATGCAGATATTTTCTTCTAGAAAATAGTTTGTTCAAATTATTTGTTTCTCCTTATTTCTGTCTCTTTCTAGACATTTGTCTATTTCTTCAAAGTTGTCAAGATTATTCGAATGTAAGTGTTGACAAAATGATCCCTTTTTTGTATATCTGAGGTAACAATTGTTATTTCTCTTCTTTTATTCCTTACTTAATTTCTTTGGGGTATCTCTTTATTCTTCATGATGCACCTACCTAGAGGTTTTTTTTATTTTGCTTATCTTAAAAAAAACAAAAATAATCTTTGGTTTTACTGCTCTTTTGCATAGTTTTCTTTTTGTCTCTAATGTATATTTACACCTGTAATATTTAGGATCATTTTTTTAAATTTTTTTAAATTTTCATCGATTTACTGTCATTTTACAAAATTGTCTCCAATCCCAGTGTAGAGCACAGTTTTGCAGTTGCAATGAACAAAAATACATTTTTTGTCCCATTTTTTCCACTGTGGGCTTCCATAAGAACTTTTATATATTTCCCTGTGCTATACAGTACAATCCTGTTTATCTATTATAAAATTTAGACCTCCTAGTCTATCCCTTCCCACACCCCGCCCCCTTGGCTAACAAAAGCTTGTATTCTACGTCTGCATGTCTATTTCTGTTCTGTATTTGTGCTTTTTTTGTTTTGTTTTGTTTGTTTTTTTGATTCAACTGATGAGCCATATCATATGGTATATTACTTTCTCTTTCTGGCTTACTTCACTTAGACTGATTTTCTCCTGGACCATCCATGTTGCTGAAAATGGCGTAATGTTTTCACTTTATATGGCTGACCAGTATTCCATTGTATAAATATACCACCTCTTCTTTATCTAGTCAACTGTCGATGGATATTTAGGCTGTTTCTATGTCTTGGCTATTGTAAATAGTGCTGGCTATAAATATTGGGGTACAGGTGTCATCCTGAACTAGGGTTCCTTCATGATTTATGGCCAGGAGTAGGTTTCCTGGGTCATATGGTAAGCCTATTCCTAGGTTTTTGAGGAATCTTCATCCTGTTTTCCACAGTGGCTGCACCAATCTGCATTGCCACCAGCAGTGAAGGAAGATTCCCTATTCTCCACAGAAACTCCAGCATTTGTCATTGTGATTTAAGAATGATGGCCATTCTGATTGGTGTGAGGTGATAACTCTTTGTAGTTTTGATTTGTATTTCTCTGATAATCAGTGATATTGAGCATTTTCTGATGTGTCTTTTGATCATTTGTATGTCTTCCTTGGAAAATTGCTTGTTTAGGTCTTCTGCCAATTTTTGCATTGGGTGATTTGTGTTTTCTTATTCAGTTGGATGTGCTGCTTATATACTCTGGAGATCAAGCCTTTGTCGGTTTCATGTTCAGATATTTTCCCATTCCTTAATTTGTATTTTTGTTTTACTTCCAGTTTCTTTGCTGTGCAGAAGCTTGTAAGTTTCATTAGGTCTCATTTGTTTATCCTTGCTTTTATTTTTTCTAGAAGAAAATTTATGAGACGTATGTCAGATACTGTTTTGCCTATATTTTCCAATAGGAAATTTATTGTATCTTGTCTTATGTATAAGTCTTTGATCCATTTTGAGTTTATTTTTGTGTATGGTGTTCTAGCTTCATTGGGAGTGTTCTACGTTCATTGATTTACATGCTGCTGTCCAGTTTTCCCAACATCAGTTGCTGAAGGGATTGTCTCTCTTCCATTGTATTTTCTTGTCTCCTTTGTCAAAGATTAATTGACCAAAAGTTTGTGGGATTATTTCTGGCTCTCAATTCTGTTCCGTTGGACTGTATGTATCATTTCCTACCAATACAATGCTGTCATGTTGACTGTAGTTCTGTAGTATTATCTGAATCATTAGCGTTAAGAAATGCCACTGATTTTTGAAACTTAATCTTGTAACCTGCTACATTGCTGAATTCTTCGATCAGCTGTAGTAGTTTTTGCCTGGATCTTGTACGGTTTTCTATATATAGTAACATATTTTCTGCATATAGTGAGACTTTTACCACTTACTTTCAAATTTGCAATCATTTTAACTCTTTCTCTTGTTTGATTACTGTGGCTAGGTCTTCCCAGACTATTTGAGTCAGAATGGTGATAGTGTGCATCCTTTTACTGTCCTAGATTTTAGTGTGAAGATTTTGACTTTCTCACCATTCAGTACAATGCTGGCTGTAGGTTTGTAATTTATAGCTTTTATGATGCAGAGATATGTTGCCTCTATGCCCAATTTGGTGAGATTTTTTATCATAAGTGTGTGTTGAATTTTATCAAATGCTTTTCCTGCATCTATTGAGATGATCATGTGGTTTTGGTCCTTTCTCTTGTTGACGTGCTGTATTACATTGATTAATTTGCCTATGTTGGACCACCCTTGTGTCCCTGGCATGATCCCCACTTGGTCATAATGTATAATTTTTTCTGTGTTTTTGGGTTCTTTTCGCTACTATTTTGGTGAGGATATTGGCGTCTGTATTCATCAGTGATATTGGCTAATAATTGTCTTGTTTGGTATTGTGTTTGCCTGGTTGTGGTATCAGGGTGATTGTGGCTTCATAGAATGACTTTGGGAGTATTCCTTCTTTTTCAATTTTCTGGAAGAGTTTGAGAAGGACAGGTATGAGTTCTTCTATGCATGTTTGGTAGAATTCCGTAGTGAAGCCGTCCGGTCCTGGATTGTTATTTGTAGGGAGGTTTTATATTGCTATTTTGATTTCATTTCTAGTGCTCTGCTTGTTCAAGGGGTCAGTTTCTTCTTGATTCAGTCTTGGTGCACAGTATGTTTCCAGAAACTTGTCCATCTCCTCTAGGTTATAAAGTTTGGTTCAATATACTTTTCATAATATTCTCATATGATATTCTGTATTTCTATTTTATTAGTTGTAAATTCTACATTCTCCTTTCATATTTTGGCAATTTGTGCTGTCTCTCTTTTCTTGTTTTTGAGTTTGGCCTGAGGTTTGTCCTTTTTACTTACTTTTTAGACAAACCAGCCTTTGGATTGGTTGAATTTTTCCTATGGTCATTTTAAACTCTATTTTATTTATTTCCTCCCCAATATTTATGATTTCCTTCCTTCTGCTGCCTTTGGGTATTTTTTTCTTCTTTTTCTAGTTCATTCTCCTGATAGGTTAAATTGTTTATTTGTGGTTGTTCTTCATTTCTGAGGTCTTTATTGCTATAAACTCCCCTCTCAACACTACTTTTGCTGTGTCCCATAAATTTTGTGTGGTTTTGCTTTCATTTTCTTTTGTCCCATGGTAAATTTTCATTTCAGCTTTGATTTCTTTTTTGACCCATAATTTTTTAATAACATATTGTTTAATCCCCATGTTTTCCTTTTGTTCTCCTTTGTTTCTCTGTTGTTGATTTCTAGCTTCATGGCATTCTGGTCAGTAAAGATGCTTGAGGTAATTTCTATCTTCTTAAAGTTGCTGAGGTTTCTTTTATGCCCAAGTATATGATGAATCATGGAAAAGTTCCACGTGCACTTGAAAAGAATGTTTGTACTATTTTGTGGGGGGTACAATGCTCTGAAAATATCCACCAAGTGTAATATTTCTATTGTATCATTTAACTTCATTGTTGCTTAAGTTATTTTTGATCTCGATGATCTGTCCAGTGATGTTAATGCAGTGTTGAAATCTCCAACAATAATTAGAATCCCATCACTATCCCCCTTTATATCTGTCATTAATTATTTCATGTACTTAGGTAGTCTTCTATTTGTTGCCTATGTATTAACGAGTGTGCTAGACTCATCTTGTATCACTCCATCAATTATTATAAAATGTCCTTCTTTATCTTTCTTTATGACCTTTGTTTTAGAATGTTTTGTCTGAATTCAGTACTGCAACACCTGCTTTTTGGCTTTTCCATTTGTATGGAATACCCTTATCCATCCTTTCACTCTCAATCCATATGTTCCCTTCTCGCTGAAGTGGGTCCCTTGTATGCAGCATATTGAAGGTTCTTGCTTTATTATCCAGCCTGCAACTCAATGACATTGACTGGAGCATTTAGTCCATTAACATTTATAATAATCGATGATATGTTTGTGTTTATTGCCATTTTGACCTTATCTTTCCAGTTGATTTGTTGTTTCCTCTTTGTTCGTTTAATCTTCCTTTTCTGGTTTGGTCATTTTCCTTTGTATTATCATGAATTTTATTTAGTTTTAGTGACTCCCTGAATATGTTTTTGTCTTGTTTTTGCCCTTTTATACAGTCTATTAGACCATTACTATAACTGATTTTATTAAACTGATAGTAACATGATCTCAAAACCATCCTACCAAGAACAAAATATTTTAAAATGAAAGACCCCCAGAAAAATTCTCTATTTTCCTGCCTTCCTCTCCCACTCTCAATGATTTCTACGTCTTGTTTTAAAATTTTGTGTTTATTTTATTAGTAGCTTATGAGTTATCTCTTTTCCAGCTGTGAGTTTCACATTTCTGTAGCATCCTGCTGCTTTTCTTTTTAGAGTAGAACTTTCAATATATCTTTTAGCATGGGTTTAGTGTTGCTAAACTCTTGTAGCGTTTTTTGTCTGTGAAATCTTTTATGTCTTCTTCTATCATAGAGTATAGCCTTGATGGTTAAAGTATCCTAATGTATATAATTGTTTTCATTCAGGACTTTGAATTTATCTTGCCACTCCCTTCTGTTCTGTAGTATTTGTTTTGTGAAATCAGCTGTGAGCCTTATGGGGATTTCCTTGTAACTCTCTGTTTGAGATTCACTTACTGCCTTTAGAATCATTTATTTATCCTTGAATCTGGCCATCTTTATTATATGTCTTGCTGTGGGTTTGAGTTCTTCCTGTCTGGGACACTCTGAGCTTCCTGTACGTGGATATCTGATCCCTTCTTTAAGTTGGGAAGTTCTCAGTCATGATTTTTTCAAACACCTTTGCAATCTACTTTGATCTTCCCTCCTCTTCTGGGACTTCTACCACGCCAAGTTTGGCATGCTTTCTATTATCCCATAGGTCTCTTGTGCTTTTTTAATTTGATTCTTGTTGTTTCTCATGTAGCTGTTCTGATTGGGTGCTTTCTATTTTCCTGCCTTCTAGATCACTAATTCATTCCTCTGCATTATCTAGTCAGCTTTGCAACACCTTTAGATCATTCCTCATCTCAGTCAACGGGTTTTCCTATTCTACTCGGCTCTTCTTTATAGCTTCCATTTCATTTTTAACATATTTTACATCTCTAAACACTATCTTTTATTTCCTCCAGTAATTTGATCACTCCTCTTTTGAAATCTTGATCTAGTATGATATTGATGTCTATTTCACTGATCACACTTTCAGGGGATTTCTCTTGTTCTTTTAATTGGGAATGGTTTGTCTGCTTCTATATCTTGCTCCTACCTCTCTGACACTGTGGTTTATGGAGTATATGTTAACTACTGTGGTCCTAAAGGAGTTTATCTACCTAATGCCTATGTAGTAATACAACTAAGAAAGAGAAAAGAGAGAGAGAGAGAGGCAAAGAATTTTAAAGAAGTGGTAATAAATGTTTGAGAACATTGTATAATACATAATAGAAGAACAAGCTGAAACAGAGTTTTGAAAAATGATAATAATAATAAAATTATTTTTATAAATTTAACTGGGATTTAAAAGGGGGGGGTATATACAAGTGCCCAAGAAATAATAATTAATAGGATAATAGAAAATGGAATAGGTAAAAACAGATTAAAACAAGGGGGTGGTCAGAGTGTCCTGGATACTGTGTACTGTTAATGTGAACTCTTTCTGTATTCATCCTGGTTTGGAAGCTCAGCTTGCTTTTTCCAGAAGCCCTCCATTGGAGCCCACATCTGTGCAGCTCCAGGGTCTGTCAACAAGCAGAACACTCCTACTCCCAACACTGGTTCCGGAGCAGCTCTCTTTACTCTGGGCTGTCTTGTCACTGCCCTGACTGATACCTCAGTCACATGTTTCAGACAGACCAGGCAGTAGTGGGCATCAAGCCCTCTCCCAGCCACATGGTCAGGGGCTGCATTACAGCCCAAAATTTGGTGGGCCATCAGCCCCCTCAGGGTGCCAGTCTCTCCACAGCTATGTGCCCTGTCACTGGTCTGGGTCAAAACCCAGCTCCTTGTTTGCATTGTCAGAGCAAGTTCTCTGAGGGAATAGGACAGTAATATCTTATATGTCTCAGACTGTAGACAAGTCCCCATTAGGCGCTTAAGGCTGCTAAGTCCTTAGGAGTGAATGGAGGTTTTGCTCTCGCTGCTGCCAGGGTGCAAAGCACCAGAGGCTATGGTGGCTGTGTCTGAACACCAGGTCTCTTGTCCTAGATACTTTTGTGGATTTTCAGATTTGGAATGCACCTTTCCCCTCACAGGGCTAGTCTGCCTTGTTGTTTAATGGAGGGCCCAGGTTGTTTTCCTTTTGCAACCACAGAAATGGCACACAGCCCCCTCCATTCCCCTGGGCTGCCTCAGTGCAACCATCATCATCTTCCACCCAGGTCGGGCAGCATGGCCCTGCCCCCAGCTGCCAGGTTGCCTCTTGGGCTTGGTGTCATAGGGATCCTCTGTGCCTGTTTAACTTAGTACTGTCAGTCAACTTATAACATATAGAGGTTCAATTCTTGGAGGCTCCTCCTCCATCCTGCCGACCTCTCAGTTGGAGAAGGGAAACTCAGTGAATGAGCACCAGTCCTTCTTTGCTGCTCCCTCACTGTGGGACCTGTCCCAATCTGTTTTGCCTTTTCTTCTTTCTTTCTTCATTGTCTTCTTCCAGATTTTTTGCATCTTTACCTTTTGCGACCTGTCCCAATCTGTTTTGCCTTTTCTTCTTAATTCATTTTTTTACCAGATTTTTTGCATCTTTATCTTTGAAGAGGACAATGTTCTATCATAGTTCTGCAGGTTCTCTGGTTAGTTGAGTAGGTCTGTGGATGTGAGTCTTGATGAATTTGTGGGAAAGGGTGAGCTACAAGCATCATTCTTCTCAACCATCTTCGCATCCCCCCAAAAATTCTCACTTTATGGTGGAAGTTAAACACAATCAGTAAATAGATGGAAAAGATGTTTCATGGAAATGACAAGAAAGTGCAGTTTGCAGTGCTCAACTCATACAAAATACGTTTTAAAATAAGGGCCCCAGTGAAAGTGAAATATGAGATTATATAAAAACAGAGATCAATATAAAAATACAGTATTACACTCATTAAATTATATATGGACCCAACACCGTAGATCCTAAGAATAAAAAGAAATATTAGACATGAAGGAATTAATTTATTATAAAACAATAATAGTAGATGTGTTGAACAACTCACTACTCTGATGGCCATATCATCACAAAAGAATATCTGTAAGGAAACAAAGGTATTAATGGCATATTAGATCATTTGAACCTAACTCAGGTATTGGACATTGCATCAGAAAAGGAGAACACATAAACTTCTCAAGTGTGCTCAGGATGTTATCTAAGGAATTAACCACATATTATGTCATAAATTGAGCCTCAGGAACTTTAAGCAAATACAGATTACAGCAAATATTTCTCCATACATAAAATTATGGAAATATGCATCAACTCTAGAAAGAAGAACAAGATAAGCACAAATATGAGATTAAACCTCATCCTTTAAAAAATAAAATAAAACAAGGTCAATGATGAAAACAAAGAGGTAATAAAATCATACCTGAAGACAAATTACAATGAAAACACAGCTTTATCAAATATATGGGATGCAGCAAAGCAAATCTAAGAAGGAAGTTTAGAAAAATTGAGGGCTTCTACAAGGAAAAAGAAAAACCTCACACAAAGGAAAATGTTAACCAGCCAAAATAAATAGATATAAGAATAAACAAAACACAAAGACAGTAGAGTGAGTAAAGTTTAATGATTAGGTTGAAAATAAATAAATTAAAAATTAAATAAAAATTCATAAAATCAACAGTTTTTTTCTTAAAAATATTAACAAATTGATAAGCATTTAGCCAGGATTATAAAGAAATACAGAGTCAACCCAAACAAAATAAGAAATGAAATGTTAGAAATAATTTCTGATAGTACAGAAATGCAAACAAAGATTATGAAATCACTCTGAGCAGTTACGTGACAACTAACTGGATGACCTTAAAGAAATGGACAAATTTCTTTAAAAGTACAGCCTGTCAACACTGAATAAAAAGAAAACTGAAAACTTGAAAAGAGCAATCAGCATAATTTAAATAAAATCTATAGTTTTAAAAACATCCTTTGAACAAAATGCCTGGATGTCTTCACTAAAACCTCTTTCCTCTAAACTATTTCAAAAAATGTATTAGGAAGAAAAATTCCCAAATTTATTCTATGAGGCCACTAATAACATGATAACAAAATCAGTCAAAGACACTACCAAAAAAAAGAAATGAAAATGTAAAGCCAATATCCTTGATGAATATACATTAAAAAATTCTCAACAAAACATCAACAAATTAATCCTGCAATACATAGAATTTATTATACACGATGATTAGTTGGACTCCGTCCAGAGTCACAGGGATGTTTCAACATACACAAGTAAAACAGCATGACACATATTTTATAAAGGAAGTACAAAATTCACAGGACCATGTCAATACACACAGAAAAAGCATTAGACAAAATTCAACATACATTCATAATCAGAACTCTCATGAAAGAGAGTATAATGGGAACATCTCTCAACATACTATAGGTCACTTATAACAATTTATAATACTTAGGGGAAAAGCTGAAAGCCTTCTGGGTAAATTTGGAAATAAGACAAGGATTCCTACTCTCAGCACTTCTGTTCCATAGTAAAAGAAGAAAGGAAAAGGGAAGAAAAAGAAATGCAAAATGGAAAGAAAGAGCAAAGTTGGCACCAGTACTGATGACATAACAATTTACATTGAGTCCTAAGTTCTCCACACAGACTAATATCAACAATAAGTTATTTCAACAAGGGAGCAGGGTACAATATTAATGTAAAGTTGTCTCTTGCATTTCTACACGTTAATCATGAGATACCCTAAAATGGACATTGAAAGCAATACTATTTAAAATCCCAGTCTCCCGAATATCTTGGAATAAATGTAACCACATATATGAAAGATCTAAACACTGAAAATTAAAAAACATTGACAAAGAAATTAAAAATGTTTCAATAAAATGGAATGTTGTCTTGTGCTCTTGGATTGAAAGAGTTAATATTGTTAACATGGCCGAACTGCACAAAGAAACCTACAGATTTAGTGCAATTCCTGTTATGAAGCTGTAGTATTTCCCACAGAACCAGAAAATAAATAACTCTAAGTTTTACATGAAACCATTAAAAATTGTCAAAGTGATCTTGAGTAAAGACAACAAATCTGGAGGAATAAACCTCCCAGATTCCTTACTATAGTACAAAGCTACAGTAATAAAAACTGCATGGCATTGGCACAGAGGTATAATCAATAAAATCAGATAGAGAGCCTAGAAATAATTCCACACACCTATGAGCACTGAATAAATGATAAATGAGGCAAGAGTACACAATGGAGAAAAGACAGTCTTGTCAATGGATGGTGTTTGGAAACCTGGACGTCTACATGTAAAACAGTGAAATGAGAGCATTCCCTGACATCATATATAAAAATAAACTCCAAGTGTATTAAGGACCTAAATGTAAGACTTGATACTATAAAACTTCTAGAAGGGGATATAGGTGATACACTATAGGATATATATCACAGGAATATTTTCTTGTTTCAGTCTCCTAAGGCAAAAGAAATAAAAGCAAAAATAAGCAAGTGAGACCTAAATAAACTTGAAAACTTCTGCACAGATAAGGAAAATTTGAATGAAATGAAAACACTGCCTGTGTAATTGGAGAACATATTTGCAAATAATGCAAGTGACCAGGGGATAATAGATGCAAGTTAATAGATGTAACATGGATTTAGGTTACACAACTTAATGTGAAAAAGAAAAACCCAATCAAAAAAAGAGCAGAGTACCTGAGTTAATATTTTTCCAAAGCAAACCTACAGATAAGTAACATGCTAGTGATAAAAATGCTCAACATTACTAATTATTAGTTAATAGCAGTTCAAAACCACAATGAGGTATCACTTCACACTGGTCAAATGGCTATTATCAAAAAGTCGTAAAATAGAAACTGTTGGAGATGACTTTGAAGAAACAAATCACTTGTATACACTTGGTAGGAATGTAAATTTGTACAACTTTTTTTGAAAACAATATTCAGATTTTTTTAACACCTAAAACAGAACTACCATATGAAACACTAACACCTCTCCTTGGAAATATCTGGAGAAGAAACCCTAAATGAGTAAAACCAATGTTCACAACTGTACTGTTTATAATATGCAAGACAGGGAAGCAATCCAAGTGTCCACAGTAGACTATGGACTTAAGAAGATATGATGATTCTGGAAATATGCAATGGAATATTACTCAGCCATGAAAAAGTATAACACATGGCTATTTCAGCATCATGATTGGACCTAGTAAATATTGTTCTTAGTGAAGTAACTTAGACAATGACAAAAGTATATAATATGATATATATGTGGAATCTAAAGAATAACAAATATATGTGTACATCTATATATAGATATCTGTTGATAGATGACAGATAAGTAGATACATAGAAGGATAGATACATAGACACATGATAGATAGACATATAGCTAGACAGTTAGATTGATAGATAGATAGATAGATAGATAGATAGATAGATAGATAGATAGAGACATCGTAGAGAGATAGAGAGATTAGATAGGCAAGACTGAAAGATATGGGAAATAATTTATATTTACCAAAGGGGAAGGGAAAGACAATTTAATGGTAGGACATTGAGAGATAAAAAGTAGTATACAAAAAGGAGATAAGCATCAAGGATAATCTGTATAGATCAGGGAATTACAAGCAATAACTTAAAATAATTGTATGTTACAATTATTGTAATAATTTATAATGCAATCTAATCTAAAAAGTGGTTGGAGTCACTATACTGTACATCAGAAACTACACAATATAGTACATCTACTGTTCTTCAATTAAAAATAAAACATCTCATGTATAATTTAGTCCTTTTTCTGCTGATAGCATCTTCCTTTAATATTGTTTCAATTTTAGTCTTTACCTTTTATGAATACTGACTCAAATTATTTCTATTTCTGTTTTGAACATGTTACCAGATTGATGTACCTATATTTATTGCAAGTGAATTACTATTTTTCTCTCTTTAAATCATATAAAATAGAAGCATTTAAAAACATACCTAAGGAAACAGTTGCAACATTCTCATGGTCTTTGCTTAGTATTTTGTTCAATATTTTGCGTATATTTGCCATTTTATTTTTCTTAGAATAGCTCTTTCCTGAACCTCTTGTAAGGTGTCTAGGTTTTGTTTTTTACATCTCATTCAGGTTTCTTTGTCTGGTAAAGTCTTTATTTTCACTTTACAAATAAGTGATAACTGTGCAAGTTAGAGTATTTTTGGGTGGGAGATTTCTTATTTCAGTAGTTTGAAAATGTCTTTATAATTATCCTCGGCGTATGTTTTCTGCTCAGCAAACTGCTGATAGCCTAATGGGGGTTTCTATGTAGATTAACATAACTTTTCTTGGCTGCTTTTAAAATTTTACTCTGTCATTGACTTGCCAATTTGCATATGACGTATCTTGAAGAAGGTCCCATTGTCTTAAAGTTATTGGTGTTTTGTTGGCTCACGGACTTGTATATCAGTTCCTTACCCAGGTTAAGGAAGTTATCAACTATATCAACTTTAAATAAACCATCAACTGCCTTCTAACTTTCTTCCCCCTCCAGGATTTCACTCTAATATGCACTTCCTGAAGAAGTCTGATGGCTATTGTAGAATATCCTCACTTTTTAATATCTTGAATCTCTGCCCTCTCCTATCATTTCTTGTTTTGTATTGGTGAGTTTGCTAATCTCTCTTCCACAAGAGAGTCTTCATCAAATACTTTCTGTTGCATTCTTCATATCACTTATTAAGTTCATGTGGTCCTCCAATAATGTTTGGTTTTTCATAGTTTCAGTCTCTTAGGTAATGTATACATTATCAACATTTATTTTATTCCTGAGCTCACTAAACTGCTTTCTGAGTTTTGTTTTTCGTATTGAGTTTTTGTATGGCATCTCTTTGGATTCTCTATTAGTTATACGGCAATATTCCATGACTTTAAATTTGTTTGCTGCAGTGTTGATGTTTGTGTGCGTGTGTGTGTGTGTGTGTATGCATTTGCCTGTGCATGTGTGTCTTTGTCTGTGTCAGTGTCTGTGTGTGTGTATCTGTGGGTGTGCGTGCCCTATAATGTTACTGTGATTGGTCATGGTCCTGGTAAATTATTGCTCTGATGACACTAAAAAGCAGATTGGGATTTGGAGTCCTTGCTTTTGTTTTCTGGTAGTTTGCAATATTGCACAATTTTTGGTTTTGCTTAACTGAGCTACCTCTGAAAATATTTCAAAATGGCACATTCTAGTCGCTACTGTCTGGATAAAAGATTGTTTACATTGTCACTTCTTAGACTTCTCTGGTAGTTAATGCCACCGTTGTCACTTGGCCGGTGAACCCTTCCTTTTATCTGATATCCCTTAAGACACAGTGCACACATTGAGGAAAGGTGTAAAGACAGATGGGTAGTTGAACTCAGGCAACTGCCTTTGCCATGTCCAATGTTGCAAGGTACATTGTCTCCACCACTGTGAATGGGAAGTAGAGAGAGTGTCATGAATGTCTGAGTGTCAAAAGGTTGGAAATTCTGTCTCCATTTTGGCTCCCTCCAAGTTACCTGTGACCATGAGTACTGGTGCAGTTGGAGGCTGATGCTGTGTGAACCAATGAGACCCTGATTCTACTGAGAACTCTGAAACTCTGGGCTCAGAAACCCTAGTAAGTGGACCATGGTTGCAGGCACAAACTCTGCTCTTCCCTCAGTTCAGCCACCTTTATGTGTTTTAGCCCACCAAACTTCAGCTGTACACATGTGTTCTGGAGTATTGTTTTGTGTTGTAGTTATTTTTCTTGAGATGTGATCGTTTCACTGACTGTAGATTTAAGGGGAGAGACAGAAATAGTTGAAACTTATGACACTCTTCTCAAAGAATATACTTTTACGTTTAAAATCTTAAATTCTAATAAGGACATTATAAGAAGAGCAAAGAAACTGAACTAATCACCTCCCTTAATATCAGAGTACTACAAAATACTTTGTTTTTCCTGGGTTTTTTCTTCAATATTTTCCCACATGCATGCACATTTTAGTATAATATATGCCTATAATCTCTTTAAAATCAGTTAAATTATTAAAATATTTCTCTGTGCTGTAAATATAACCCTGTTGGTTCTCTAACTTATTATTAGTAGCTTGCATATTTCTGTATTCCCCATCCTTCTTCCCTGTCCCCAGTGTAAATCACTACTTGGTACACTACACATATATATATGATTCTGTTTCTGTTTTTTTATGATAATTTCTCTTATACATTTAGTTTCCTCATGAAAGTGGTAACATAGAGTGTTTTTCTCTGTATGACTTATTTTGCTATATGCAACACTATCTGGGTCCAGTCACATTGTTCCAAATGGCAGAATTTTATTTTTTGATATGACAATGACTAAGTTTTTATTATGTTATCTATATCTCACATCTATCTCTGTCAATCATCTGTTGATGGGCAGTTGATTTGTGCTTCTATCCTTGGCTATTATAAATAAAGATGTTAAGAACATTGGGGGTAATATATCCTTTAAATTTAATGTTTTCATTTTTATCAGATTTATAACAAAAACTGGAATTGTGGCTACATATAATGTTCCTATTTCTAGTTTCCTTAGCACTGTCCACAGTTTTTTAATAGTGGATGCATCAATTTATATTTCCACCAACAGTGTACCTCGGTTCCCTTTTATTGACATTCATATTAATGTTTGTCATTTGAAGACTTTTTTAATAGCCATTTTGGTTGCTGTGAGATTATAATTCATTCTGGTATTGATTTATGGTTTCTTAATTAATAGCAACATTATGTTTCTTTTTATGTACATGAAAATCATCCACATGTCTGTTTTTGAAAAGTTTCCATGAAGATCCTTCAACTGTTTTTAAGTTGTGGTGTTTTTTTTTTAATAATGAGTTTAATATGCTATATATACATAATGGATATTAACACCTTGTTGGTTTCATAGTATGAAACTTCCTTCTATTCTGTGTATTGTTGTAAGTCCTGCTGAAGGTTTCCTTTGCTCTGCAAATGGTTTTGCATTTCACAATTATACAAGAAGTGGAATCACTGTATCCCATATTACATCTATTTTTTCCTCAGTATAATTAAAAAGTTATTGTTAGTTTTCCTTTTTTTTTTACTTAGTAGATAGATCAAAAATACATATTGCAAAGATTTATCACAAAGGCACTTCTGCTCCTGTTTTTTTCAGAGATGGTACAGTTTCAAGTTTTACATTTAGGAAATTAATCCATTTCTATTTTATTTTGTATTCTATGGAAAGAAGGGCTCTTCCATTTACCTTTTACATGTAATTTCCAGTTTTCCCAAAACTACTTGTTGAAGAGACTGCCTTTTTTCCATTGTATACTCTTGCCTCCTTCATTGTAGACTAATTGACCATATGTGTGTGTGTTTATTTTAGGGCTCTTTATTTTGTTCCATTGATCTTTGTGACTCTATTAGTGACATATTTTGATGTTTTGATTACTGTAGCTTTGTAGTATGTTCTAAAGTCAGGGAGGATAATACTCACAGCTTTGTTCATTTTTCAAGGATAATTTTTGAAAATTTGTGCCTTTCAGAATTTAGTGTAAATTTTATTATTTTTCTCCTTGTTTTGTGAAGAAACATATGGATTCTGTGAGAATAGCAATTTACTAAAAAGAAAAACATGAGAAAAATTGTAAAGTGTGGAGGATAAATCATACAACATTAAACAAGCAATGGATTGCTGCATAAATAAAAAATACAAAAAGAAATATAACAACAAAAACAAAGACCTTGAGATATAGCAAAAGCAGTATTAATAGGGATGCTTATAGGAAAACTATCCCACTTATACAAATAAGAAATATCTATCTCTTATAACATAATCTTACAAACAAAAGATGAAGCAAAATAATAAACAAACTTGTTAGTAGAAAGAAAGAAAGCTGATAGTTTGGAACATAAATACATAAAATAAAGATTAAAAGTAGAAATATCTAAAGAAACTACATAATGGCCTTTGAAAGATAAATAAAACTGATAAACTTTAATGAGACTCATGAGCAAAAAAGAGAATGCAGGTTAAAAAGCTGCAAAATATATGAGAAGTTACAGCTTATGTCAACGGAAAAGAAAGCATCATAAGATGATACAACAAATTATATGTCAATTAAAATGGAATCCCTAGAAGAAATGGACAATTTCCTAGAAAGATCTAATCTCCAAAATGGAATGAGAAATAGAAAATATTAACTGATTATCACTAATGAAATTGAATAAGTAATTAAACAAAATCTCCCAAGAAACAAAATTCCAGGACTTGACAGTTTCACAGGTGACTTCTGCCAAACATATACAGAAGAGTTATCACCTATACTTCTCAGAGAATTCAAAAAATTTGCAAAGGAAAGAAGGTTTCCTACCCCACCTTTCTGTATCACACTATTACTAAAACAGGAACAAATATCTCATAAAATTACAGTTTAAATACTACTGATAAGCATACATGAAAAAACATCAATAAATATTAGCAAAGCAAACAAAACATTAAAAGAATTATATAGTATGATTAAGTCCCTTTTATCCCACTGATGCAAAAGTGATTCATCACCCAGAAATTAATCAATATGATACACCAAACTAACAAATTGAAAAATAAAAATTATATGGTAACCTCAAAAGTCTCATAAAATGTTTTGACAAATTCAGTATCTATTTATGATTATATTTCTCCTCAAAAAGGGTATGAGGAAACATACCTCAACACATTTAAGGTCGCATATGACAAGAACTCAGCTAACATGACACTCACTGATTAAAAGCTGAAAGCATCTACTGTAATAGCAGGAAGAAGACAAGAATGTTCACACTTGCCACTGTCATTCAGTATAGTATTGGAAATTCTAGCCATAGCTATCCAAAATAAAAGTGAATAAAATATAGGTATTTCTGAAAAGGAGTATAAGAATCTGTTTGCAGATGAAATACTTAAACAGAAATCGTAAAAAAGACACCACAAGGCTATGAGTGCTTTTCAATGCATTTGGTAAAATTTCAGAATGTAAAATTAACATACAGAAATCTTGCATTTCTACACACTAACAACAAGTTAACAGATACAGAAAGTGAGGGAACTGTCTCATTTACAGTTGCATTACAAAAAAAAATCAAATCAAGAAATGTATACAAAAAAGGAGGTAAAAAACCTGTACTCAAAAAACTATAATATATTTATAACAGAAATTGAAGATAATGAAAACAGATGAAAGGATATACAGTGTTCATAGATTAGGAGAAAAATATTGTTTAAATGACAATACTAGCCAAGAAAATACACAAATTAAATTCAGTGCTTTTCAAAATAAAAATGGCATTTTCAGACACTTTTAAAAAACAATTATTACATTTACATGTAAACACAAAAGAGTTGAAATCACAAAAAAAAATAAAGATAACAAACAAACTAAAAACACAAACAACTTTGACAAAGAACAAACAGGATGTAACACTTTCCCTGATTTTTAACTTTAATACAAAGATACAGTAATGAATATGGTAGTGGCATAAAACAAACAGAATAATGGAACACAACAGAATGCCTAAAAATGAAATCAGACAGTTGTGGTCATTTAGCCCATTACAAAAAAATGAATATACAGTGGGGGAAAGGTAATCAAAAGACACATGAAAATGGTCAACATGACTAATCATGAGAAAAAAGCAAGACCATAACTCAATGAGATATTATGTCACTCCTGTCAGAATGCCTATGATCAAAAATGAAACAAATATAAATATTGTTGAGGATGTAAGAAAAAGCACCCTGCTGCACTGCTTGAGTGAATGTAAATTTGTGCTGCTTCTGTGGAAAAGAGTATGGAGTTTTATCTAAAAATTAAAAATGAACCAACATTTCCATAACTAAATACTTATCCCAAGAAAACATAAACACAAATTTGAAAAGATAAATTCACCCCTATATTCACTGTGGCATTATTTAAAATAGCCAGGCTATAGAAGCAAATTAATTGCTTTTCAATAGTTGATGGATAAAGAAATGTGTGTTTATAGTATATATATCTAACCATCTATTAACTACAGATTTATCTATATTTATATATATATATGCACACTAAACATATATATATATATATATATATATGCACACACACACATAAAAATACAATGGGTTATCACTCAGCTATAAAAAGAATAAGTTTTTGTCATTTGCAAAAAATGGGTAGAACAAGAGGGTAATATGTTAGGTGAAAAATGTCAGACAGAGAATGACAAATTTAGAATAGTTTTACTCATATTTGGAATTTAAAGAAATGAACATAACAAAACAGAAAAGAAGTTATATATATAGAAAATAAAAGGTTGCTCACATGAAGGAGGGAAATGTGGTGAAGAAAAACAAATAGTTGAGGAAAATTAAGAGAGAAAATTATCCAGTTGCAAATTAAAAGATCAGGGACAAGAAATTTACTATGTGGGGAATAGTCAATAACTATGAATTATCTTTAAATAGCAACTATCAAAACTATATTTATTGTTGTGATCAGTTTGACATGTATTAAAAATAGCAAACATTATGTTATGTAAGAGAAACTAACACAGAGTTATAGATTAAAGTGCACTTCAAAAACAAACAAACACACTTATAGAAAAAATAATTTGATTTGTACATAACAGAGGCAGTGGTTGGGAAAGGAGAATTTGATTAATGCACTCAAAAGCTACAAACCTCCAGCAGTAAAATAAACCTGTTCTAGGGATGCCCTGTAAAAACATGAAAATTACAATTATTACTGCTTTATGTTCTATATGAATGTTGTTAAGGGGATAGACCATAAGATTTCTCATCACAACCAAAAGACAAATTGTATTTCTTTAAAATTGTATCTAAATTAGATAATGAATTCTCCCTAAACTTGCTATGATATTTATTTCTTAATACTTATAAATCAAATCCCTATCCTGTGCACCTAAACTCACACAATCTTTTATGCCAATTATATGTCAATAAAAGCGTTAGTAAAAATGGAAATTTAATGATCATGGTTTCCCATGTCATTTTTCATGATTTGTTTTGCAGCAAGAAAACTTGAGTCAAGATATACTTATCATAGGTAAATATACTAATAAATAAATGATTCAAATAAATTATACATAAAGATACTAATAAAATTAGGGTCTTACCATGCTTTAAGTTTTCTTCATCTTAGCCCACTGCTTCTGTAGGCATCAAAATTTCACTCTGTGTATTCATCTGAGATTAGGGAATGGATACAAATTTAAAACTGGCTGCTCTTGTTGTGAGTGATAAAGTTCAATGTCTGTGACCAATGGTCTCAACTCCCCGACAGCATCTGTAGGAAATGAACATGCTAGGTTGCAAAAAATCTCAGCATGGTTAAATCTCATAACTCCTACAATTCTTAACTGTTTTGCAATGGGAATGCAATACTGACAAAGTCTTGATTTTCAATAACAATGTGGTGTTTTCTCATGGTTGCATTAGGGTATGTGAGGATAATCCCTCAGATACACAACAAATATTCGTGCTCAAGTGCTGGGCAAAGAAGTGCAAATTTCTGCATTATTAGGACTGAGGACTGCTCTCAAAATGATGATTATGCTCACTCTATTCCAGGTAATACAAAGAAAAAAGTTTATTGCAATTTCAAGGTGAACGGGAATAAGTCAGTGTTCCAGTCCCTATAAATTAGTCAACGGGTGTTCAAAGCCAAAGTAAGTTGTGTCAACAATGAGAATTAAAAGAAAAAAACTTAGACATAAGTTTAAATTAAAAAGAAGACACAGTCCAGTGCTGGGCTCTGGGGACTGCAGAATGTATATGCCTCAGTCCAATTCAAGGATTCAGTGGCTTGGCCCTTGCATCAGCTCTGGATTCAATGAACAGGTAACAATTAGTATACAGGGAAAAATATAATCTACCTCTCCTTAATCTGAAGAAAATCTGGTGGCTCAATGAAACTCTTAATTCACAGACATTCTGACAGGTGCAGAGGAAAAATTCACTGATGACTCAACTAAGACAAAAGTAGTTACTGCTTAACAATCCATCTTCACACACACACACAGTGGTAGACAGATTTGTAGTATTTAGTGGGAAGAATTCAGTGGGCAGAGCTCAGAGTATAATTTTCAAAGCATCAGCCAACTTTTGTACTTTTGCCAATAGTCTAGCTTTTCCCAGGTAGAAAACTACAGATGGACAAACAAATAATATTCTTTCTTAGAATTTCTAATTTTGAAAGTAAACTGTAGCTTTTGACTTATCAGTATAGAACCTTGTTAAGATGATCACGGTAAGACCCACTGTGTGATAAGAGAGCTGGAAACAAGCTGCTGAACCAGACCATCTGAACCCCAGACTGCTAATGTAAGCAACAACATAGCCACAATCAGATTTGAGCTGACAAACTTAAAAACTTGATGTTTCTGTTGTAGGAAACACCACTGCTGTCCAGACACAATTCTCCTGCTGCAAGTGGGCTCTTTTATTCTCTTGGTGAAGGTCATATTTATGGGATGTTGTTAGAGGTTACACTGGTCAATTTGCCCATTCTCCAGATTATCAAAGGCTTTCTTCACAAATGGAGACACATTTTCAGGACTCAATGTTGACATTACGGTCTTATCAGATGACACTAGCTGCATCATTGTGAGTAGAAGCCTTAGGGTCCCTGAAATTGCCTACTATTTTCCCAGCATTTCAGGGTATTTCACATTCTGAATATGCTTCACCTTTTATTTTAAATTAATGGGAAACCATCAAAGACGTCCATGAATATTTTATATTTCCTAATATCTGTATAAATTTGGTATTCTTGCAGTTGAACAAATTTTTAATTCCACCACCCTCACCTCCTTCTAGTCCACATATTTTAGATTGCAATTTGGTTACTGAATACGAGAACCCCAACCAAGGGGATAGTACCACTTAGATACTTCCTTTGTGAAGGTTAGAAGGGGCACAAGTTATGTAGGGTGTATAAACCTACATTAAATGTTTGCAACGTCACTGTCTCTTCTGGACAAAGCTCTCATTCTAAGATGTAAATTAATCATAAGTCAGTATAGTTATTGGTATGGGGAAGAGAATCAGCTGTTTTGTGTTGGGTGGGTGATGAAGAGACAGGAAAAACTCCAGCAAATGAGAACGGATTGCTTTATGCCTCTGGAGGCATGAATTAAGAAGTAAATATTACTTTGTCTCCTGTACCTACCTCCACTTACTGTCTTGAGTGACTAGTCCTTGGGATATGAAAGATCTAGTTTGCAGTGAAGAGTAAAGACCATAATGAAATAGTTTGAAAACCATGAGAGTTTTGTTGTTTCAATAAAGTAGATTTTGCTTAAAGTCAACATGTGTTTTTCATTCACTTAATACAAAAATGCATCCTGTGACATGTGCTGGGCATACTGTACTGGTATCCAAGTTAGACAAGGAAAGGGGGATAGACAGAAAACATCAGGAGGAGGTGGTTTCTGTGCTGAGACTGGGAAAGTCTAAGTAGATGAAAGGAGGACACCCAAAGTCCAAGGATGAGCTGGAGTATATGTGGTGAGGTTGAAGCTAACATAGTTGACAATCGTTTTCCTGGATATATTTCCACATACAGTGAAACATAAAGATATACCAAGGTAGTGAGATGCCAGATTTATAAAGAAATGACTAAACCAAGATGATTCGTGGGCTTAGATTTGGAAAGGCATTAAGTGCCACCCTGAGGATGTAAGCTTGTCTTTGGCTTGAACATAAAAGCAACATAAAGTATTGACTTGAAAATATAATGTAGTCTCTTGAGGGCAGGAAATGAAAGTACCAATTTTAATGCTTTGAGAACAGCACAAAGAAGACCATAGATAAAAATACTTATTAAATTCTACCACATGCTGAATGTGCCATCTGAGACTACATCATGTGACCTTCATGATTCCAGGAATGACATAATAGAGACCATGATCCCTGGGCTGGTTCCTGCATTTATCTCCTGTTCCAGCTTATCCTAACAACACTTTTAATACTTTTCAGGGTGAACAAGAAACTACTTAGTGCTTTACCCCCTCTCCATGTTTTAGTCTTTTTCCAAATTCTTCCATTTTCTCTTCCTCCTTACAAGACAGTATTTAAATTTACTCCCATATTGTTCCATCAAATGATCATATCAAGTATCTCATTTTAACTGTAAATGTTAACTTTGTCTCCCATTTAACACTTAACCTAATTTAAAAAAATATAAGGTAAATACAGGTACACATCTATGTTTCTTGTTCAAATAAGAAAATTGCAGATATTTGTCGACATTTGCCAACATCAATTTTAATCTTTGTAATCCTGCATAAACTGGTAGTCCTCTGGTAGATCCCTTGTAATTAGGATGACGTTCATAAAGTGAAGTTGGCTGATGAGTTGGCCTTGTAAGAGAGGTAGCTGATGTATCAGCTGTCACTCTCACTGGAAACCGTGCGTTGCTCCCTGGTTGAAGTTTAGAAGAACGACCTTCTTTGGCAGATATGTTGTGATATCCATTTGGAAAAACAGAAGTCTCCACCATCAGTCCAAAATAATTACTCTGCATGGGAGACAAGATGCTGTACTGAGATGTAGAATTTGTAGTTTTAATGAGTTCATAATATGGTCATTTGCTTCAGTGTATCTGCTTTGAGTGTGCCTGTGGACAAGGTTCAACTGATTTAAAATAGCATGCTGATCCACTGCAATTTGTTCTGGTGGTCTAACTGACTTTGATGATGGAGCAGAAAAATCACCGCTGATCGGGGTATTTTTATCACCATTTATTTGTCTAGTAGGGGGCTTTCTAATTAGAGGCATATTTAATTTTGCAACAGGTAAAAATGCACTTTCTCCACTAGTGTCAGTCACAAAAGCAGAATTATGTTTATCCACATTACCCCCTGCTATAAAGTGCTTCTTGTTGAAATCTTCAGCCAATGAAGATAACAGAGAGGCATTTTTAATCCCAACTCTTCTTCTTATTCTGATTAAAAGCTGGGGAGAGACTCGTTTAAAATTTGAATTATGGTAGAACTGCTGCTACAAAAATAGAGAAAAATTTTAGTAATATTTTAAACCAAAATACAAGACTACAATAAGCCTAACGTATAAAACATCAGATATCACGTTTACAATTGAAAGAAAATATCATCAAAATATGAACATTGCTGACTATTTTTTAAATTTCCTTATTTGTAAAATACACATTTAAGTAGTATAGTCATCAAATTAAAGAAGTTACCATTTGCAGTAACGGTGAATGCCACTTTTCACAAGCAGCTTTAAATACCTTTATATATATTTCTGATAAGATTCATAATTGCAAGCAAAGTTTCTCTGAATCTTGAATACTTATGGCACTGTCCCCAATTTTAGAAAAAAATAAAGAATTTAAGACTTGGTAATTTTATTCAATTTTCAAAATCTAGCTTTAAATATATATTACCATTGATGGATGTACAACATAAACTTTCATATATGTTACCAAGTGGTTACTAAAATTTCTGAATACCTTGCTTAAAACAGAGACTTCTTTTTCTTCTGCCAGAAAGTCAGCTAGACAAGCAGATCTTTGAAATTCTGCCGCAATTTACTAAACCCATAAAGGTTAAGCTGTCTAACTAAACTTTTCATACTTCCAGTTTCAAATATTCTGAAAGAGGCCTTTCTTTCCAAAACTACCTTCTTAAAGATATCTTCATCAATCACGATGGAAGATCCATTATCATCCCACCAGATGGATTTATATTGGTTACTCCTAGCCATTTTCCAGAGATTTCTTGGAAATGTCAGAGAACGAAAATAATTATCTTCATCTGGTTCAGAGACACAATGTGTGTAACATGGTCTTTTTATCAAAGATTCTTCAGACAAACTCTGAAAAGCATTTTCTTCAATCACAGACCTCAAGTCCAAGTCCTCAGAGAATGTTTGATCACACAATAGACATCTACCAGAGTTACCTGAAACAGTTGGTCCATCTTTATGAGACACATCTTGAAATTCTGAAGAAACATGTGTCATCTCAAATAACTTTTTCTACAGTTACTTTTCTAATCTGCATGATTTTGAGCACTCCAACTTCAAATGCTGCTTTGGCAGGACTGCACAGATAAACTGCTAGGCCATCACAATTGTTCTCAACCTGAGTAGCTGTGGCATCATAAAACGACTGGTCTCCTAGCAACCCAAGTGTAACATTCCGCCTGTGTTTACTTCTCATTCATCCAGTTAAAATGAAACATAAATGTTGCTTATTTTTATAGTGTGATGTGGAAATATTTTCCCCACAAAATCTTTTTAAATAATTTAATTTTGGGGTCTATGAAATAAAACCAATCTCCATACTTTTGTACACAAATTTATACTTGATTTGTGAACATGGAATCAATAATGCAAAAAAAAAATAAAATAATTTTAAAGTTTTGGAATTTAAAGTGAAATTTGTGTAAAACCTCTACAGAAAAATTATAACAATTTCATGATCATTTTATACTCTAGATTTCTTTTTCATGGGTTAGTTGATCATAGGTGTGAGGGATTATATCTGGGTGCTCTATTCTCTTCTATTGATTTGTGTCTGTATCTGAGCCAGTATCATGTTGTTTTATTTACTAAAGCTTTGTAGGAGTGTTTAACATCAGAGAACTTTACACCATTACATTTAATACTCTTTTTCAAGATTATTTTGGCAACTCATGATCTTTGTGGTTACATATAAATTTTGATATTATTTGTTCTATATAATGGAAAAATCTCATAGTTATTTTGACATGAATCACACTAAACATAGATTCCATTGGGTTGAAAGGTTGTTTCAACCACATAGTTTCACATCATTAACATAAGAGTTCTTTTCATTTCTTTGGATCAGTTTTAATTTCCTTCACCAATATTTTCAGTTTTTTAACGTATATGCTTTCAACTTATGTGTTAACTTCATTTCTAGGTGTTCTTTACATATATATATATATATATATAATTATATACATAATAAATGTAAACTCGTTTCCTACACAAATACAGCCGGCAGAAGGCAGTGGCAAGACATATTGAAATTCCTGAATGAAAGAAAGCTGTAATCAAAGATACTATATCAAGCAAGTCTATCTTTGAGAATAGAAGGAGAGGTAAATAACTTCCACACAAGCAAATACTTAAAGAATTTGGCAAGAGAAAATGAAATAATGAAAGATCTACTCTAAATACAAAAGAAGCAGGATTCTATAGAAAAGAGAAAGGCATAATTATAAAGGCAATATCTACAATGACTTACAACAGAATAAATATGATGTTGTAAAAGAGAACATCAAAATTTTTAAGGGTCACAGAATGAAACAGGACAATACAGAGTATTTTCTTCTTGTTTCTCTTCTCTGTAGGATGGGTAAGAGTTTGTTTTATTATCAGTTAAAATAAATAGATACATTATGGGTCAATATAAATACACAACAAGGTAAACATAAGTCAAAATCTTACAATGAAATTGCAAAGCCATAAAGAAACCAAGATAATAAAAGAAAACTATCAAGCCACAAAAAGAAAAAGAAATGAACAAAAAGGAAATACCACATCAACTGGAAAATGAAGTTCCAAATGGAAATAAACACCAGTCTATCAATAATTCTCACAAATGATAATGGACTTAGTGCTTCAATTAAAAGATATATATTGTCAGATGGGATAATATAACAAGACCCTACATAATGAAGCATACAAGAGACCCAATTTAGTAAGTGGAAAACACAGTTGAAAGTGAGAAGATGGAAGAATATATTGCATGCAAATACACATGACCAGAAAGCAGGACTAGCAGTACTGACTTCACACAAATAGACTTTACAAGAAAGGTCATAGAGAAAGATAAACAAGGACATGATATGATGATTAAAGGAGCAATACAAAATGAGGGTTTTATACCCATTAATACTTATGCACTCAATATAGCAGCACCTAAATACATAAAGCAAATACTAATAGATACAAAGAGAGAAATCGCTGGGAACAAAATCACAATAGGATACTATAACACCCTATTACCATCACTGGACTGCTCTTTCACACAGAAAATTAATAAGGGAACAAAGATACTAAAACATGATAAAATAATTGGAGATGGTTGATACTTCCAAAAGAGTACTTCTCCCAAAAACAGAATATACATTCTTTTCCAATACACATGGAACATTTTCAAGGAAAGATTATAAACTCAGGCACAGAAGAAGCCTCAACAATTTAAGAAGGTAAATATTATTTCAAGCATCTTTTCTAAGTATAATACCATGAAACTAGAAATAAATCATAGAAAAACAGGGAGAAGAAATGACAGCATCCAGATTAAAAAACATGGTACTATAACAAAGGAGGGAATTGATGAATTAAAAGAAGAAATTAAAAAATATCTTAAGAAATATGACAAAACACTTCAAAAAGTCTATGGAATACAGTGAAAGCAGGTTTAAGAGGGAAGTTCATAGTGACAAAGCCCTCCACAAAGGAGAAGTACAATTTCAAATAAATAATCTGACATTCTATGTAAACTAATCATGAAGAGTAGAGCAAACAAAACCAAAAGTCAACAGAAAGGGGGAAAAAGTAAAGATCAAGGAGGAAAGAATTGAAATAGGGTTTAAAAAATAGAAAAAAATTAATCAAATTCTTTTTTGAAACTTTAAACAAAATTGACAAATCTCTGGGCAGGATCACCAACAAGAAAAGAAAGAGAACCCAAATAATATAAGAAATGAAAATGGAGAAAATACAAAGAGCACAACAAATTTACAAAATATCATAAGAAAATATCAAGAGCAACTGTACGGAAACAAACTGGATAACCAGGAAGTAATTGAGAAGTTTTTGGAAACATTCAGCCCACCAATATTGCATCAAGAAGAAACTATCCATTTGAACAGACAGATCAACAGAAATGGAATACCATTATCAATACAATAAAAAATCTCTGCAAACAAAATTCAGACCCAAATACCTTCACTGGGGAATTTGACCAAACATACAAAGAAAAATCCATACCGGTCCTCCTAAAACACTTCCAAAAGATTAATATGGAGAGAGTACTCCCAAACTCACACCATAAGGCCAACATCAACCTGATACCAAAACCAGACAAAGACAATAACCCAAAAAGAAAACTATAGGCCAATATCATTGATAAACATTGATGTAAATGTCCTCAAGAATTAATTAACAAACAGAATCAAACATCATGTAAAAAAAAGATCATGCACCATGGTCAAGTTAGGTTCATCCCAGGAACACAAGGATGGTTGAACTTATGCAAATCAATCAATCAATTGTGATACACCATATCAACAAAAGAGAAGACAAAAACGATATGATCATCTCAGTAGATGCAGAAAAAGCATTTGATAAAATTTAACATCTATTTGCCATAAAAGTTCTTATCACAGTGGGCATAGAGGGACCATATCTCAACATAATGAAAGCTATTTATGACAAGTATATAGCCAGCAAAATACTCAATGGTGAAAAACTGGAACCCTTCCCACAAAAACCTGAGACAAGGCTAGGATGCCCATTCTCACAATTTCAATTCAATATAGTCTTGGAATTCCTAGCCACAACGATCAGGCAAGGAAAATAAACAAAACTTTTCAGACTGGGAAAGAAGAGGTAAAATTGTCATGTTATGCAGACATGACACTGTTTATAGAAAACTGTAAAAGCTTCACAAAAAATTACTTAGGCTAAAAAAGGAACTGGGCTAGGTAGTCAGATTAATCTACAAAAACCAATTACATTTCTTTACATTATCATTGAATCATCAGGAAAACAAATTATGGAAACAACCACTTTAATAACTGCACCCAAAACTATAAAATGCTTAAGAATAACTCTGACCAAGGTGGCAAATGACTTATACATGGAGAAAAAGGAAATATTGATTGAGGAAATCAAGAAAGATTTTAAGAATTGAAAACATACCCAATGGTCTCGTAATGGAAGCAATAATATTGTTAAAATGGCCATAATGCCCAAGGTAATTCACAAACTAACTGAATTCCTATCAAATTATGCAAAACATTTATTTTTAGGACTGAAACAAATGATCATAAGATTTACACAGAATCAGAAAAGATCCATAATTTCCATAACAATATTGAAGACAAAGAGGCTGGAGCAATAACCCGCCTGGTCTCCATACACTATTGCAGAGCTACAATAGTTAAAACGACATGATATTGGTACAGAAACAGGCATATGGATAAATAGAAGAGAATAGAGAGCCTAGGAATAAATCTACAGGCCTATGTTCAATTAATATTTGACAGAGTAGCCAAGAATATGACAGAGAAAAGGCCATCTCCTCACCAACTGGTGTTGGGAAAACTGGAGAGCAGCATCAGAGCAATGGAGTTAGAACAATCCTTCAATCCAGACACAAGAATAAGCTCAAAATGGCTTGAAGACTGAAATGTAAGGCAAGACACAATATATCTCTTAGAAGAAAATATTGACAAAACACTCTGAGATAAATCTCAGCAATGATCTCCTAGAACAGCCTATCCAGTTAATGGGTGTAAGAGCAAAATTAATAAATGGGACCTAATTAAACTTATAAGCTTTTGCACAGAAAATGGAACCATAAACAAAGCAAAATGACAACCTACAGGATTAAAGAAAATATTTAGAAATGATGCAACTTACAAAGGCTAAATTTCCAAAATATAAAGACTTCATACAACCTAACAATAATAAAAAAACAAACAAGAAACCCAATCTGAAAATGGGCAGAAGCCCTAAACAAGCATTTCTCCAATAGAGACATACAAATGCCACACAGATATATGAAAAAAAAAATAATTGCTCACTATCATTATCAGAGAAGGGCAATTCAAAACTATAATAAAGTATCACTTCACAATAGTCACAATGGCCATCATTCAAAAGTCCACAAACAATAAATGCTGGGGAAGCTGTGGAGAATGGGAACCCTCCTACACTGTTGGTAGGAATGATGTTGGTGCAGTAACTGTGGAAAACAGGATGGGGATTCCTCTAAAGTATAAAAATAGACTCAGCATATGATCCAGCAATCCCACTTCAGGGTATACATCAAAGGGAACCCTATTTCAAAAAGACACCTTCACCCCAATTTTCTTAGCAGTGCTATATACAACAGCCACGAAATGGAAGCAACCTAACTGTCCAACAACAGATGACAGTATTCAAAATTATGCTGTATTTACAGAATGGAATAATATTCTGCAAAAAAAAATGATAAAACAGTAACATTTGCAGCAAAATGGATGTCCCCAAAAAGTGTCATCGTAATTGAAATAAGCCAGAAAGAGAAAGAAAAATAACACATGACATGACGTATGTAGAACCTTAAAAAAAAAATTTGGATATGGACACTATGATTTCGTCTACAAAACTGAAACACAGTAGCAGATCTACTTAATAATCTTATGATTACTGCAGAAAGGGACTGGTAGACGATATATTTGGGAGATGTAGATTTATAAATGTTATCCATTATATATAAAAATAGATGTTTCCAAAATTTTTTTGTATGACACAGGGCAGTAAGTTAAATAACGTGAAGTAATGTTTAATAGGCACAGAAATATATGCATGTACCGGAACTCTGTGCTATACACCACAGATTGACACATTGTAAATGGCATACTTCAATGATATATAAATGAATAAATATGTAAATAAATAAATAAATAAATAAATAATATTTAATAACAAAAGAAATACAAATATTCACACTTCTTATATTTACACATCAAGATTCTAGGAGTAAACACAAAGTATAAAGAAGAAAATTGAATGAATGAGAGCAAGGCAAATAACAAGAGAAACAATTGAAAAGATAAAAAAAATCCTAAGTCTGTTTCTTTTCAACATAAAGTAGACAAATTTTACGTTGCTTAAGAAAATAATGACTCAAATTAAATTAGAAATAAAAGAGTAGATATTACCACTGATGTAGAGGTGCATAGCATCATAAAAGTTTACCACTAGCCAACGATTTGAATGACCTAGAACAAAAGACAGATTCCCAGAAACATATGTCTTCCCATACTGAATCAAGAAGAAATTAGGAAGTTAAATTCAGCAAAAGTGTTTAATAGTAAATCAGTAATCCAAACCTCCCAAACCAGAAAAAATTTACAAGATGATATTACTGGTTAAATCTGTCATATATTTGAAGACAATTATTCACCAATTCTTCCCTAAAACTTTCAAGAATTTGAAGGGGGTGAAAGATTCCAAAGAAGTTTTATGATGCCAGCTTTATTTGCACAACCAAGCTAAAAAGGACATTAGATGCAAAATATAGAACATTATCCCTGATGAACATATGTGCCAAAATTCTCAACAAAACACAAGCAAAATGATTTCAACAACACATTTAATATATCATACACATATACGAGTTAAGGGATTTATCCCTGGGTTTAAGGATACGTCAAAATATTCAAATCAATAATGGTGACATGCCTCACTAATAAAATGAGAAATAAAACTCACATAATCATCTCAATAGGTGCAGAAATAGCATTATATATAATGCAACAGCCTTTAAATATACTCCAAAATAATTAAATTAACCCTTCAGTGGCACAATATCATATACACACAAACACTGTGTGGAGAGAAGCAAAGCAGATCTCTGTTTATTGATTCATAGAAAAAGGGCTTATATAGGACATGAACAATGCCTCACATATTATCTAAGTTATAACAATGTTAATAATGTTAAACTGTTTATGTCCCCACGCTCCTGCAGTAAGCACAGGATGTTAAATGATCAAGGATTGTTTTAAATTTCATCATGGAATTTCATTAAGAAGGTCATCTCTTATCCAGCCGGCTTGCCTGTCTTAGGTTGTCCTCCTCTGACGATCTTACCCATCATAGGCTATCCAGCCATCCGTACTGGATACATTGAGTAGGCCATTACTTATCCAGCCTGGATACATGACATTCCTCACAGCTTGTTTGTCAGTTCAGCCCAAGGGCTTATTCTCTAGAGCCTTCAGACAGGGGCCTACAAACCCAACATCCCTTGACAGAAAAATGGATGAAGGAAATTTGATGTATATATGCAATGCAATCAATACTTTGCATTCCTATCAACAGTGTTCACGGTGTTCCATTTTCTACACAATCTCACCAACATCTATTCCTTTTTTTGATGAAAGCCTTATGACAAGTGTGAGGTCTTGTCTCATTTTTGGTTTATGACTTTCCTTATAATTTATAGCTCTGAACATATTTTCATGTGTCATTTTGCCAACTCTATGTTTTCTACAGAAAATTGATTCAGATCTTTCTATTCAGTTCCTAAGGACACATTTTTTAACTGGATTGTTTGGTCTTTTTTTTGTATTTGTGGTGTATGAGTTTCCAATATAGTTGCATATTAACTCTTGATTGGAAAATATCACTTGCAAATATATTCTCCCATTGTGTTCGTTGACTTTTCATTTTATTGATCATTTCTTCTGCATTGTAAATCTGTTTAGAGTGATACAAACATATTTTGTTTGTTTTCCATCTGCTTCCCTTGCCAGAGGAGACATATTTAGAATCAAACTAAGTCCAATGTCAGAGTGTACTTCTTATGTTTTCCATCTTCTTCCCTTGCCAGAGGAGACATATTTAGAATAAAATTAAGTCCAATGTCAGAGTGTACTTCTTATATTTTACACAAGGATTCTTTGTTTTCAGATTTTATGCTTTATATGCCCAGGAGTGGGATTGCTGGGTCATATGATAGGTCTATAGAAAATTGCCTTCTGCTCACTTTCTGGCTGAGTTGTTTGTAGATTTTTGAAATGGAGTTGTATGAACGATGTGTGTAATTTAGGAATTAGCCTCTTGTTGATTGCATTGTTTCCAAATGTTTTCTCCCATTTGGAAGTTCATCTTTTCATTCTGTTTATTTTGCTATATAGACTCTTTTCAGTTTAATTTGGATCTATTTGATTATTTTGCCTTTGTTGTTTTCAGCTTGGGAGAGTGACATAAGAAAATTTCACTACAATTTATGTCTTGTTTTTCCTATGTTAGTTTCCAGGAGCTTTATTGTTTCATGTATTAGATTCAGATATTTAAAACATTTTGAGTTTATATTTGTACAGTGTGATGGAGTGTTCTAATTTCATTGATTTACATGTAGATGTCTAGCTTTCTCAACATCACTTGCTGAAGACTGTCTTTTAGGCATTGTATATTTTTGTTTCTTTGTCATAGTTTAGTTGACCATAGGTGTGATATTTTATTTCAGCCTCTGTGTTCTGTTCCAGTGATATAGATGTTTGTTTGTTTTCCAGCATTGTGCTGTTTTGATTACAGTTTTTGTAATATAGTCTGAGATCTGGGAGGTATACGCGTTATGCAACAAAGTTTGTTCTTTTCCCTCATTGTTTCTTTTGCAGTTCTAGTTCTTTTGCATTTCCATACAAATCTTAGGACTGTTTTAAGTTCTGTGGAAAATATCATGTAGTTCGATCTGAATCACTTTATATCCGTAGACATTTTTAGTAGTATACATATTTTAACAATATTAATTCCTGTAAAATAAGACCTTGAAATTTCTTTCCATTTCTTTACATCAACTACAAATTTCTTTATCAGTGTCCTATTGATTTTGTTATCTTGAATTTTTCGTACGTTTTTCATTTTTGATCTGATTTCATATGGATTTTTTAAAATAATGGAATATTTCTTGTTAATATAAAGAAATGTGACAGTTTTTGTATATTAATCATCAATCATCCTACTTTGCTAAATGTCTTTAATAGTTTTAATTGTTTTCATCTGGAGAATCTTTAGGGTTCTCTATATAGATTATCCTGTCATCTAAAATAATACCAGATTTACTTCATTCAATCCAACTTGAATAACTTTTTTTCTTGTCTGATTGATGTTGCAATGACTTCCCATACTGTGTTTAACAGAAATGTTGAGATTGGGCATCCTTGTCTTATTCCTTAATTTGGCTTTCAGTTATTCACCTTTGCATATTATGTTGTCTGTGGGTCTGTAATTAATGACTTTAGTTATGTTGAGATATATTTCCTGAATCCTACTTTGGTAAGAAGTTTCTGTTTTTGTTGATTCTACTGTTCTTGTTGTTGTTGTTCTTGCGGCTGCTGTTTTAATGAATGAAAGTTGAAGTTTGTGAAATGCTGTTTATCGATTTATTGGGATGACCAAGTCATTTTCCCTTTTTCTTTTGTTAATGTGGTGTATCAAACTGATTGATTTCATGTAATTTCAACCTCTCTTATGATCCTGCAATGAATTAACGTTGATCATGTTGTATGATTCATTTTAGATATTGCTGGATTTAGTTTATTAATAGTACTTATTTTGAATTTTTGCATCTATTTCAATCAAAGTTATTGGCTTCAAATTCTCTTTGCTTGTACTTTGTTTGCTGGCTTTGCTATCAGGGTAATGAAAACTTCATAGAATTAATATGGGAGTTCCCAATATCTTCACTATTTTTGAATAGTTTGAAGAGTATAAGTCCTGCTTTGTATTTTTGTGCAATTCTCCATGGGAGCAGTTTAAATCTGCACCAATGTTTAATGATTTTTTTAAATGCAGATTCTATCTTTCTTCTAGTAATCAGTTTGTTCAAATTATTTGTTTCTCCTTATCTCTGTCTATTTCTAGGCATTTGTCTATTTCTTCTAAGTTGTCCAGTTTATTGGCATGTAATTGGTGACAAAATGTTCCCTTTTCTGTATATCTGAGGGAACAATTGTTATTTCTCCAATTTTATTTCTGAATTTATTTCTTTGGAACATCTCTCTTTTCTTCATGATACACCTGGATAGAGGTTTTTTGATTTTTCTTATCTTAAAAAGAAAACAAAAAACAAAATCTTTGGCTTTACTACTTTTTGAATAGTTGTTTTTGCTCTTTACTTTATATTAACACCTGTAATATTTAGGATCATGTTTTTCCTTTTTTTTAACTTTTTTTAATTGTTTTTTAATCATTTTACAAAGTTGTCTCAAAGTCCATTTTAGAGCACAATTTTTTAGGTACAATGAACATATATACATTTTTTGTCCCAATTTTTCCCCTATGAGCTGCCGTTAAGATCTTTTATATATTTCCCTGTGCTATAGAGTACAATCCTGTTTATCTATTTTACAATTTTGACCTCCCAGCCTATCTCTTCCCACACCACACCCCTTGGCAAACAACACTTTGTATTCTCTGCCTGCGAGTATATTTCTGTTTTGTATTTATGCATTTTTTCTTGATTTTGTTTTGTTTTTTGATTCCACACATGAGCCATCTCACATGGTATTTTTCTTTCTCTTTCTGGCTTACTTCACTTAGACTGATTTTCTCCTGGACCATCCATGTTGCTGAAAATGGCATTATATTGTCAGTTTATAAGAATGACTACTATTCCATTGTATAAATATAACACCTCTTCTTTATCCAGTCAACTGTCGATAGACATTTAGGCTGTTTCCATGTCTTGGCTATTATAAATAGTGCTGGCTATGAACATTGGGGTGCAGGTGTCTTCCTGAAGTAGGGTTCCTTCTGGATTTATGCCCATGAGTGGGATTCTTGGGTCATATGGTAAGTCTATTCCAAAGCTTTTGAGTAATCTCCATCCTGTTTTCCACAGTGGCTTCACCAACCTGCATTGCCCCCAGCAGTGAAGGACGGTTCCCTTTATTCCACAGGCTCTCCAGCATTTGTCATTTGTGGATTTTTGAATGATGGCCCTTCTGACTGGTGTGAGGTGATATCTAATTGCAGTTTTGATTTGCATTTCTCTGATAATCAGTGATTTTGAGCATTTTCTGATGTTCCTTTTGATCATTTGTATATCTTCCTTGGAGAATTGCTTGTTTAGGTCTTCTGCCCAATTTTGGATTGGGTTGTTTATTTTTTCTTATTCAGTTGGATGATCTGATTATATACTCTGGAGATCAAGCCTTTGACGGTTTCATATGCAAATTTTTCCCATTCCGTAAGTTGTCTTGTTGTTTTACTTTCGGTGTCTTTACTGTGCAGAAGCTTATAAGTTTCATTAGGTCTCATTTGTTTATTCTTGCTTTTATTTCTTCTACGAGAAAATTTTCGAAACGTATGTCAGATAACATTTTGTCTATATTTTCCTCTTGGAGGTTTATTGTATCTTGTCTTATGTTTAAGTGTTTTATCTGTTTTGAGTTTATTTTTTTTCTATGGTGTTCTAGCTTCTTTTGGAGTGTTCTAGCTTCATTGAATTACATGCTGCTGTCCAGTTTTCCCAACACGAGTTGCTGAAGACACTATCTCTATTCCATTGTAATTTCTTGCATCCTTTGTCTAAGATAAATTTACCAAACTTTCGTGGGTTCATTTCTGGGATTTCTTTTCTGTTCCATTGACATATATGTTTGTTTTTCTACCAATACACTGTTGTCATGTTGACTATAGCTCTATAGTATTATCTGAATTGTTAGCGTAAAGAAATGCCACTGATATTTGAAGCATAATCTTGTAACCTGCTACCTTGCTGAATCTTTTGATCAGCTGCAGTAAATTTTGTCTGGATCTTGTAGGGTTTTCTATATATTGTTACATATTCTCTGTATATAGTGAGACTTTTACCTCTTCCTTTCCAATTTGCATCCACTTTACTTCTCTCTCTTGTTTGATTGCTGTGGCTAGGACTTCCAAGACTATCTTGAGTAGGAGTCGTGATAGTGTACATCCTTTTACTGACCTAGATTTTAGTGGGCAGGATTTCACTTTCTCACCGTTGAGTATTATGCTGGCCGTAGGTTTGTTATCAATAGCTTTCATGATGTTAAGATATATTCCCTCTATGCCCACTTTGGTGAGAGTTTTTATCATACGTGGGTGTTGAATTTTATCAAATGCTTTCCTGCATCTATTGAGATGATCATGTGGTTTTGGTTCTTTCTCTTGTTGATGTGCTGTATTACATTAATTGATTTGCATATGTTGAACCACCCCTGTGTCCCTGGCATGATCCCCAATTGGTCATGATGTATAATTTTTTTCTGTGTTGTTGGATTCTATCTGCTACTATTTTGGTGAGGATTTTGGTGTCTGTGTTCATCAATGATATTGGTCTATAATACTCTTTTTTGGTAGTGACTTTGCCTGGTTGTAGTATCAGGGTGATTGTGGTTTCATAGAATGACTTTGGGAGTATTCCTTCCTTTTCAAACATCTGGAAGAGTTTGAGAAGGACTGGTATGAGTTCTTCTGTTATGTTTGGTAGAATTCCTCAGTGAATCCATCCGGTCATGGACTGCTATTTGTAGGGAAGTTTTATATTGCTATTTTAATTTCATTTCTGGTGCTCTGCTTTTTCAAGGGTTCAGTTACATCTTGATTCAGTCTTGGTGGACAGTATGATTACAGAAACTTGTCCATCTATTGTAGATTACACAGTTTGGTTCAATATATTTTCATACTATTCTCATATGATATTCTGTATTTCTAATTTTTTGTGGTAATTTCTGCATTCTCATTTCTTATTTGGTAATTTGTGCTCTCTCTCTTTTCTTCTTTTTGAGTTTGGCCAGAGGTTTGTCGATTTTACTTACTTTTTGGAAAAACCAGCTTTTGAATTGGTTGATTTCTTCCTGTGTTCTTTCTGATCTCTGTTTTATTTATTTCCTCCGCAATATTTATGATTTCCTTCCTTCCGCTTTCTTTTGGGTATTTTTGTTCTTCTATTTCTAGTTAATTCTGCTGGTGGGTTAAATTGTTTATTTGTGGTTGTTCTTCATTTTTGAGGAAGGCCTGTATCACTATAAACTCCCCTCTCAGCACTGCTTTTGCTGTGTCCCATAAATATTGTGTGGTTTTGCTTTCATTTTCTTTTGTCTCAAGGTACATTTTCATTTCAGCTTTGATTTCTTCATTGACCCATTTGTTTATTAATAACATATTATTTAATCCCTATGCTTTCCTTTTTTTCCCTTTGTTTCTCTGTTGTTGATTTCTAGCCTCATGACATTGTGGTCAGTAAAGATACTTGAGGTAATTTCTAACATCTTAAAACTGCTGAGGTTTCTTTTGTGCCAAAGTGCATCATGAATCCTGGAAAATATTCCACGTGAACTTGAAAAGAATGTATATCCTATTTTTTGGGGGTGCAATGCTCTGAAAATATTCACGAAGAGTAATATTTCTATTGTATTATATAAATTCTCTGTTGCCTAATTTATTTTCTGTCTCGATGATCTGTCTAGTTATGTTAATGCAGTGTTGAAATCTCCAAATATGAATCCCCCTTTATATCTGTTAGTAATTATTTTATGTACTTAGGTGCTCCGATATTTGGTGCATATGTATTAACGAGTGTGCTATCCTCATATTGTATCACTCCTTCAATCATTATAAATTGTCCTTCTTTTTCTTTCTTTATGGCCTTTATTTTAAAGACTATTTTGTCTGAAGTCAGTACTGCAACACCTGCTTTTATGGTTTTTCCAATTATATGAAATGCCCTTTTTCTATCCTTTCACTATCAATCTATATGTGCCCTTCTCTCTGATGTGGGTCTCTTGCATGCCACATTTTAAAGGTTCTTGCTTTATCATCCAGCCTGCCACTCTATGACTTTCGACTGGAGCATTTAGTCAAATAACATTTACAATAATTGATGATAGGTTTGTGTTTATTGACAATTTGACCTTATATTTGCAGTTGATTTGGTATTTCCTCTTTGTTCCTTTCATCTTCCTTTTATGGTTTGGTAATTTTGCTTTGTATTATCATAAATTTTTTTAGTTTCAGTGACACCCTGATAAGTTTTTGTCTTCTAGTTACCCTTTTATATAAGTCCATTAGACCATTAATATAACTGTTTTTATTAATCAGATAGTAACATGATCTCAAACCCATCCTACCGAGAACAAAAAATTTTAAAAAGAAAGACCAAAAAATAAATTCTCTATTTTCCTGTCTCCCTCCCCCACTCTCAGTGATTTGTATGTGTTGTTTTAAAATTTTGTGTGTATTTTATTTGTAATTCATGGGTTATCACCTTTCCAGCTGTGAGTTTCACATTTCTGTAGCATCCTGCTACTTTTCTTTTTAGAGAAGACCTTTCAATAATCCTTTAAGCTTGGGTCAAGTTTTGCTGAACTTTTGAATCTTTTTCATGTCTTAGAAAATCTTTATGTCTCCTTCTACCAAAAAGGATAGCCTTGCTGGTTAAAGTATCCTAGGATATAATATTTTTTTCATTCAGGACTTTGAATACCACTCCCTTCTGGTCTGTAGTAATTTTGTAGTGAAATCACCTGGGAGCCTAATGGGGATTCCCTTGTACTCACTCTTTGCTCTTCTCATGCTGTCTTTAGGATCAGTTTTTATCCGTGACTCTGGCCTTCTTAATTATATGTCTTGGTTTGGGTGTATTTGTGTTCTTCCTGTTTCATACACTGTGAGCTTCCCGTATCGGATATCTGATTCCTTCTTTAAGTTTGGGAAGTTCTCAGTCATGATTTCTACAAAAATATTTGTAATCCCCTTTGATATTTCTTCCCCTTCTGGGACATTTATCATGCCAAATTTGGCATACTTTCTATTATCCCATAGGTGCCTTATGCTTTTTTCATTACTTTCCCATTGTTTCTCTTGTAGCTCTACTGATTGGGTGCTTTCTATTGTCCTGTCTTCTCAGTCACTATTTTGTTCCTCTGCATTATATAGTCAGCTTTGCTATGCCTTTAAATCATTCCTCATCTCAGTCAACAGGTTTACCTATTCTACTCGGCTCTCCTTTATAGCTTCCATTTCATTTTTGACATATTTTATATGTCTAAACACTAACTCTTTTATTTCCTTCAGTACTTAGATCACTCCAATTTTGAAATCTTCATCTAGTAGGATATCGATGTCTATTTCACAGATCATTATTTCAGGGAATTTCTCTTGTTCTTTTAATTAGGGATAGTTTCTCTGCTTCTTCATCTTTCTACTATCTCTCTGGTACTGATTTTTATGGAGTATTTGTTATATACTGTGGTCCTAAAGGAGTAGATCTACCTAATGACAATGTAGTAATACAACTTAGAAAACAGAAAAAAGAGGGAGAGAGATAAAGAATTTTAAAGAAGGGAGAAATAAAGCTTTGAAGGCATTGCATAATGAATAATATTAAAGCAAATTGAAGCAGAGTTTGAAAAATAATAATAATAAAAATATTTTTAAAAATTTCAAAGGGATTAAAATGGGGGTATATATAATTGAATAAGAAGTATAAATTAAGAGGTTAATAGAAAATGGAACAGCTAAAAACAGATTAAAACAAGGGGGTGGTCTGTGTCCTCCTGGGGACTGTGTAATTTTAATGTGAAATCTTTCTGTATTCATCCTGTTTTGGAAGCTCAGCTTGCTGTTTCCAGAGGCCCTCCATTGAAGCCCTCATCTGTGCTGCTCCCAGGACATTTGGAAAGCAGATCCCTCCTACACTAAACACTGGTTCAGGTGCAGCTCCCTTTACTCTGGGCTGGTTTGTCACTGCCCTGCCCGATGCTGCAGACAGATGTTGCAGACTGACAAGGAAGAATTGGGCATTATGCCCTTTCCCAGCACCATGGTCAGGGGCTGCATTCCAGCTCAAAACTTGAGGGGCAACCCGCCCTCTCAGGTTGCCAATCACTCTGCTGCTCTGTGCCTCTGTACGCTCTGCCTCGGGTTTGCACACCAGACGTGGGCTCAGGGAAGACTGAGGAATAGCCCTGTCTCTGGTCTGGGCCAAAATCGAGCTCCTTGTTTGTCTTGGCAGACATGTTCTCTAAGGAACCAGACTGTAGTATCATATTTGCCTCATGCTGTCGACAAGTCTCAGTCTGGCCCTTGATGCTGCTAAGCCCCTAGGTGTAGATGCAGGTTTTGCCCCCACTGCCACCTGGGGGCAAAGCACCAGAGTGTATGGTGGCTGTGTCTGAGCCCCAGCTCTCTTCACCTAGAAACTTTTGTGGATTTTCAGAGATGGGGATGGCACCCTTCCACCAATAGGGCACATCTGCCCTGTTGTTTTATGGGGGGCCCAGGTTGTTCTGCCCTGTGCACCCACAGCAATGGCTAAAGCACACTCCATTCCCCCAGGCCACCACAGTGCACCGATTCCCATCTACCACCCAGCGCGGGCAGCATGGCCCTGCCCCCAGCTTCCGGGCTGCATCTTCGGCTGGGTGTCACAGGGATTCTCTGTGCCTGTTTAATTTAGTTCTGTCATTCAACTTATACTATGTACAGGGCCAAGCCTCGGAGGCTCCCCCTCCGTCCTGCCGATCTCTCAGTTGGAGAGGGGAGACATAGTGAATGAGCACCAATCCTTCTTTGCTTCTCCCTCCCCGTGGGGCCTGTCCCTTTCTGTTTTACCTTTTATTCTTTCTTTCTTCCTTTTCTCCTACCAGATTTTTCACATCTTTATCTACTGAAGAGGACAATGATCTGTCAGATTTCTGCAGGTTCTCTGGTTAGCTGAGTGGGTCTGTGGATATGAGTCTTGGTGCATTTGTGGAAAGGGTGAGCTACAAGCATCTTTCTACTCCTCCATCTTTGCCTCCCCCAAAGAAACTCTCACTTTATTGTGGAAGATAAACATAGTCTGGAAAAAATGGAAAAGATATTCTATGGAAATGACAATAAAGTGCAGATTGCAATGTTCAACTCATAGAAAATACGTTTTAAAATAAGGGCCAAAATGAAAAAAAATATGAGATTATATAAAGAAAAAAGGATCAATAAAAAAATAGGATATTACACTCATTAAATTATATATGGACCAAACACCGTAGATCCTAGATATAAAAAGAAATTTTAGTAGACAAGAAAAAATTAATTCATTATAAAACAATAATAGTAAATGAGTTTAACTCCTCACTATTCTCATGGCCAGATCATCCAGAAAGAATATTTGTAAGGAAACAGAGGTCTTAATAGCATATTAGATCATTTGAACCTAAGTGAGCTATTGGACACTACACCAGAAAAGCAGAACACATAAACTTTTCAAGTGTGCACAGGATGTTGCCTAAGGAATTAACCACATATTATGTCATGAAATGAGCCTCAGGGAGTTTAAGCAAATATAGATTACAGCAAGTAGTTTTCCATACACAAAAGTATGATACTGTGCATCAACACTAGAAAGAAGAATAGGAAAAGCACAAACATAAAGCCAAATCACATCCTTTAAAAAAAATAAAGAAAGGTCAATGATGAAATCAAAGAGGTGATGAAATCAAAAAGGTTATAAAATCATACCTGGAGACAAATTACAATGAAAACACAGCTACATAAAATGTATGGGATACAGCAAAAACAAATCTAAGAGGGTAGATGAGAACAAATCATGACTTCCACAAGGAACAAGAAAAACCTCATAGAAAGTACCAAGCATACTACACAAAATAGAGAGAAATAAGAACAAACAAAACACAAAGGTAGTAGAATGACAAATCTTTAATGATTATGTTGAAAATAAATAGAATAAAAGTTGAAAATTAAATAACAAATCATATAATCAACAGCTTTAATTTCCTTAAAAATATTAACAAACAGGTATATATTTAGCCAGCCTTATCAAGAAATACAGAGACTGTACCCTAACAAAATAAGAAATGAAACAATAGAAATAACATCTGATATTACAGAAATACAAAAAATGATTATGTAAGCACTATGAGCTGTTACATGACAACCAACTGGACGACCTAAAGGAAATGGACAAATTTCTAGAAATGTACAGCCTGCCAACACTGAATAAAAAGAAAACTGAGAACTTGAAAAGAGTAATCAGTATAAGTTAAATTAAATCTATAATTTAAAAACACCCCTTGAACAAAATGCCGAGGTGCTTTCAGTAAAACCTCTTTTCCCCCAGCTATTTTAAAAATGAAGGAGGAAGGAAAATTCCCAAAGTTATTCTATGAGGCTACCATTACCCTGATAACAAAACCAGTCAAAGACACTAACAAAAAAAAATGAAAATGAAAATCCAATATCCTTGATGAATATACATTCATAAATCCTCAAAAAACATCAACAAATGAATCCAGCAATACATAGAAAAGATTATACATGATGATCAGTTGGACTCCTTCCAGAGTCAAAAGGATGGTTCAACATACACAAGTCAATCAGCGTGACATATCTCTAATAAGGGAAGGACAAATACACAATACCATGTCAATACATTAAGAAAAAACATTTGACAAAATTCAACATACGTTCATAATCAGAACTCTCATGAAAGTGAGTACAATGGAAACATCTCTCAACATAATAAAGGCCATTTATAATCATATATAATTCTCAGGGAAAAGGCTGAAAGCCTTATGGGTAAATTCGGGAACAAAACAAGGATTCCTACTCTCACCACATCTGTTCAATAATAATAGAAGAAAGGAAAAGGAAAAGAAAAAGAAATGAAAGAAATGCAAAATGGAAAGAAAGAGGTAAAATTGTTACTAGTACTAATGGCATAACAATCTACATAGAGAGTCCTAAGGGCTTCACACTGACTATTATGAACAACAAATAATTTCATCAAGGGAGCAGGGTACAAGATTAATGTAAAGAAGTCTCTTTCATTTCTACACATTAATCATGAGATACCATAAAATGGACGTTGAAAGCAATAATAATTAAAACCCCATACCCCCGAATAGCTTGGAATAAATGTAACCACATACGTGAAAGATCTAAACACTGAAAATAATAAAACATTGACAAAGAAACTAAAGATGATTCAAACAAATGGAAAGATGTGGTCTTGGATTGAGACTTCATATTGCAAACATGGCCGTACTACACAAAGAAACCAAATGATTTAGTGCAATTCCTGTTATGAAGCTGTAGTATTTTCCACAGAACCAGAAAATAAATATCTCTAAGTTTTACATGAAACCATTAAAAATTGCCAAAATGTTGAGGAAAAACAACAAATCTGGAGGTATATCCCTCCCAGATACCTTACTATACTACAAAGCTTAAGTAATACAAGCAGCATGGCATTGGCACAGAGATATAATTGAAAAAAAAAAAAACCAGATAGAGAGCCTAGAAATAATTCCACACACCTATGAGAAATGAAACTATGATAAAAGAGGCAAGAGTACACAATGGAGAAAAGACAGTCTCATCAATGAATAGTGTAGTGAAAGCTGGACATCTACATTTAAAACAGTGAAATGAGAGCATTCCCTGACATCATATACAAAAATAAACTCCAAGTTTATTAAGGACCTAAATGAAAGGCCTGATACTATAAAACTGCTAGAAGGGAATATAGGTGATTCACTTTTGGATGTATATCATAGGAATACTTTCTTATATCAGTCTCCTAAGGCAAAAGAAATAAAAGGAAAAATAAGCAAGTGGGACCTAAAAAAACTTGAAAATTTCTGCACAGTTAAGGACACTATAAATGAAATGAAAACACTGCCTGTGCAATTGGAGAACATATTTGCAAACAATGCATGTGACCAGGGGTTAATAGATGTAGGTTAATAGATGTAACATGGATTTAGGTTACACAACTCAAGGTGGAAAACAAAAATCCAATCAAAAACTAGAGCAGAGTACCTGAGTTAATATTTTTCCAAAGAAAACTTACAGATGAGTAACAGGCAAGTGATAAAATTGCTCAACATTACTAATTATTAGATAATTGCAAATCAAAATCAAAATGAGGTATCACTGAAAACTGGTCAAATGGCTATTATCAAAAATTCTACAAATAGAAAGTGTTGGAGACAATGTGGGGGTAACAGATATTTTGTTTTCTCTTCGTAGGAAAGTAAATTGTTGGAACTTATATGGAAAACAGTATTTAGATTTGTTTAAAAACTAAAAAGTTAACTACCATATGACTCAGAAGTAACTCTCCAAGAAAAAATCTGGGGAAAAAAACCTAAATTGAGAAGAACCAATGTTCAGAACAGCACTGTTTATAATATGCAAGACATGGAAGCAATCAAAGGGTCCACAGTAGACTATGGACTTAAGAATATATGATGTTTCTATAAATATACAATGGAATATTACTCAGCCATGAAAAGTATAATACATTGCTATTTCAGCATCATAAAAGGACCTACTAAATATTGTGCTTAGTGAAGTAACTAAGACAAAGACCAAACTATATTATGTAATTTATATGTGGAATCTAAAGTATAACAAATAACTGTGTATATCTATCTATAGCTATCTATTGATAGATGACAGATAAATAGATAGAAGGATAATACATGATAGATAAATAGACAAACAGACAGATAAATAGATAAATAGATAGATAGATAGATAGATAGATAGATAGATAGATAGATAGATAGATAGAAAAATTATGGATAGGTAAAGATATTAGATAGGCAAGACTTAAGCAGACTCAAAGATATGGGAAAAATTAATGTTTAACAAAGTGAAGGGAAAGAGAATTTAATGGTAGAACATTGACAGATACAAAGTAGTATAAATAAAGAGAGAAGAAACATTGATAAAATGTATAGGTCATGGAATTATACACAATAGTTTAAAATACTTGTAAGTTACAATCATTGTAATAATACATAATGCAATATAATCTAGAAAGTTGTTAGAATATCTGCACATCTGAAACAACACAATATAGTACATCTTCTGTACTTCAATTAAAAAATACATCTCATGTATAATTAAGTCGTCTTTCCGTGGATAAAAGCTTCCTTTAATATTGTTTTATTTTTACTCTTTTCTTTTTATGATTACTGACTCAAATTATTTCTTTTACTGTTGTAAACAAGTTACCAGTTTGAAGTATCTATATTTATTGCCCGTGTTTTCCTATTTTTCTCTCTTTTTATTCATATAGTATAGTAGTATTTAAAAACATACCCAAAGTAACAGTTGCAAATTTCTTGTGGTATCTCCTTAGCATTTTGTTCAATGTTTTGCATATATTTGCCATTTTATATTTCTTAGATTTCTTTTCTACACCTCTTATTTGCTGTCTCAGTTTTGTTTTTTTCATGACATTCAAGTTTTGTTTGTCTGATAAAGTCTTTATTTTCACTTTATATCTAAGTGATAATGGTGTAAGTATTATTGGGTTAGTTATTTCTAATTTCAGTAGTATGAAATGTAATTTTATTTAACATTTGCCAATGTTTCCTTCTCAGAAATCTGCTCATAGCCTAATGAGGTTCCTTTGTAGATTATCATAACTATTTTTGGCTGTGTTTTAAATTTTTCTCTGTCATTGCCAATTTGCATATGATGTACCTTGAAGGAGGTCCCTTTCTCTTAAATTTATTGGTGTTTTATTGGCTCACGGAATTGTATATCAGTTCCTTACACAGGTTCAGGAATTTATCAACCATTACATCTTTAAATAAACCATCAGCTGCCTTCTAACTTTCTTCTCCCTCCAGGTTTCCACTCTAATGTACACTTTCTGGGGAGATCTGATGGCTTCTGTTGAATTTCCTCACTTTTTAATATCTTGTATCTCTGCCCTCTCCTATTATTTCTAGTTTTGTATTGATGAGTTTGCTAATCTCTATTACACAAAGACAGTCTACTTCCAATGCTTTCTGTTGCATTATTCATCCCATTTATTAAGTTCTACTGGTCCTCAAACAATAATTGGTTATTTCATAGTTTCAATCTCTTTGGTAATGTATTCCTTATCATCATTTCATTTATTCCTGAGCTCACTAAACTACTTTCTTAGTATTTTTTTTTGTATTGAGTTTCTGTATGACACCTATTCGGATTCTGTATTAGATATATGGCAATATACTATGACTTTAAGTTTGTTTGCTTCAAGGTTGACATTGTGTGTGTGTGTGTGTGTGTGCACAGGTGCATGTGCGTGTGTGACTGTGTTTGTGTCAGTGTCTGTGTCTGTGTATCTGTGTGTGTGCATGCCCTATAAATTTACTGTGATTGGTCATGATCTTGAAAATTTATTGCTCTGATGACACAAAATAACAGGTTGGGAGTTGGAGTCCTTGCTTTTGTTTTCTGGTAGTTTGCAATATTGCACAATTTTTGGTTTTACTTTTCTGAGCTACCTTTGATAATATTTCAAAATGGCACTTTCCAGTCACTACTGTCTGGATAAAAGATGTGCTTTAATTGTCACTTCTTAGACTTCTCTGGTAGTTAATGCCACTCTTCTCACTGGAACAGCAAACCCTTCCTTTTATCTGATATCCCTTGAGACTCAGTTTACACATTGCAGAAAGGTTAAAGACAGGTGGGTATTTGGAATCAGACAAGTGCCTTTGCTATGTCCAGTGTTGCAAGGTACTTTGTCTCCACCACTGTGAATGGGGAGTAGGGACAGTGTCATGAATGTCTGAGTGTCTGAAAGATGGAATTTCTGTCTCCATTGTGGCTCCATCCCAGCTACATTTGACCATGAGTACTATTGCAGTTGGGGGCGGAAGCTGTGTGAATTACTGAGACCCTGACTCTACTGGGTTCTCTCAACATGTGGGCTCAGATATCCTAGTCAGGGTGCCATGGTTGCAGACACCAAATCTGCTCTTTCCTCACTCCCGCCACCTTTGTGGGTTTTAGTCCACCAAACTTCACCTGTTCACATGTATTCTGGAGTATTGTTTTGTGTTGTTATTTTTGTTGAGATGTGAACGCTCTACTGACTGTAGATTTAAGGGGAGAGACAAAAATAATTTAAACTTATGTCACTTTTAAATGTATATACTTTTTCAATTAAAAGCTTAAATTCTACAAAGGACAATATAAGAACAGTAAAGAAAGTGAACAAATCACCTCCCCTAATATCATAGTACTACAAAATATTTTGATTTTCCTGGGTTCTTTTCTTCAAAGTTTTTCCCATCTACATGTTCATTTTACTATAATATATCCCTATAATCTCTTTAATATCAATTAAATTATTTAAATATTTCTCTGTGATGTAAATATAGCCCTGCTGGTTCTCTAATTTACTAGTAGTAGCTTACACATTTCTGTCTTCTCCATCCTTCTTCTCTTTCCCCACAGGAAACCACTACTTGGTACAGTACCCATATCTATGTGATTCTTTTCGTGTTTTTTTATGATTATTTCTCTTATATCTTTATTTTCCCCATTTAAGTTACAACATAGATTGTTTTTCTCTGTATGACTTACTTTCCTACGTGCAACACTCTCTGGGTCCAGTCACATTGTTCCAAATGGCAGAAGTTTATTTTTTAATTTGACAATGATGAAGTATTTATTATTTTATCTATATCTCACATCTACTTCAGCAAATCATCTGTTGATGGCAGTTGAGTTGTTCATCTATCCTTGGCTACTATAAATGATGATGTTAAGAATATTGGGGGTAATGTATCCTTTAAAGTTAATATTTTCATTCTTTTTTGAGATTTATACATAAAACTAGAATTCCTGCAGCATATAATGCTTCTATTTCTAGTTTTCTGAGCACTGTCCACACTTTTATAATAGTGGATTCATCAGTTTATATTTTCACCAACAGTGTACCTGGGTTCCATTTTATCGACATTGTTATTAACGTTTGTCATTTGTAGACTTTTTGTTAATAGCCATTTTGATCCTGTGAGATTATATTTCATTCTGGTTTTGATTTATGATTTCCTAATTAATAGCAAAGTTATGTTTCTTTTTATGTGCATGAAAATCATCCACATGTCTGTTTTAGAAAAATTTCAATGAAGATCTTTCAACTGTTTTTATGTTGGGGGTCTTTGTTTTTTTAAATATTGTGTCTAATATGCTATATATACATTATGGATATTAATAGCTTGTTGGTCTCATTGTCTGAAACTCTTCCTTCTATTCTGTGTATTGTCATAAGTCTTGCTGAATGTTTCCTTCACTATGCAAAAGGTTTTTCACTTCACAATTATACAAGAAGTGGAATCCCTATATCACATATTATACCTATTATTTCCTCAGTAAAATTAAAAACTGTTTTTGTTAGTTTTCCTTTTTTTTTTACTTAGGAGATAGATCAAAAGTAAAAATTGCTATGATTTATCTCATAGGCAGTTCTGCTCCTGTTGTTGGTCAGAAATTTTATAATTTCATGTTAACATTTAGGAAATTAATCTATTTTTGTCTTACTTTGTATAACATGGGAGGAAGTGCTCTTACATCTTCCTGTTACATGTACTGTCCAGTGTTCCCAGAACTACTTGTTGAAGAGACTGCCTTTTTCCCATTGCATACTCTTGCCTCCTTCATTGTAGACTAACTGACCATATGAGTGTGGGTTTATTTTAGGACTCTTTATTTTGTTCCATTAATCTATGTGACTCTTTTAGTGATATATTTTGATGTTTTGATTACTGTAACTTTGCAGTATATTCTTAAGTCAGGGAGGATAATACCCACAGCTTTGTTCATTATTCAAAGATAATTTTATAAAATTTGGGTCTTTCACAATTTTGTACAAATTTTTTCATTTTTCTCCTTGTTTTGTGAAGAAACATATGGATTCTGTCAGAATAGAAATTTACTACAAGGAAAAAACCTGAGAAAAATTGTAAATTGTGTAGGATAAATCATAGAATATTAAACAACCAATGGATTGCTGCAAAAATCAAAGAAAAAATACATAAAGAAATATGACCACAAAAACAAAGTCCATGGGGTATAGCAAATGCAGTATTTATAGGGATGCTTATAGCAAAATAATCCCACTTATACAAATAAGACACATCTCACTCTCATAAAATAATCTTACAAACAAAAGATGTAGAAAAATAATAAAGAAACTTGTTAGTAGATGGAAAGACAGCTGGAAGGTCAGAACAGAAATAAAAAAATAAAGATTAAAAATAGAAATATCTAATCAAACTACATAATGGCTTTTGAATGATAAATATAACTGATAAACTTTAATGAGACTCATGAGCAAAAAGAGAGTACAGATTAAAAAGCTCCAAAATAAATGAGAAGTTACAGCTTATATCAAAGTAACAGAAAGCATCATAAGATGATACAAGAAATTATATGTCAATTAAAATCAAATCCCTAGAAGAAATGGACAATTTCTTAGAAAGACATAATCTCCAGGATGGAATGAGAAATGGAGAATATTAACAGATTATCACTAATGAAATTGAATAAGTAATTAAACAAAATCTCCCAGAAACAAAATTTCAGGCCTAGGCAAATTCACAGGTGATTTCTTCCAAATATTTACAGAAGAGCTATTACCTATATTTCTCAGAGAATTCCAAAAATTTGTAGAGGAAGTAAGGCTTCCTACCCCACATTTGTTTATCACACTACTACTAAAAGAGGAACAAATATTTCATAAAATTACAGGTTATATACTACTGATAAGCATAGATGCAAAAATCATCACTAAATTGTTAGCAAAGCAAACAAAACATTAAAAGGATTATACAGTATTTTTAAGTCCCTTTTATTCCAGGGATGCAAAATTGTTTCATTACCCACAAATTAATCAATATGATACACCAAACTAACAAATTGAAAAATAAAAATTATATGGTCACCTCAAAAGAGTCATAAAATGTTTTGACAAATTCAATATCTATTTATGATTAAGTTTCTCCTCAAATTGGGCATGAGGAAACATACCTCAACACAGTTAAGGTCTTATACGACAAGAACTCAGCTAACATGACACCCACTGATTAAAAGCTGAAAGCGTCTCCTGTAAGAGAAGGAAGAAAACAAGAATGCTCACTCTTACCACTGTTATTCAGTATAATATTGGAAATTCCAGCCATAGCTATCCAAAATAAAAGTAAATAAAATATAGCTATTTCAGAAAAGGAGTAAAAGTATCTGCAGATGAAATACTTTAAAAAGAAATCCTAAAGAAGATGCCACAAAACTACTAGGGCTTATCAATGCATTTGGTAAAATTTCAGAATGTAAAGTTAACATACAGAAATCTTGCATTTCTACACACTAACAACAAGCTAACAGATAGAGGAAGTGAGGTAACTGTCTCACTTAGAGTTGCATTACAAAAAACAAAAAAATCAAGAAATGTATCCAACCAAGGAGGTAAAATACCTGTACTCAGAAAACAATAAAATATTTATAACTGAAATTGAAGATAATGCAAACAGATGAAAGGATATAATATGTTCATATATTAGGAAAAAAATTTTGTTTAAATGACAGTACTAGCCAAGAAAATACACAAATTACATTCAGTGCTTATCAAAATACAAAGTGCATTTTCAGACACTTACAAAAAATAAATCTTATATTTACATGTAAACACAAAAGAGTTGAAATCACTAAAAAAGAAAAGAAAACAAAACAAAACAAAACAAACAATCTAAAAATACAATCAACTTTGACAAAGAACAAAGAGGAAGTATCACTGTCCCTGATTTTAAACTATAATATAAATCTACAGTAATGAATATAGAAGTGGCACAGAATAAACAGAATAGTGGAACACAACAGAATGCCTAAAAATTAAATCAGACAGTTATGGTCATTAAGCCCATTACAAAAAATGAATATACATTGGGGGAAAGGTAATCAACAGGCACATGAAAATGGTCAACATCACTAACCATCAGAAAAATGCAAGTCCAAAACACAGTGAGATTTTATGTCACTCCTGTCAGAATGACAATGATCAAAAAGATAACAAATATAAATTTTGGTGAGGATGTAAGGAAAAGAACCCTGATCCAAAGCTTGAGTGAATGTAAATTTGTACTGCCACTGTGGAAAACACTCTGGAGTTTTATCTAAAAATTAAAAATGAAATATGATCCAACATTTCCAAATCTGGATACTTATTCCAAGAGAATAAATCACTAATCAGAAAAGATATATTCAACCCTATATTCACTGCTGCATTATTTACAATAGCCAGGATATAGAAGAAAATTAATTTCTCATCAAAAAATGATGGATAAAAAAAGTCTGTTTATAGTGTATATATCTAACCATCTATTAACTAAATATTTATCAATATTTGTATATATATATATGCATACACTCTAAATATGTATATATATATATATGCTCACTGTATATATATATATGCACACACACACATAAAATTTCAATGGTTTATAACTCAGTTATAAAATGTATAAGTTCTTGACATTTGCAACAAATGGGTAGACCAAGAGTGTAATATGCTAAGTGAAAAAAGTCAGATAGATAATGACAAATGTTAAATTATTTTACTCATATTTGGAATTTAAAACAAATTAACATAACAAAACAGAAAATGAGTTATAGGTATAGAAAGAAATAAGTTGTTCACAAGAAGGAGGGAAATGTGGTGAAGAAATAGAAAGAGTTGAGGAAAATTAAGAGAGAAAATTTTCCAGTTGCAAATTAAATGAGTCAGGGACAAGAAATTTCCTGTATGGGGAATAGTCAATAATTATGAAATATCTTTAAATAGCAACATATTATAACTATATTTATTGTTGTGATCAGTTTGAAATGTATTAAAATTTGCAAACATTTTGTTATGTAAGAGAAACTAACACAGTGTTATACATTAAAGTACACTTCAAAAACAAGCAAACATATTTATAGAAAAAAAACAGATTTGTAGTTAACAGAGGCAGGGGTTGGGAAAGCAGAATTACATTAATGCATTCAAAAGATACAAATCTCCAGCAGTTAAATAAACGTGTTCAAGGGATGCTACGTATTAACATGATAAATACAATTAATACTGTTTTATGTTATATATGAATGTTGTTAACTGATACATGTAGCTCAAATATCTACCCTGTGAACCAAACCTTACACAATGTGTTATGTCAAATATATCTCAATAAGAGCAGAAGGAAAAATGGAAAGACAATGATCATTGATTCTCATGTCATTTCTCATGATTGTTTTTGCAGCAAGTAAACTTGAGTTATGATATACTTATCCTAGGTAAAGATACTGATAAATAAGTGATTCTAATAAATTATACATAAAGATACTAATATAAATAGTGTTTTACCATGCCTTAAACTTTCTTCATGATAACAGCCCACTGATTCTGTAGGCATCAAAATTTCACTCTGTGTATTCATCTGAATTTTGGGAATGGATACAAAAGTTAACCATGGCTGATTTTGCTGTGAGTGATAATGTTCACTGTCTCTGACCGAAGGTCTCTTCTCCCCAACAACATCAGTAAGAAAGGAACATGATAGGTTGCTAAAAATCTCAGCATGGTAAAATCTCAGAACTCCTACAATTCTTAACTGTTTTGCAATGGGAATGCAATACTGACAAAAACTTGATTTTGGATAACAATATGGTGTTTTCTCATGGTTGCATTAGGGGATGTGAAGATAATCCCTGGGATCCACAAGAAACACCCTCACTCAAGTGCTGGCAAAGAACTGTAAATGTTCTGCATTATCAGGACTGAGGACTGCTGTCAAAATAATGACTATGCTCACTGTATTCCAGGTAGTCCAACGAAAGAAAGGTTATTGGTATTTTTAGTTGACGGGAATACATCAGCAGTTCAGACTCTATAAATTAGTCAGCAGGTGTTCAAAGCCAAAATAAGTCGTGTCAACAATGAGAATTAAAAGAAAAAATTTTGGACATAAGTTTAAATTAAAAAGGAGACACAGTCATGTGCTGGGCTCTGGGGATTGGAGAATGTATATGCCTCAGTCCAATTCAAGGGTTCAGTGGCTTGGCCCTAGCATTAGCTCGGGATTCAATGAAAAGTTAACAGTGAACTGGGAGAAATATAAACTACCTCTCCCTGATCGGAAGAAAATCTGGTGGCTCAATGAAACTCTTAATTCGCAGACCTTCTGACAGGTGCAGAGGAATAATTCACTGATGACTCAACTAAGACAAACTTAGTTACTGCTTAACAATCCATCTTCACACACATACAGAGTGGTAGACAGATTTGTAGTATTAAGTGGGAAGAATTCAGTGGACAGAACTCATAGAATAGTTTTCAAAGCACCAGCCAACTTTTGTACTTTTGCCAATAGTCTAGATTTCTAAGGTAGAAAACTAGAGATGGACAAACAATATACTTCTTTAGGATTTCTAATTTTGAAAGTAAACTGTAGCTTTTGACTAATCAGTGTAGAACCTTGTTATGATGATCACGATAAGACCCACTGTGTGATAAGAGAGCTGGAAACAAGCTGCTGAACCAGCCCATCTGATGCCCAGGCTGCTAATTTAAGCAACAACATAGCCACCATGAGATTTCAGCTGACAAATTTAAAGCTTGATGTTTCTGTTACAGGAAATACCACTGCTGTCCAGACACAGATCTCCTGCTGCAAGTGGTCTCTTTTCTTCTCTTGGTAAAGGTCATATTGGTGGGATGTTGCTAGAGCTTACCCTGGCCAATTTGACCATTCTCCAGATTTTCACAGTCTTTCTTCACAACTGGTGACACATTTTCAGGACACAATGTTGCCATTCCAGTCTTATCAGCAGACACTGGCTGCATGATTGTGAGCAGAAGCGTTAGGCTCCCTGACCTTGCCTATACTTTTTCCAGAATTTCAGCTCATTTCAAATTCTGAAAATGCTTCACCATTTATTTTAAATTAATGGGAAATAGACAAAGTCTTCCATGAATATTTTATATTTCCTAATATCTGCAAAAATTTGGTATTCTTGCAGTTGCACAAATTTCTAATTCTACCACCCTCACCTCTTTTTAGTCCACAAAGTTTAGATTGCAATTTAGTTACTGAATATGACCACCCCAACCAAGGGGCTACTACCTCTTAGATACTTCTTGTGTGAATGTTAGAATGGGCACAATTTATTTGGGGTGTATAAATCTACATTAAATGTTTGCAATGGCAGGGTCTCTTCTGGACAAAGCTCTGATTCTAAGAAGTCAATTAATTAGAAAACAGTATAGTTATTGGTATAGGGAAGAATATCAGCTATTTTGAGGTGGATGGATGATGAAGTGACAGGAAAAAATCCAGCAAATGAGAATGGAATGCTTTATGCCTCTGGAAGCATGAATTAAGAAGGAAATAATACTTTGTCTTCTGTACCTACCTCCAATTACTGTGTTGAGTGACTAGTCCTTGGGCTACGAAAAGAACAAGATTGTGGTGAAGAGTAAAGACCATAACGAAACAGTTTGAAAACCATGAGAGTTTTATTGTTTCAGGAAACTAGATTTTGCTTAAAGCAAACATATATTTTTCATTCACTAAATACTAAAATGCATCCTGTGGCATTTGCTGTGCTTACTCTGCTGGTATCCAAGTTAGACAAGGAAAGGGGGATAGACAGAAAATATCTGGAGGAGGTGATTTCTGAGCTGAGACTGGGAAAATCTAAATAGGTAAAAGGAGGATATCCTTTGCCCAAGGATGAGCTGGAGCAAAAGTTCTGATGTTGGATTTAATATGGTTGATAAGCATTTGCCTGGACGTATCTCCAGAAACAGTGAAACAAAAAGATATGTCAAATTAGTCAGATGCCAGATCTATAATGAAATGACTAAACTACGTTGAGTTTGTGGGATGAGAGTGGGAAAGGCATTTTGTGCCACCCTGAGGATGTAAGCATGTCTTTGGCTGGAACAAAAAAGAAACATAAAATATTCACTTGAAAATATAGTGTAGACTCTTGAGGGGAGAAAAAGAAAGCACCAATTGGAATGCTTTGAAAACGTCACAAAAAAACCATAGATAAAATTACTTCTTAAATTCTACCACAAGCTGAATGTGCCATCTGAGACTACATCATGTGACTTTTATGATACCAGAGATGACATAATAGAGACCATGATCCCTGGGCCGTTTCCTGCATTTATATCCTTTTCCAACATATCCTAACTAAACACTTTTAATACTTTCCAGGATGAACCAGAAACAACTTAGTAATTTTCCCTTTCTCCATGTTTTAGTTTTTTTTACAAATTCTTCCATTTTCTTCTCTTCCTTACACAAATTATTTAAATATACACCCATATTGTTCCATTGAATGATCATATCAATCAAATATCTCTTTTTTTCTTTAAATGGTAACTTAGTCTTCCGTTTAACTCATTAATCAATTTTAAAAAAATGATAATAAATGTATACAACTCTGTTTATTGTTTAAATAAGAAAATTGCAGATATTTGTTGACATTTGCCAACATCAATTTTAATCTTTGTTATCCTGAATAATCTGGTAGTCCTCTGGTAGATCAGTTGTAATTAGGTTGACGTTCATAAACTGAAGATGTCTGATGAGTTGGCCTTGAAAGAGTTGTAGCTGATGTATCAGTTATCACTGGCCCTGGAAACCATGGGTTGCTCCCTGGTTGAAGTTTAGAAAAAATGACCTTCATTGGCAGATATATTGTGATATCTTTTTGGAAAAGTACAAAGCTTCACAGTCAGTCCAAAATAATTGCTCTGCATGGGAGAAAAGATGCTGTACTGAGAGTAGAATTTGTAGTTGTAATGAAGTTCACAACACGGCCATTTGCTTCAGTGTAGCTGCTTTGAGAGTGCCCGTGGACAGTGGTCAACTGATTTAGAACAGCACTCTGTTCCACTGCAATTTGTTCTGGTGGTCTAACTGACATTGATGATGGAGGAGAAAAATTAACTCTGATCGAGTTAGTTGTATCACCCATTATGTGGCTAGTAGAGGGCTTTCTTATTAGAGGCATGTTTAAATTTGCAGAAAGTAAAAATGCACTTTCTCCAAAGTGTCAGAGACAAAACCAGAATTATTATTATCCATATTATCCAATGCTTTATAGTGCTACTTGTTGAAATCTTCAGCCAATGAAGATGCCAGTGGGGCCTTTTTAATCCCAACTCTTCTTTTTATTCTCACTAAAAGCTGGGGACAACATTGTTTAAAATTTATATTATGATAGAACTGCAGCTACAAGCAAATTAGAAAGATTTTAGTAATAATTTAGAACAAAATACAACACTGCATTAAGCCTAACCTATAAAACCTCAGATTTCACATTTACTATGCAAAGATAACATCATCAAAATATGAACATTGCTGATGATATTTTGTAGTTCCTTATTTGGAAAATACACATTTAAATAGTATAGTCATAAAATTTAAGAAGTTAGCATTTGCAGTAACGCTGAATGCCACTTTTGAAAAGCAGCTTTAATACCTTTATTTAGATTTCTGGTAAGATTGATAGTTACCAGCAAAGTTACTTATAATCTGAACACTTAAGGCACTGTCTTCATTTATAAGAAAAAAAAAGTTTTATAGCCTTAGTAGATTTATACAATTTTCAAAATTTATCTTTTCATTTATATTAACATAGATTGATGTGCAAAATAATATTTTTTATATAAGTTACCAAGTGGTAACTAAAGTTTCTGAATACTTTGCTTAAAACAGAGACTTCTTTTCTTCTGCCAGAAAGTCAGCTAGACCAGCAGATTTTTGAAAATTCTACTGCACTTTACTAAACCCATAATGATTAAGCTGTCTAACTAAACCTTTCATACTTCCAGTTTCAAATATTCTGAAAGGGGCCTTTCTTTCCAAAACTTCCTTCTTAAAGACATCTTCATCAATCACTATGGAAGTTCCATTATCATCCCACCAGATGGATTTAAATTGGTCACTCCCAGACATTTCCCAGAGTTTTCCCAGACACAATGTGTGTATCATGGCCTTTTAATTAAGGATTCTTCAGACAAAGTCTGAAAAGCATTTTCTTCAATCATAGATCTCAGGTCCAAGTCCCCAGAGATTGTTTGATCACACAATAGAGATCTACCGGAGTTTCCTAAACCAGTTGGTCCATTTTTACGAGACACACCTTGAATTTCTGAAGAAACATGTGCCATTTCTTATAACTTTTTCTACAGCTACTTTTCAAATCTGCATGATTTTGAGCACTGCAGCTTCAAATGCTGCTTTGGAAGGACTGCACAGATAAACTGCTAGGCCATCACAATGGTTCTCAACCTGAGTAGTCGTGATATTCCAAAACGTCTGGTCTCCTATCAACTCAAGTGTAACTTTAAGCCAGTGTTTACTTCTCATTCATCCAGTTAAAATGAAACATATAGGATGCTTTTTTTCATAGTCTGATCTGCAAATATTAACCCCACAAGATCTTTTTAAACAGTTAAATATTTGGGTCTTTTAAATAAAACTAATCTCCATTCTTTTGTACACAAATTTATAACAGATTGGTGAACAGAGTATAAATAATGCAGAAAATATATAAAATAAATTTAAAGTTTTGGAATTTAAAGTGAAATTTGTGTAAAACCTGTACAGAAAATATAAATATTTCATCATCATTTGTAATTAAACTGAAACATAATTTGATTTGGAAATGGAAGTAGGTATTTATTTGTGTACTTAAGAATAAGTAGCTCTATATTCAAAACATGAGAAGAATAAATATCAGTTTATTTGGTATGTTTATATATAAACGTTTTATATTTATGAAATATAATTACATTAAAATAATCAATCAAATTTAAGAAATTCCAAAGGTGGAATTTTTGTTTTAAATTGTAATTCAGTGCTATAATTGAAACAAATGTAATTTTATATTCTACATTAAAATTGCAAAAGAGACAATCTTATTGTATATTTATAAATATTTATTTTTGCCATTCTATCACACAGAAATTTATCAGACCTTATAAGTAATAAATTTTCTTGTCATCTTTATAATCCATACTCTTGGGGATTCTGTTAAGGGTTCAAAAATGATGTTGATAAATAGACTTATGCACAAGATACTGGGTTCAATAAGCATTGCCTCCATTAAGGGGCAAACATCAATCAAAAAACAAAGATATAACAGTATATGTATGTTGGGGTGGAAAAGACCAAGTAATACATTTTAGGAAGCAATATGTTTCTCAGTCCTGAAACAATAGGCATTGTTAGAATAATACGGCAATTTAAGCCAAGTGTCTTGTGCAATAATTGTAAATAATAGCTATGTTCTGTATCAGTAAACTGTAGCAAATCCAGTTCTACCAAAATTTATATTTTTTATTTAGAAATAAATTCCATTAAACATAAGCCAAACTCAAAATGAGAGATAAAATTTTTAAATAAATAAATGTACCCTCAAGCTACAATGTAAATTTTTCATTCAGTGTCTGTAAATCCATTCTAAATAAATACTGGCAACCTGAATCCATGGCATTTTAAAAGTATTATAAACTATAGTTTAGTTGGATTTAGTCCTGATTCATAAATATTATTTAACATACACAAATGAATATATGTGATATCATGTCTTTAAAAAACAAAGAATTCAAAAATAACAATCTCAAAATATGTAGGAAAATTATTGCCTGGTCTGATCTTAACATTTTTATAAAAATATTCTTAAATTCGCTCTAGATATACTGTAACTAAGCATAATAAAAGCCATATATGAAAAACCCATGATTTTCTTCAATTAAAATATTAACATAAAGGAAGGTTTTCCTCTGGTCCAGTAATAAGGAAAAGAAGCTCATTTTCACAAGTAATAAATTACACTACTAGAAGTCCTAGCCAGAACAACTAGTCAAGAAAAAATATAAAATTCATTCTACTTGTAATAAAGAAGTGAAATTCTTAAGGTTGACATAAATATGCATAAATAGTAAACTCCATAGTCTCCTCTAGTGAGTGTTTGAAGTAATGAACAAACTCAGTAAACTTGCAGAATACAAAATCAATATACAAATATCCGTTGCATTTTTGTATAGTAACAACACATTATCAGAAAGACAAATTTGGAAAACAATTGTGTGTAAATTAATACCAAAAAGATTAAAATAGTAATAAATTTGAAAAGTGAAATAAAAGTTCTAAACATAGATCTATATATTACAGGTGCAAGAAATATAAGTAAACAAAATAAATAGAAAGATATTCTGTGCTCATTGATTGTATACAATGTAAGGAAATATTCTTATCTAACTTTTACATGTTCAATCTCCCCAGCAGTAATTTTTGAGGAGAATGTCATTTCTTAATTTTATACTTTTGCTTCCTTTTTCATGGGTTAATTGATCATAGGTGTGAGGGAATATATCTGGTTGCTCTATTCTCTTCTATTGAATTTTGTCTGGTTTTGAGCCAGTATTATTTTGTTTTAATTACTAAAGCTTTGTAGGACTGTTTAACAACAGAGAATTTAACACCATTAGATTTAATACTCTTTTTCAAGATTATTTTGGCAGCTCATGGTCTTTGTGGTTACATATAAATTTTAAAATTATTTGTTCAATTTATTGGAGAAATCTCATGGGTATATTCACATGAATCACACTAAATGTAGATTGCTTTGAGTAGTATGGTTGTTTCAACCACATTGTTTCACATCATTAACATAAGAGATAATTTCATTTCTTAGGATCAGTTTTAATTTCCTTTATCAATGTTTTCTGTTTTTCAATGTATAGGTTTTCACCATATTTGTTAACTTCATTTATATGTGTCCTTTACATCTATATATAATTATATACATATTTGTAAACTCATTTCGTACACAGAAACAGTAGGCAGAAGGCAGTGGCACGACATATTCAAAGTCCTGAATGAAAGAAAGCTGTAATCTAAGATACTTTATCAAGCAAGGCAAAATTTTAGAATAGAAGGAGAGATAAATAACTACCACACAAGCAAATACTTAAAGAATTTAGCAAGAGAAAAAGAAAAAAAAAAAGATCTACTCTAAATGAAAAAGAAGCAGGATGCTATAGAAAAGAGAAAGGCATAATTAGAAAGGCAATATTTACAATGACTTACAACAGAATAAATATGATGTTGTAAAAAAGGACATCAAAATTTTTAAAAGTCACAGAGTGAAACAAGAAAATAGATAGTGGTTTCTTCTTGTTTGTGTTCTCTGTAGGATGGTTTTGAGGTTGTATTCTTATCAGTTAAAATAAACAAATATAGTACGGGTTAATATACATAGAAAACAAGGTAACCATAAGTCAAAAGCTTACAATGAAGTCACAAAGACAAAAAGAAACCAAGGTAATAAATGAAAACTTATCAAGCCACAAAAACAAAAAGAAATGAATAAAAAGAAAATACCAAAACAACTGGAGAATGAAGTTACATATGGAAATAAACACCAGTCTATCAATAATTGTCACAAATGTTAATTGACTTTGTGCTTCAATCAAAAGATATATATTGTCAGATGTGATAACACAACAAGACCCTACATTATGAAGCATAGAAGAGACCCACATTATTAAGAGGAACACACATCAATTGAAAGTCAGAAGGTGGAAAAATATATTCCATGCAAATGCATATGACAATAAAGCAGGACTAGCACCACTGACTTTACAAAATTATACATTACAAAAAGACCATAGAGAACGATAAACAAGGACATGATATAATGATTAAAGGAGCAAATCAAAATGAGGGTATTATACCTATTAAGATATATGCACTCAATATAGAACCACCTAAATACATAAAGCAAATACTAATAGATAAAAAAAGAGAAATCCCTGGGAACACAATCAAAGTAGGAGACTATAACTCTACATTACCATCACTGGAGTGGTCTTTCACACAGAAAATTAATAAGGGAAAATAGATACTAAATACATTATAAAATAATTGGAGATGCTTGATATTTTCAATACAGTACTTCTCACCAAAAGAGAATATACATTCTTTTCCTGTGCACAAGGAACATTTTCTATGAAAGATAATGTACTCAGGCACTCAAGAATCCTCAACAAATTTAAGAAGATAAAAGTTATTTCAAGCATCTTTTCTGAGTATAATACCATGAAACTAGAAATCAATCACAGAAAACCAGGGAGAAAAAATGACAACATCCAGAATAAAAAACATGGTAGTAAAACAATAGGGGGAGGTGATGAAGTAAAACAAGAAATTAAAAAATATCTTGGGAAATATGACAAAACACTACACAAAGTCTATTGGATACTGTTAAATCAGGCTTAATAGGGAAGTTCATAATGACAAGGCCCTCTTCAAAGTAGAAGAAAAATTTCAAATAAATTATCAAACGTTCTATGAAAACTAATCAAGAAAAGAAGAGCAAACAAAACCAAAAGTCAACAGAAAGAGGAAAGAAATAAAGATCAAGGAATAAATAATTGAAATAGAGATTAAAAAATAGAAAAAAATCAATCAATTTCTTTTTTGAAATAGTAAACAATATTGACAAATCTCTGAACAGGCTTCCCAACAAGAAAAGAGATAGAACACAAATAATATAGGAAATGAAAATTGAGAAACTAAAAAGAGTACAACAAATTTACCAAATATCATAAGGGAATAACATGAGCAACTGTGTGGAAACAAACTGGATAACCAGGAAGAAATGGAGTAGTTTTTGTAAACATTCAGCCCACCAATATTGCATCAAGGAGAAGTTAGCCATTTGAACTGACAGATCACCAGAAATGGAATAGAATTATCAATTAAATAAAAAATCTCTGCAAAAAAAATTCAAACCCAAATATCTTCACTGGGGAATTTGACCAAACATACTAAGAAATACCCATACCAGTCCTCCTCAAACTCTTCAAAAAGATTGATATGGGGAGAGTACTTCCAAACACTCACCATAAGGCCAACATCAATCTGATACCAAAACCAGACAAAGACACTACCTCAAAAAGATAACTATTGGCCAATATCTTTGATAAACATAGAAGTAAAAGTCCTTGAGAAATTATTAACAAACAGAATCCAAAAGCATGTAAAAAAAAGATCATGAACCATGGACAAGTTAGTTCATCCCAGGAACACATGGATGGTTGAACATATGCAAATCAATCAATCAATTGTGATACACCATATCAACAAAAGAGAAGACAAAAACGATATGATCATCTCAGTAGATGCAGAAAAAGCATTTGATAAAATTTAACACCTATTTGCAATAAAAGTTCTTATCACAGTGGGCATAGAGGGACCATATCTCAACTTAATGAAAGCTATTTATCACAAACATATAGTCAGCATAATACTCAATGGTGAAAACCTGGAACCCTTCCCACAAAAACCTGAGACAAGACAAGGATGCCCATTCTCACAATTTCAATTCAATATAGTCTTGGAATTCCTAGCCACAACGATCAGGTAAGAAAAAGAAATAAAAGTATTCAGACTGGAAAAGAAGAGGTAAAATAGCCACGATATGCAGACATGACAGTATATAAAGAAAACTGTAAAAGCTTCATAAAGAATACTTAGGCTAAAAAAGGAATTGGGCAAGGTAGCCAGAGTAATATACAAAAACCAATCACATTTCTTTACACTACCATTTAATCAACAGGAAAACAAAGCATAGAAACAACCCCTTTTATAATTGCACCCAAAATTATAAAATGCTTAAGAGTAACTCTGACCAAGGAGGTGAATGACTTATACATGGAGAAAAAGAAAATATTGATTGAGGAATTCAAGAAAGATTTCAGGAATTGAAAAGATACCTTATGGCCTCGTAATGGAAGATAAAATATTGTTAAAATGGCCATACTACCCAAGGCAATCCACAGACTTATTCTGAGTTCCTATCAAATTATTCAAAACATTTCTTTTTAGGACTGAAACAAATGATCTTAATATTTAAATAGAATCAAAAAAGATCCATAATTTCCAAAACAAAATTGAAGAAAAAGAAAGAGGCTGGAGGAATAACCTACCTGGTCTCCATACACTATTGCAGAGCTACAATAATCAAAATGTCATGATATTGGTACAGAAACTGGCATACGGACCAATGGATCAGAAGAGAGGGCCTAGGAATAAATGTACAGGCCTATGTTCAATTAATATTTTACAGAGTAGCCAAGAATATGACAGACAAAAGACCATCTCTTCACCAACTGGTGTTGGGAAAACTGGACAGCAGCATGCAGAGCAATGGAGTTAGAACATACACTTCACTCCATACACAAGAATAAACTCAAAATGACTTGAAGACTAAAATGTAAGGCAATACACAGTTAATCTCCTAGAAGAAAATATACGCAAAACACTCCGAGATAAATAGCAGCAATGATCTCCTAAAACAGCCTAACCAGGTAATGGGTGTAAGATCAAAATTAATAAATAGGACCTAATTAAACTTATAAGATTTTGCACAACAAAGGGAACCATAAACAAAGCAAAATGACAACCAACAGGATAAAAAAAAATTTAGAAGTGATGCAACTGACAAAGGCAAAATTTCCAAAATATAAAGAGTTCATACAACCTAATAATAATACTTAAAAAAAAACAAGAATCCCAATCTGAAAATGGGCAGAAGCCATAAACAAGCAAGTCTCCATTAGAAACATACAAATGCCAAAAAGATATATGAAAAAAAATTGCTCACTATCATTATCAGAGAAGGGCAATTCAAAACTCTAATGAAGTATCACCTCACAATAGTCTCAATGGCCATCATACAAAAGTCCACAGATAATAAATGTTGGGGAAACTGTGGAGAAAGGGAAATCTCCTACACTGTTGTTAGGAATGTAGATTGGTGCAGTCAATGTGGAAAACAGGATGGGGATTCCTCAAAAGAATAAAAATAGACTTAACATATGATCCAGCAAACCCACTTCTGGGTATATATCAAAGAGAACCCTAATTCAAAATGTCACCTGCACCCCAATGTTCTTAGCAGTGCTATATACAACAGCCACGACATGGAAGCACCGAAATTGTCCATCAACAAATAACAGTATACAGAATTTATGCCATATTTACACAATGGAATAATATTCTGCCATAAAAAATGATAAAACAATGACATTTGCAGCAAAATGGATGTCCACATAATGTGTCATTCTAATTGAAGTAAGCCAGAAAGAGAAAGAAAAATAATACATAACATGATATATGTAGAACCTTAAAAAAATTTGGATGAGAACACTATGATTTCATGTACAAAACTGAAACACCGTTGCACATCATCTTAATAATCTTATGGTTACTGATGAAAAGGGCTTGGAGAGGATATTTTTGGGAGCTGTAGAGTTATAAATGTTATCCACTATATATAAAAATAGATGTTTTCAAAATTTCTATTGTATGACACAGGGCAGTATGTTAAATATTGTGAAGTTAAATTTAGTAAGCACACAAATATATGCATGAAGTGGGACACTGTGCTAAACACCACAGATTGACACAATGTAAATGGCAGTACTTCAATGATAAATAAATTAATAAAAAAGTAAATAAGTAAGAAAGTAAATAAATAAATAATTAAATAAATAGTATTTAATAAAAAAGAAATACAAAGATACACACTACTTAAATTTACACATCAAGATTCTAGGAGAAAACAGAAAGAAGAAGAAAATTGAATGAATGAGAGGAAGGCAAATAACAACAGAACCAATTGAAAAGATAAAAAAAATCTAACTCTGTTTTAATCATAAATTGGGCAAACGTTTAGGTTGATTAAGAAAATAACGACTCAAATAAAATTAGAAATAAAATAGAAGACATTACTACTGATGATATAGAGATGCATAGCATCATAAGAAATTACCACTAGCCAACAATTTGAATGACCTAGAACTAAAGACATATTCCAAGAAACATATGTCTTCCAATTCTGAATCTAGAAGAAATTAGAAAGTTAAATAGAGCAAAAGTGTGTATGAGTAAATCAGTAATCAAAACCTCCCAAAACATAAAACATTCAGAAGATGACTTTACTGCTGAATTCTGTGATACATTTGAAGAAACTTTCTCACCAATTCTTCCTCAAACCATCCAAGAATTTGAGGGGGGTGAAAGTATTATAACTTGTTTTATGATGCCAGCTTTATTTGCATAACAATGCTAGAAAGGACATTATATGCAAAATATAGAATACTATCCCTGATGTACGTATGTGCCAAAATTCTCAACAAAACACAAGCAAAATGAATTCAACAACACATTTAATGTATCATACACATACATGAGTAAAGGGATTAATCCCTGGGTTTAAGGATACTTCAAAATATTGAATTCAATAATGGTGACATGCCTCACTAATAGAATGAAAAATAAAACTCACATAATCATCTCAATAGGTGTGGAAAATCATTTTACATACTGCAACAACCTTTTAAGATATTCCCAACAAGTTAAATTATTCAGTGGCACAATATCATATACACTCAAACACTGTGTCGAGAGAAATGAAGCAGTTCTCTGTTCATTGATTCTTTGGAAAAGGGTTTATATAGGACATGCACAATGCCTCACATATCTAAGTTATAACAATGATAATAATCTTAAGCTATTTACATCCCCATACTCTCGCAGTAAGCACAGAATTTTAAGTGATCAAGGATTGTGTTAAAGTTCATCACGGAAATTCATTAAGTAGGCCATTTCTTATCCAGCAGGCTGTGCCTGTCTTAGGTTGTCCTCCTCTGAGGATCTTACCCAGCATACTCTATACAGCCATCCATACTGAATATATTGAGTAGGCCATTTCATATCCAGCCTGGATATGTGACATTCCTAACAGATTGTTTATCAGTTCAGCCCATGAGCTTATTCTCTAGAGCCTTCAGACAGGGGCCTACAAACCCAACATCCCTTGACAGAAAACTGGATGAAGAAAATTTGATGTATATATGCAATGGAATCAATACTTTGCATTCCTATCATCAGTGTCCATGGCGTTCTGTTTTCTCCTCAATCTCACCAACATATATTTCTTTTCTTTTTTATGAGAGCCTTCTGAGAAGTGTGAAGTCTTGTCTCATTTTTGGTTTATGACTTTCCTTCTAATTCATAACTCTGAACACAATTTCATGTGTCATTTAGCCAACTGTATGTTTTCTACAGAAAATTGATTGTGATTAATCTATTCTGTTCCTATGGACTTTTTTTTTAATTGAATTGTTTGGTCTTTTTGTTGTTGTGTATGTTTGCATATATTTTGGATATTAGCACTTGATTGGAAAATATCACTTGCAAATATATTCTCCCATTGTGTTGGTTGAATTTTCATTTTATTGATCATTTCTTATGCAGTGTAAATCTGTTTAGACTTATACAGTTAAATTTCTTGGTTTTGCTTCTGCTTCCCTTGCCAGAGGAGACATATGAAGAATCAAATTAAGTCAAGTGTTCTTCTTATGTTTTGTCCTAGGATTCTTTGTTTTCAGGTTTTATATTTTATATGCCCAGGAGTGGGTTTGCTGTGTCATATGATAGATCTATTTTTATTATTTAAAGGAAATTGCATACTGTTTCCAAAGTGTTTGCACCAATTTTCATTCCCACCAACAGCGTTGGAGTGTCCCTTTTTCTCTACAACCTCCACAGTCTTTATTATTTGTATACATTTTGATGAAACCCCTTCTCAATAGTGTGAGGTAAAACATTATTTTATTTTTTTCTTTCCTTTATATAATGATTAGCAATATGAGCATATTTTTATATTCCTGTTTGTCATCTGTGTGTCTATTTTAGAGAATTATCTTTTGCTCATTTTCTGGCTGAGTTGTCTGTAGATTTTTGAAATGGAGTTGTATGAACGATGTGTATTTTAGAAATTAGCCTCTTGTTGATTACATTGTTTCCTAATGTTTACTTCCAGTTGGAAGTTCATATATTCATTCTGATTATTTTGTGGTGTAGAAGCTTTTAAGTTTAATTAGGACCTATTTGATTATTTTGCTTTTAATGTTTTCAGCTTGGGAGAGTGACATAGGAAAATTCTAATACAATTTATCTATTGTTTTTCCTATGTTAGTTTCCAGGAGTTTTATTGTGTCATGTATTATATTCCGATATTTAAAGCATTTTGAGTTTATATTTGTACAGTGTGAGGGAGTGTTCTAATTTCATTGATTTACATGTAGATGTCTAGCTTTCTCAACATCACTTGCTTAAGACTGTCTTTTAGGCATTGTATATTTTTGTTTCTTTGTCATAGTTTAGTTGACCATAGGTGTGATGTATTATTTCTGCCTCTGTGTTCTGTTCCAGTGATATAGAAATTTGTTTGTTTTCCAGTATTGTGCTGTTTTGATTACTGTAATTTTGTAATATATTCTGAGATGTGGGAGGGTTATGGGTTATGCGGCCAACTTTGTTCTTTTTCCTGATTGTTTCTTTTGCAGTTCTGGTTCTTTTGCAGTTCCATACAAATCATAGGACTGTTTTTATTTCTGTGGAAAATATCATGTAGTTCGATCTGAATCACTTTATATCTGTAGACATTTTTGTAGTATGTATATTTTAGCAATATTAATTGCTCTAAACTAAGACCTTGAGATTTCTTTTCATTTCTTAACATCACCTTAAAATTTTTTTATCAGTGTCCTTTTGATTTTATTATCTTGGTTTTTTCATAGGTTATTTATTTTTTGATCTGATTTCATATGGATTTTTTAAAATTATGGTATATTTCATTGTTAGTGTAAAGAGATTTGACAATTTTTGTATATTAATCATGAATCATGCAACTTTGTTAAATGTCTTTATTAGATTTAGTTGTTCTGGTTTGGAGAATCTTAAGGGTTCCCTATATAGATTATTATGTCATCCAAAATAAAAATGTTTTATTTCATTCAATCCAACTTGAATAAATTTTTTTCTATTCCGATTTCTGTTGCTTGGACATCCCATACTGTGTTTATTAGAAATGGTGAGAGTGGGCATCCTTTTCGTATTCCTTAATTTGACTTTCACTTTTTCAATTTTGCTTATTATGTTGTAAGTTTTTCTGTAATAAATGACTTTAGTTATGTTGAGATATATTTCCTGAATCCTACTTTGGTAAGTGGTTTCTATTGTTGTTGTTGCTGTTGTTATTGTTGTTGTTGTTGTTGTTATTGTTGTTGCTTTTCTAATGAATAAATGTTGAATTTTGTGAAATGCTTTTGATGGGTTTATTGGGATAACCACATCGTTTTCTGTATTACTTTTGTTAATGTGGTGTTTCAAACTGATTAATTTGTGTGTGTTGAACCTCTCTTGTGACACTGCAATGAGTCCAAGTTGATCAAGGTATATGATTCATTTTTGGCATTGCTGGATTTGGTTTGCTAATTTTTTTTGTGGAATATTTGCATCTAAATCAATCAAATATATTGGCTTGAAGTTGTCTTTGCCCATACTTTGTTTTTGGCTTTGCTATCTGGGTGATGAAATCTTCATATAATTAATTTGGGAGTTTCCCACACCTTCACAATTTTTGAATAGTTTGAAGAGTATAAGTTCAGCTGTGTATTTTTGTATAGTTCTCCAAGGGAGCTGTTTATATCTGCACTTCTTTTCAACAATTTTTTTAAATGCAGATTCTATCTTTCTCCTAGTAAAGTTTGTTCAAATTATTTGTTTCTCCTTATCTCTGTCTCTTTCTAGACATTTGTCTATTTCTTCTAAATTGTCTATTTTATTGGCATATATGTGTTGACAAAATGAACACTTTTTTTGTATATCTTAAGTAAAAATAGTTATTTCTCTTCTTTTATTTCTGGCTTTATTTCTTGGGAGCATCTCTCTTTCCTTCATGATGCACCTGCCTCGAGGTTTTCTGATTTTGCTTATCTTAAAAAGAAAACATAAATCAAAATCTTTTGTTACATTAAACTTTGAATAGTTATTTTTCCTCTATAATTTATATTTGCACCTGTAATATTAACGATCATGTTTTTTTTTTAATTTTTACTGGTTTACAGTCATTTTACAAAGTTGTCTGAATTCCAGCATAGAGCACAATTTTTCAGTTAAATATATTCATTTGCTGTCCCATTTTTTCTTCTGTGAACTGCCGTAAAAACTTTTATACATTTCCCTGTCCTATACAGTACAATCCTGTTTATCTATTCTACAATTTTGACCTCCCAGTCTATCTCTTCCCACCCTGCGCCCCCTTGGCAACCAAAACATTGTATTCTAAGTTTGTGTGTCTTCTTCTGTTTTGAATTTTGGCTTTTTTTGTTTTGTTTTGTTTTGTTTTTAGATTCCACTGATGAGCCATCTCATATGATATTTTTCTTTCTCTTTCTGGCTTACTACATTTAGACAGATTTTCTCCAGGAGCATCCATGTTGCTGAAAATGGTGTTATGTTGTTATTTTATATGTCTGACTAGTAGTCCATTGTATAAATATACAACCTCTTCTTTTTCCAGTCAACTGTCAATGGACATTTAGGCTGTTTCCATGTCTTGGCTATTGTAAGTAGTGCTGGCTATGAACATTGAGGTTCAAGTGTCATCCTGAAATAGGGTTCCTTCTGGATTTATACCCAGGAGCGGGATTTCTGGGTCATATGGTAAGTCTATTCCTAGGCTTTTGAAGAATCTCCGTACTGTTTTCCACAGTGGCTGCACCAAACTGCATTGCCACCAGCAGTGAAGGACGGTTCCCTTTTCGCCACAGTCTCTCCAGCACTTGTCATTTGTGGATTTTTGAATGATGGCCATTCTGACTAGTGTGAGATGATACATCACTGAAGTTTTGATTTGCATTTCTCTGATAATCAGTGATATTGAGCATTTTCTGATGTGTCTTTTGATCATTTGTATGTCTTCCTTGGAGAATTGCTTGTTTAGGTTTTCTGTCCTTTTTTGGATCGTGTTGTTTATTTTTTCTTATTCAGTTGGATGAGCTGCTTATATACTCTGGAGATCAAGACTTTGATGGTTTCATATGCAAATTATTTTCCCATTCCGTAGGTTGTCCTTTTGTTTCACTTCCGGTTTCTTTACTGTGCAGAAGCAAGTAAGTTTCATTATATATCGTTTGTTTATTCTTGCTTTTATTTCTTCTACAAGAAGATTTTTGAGACTTATTTCAGATAACATTTTGTCAATAGTTTCCTCAAGGAGGTTTATTTTATCTTGTCTTATGTTTTAGTCTTTGACCCATTCTCAGTTAATTTTTGTGTAGGTTGTTCTAGCTTTATTGGGAGTGTTCTAGCTTCATTGATTTACATGCTGCTGTCCAGTTTTCCCAACACTGTTTGCTGAAGGAACTGTCTCTATTCCATTGTATTTTCTTGCCTCCTTTGTTGAAGATTAATTGACCAAAAGTTTGTGGGTTCATTTATGGGCTCTCTATTCTGTTCCATTGGCCTATATGTCTGTTTTCCTTCCAATACAGTGTTGTCATGTTGACTGTACCTCTGCATAATATCTGAATCTTTAGCGTAAAAATATGTCACTGATTTCTGAACCTAATCTTGTAACCTGCTAACTTGCTGAATTCCCTGATCAACTTTAGTACTTTTTGCCTGGATCTTGCTGGGTTTTCTTTATATAGTAACATATTATCTGCATAGAGTGAGACTTTACATCTTCCTTTCCAATTTGCAACCCTTTTAATTCTCTCCCTTGTTTGATCGCTGTGACTAGGGCTTCCAATTTTATATTGTGTTGGAGTGGTGATAGTGTGCATCCTTATCTTGTCCCAGATTTCAGTTGGAAATTTTGACTTTCTTACCATTGAGTACTATGTTGTCGGTAGGTTTGTATTCTATAGCTTTCATGATGCTGAAATATGTTCCCTCTATGCCCACTTTGGTGAGATTTTTTATCATACGTGGGTGCTGAATTTTATCAAATGCTTTTAATGCATCTATTGAGATGATCATGCCGTTTTGGTCCTTTCTCTTATTGATATGCTGTATTACACTGATTGATTTCCATATGTTGAACCACCTCTTTGTCATTGGCATGATCCCCACTTGGTCATGATGTATAATCCTTTATCTGTGTTTTTGGATTCTATTTGCTACTATTTTGGTGAGGATTTTGGCATCTGTGTTCATAAGTGATATTGGGCTATAATCCTATTTTTTGGTAGTGTCTTTGCCTGGTTGTGGTATCAGGGTGATTGTGGCTTCATAGAAAGTCTTTGGGAGTATTCCTTCATTTTCAATCTTCTGGAAGAGTTTGAGAAGGACAGGTATGAGTTCTTCTTTGTATGTATTGTAGAATTCCTCACTGAATCTGTCCGGTCTTGGACTGCTATGTATAGGGAGGATTTATATTGCTATTTTGATTTCATTTCAAGTACTTTGCTTGATCAAGTGGTCAGTTTCTTCTTTATTCAGTATTGTTTGGCAGCATTTTTCCAGAATATTTTCCATCTCCTCTAGGTTATACAGTTTGTTTCAATATAATTTTAATAATACTTTCATGTGATATTCTGTATTTCTTTTTTATTTGTTGTTATTTCTCCATTCTCCTTTCTTATTTTGCAAATTTGTGCTCTCTCTCTTTTCTTTTTTTTCAGTTTGGACAGAGGTTTTTTGATTCTACTTACTTTTTTGAATAACCAGCTTTTGGATATGTTGCATTATTCCGTATGGTGTTATTAATTTCTATTTTATTTATTTCCTCCACAATATTTATGATTTACTTCTTTCTGCTGCTTTTTGAGTTTTTTTGTTCTTCTTTTACTAGTGTATTCTGCTGGTGGGTTCAATTGTTTATTTGTGATTCTTCTTCTTTTTTAAAGAATGCCTGTATCACCGTAAATGCCACTCTCAGCACTGCTTTTGCTGTGTCCCATAAATTTTGTGTGGTTTTGCTTTCATTTTCTTTAGTCTCAAGGTACTTTTTCATTTTTGCTTTGAGATGTTCATTGAACCATTGGTTTTTTAATAAAATATGGTTTAATCTCCATGTTTTCCTTTTGTTGTCATTTGTTTCTCTGTTGTTGATTCCTAGCTTCATGGCATTGTGTTCAGTAAATAATGTATCATTCCTTCAATCATTATATAATGTCCTTCTTTATCTTTCTTTATGGCCTTTAAGGTCTACTTTGTCTGCAATTAGTACTGCAACACCTGTTTTTTTGGCTTTTCCAATTGTATGGAATACCCTTTTCCATTCTTTTACTCTCAATCTATATGTGTCCTTCTCTCTGAAGTGGGTGTGTTCTATGTAGCATATTTAATGTTCTTGCTTTATTATCCAACATGCCACACTATGAATTTCGACTGGAGCATTTAGTCCATTAATATTTATATTAATTCATGATATGTTAGAGTTTATTGCCTTTTTAACCTTATTTTCCATTTGATTTAGCATTTCCTCTTTGTTCCTTTCATCTTCTTTTTATGGTTTGGTAATTTTCCATTGAATTATCATGAATTATATTTAGTTTTTGTGACTCCTTGTAAGTTTTTGTCTTCTTGTTACCCTTTTTTATAAGCCTTTTTGACCATTACTATAACTGCTTTTATTAAAATGATAGTAACATGATCTCAAACCCATCCTACTGAGAACACAAAATTTTAAATGGAAAGACCAATAAAAAAGTCATATTTTCCTGCCTCCCTCTCCCACTCTCAATGATTTCTATATATTATTTTAAAATTTTGTATCTCTAAACACTATTTATTTTATTTCCTTCTGTACTTTGATCACTCCATTTTTGAAATCTTGATCTATTTGGATATCAATGTCTATTTCACTGATCTTTCTTTCAGAGGATTTCTCATGTTCTTTAAATTGGGAATGGTTTCTCTGATCCTTCGTCTTACTCCTACTTCTCTGGCTCTGTGGTTTTTGGGGTATCGGTTATCTATTGTGGTCCTAAAGGAGTTTATCTACCTAATGCCTATGTAGTAATACAACTTAGAAAAGAGAAAAGAGAGAGAGAGTGATAAAGAATTTTAAAGAAGGGAGAAATAAAGCTTTGAAGACATTGTATAATGAATAATAGAAAAGAAAGTTGAAGCAGAGTTTTGAAAAATAATAGTAATAAAAATATTTTTTAAAATTTCAAAGGTATTAAGATGGGGGTATATATAATTACAGAAGAAGTAGAAATTAGGAGAGTAATAGAAAATGGAACCAGAGAAACCGATTAAAACTAGGGAGTGTTCAGTGTCCTCCTGGAGATGGTATACATTTTATGTAAAATCTTTCGGTATTCATCCTGCTTTGGAAGCTCAGCTTGCTGTTTCCAGATGCCCTCCATTGGAGCCCTCATCTGTGCTGCTCCAGGGCATGTTGGCAAGCAGATCATTCCTAAAACCAACTCTGGGTCAGCTCACCTGACTCTGGGCTGCTTGTCACTGCCTTGCTTGATGCTGCAGTCAGATGTTTCAGACTGACCAGGCAGGATTGGGCATCACACCCTCTCCAGCACCATGGTCAGGGGCTGTATTCCTGCCCAATATTTGAAGGGCCATCCGCCCTCTCAATTTGCTGATCACTCTGCTGCTCTGTGCCACTGTATGCTCTGCCTCATGTTTGCACACTGGAAGCGGGCTCAGGGAAGTCTGAGGAACAGCCCTCTCCCTGGTCTGGGCCAAAATCCAGCTCGTTTGTCTTGGCGGACAAGTTCCCTGATTAACCATTACAGTAGGTTCCTATCTGCCTCAGGCTTTAGACAAGTCTCCGTCTGGCTCTTGAGGCTGCTAAGTCCTTAGGTGTAGATGCAGTTTTGCCCCCACTGCCACCTGGGTGCAAAGCACCAGTAGGTATAGTGGCAGTGTCTCAGCCCTAGCTCTCTTCACCTAGAAAATTTGTGGAGTTTCAGAGATGGGGAATGCACCCTTCCACCCACAGGGCACATCAGCCCCTTTGTCTTATGGAGGGCCCAGATTGTTCTGCCCTGTGCACCCACAGCCATGGCACAAAGCCCAATCCATTCCACTGGGCTGCCACATTGCAGCCATCCCCATCTACCACCCAGTTCTGGCAGCATGGCCCTGCCCCCAGCTTCCAGGCTGCATCATTTGCTATGTCCCACAGGGATCTTCTGTGCCTGTTTAACTTAGTTCTGTCCATCAACTTATACTTTGTACAGATCCAAGACTTGGAGGCTCCCCCTCCATCCTGGCAAACTCTCAGTTGAAGAGGGGTGACACAGTGAATGAGCAGCAGTCCGTCTTTGCTGCTCCCTCCCCATGGTACCTGTCCCACTCTGTTTTGCCTTTTCTTCTTTCTTTCTTCCTTTTCTACTACCAGATTTTTTACATCTTTATCTATTGAAGAGGACAATGTTCTGTCACAATTCTGCATGTTCTCTGGTTAGCTGAGTGGGTCAGTGGATGTGAGTCTTGGTGCATTTGTGGGAAAGGGTGAGCTACAAGCATCCATCTGCTCCAGCATCTTTGCCTCCCTCCAAAAAAGTCTCACTTTGTGGTGGAAGATAAACCTAGTCTTGAAATAAATGGAAAAGTTATTCCATGGAATTGACATAAAGTGCAGATTGCAATGCTCTACTCATACCAAATACGTTTTTAAATAAGGGCCAAATTGAAAGAAATATGAGATTATATAAAGAAAAAGATATCAATAAAAAAAATTGGGAATTACACTCATTAAATTATATATGGACCAACACCATAGAACCTAAGTATAAAAAGAAATTTTAGTAGACATGAAAGAATTAATTCATTATAAAACAATAATAGTAGATGAGCTTAATATCTCACTATTGTGATGATCATATCATCCAGCAAGAATATCTGTAAGGAACCAAAGGTCTTAATAGCATATTAGATCATTTGAACACAACTGTGTTATTAGACACTGCATTAGAAAGGCAGAACACATGACCTTTTCAAGTGTGCACTGGATCTTATCTAAGCAATTAACCACATATTATATCATGAAATAAGCTTCAGGAACTTTAAGCAAATATAGATTACAGCAAGTTTTTTTCCATACACAAAACTATGAAACTTTGCATCAACTCTAGAAAGAATAGGAATAGTACAAACATGAGGTAAAACCACATCCTTTAAAAAAATACAATAAAATGAGTTTAATGATGAAATCAAAGAGGTAACAGAATCATACCTGGAGACAAACTACAATGAAAAGACAGCTTAATAAATGTATGGGATGCATCAAATACAAATCTATGAGGTAAGTTGTGAACAAATCAGGCCTTCTACAAGGAACAAGAGAAACCTCATACAAAGGACCAAACGTACTCTCAAAATAACAAGAAATAAGAACAACCAAAACCCAAAGGCAGTAGAATGAGAAATCTTAAATGATTAGGTTGAAAATAAATAAAAGTTAAAAAATAAATTACAAATCATAAAATAAACAGCTTTAATTTTACTTAAAATATTAAAAAACAGGAAAGCATTTAGCCAGGCTTATCAAGAAATACAGAGACTGGACCCAAACAAAATAAGAAATGAAACAGTAGAAATAATATCTGATATTACAGAAATACAAAAAAAAGATTATGAAAGCACTATGAGCTGTTACGTGACAAGCAACTGGACGACCTAAGAAAATGAACAAATTTCTAAAACTGTACAGCCTGCCAAGACAGAATAAAGAGAAAACTGAGAACTTGAATAGATCAATCAGTATAAGTTAAATAAAATGTATAATTTTATAAACACCCCTTGAACAAAATGCCTGGACTCCTTCATTAAAACACCTTTCCCCCCAAGTATTTTAAAAATTGAAGGAGGAAGGACAATTCCCAGAGATATTCCATGAGGCCACCATTACCCTTATAACAAAACCAGTCAAAGACACAACCAAAAAAAAAAAAATGAAAATGAAAATCCAATATTATTGATGAATATAGATTCAAAAATACTCGAAACACTTCAACAAATTAATCCAGCAATACATAGAAAGGATTACAAACGTTGATCATTTGGATTCCTTCCAGAGTCAAAAGGATGGTTCAACATACACAAGTCAAGCAGCATGACACATATCTAATAAAGGAAAGACAAAATTCACAAGACCATGTCAATACACAAAGAAAAAGCATTTGACAAAATTCAACATACATTCATCATCAGAACTCTCATGAAAGTGAGTACAATGGGAACATTTATCACCATACAAAAGGCCATTTATAACCATTTATAATACTCAGGCGAAAGGCTGAAAGCCTTCTGGGTAAATTTGGGATCAAGACAAGGATTCCTACTCTCACCACTTCTATACAATAGTAATAGAAGAAAGGAAAAGGAAAAGAAAAATAAGTAAAAGAAATGCAAAATAGAAAGAAAGGGGCAAAATTGTCACTAGTACTGAAGACATAACAATCTACACAGAGAGTCCTATGGCCTCCACACTGACTATTATGAACAATAAATAATTTTATCAAGGGAGCAGGGTACAAATTTAATGTAAAGACGTCTCTTGCATTTGTCCACGTTGATCATGAGATACCATAAAATGGACATTGAAAGCAATAATATTTAAAACCCCATAACCCCGAATATCTTGGAATAAATGTAACCACATATGTGAAAGATCTATACACTTAAAAATATAAAACAATGGCAAAGAAATTAAAAATGATTCAGAGAATTGGAAAGATGTCTTGTGGTCTTGGATTGAAAGAGTTCATAATGTTAACAAGGCCGTAGTACACAAAGAATCCTAAAGATTTAGTGCAATTCCTGTTATGAAGCTGTAGTATTTTCCATAGAATGAGAAAATAAATAACTCTAAGTTTTACATGAAACCATTAAAATTTTTCAAAATAACTTTGAGAAAAAACAACAAATCTGGAGGTATAACCCTCCGGGATAACTTACTATACTAAAAACCTACAGTAATAAAAATGTATGGCATTGGCACAGAGATATAATCAACAAAAACAGATAGAGAGCCTAGAAATAATTCCACATACCTATAAGCAATGAATCTATGATAAAAGAGGCAAGAGTTCACAATGGAGAAAAGACAGTCTCGTCAATGGATGGTGTTGTGAAATCTGGACATCTACATGAAAAACAATGAATTGAGAGCATTTCCTGACATCATATACAAAAATAAACTCCATGTGTATTAAGGAACTAAACGTAAGACCTGATACTATAAAACTGCTAGATGGGAATATAGGTGATACACTATTGTATATACATCATAGGAATAATTTCTTATATCAGTCTCCTAAGGCAAAAGAAATAAAAGCAAAAATAAGCAAATGGGACCTAAACAATCTTGAAAATTTCTTTACAGCTAAGGACACTATCAATGAAATGCAAACACTGCCTGTGTAATTGGAGAACATATTTGCAAACAATGCAAATGACCAGGGGTTAATAGATGTAGGTTAATAGATGTAACATGGATTTAGGTTACATAAGTCAAGGTGAAAAACAAAAACCCAATCAAAAACAAGAGCAGAGTACCTGAGTTAATATTTTTACAAAGAAAACATTCAGATGAATAACAGGCAAGTGATAAAATTTCACATCATTACTAATTATTAGGTAATTGCAAATCAAAACCACAACGAGGTATCACTTCACACTGGTCAAACGGCTTTATCAAAAAGTCTACAAATAGTAAGTGTTGGAGATGATGTGGAGGTAAGAAATCTCTTGTATACTCTTGGTAGTAATGTAAATTGGTACAACTTCTAAGGAAAACAGTATTCAGATTTGTTTAAAAATGAAAAAGTTAACTAACATATGACCCAGTAAAACCTCTCCTTGGAAATATCTGGGAAAAATCACCCTAAATTGTGAAGAACCAATGTTCACAACAGTACTGTTTATAATATGCAAGACAGGGAAGAAATCCAAGAGTCCACAGCAGACTATGGACTTAAGAAGAAATGATGTATCTGTAAATATGCAATAAATATTACTCAGCCATGAAAAACTATAACACATTGCTATTTCAGCATCATGAGATAACCTAGTAAATGTTGTGCTTAGTGAAGTAACTTAGACGAAGACAAAATGATATAATTTAATTTATATGTGGAATTTAAACACTAACAAATATCTGTGTACATCTTTGTATAGCTATCTATTGACAGATGACAGAAAAATAGATAGAAGTATAGATACATACTTATATGATAGATAGATGTTTGATAGATAGATGATAGATAGATAGATAGATAGATAGATAGATAGATAGATAGATAGATAGATAGATAGATAGTAGTTAGGTGGAGACATGATGGAGTGGTTAAGAGATTAGATAGACAAAACATAAGCAGACTCAAAGATATGGGAAATAATTTATGTTTACCAAAGTGGAAGGGAAAGAGAAATCAATGGTAGGGCACTGACAGACACAAAGAAGTATACATTAATAGAGAAGCAACAAGGATAATCTGTATACAGTATGGAGTTGTACACAATTGCTTAAAATAATTGTATGTTATAATTACTGTAATAATTCATAATGCAATATAATCTACAAAGTGGTTGGAATCACTATGCTTTACATCTGAAACTACACATTATTTTACATCTAATGTACTTCAAATAAAATAAAACATATCCTGTATAATTTAGTCCTTTTTCTGCTGATAGCATCTTCCTTTAATATTGTTTTATATTACACTTTACTTTTTATGATTACTGTTTCAAATTATTTCTTTTACTCTTGTGAACATGATACCAGTTTGAAGTATCTGTATTTATTGCCCCTGATTACCTCTTTTTCACTCTTTAATCCATATAGAATAGTAGCATTTAAGAACATACCCAAAGAAAGTGTTGAACCTTTCTCATGGTCTTTCCTTAGGTTTTGGTCAATGTTTAGCATATTTTTGCCATTTTATATTTCTTAGAAGACTTCTTTTCTACACCTCTAATAAGGTGTCTCGGTTTTGCTTTTTCATCTCATTCAGGTTTGTTAGTTAAAGTCTTTACTTTCACTTTATATCTAAGTGATAACAGTGTAAGAATTATTGGGTGAGTGATATCTTATTTCATTAGTTTGAAAATACAATCTTATTTACGCTTGGCGTATATTTTTTGCTCAGAAATCTGCTAAAAGCCTAATGGGGGTTCCTTTGTAGATTATCATAACTTTTTTTGGCTGTCTTTAAAATTTTACTCTGTCATTGTGTTTTCAATTTGCATATGACGTATATTGAAGGAGGTCCCTTTGTCTTAAAGTTATTGGTGTTTTGTTGGTTCATGGACTTGTATATCAGTTCCTTACACAGGTTTGGGAAGTTATCAATTTTAATTCTTTAAATAAACAATCAGCTAACTTCTAACTTTCTACCCCCCCCAGGATTCCACACTAATGTGCACTTTCTGAGGAAGTCTATGGCTACTGTAGAATTTCCCCACTTTTAAATATCTTGAATCTCTGCCCTCTCCTAACATTTCTAGTTTTTTATTGGTGAGTTTTCTAATCTCTCTTGCAGAAAGACACTCTACTTCCAATGCTTTCTGTTGCATTCTTCATCTCATTTATTAAGCTCTCCTGGTCCACCAATAATGTTAGGTTATTTTATATTTTCAGTCTCTTTGGTAATGTATTCCTTATCATCATTTCATTTATTCCTGAGCTCACTAAACTGCTTTCTCAGTTTTGTTTTTTGTATTGAGTTTCTGTATGACAATTATTTGGATTCTCTATTAATTATATGGCAATATACCACGACGTTAACTTTGTTTCCTGCAGGGCTGACATTGTGTGTGTGTGTGTGTGTGTGTGTGTGTGTGTGTGTAGGTGTGTGTGCGTGTGTTTCTGTGTCTGTGTCTGTGACGGTGTCTGTGTGTGTCTATCTGAGTGTTAGCGTGTCCTATAAAGTTACTGTGATTGGTCTTGATCTTGATAGATTATTGCTCTGATGACACTAAATAACAGATTGGGAGTTGGAGTCCTTGCTTTTGTTTTCTGGTAGCTTGCAATATTGCACAATTATTGGTTTTACTTACCTGAGCTACCTCTGATAATATTTCAAAATGGCACTTTCCTGACGCTACTGTGTGGATAAAAGATGTGCTTTCATTGTCACTTCTTAGAATTCTCTGGTAGTTAATGCCACTGTTGTCACTGGGACGGAGAACCCTTCCTTTTATCTGATATCCCTTGAGAATCAGTGTACACATTGAGGAAAGGTGTAAAGACAGGTGGGTATTTGGAATCAGGCAAGTGCCTTTCCCATGTCCAGTGTTGCAAGGTAACTTGACTCCACCACTGTGAATGGGGAGTAGGGACAGATTCATGAATGTCTAAGTGTCTGAAGGATGGAAACTCTGTCTCCATTGTGGCTCCCTCCTAGTTACCTGTGATCATGAATACTGGTGAAGTTGGAGGCCGAAGCTGCGTGAACCACTGAGACCCTGTTTTTACTGGGTTCTTTGAATTTATAGACTCAGAAATCCTATTCAGGGGGCCTTGGTTGCAGACACCAACTCTGCTCTTCCCTCAGTTCAACCTGTTTTGTGTGCTTTAGTCCACTGAACTTCATCTGTTCGCATGCGTTCTGGAGTATTGTTTGTGTTGTGGTTATTTTTGGTCAGATGTGAATGTTTTACTGACTGTAGATGTAAAGGGAGAGACAAAAATAGTTTCAACTTATGTCACATTTAAAAGTATATAGTTTTTCAACTAAAAGCTTAAATTCTAATTAGGAAATTATAACACTAAAGAAAGTAAATAAATCACTTCCCTTAATATCATAGTACTACAAAATATTTTGAATTTCCTGGGTTCTTTTCTTCAATGTTTTACCCACCTACATGCACATTTTACTAAAATATACCCCTATAATCTCTTTAAAATCAATTAAATTATTAAAATATTTCCCTGTGCTCTAAATATAGCACTTTTTTTCTCTAATTTATTAATTGTAGCTTCAACATTTCTGTCTTCTCCATCCTTCTACCCTTTCCCCACAGGAAACCACTACTTGGTACACTACACATATATATGTGATTCTTTTTTTGTTTTTTAATGATTATTTCTCTTATATCATTATTTTCCCAATTTAAGTGTCAACGTAGAGTGTTTTTCCCTGTATGACTTATTTTCCTATGTGCAACATTCTCTGGGTCCAGTCACATTGTTCCAAATGGCAGAATTTTACTATTTAATATACAATGAATAATTATTTATTTTGTTATCTATATCCTACATCTATTTCAGCCAATCATCTGTTGATGGGCAGTTGAGTTGGGCTTCTACCCTTGACTACTATAAATGATGATGTTAAGAACATTGGGGGTAATATATACTTTAAGTTAATGTTTTCATTTTTTTTTCAGATTTATACCAAAAACTGGAATTGCTGCAACATATAATGCTTCTGTTTCAAGTTTTCTGGGCACTGTCCACACTTTTATAATAGTGGATGCATCAATTTATATTTCCACCAACAGTGTAGCTGGGTTCACTCTTATTGACATTCTGATTAATGTTTGTCATTTGTAGACATTTTGTTAATAGCCATTTTGGTTGCTGTACGATTATTTCATTCTGGTTTTGATTTATGTTTTCCTAATGAATAGCAACGTTATGTTTCTTTATATGAGCATGAAAATCATCCACATGTCTATTTTTGAAAAGTTTCCATGAGGATTCTTCAGCTGTTTTTCATTTGGGGTCTTTATTTTTTAAATATTGAGTCTAATATGCTATATATATATTATGGATTTTAACATTTTGTAGGTCTCATTGTCTGAAATTTTTCCTTCTATTCTGTCTGTTATCATATGTCTTGTTGAAGGTTTCCTTTGCTCTGCAAAAGTTTTTGCACTTCACACTTATATAAGAAATAGAATCCCTGTATCGCAGAATACATCTATTTTTTCCTCAGTAAACTAAAAACTGTAATTGTTAGTTTTCCTTTTTTTTTAATTTGGAGACAGATCTAAAATAAAGATTGCTATGATTTATCTCAAAGTCAGTTCTGCTCCTGTTCTTGGTCAAATATTGTATAGTTTCATGCTTTAAATTTAGGGAATTAATCCATTTTATCTCATTTTTTATACTATGTAAGGAAGTATTTTAACATCTTCCTTTTACATGTACTGTCCTGTTTTCTCAGAACTACTTTTTGAAGAGACTATCTTTTTTCCATTGTATACTCTTACAACCTTCATTGCAGACTAATTGACCATATGTGTGTGGGTTTATTTTCAGACTCTTTATTTTGTTCCATTTTTCTCTGTGTTTCTATAAGTGCCATATTTTGATGTATTGATTACTGTAACTTTGTAGTATGTTCTAAACTCAGGGAGGGAAATACCCACAGCTTCATTCATTTTTCAAAATAATTTTAAAAATTTGGGACTTTCAGATATATGTTCAAATTTTATTATTTTTTTCCTTGTTTTGTGAAGAAACTTTTGGATTCTGTGAAAATAGAAATTTATTAAAAGAAAAAACCTGAGAAAAATACTAAAGTGTGGAGGATAAATCATACAATATTAACAACAACTGGATTGCTGTATAAATCAAACAAAAAATATATAAAGAAAAATGACAACAGAAACAAAATCCATGGGGTTTAACAAAAGCAGTATTAATAGGGATATTTATAGCAAAATAATCCCACTTATACAAATAAGAAACACGTCTCTTACATCATATTCTTACAACCAAATGTTGTAGCAAAATAATAAATAAACATGTTAGTAGAAGGAAAGACAGTTGAAAGGTCAGAACATAATTAAATAAAATAAAGATTAAAAACAGAAACATTTGATCAAACTAAATAATAGCTTTTCAAAGGTAAATAATGTTGATAATCTTTAACCATACACATGAGCAGAAAAGAGAGTACAGATTAATAAGCTCTGAAATAAATGAGAAGTTACAGCTTATATCAAAGAAATACAAAGCATTACATAAAGCTACAACAAATTATATGCTTATAAAATGGAAACCCTAGAAGAAATATACAATTTCTGAGAAAGACATAATTTCCAGAATGGAATGAGAAATAGAAAATATGAACGGATTGTCACTAATGAAATTGAATCAGTAATTTAACAAAATCTCCCAAGAAACAAATTTCCAGGCCTAGACAGCTTCACAGGTGATTTCTGCCAAACATTTAAAGAATAACTGTCACATATACTTCTCAGCATATTCCAAAAATTTCGAGAGGAAGGGAGGATCACTACCCCAAATTTCTGTATCACATTACTACTAAAACTGGAACAAATACTTCAAAAAATTACAGGTTACATACTACTGATAAGCATAGATGCAAAAATCAATACTAAATTGTTAGCAAATCAAACAATACATTAAGAGTATTATACAATATGATTAAATCCATTTTACTCCAGGGATGCAAAAGTGATTGAATACCCACAAATTAATCAGTATGTTACACCACACTAACAATATGAAGAATAAAATTTATACGGTCACCTCAATAGAGCCATAAAATGTTTTGACAAATTCAGTATCTATTTATGAATATATTTCTCCTCAAAGTGGGCATGAGGAAACATACCTCAACACAGTTAAGGTCTTATACGACAAGAACTCAGCTAACATGACACTCACTGATTAAAATCTGAAAGCATCTCCAATAAGAGCAGGAAGAAGACAAAAATGCTCACTCTTACCCCTTTTATTCATTATAGTATTGGAAATTCTAGCCATAGCTATCCAAAATAAAAGAAAGTAAAATATAGCTAATTAAGGAAAGGAGTAAAAGTATCTGTTTGCAGATGACATAATTTAAACAGAAACCCTAAAGAAGACGCCACAAAACTACTAGGGCTTATCAATGCATTTGGTAAAATTTCCGAATGTAAAATTAACATACAGAAATCTTGCATTTCTACACACTATCAAGAAGCTAACTGATACAGAAAGTGAGGGAACTGCATCATTTACTGTTGCATTAGAAAAAAAATATCAAGAAATATATCCAACCAAGGAGGTAAAGGACCTGTACTCAGAAATCTATAAAATATTTATAACAGAAATTGAAGGTAATGCAAACAGATGAAAGAATATACTGTGTTCGTAGATGAGGAAACATATATTGTTTAAATGGCAGAATAAGCCAAGAAAATACACTTATTAAATTCAGTTCCCCCAAAAATACCAAGGGCATTTTTAGACACCTACAAAAAATAATTCTAAAATTTACATGTAAAGACAAAAGAATTGAAATCACTAAAAAAAAAAAAGAAAAAAGAAAGAAAAGAAAACAAACAAAATAAAAACACAAACAACTTTGACAAAGAACAAAGAGGATGTATTACAGTCCGTGATTTTAAGCTATAATACAAAGCTACAGTAATAAAAATAATATGGCAGTGGCACAAAAGAAACAGAATAATGGAACACAAATAATGCCTGAAAATGAAATTAGACAGTTATGGTCATTTAGCCCATTACAAAAAATGAATATACAGTGGGGGAAAGGTAACCAACAGGCACATGAAACCGATCAACATCACTAACCATCAGAAAAATGGAAGTCCAAAACACAATGAGATTTTATGTCACTCCTGTCAGAATGACTATTATCAAAAAGATAACAAACATAATTGTTGGTGAGGATGTAAGAAAAACAACCCGGATGCACCGCTGGAGTGAATGGAAAAATGTGCTGCCACTGTGGAAACAACATGGAGATTTATCTAAATATAAATTTGAAATATAATTCTACAGTTCCATACCTCGATACTAATTCCAAGAAAATAAAAACGCTAATTAGAAAAGATAAATGCAACCCTATATTCACTGCAGCAATATTCACAAAAGACAGGATATAGAAGCAAATTAATTGCTCATCAGTAGATGATGGAGAAAAAGATGTGTGTTTATAATGTATATATCTACCCATCTTAATTACAGATTTATCTATATTTATATATATATACACACACACAGAGACTATATATATATGCAGTATATATATATATGAAGTATATATATATATATGCAGTATTTATACACACACACACAGATAAAAATAAAATGGGTTATCATTCAGCTGCAAAAAGTATAAGATTTTGTCATTTGCAACAAATGGGTAGAAAAAGAGGGTAATATGCTAAGTGAAATATGTCAGAAAGAGAATGACAAATGCTGAATTATTTTACTCAAATTTGGAATTTTAAACAAATGATCATAGCAACACAGAAAAGGATTTATACATATAGAAAGAAACAGGATGTTCACAAGAAGGAGGGAAATGGGGTAAGGAAAAGAAAAAGTTGAGGAAAATTAAAAGGGAAAATTTTCCAGGTGCAAGTTAAATAAATCAGGGACAAGAAATTTACTCTATGGGGAATAGTCAATAACTATTAAATATATTTACATAGCAACATATCATAACTAAATATATTCTGGTGAACAGTTTGAAATGTATTAAAAATTGCAAACAGTATTTTATGTAGGGGAAACTAGCACAGTGTTATAGAAGAAAGTACAATTCAAAAACAAATAAAGATACTTATAGGAAATTAGATTTGTAATTAACAGAGGCAGGTTTTGGAAAAGGAGAATTTGATTAATGCACTCAAAAGCTACAAACTGCCAGCCATAAAATAAACGTATTCTAAGGATGCCCTGTAATAACATGAAAATTACAATTAATACTGATTTATGTTCTATATGTATGTTGTTAAGAGAGTAGACCATAAGATTACTCATCACAACCAAACGACAAATTGTATTACTTTAAAATTTTATCTAAATGAGAAAATGAATTCTCCCAAAAGTTGCTATGATATTTATTTCATGATAGTTGTAAATCAAATCACTATCCTGTGCACCTAAACTTACACAATGTTTTATGCCAGTTATATGTAAATAAAAGGGGAAGGAAAAATGAAAAGTCAATGGTCATTTTTTCCCATATCATTTCTCATGATTGTTTAAGCAGCAAGTAAACTTGACTCATGATATACTTATCCTAGGTAAAGATACTCGTAAATAAGTGATTCTAATAAATTGTACATAAAGATATTTATAAAATTAGTGTCTTACCATGCCTTAAACTTTCTTCATGTTAACAGCTCACTGCTTCTGTAGGCATCAAAATTTCATTCTGTGTAATCATCTGAGATTAGTGAATGGATACAAATTTAAAACTGGCTGCTCTTGCTGTGAGTGATAAAATTCACTCTCTCTGACCGATGGTCTCATCTCCCCGACAGCATCTGTAAGAATTGAACATGCTAGGTTGCTAAAAATCTCAGCATGGTAAAATCTCAGAACTCCTACAATTCTTAACTGTTTTCCAATGGGAATGCAATAATGACAAAGACTTAATTTTGGATAAGAATGTGGAGTTTTCTCATGGTTGCATAAGGGAATGTGACGATAATCCATGAGATCCACAGCAAACACTCTTGTTCAAGTGCTGGGCAAAGATGTGTAAAGATTCTGCAATATTAGGACAGAGGACTGCTTTCAAAATGATGAGGGCGCTCACTCTATTCCAGGTAGTCCAAGGGAAGAAAAGTTATTGCAATTTCTGTGTGAATGGGAATAATTCAGTGTTTCAGAATCTATAAATTAGTCAAAGTGTGTTCAAAGCCAAAATAAGTTGTGTCAACAATGAGAATTAAAAGAAAAAACTTATTCATAAGCTTAAATTAAAAAGGTGATACAGTCCTGTGCTGGGCTCTCGGTACTAAATAATGTATATGCCTCAGTCCCATTCAAGGGTTCAGTGGCTTGGCCCTAGCATCAGCTCAGAATTCAATGAACAGGTAACAATTAGTATACTGGGAGAAATATAATCTATCCCTCCCTGATTGGAAGAAAATCTGGTGTTTCAATGAAACTCTTAATTCACAGAGATTCTGCCAGATGCAGAGGAATATTTCACTGATGACTCAACTAAGACAGACTTAGTTACTGCTTAACAATCCATCCTCACACACAGACACAGTGGTACAGAGATTTGTTGTATTTAGTGGGAAGAATTCAGTGGGCAGAGCTCAGAGAATAGTTTTCAAAGCACCAGCCAACTTTTGTAGTTTTTCCAATAGTCTAGATTTTCCCAGGTAGAAAACTACAGATGGACAAACAATATTCTTCTTTAGGATTTCTAATTTTGAAAGTAAACTGTAGCTTTTGACTTATCAGTATAGAACCTTGTTAAGATGATCACGGTAAGACCCACTGTCTGATAAGGAGCTGGAAACTAGCTGCTGAACCAGCCCATCTGAACCCCAGAATGCTAATGTACGCAACAACATAGCCACCATCAGAGTTCAGCTGACAAACTAAAAAGCTTGATGTTTTTGTTGTAGGAAGAACCACTGGTGTTCAGACACAGTTCTCCAGCTGTAAGTGGTCTCTATTCTTCTCTTGGTAAAGGTCATATTGGTGGCATGTTGCTAGAGTTCACCCTGGCCAATTTGCCCATTCTCCAGATTATCAAAGGCTTTCTTCACTATAGGTGACACATTTTCAGTACTAAATTCTGCCATTACTGTCTTATCAGCTGACACTACCTGAATCATTGTGAGCAGAAGCCGTAGGCTCCCTGACATTTCCTACAATTTTTCCAGCATTTCAGGGCATTTCACATTCTTAAAATGCTTCATATTTTATTTTAAATTAATGGGAAATAGTCAAAGACTTTCATGAATATTTTATATTTCCTAATATCTGTATAAATTTGGTATTCTTGCAGTTGGACAAATTTTTAATTCTATCACCCTCACCTCCATCTAGTCCACACATTTTAGATTGCAATTTGGTTACTCAATGCAACCACCACAGCCAAGGGTCAACTACATTTTAGATACATCCTCTGTTAAGGTTAGAAGGGGCAAAAGTTATGTGGGGTGTATAAACCTATATTAAATGTTTGCAATGGCACTGTCTTTTCTGGAAAAATCTCTGAATTTAAGAAGTAAAATAATTGGAAGGTTGTATAGTTATTGGTATGGGGAAGGATATCAGCTATTTTGGGATGGGTGGGTGATGAAGAGACAGGAAAATGTCCAGCAAATGGGAATGGAATACTTTAGACCTCTGGAGGCATGAATTAAGAAAATAATAACTTGTCTCCTGTACCTACCTCCAATTACTGTTTTGAGGGATTAGTCCTTGGGCTATGAAAAGAGCTAGTTTTTGGTGAAGAGTAAAGACCATAACAAAATAGTTGGAAAACCATGAGAGTTTTCTTGTTTCAAGAAAGTGGATTTTGCTAAAGTCAACATGTATTTTTCATTCAGTAAATACTAAAATGCATCCTGTGGCATGTGCTGAGCTTACTGTGCTGGTATCCAAGTTAGACAAGGAAAGGGAGATAGACAGAAAACATCTGGAGGAGGTGGTTTCTGTGCTGAGACAGGGATAGTCTAACAAGGTAAAAGGAGGACACCCAAAATCCAAGGATGAGCTGGATTAAAAGTATTGAGTTTGGAACTAACATTGTTGACAATCATTTGCCTGGATATATATCCAGATACAGTGAAACATAAAGATATGCCATGGTAATCAGTTGCCAGATTCATAAAGAAATGACTAAACAAATTTGAGTTTGTGTGCTTAGAGTTGGAAAGGCATTGAATGCCACCCTGAGGACGTAAACTTTACTTTGGCTGGAACATAAAGCAACAAAAATTATTGACTAGAAAATATAATGTAAAATCTTCAGGGCAGGAAATGAAAGCACCAATTGGAATGCTTTTAGAACAGCACGAAGAAGACCATAGATAAAATTACTTCTTAAATTCTACCACATGATGAATGTGCCATCTTTGACTATATCATGTGATCTTTTTGATTCCAGGGATGACATAATAGAGACCATGATCCCTGGGCCGGTTCCTGCATGTATCTCCTGTTCCAATCTATCCTAACTTAACACTTTTCATACTTTCCAGTATGAACCAGAATCCACTTAGTAATTTTCCCTCTCTCCATGTTTTAGTCTTTTTCCAAATTCTCCCATATTTTCTTCTTCCTTACAAGGAATTATTTAAATTTACTCCCATATTTTTCCATAAAAAGATCATATCAATCAGATATCTCTTTCTATCGTTAAATGGCAACTTAGTCTCCTGTTTAACTATATGCTATATTTAAAAAAAATAAGGAAAATACAGGTACACACCTATGATTATTGTTAAAATAAGAAAATTGCAGATATTTGATGACATTTGCCAACATCAATTTTAACTACTGTTATCCTGCATAATCTGGTAGTCCTCTGGTTGATCAGTTGTAATTAGTTTGACGTTCATAAACTGAAAATGTCTGATGAGTTGGCCTTGAAAGAGAGGTAACTGATTTATCAGCTATCACTGGCACTGAAATGCGTGGGTTGATCCCTGGTTGAAGTTTAGGAAAATGAAGTTCATTGGCAGATATTTTGTGATATCTTTATGGAAAAGTAGAAGGCTCCAACATCAGTCTAAAATAATTGCTCTGTATGGGAGAGAAGATGCTGTACTGAGAAATACAAGTTGTAGTTGTAATGGAGTTCACAATACGGCCATTTGTTTCATTGTAGCTGATTTGAGAGTGCCCGTGGACAGGGGTGAACTGATTGAAAATAGCTCGTTGATCCACTGCAATTTGTTCTGGTGGTCTCACTGACATTGATGATGGAGGAGGAAAATCACCTCTGATCGGGGTTGTTGTATCACCAATTATGTGGCTATTAGAGGGCTTTCTTATTAGAGGCATGTTTAAATTTGCAGAAGGTAAAAATGCACTTTCTCCACTAGTGTCAGCCACAAAATCAGAATTATGTTTATCGACATTACCCCTGATTTAAAGTATTTCTTGTTGAAATCTTCAGCCAATGAAGACAACAGACAAGAATTTTTAATCTCAACTCTTCTTTTTATTCTCACTAAAAGCTGGGGACAGCCTCGTTTAACATTTGGATTATGATACAAATGCAGCTACAACCAATGGAGAAACATTTTAGTAAAATTTTAAACCAAAATACAAGACTACAATAAGGCTAACTTATAAAACCTCAGATTCCACGTTTACAATGCAAAGATAATATCATCAAAATATGAACATTGCTGACGATATTTTGAAGTTCCTTATTTGGAAACTATGCATTTAAATAGTATACTCATCAAATTTAAGAAGTCAGCCATTGCAGTAACAGTGAATGCCACTTTTTATAAACAGCCTTAATACCTTTATTTAGATTTCTGGAATTATTCATAGTTGCAAACAAAGTTTCTCATAATATTGACTACTTAAGGCACTATCCTCATTTTTTAGAAAAAATAAAGGATTTTAACCTTAGTAGTTTTATACAATTTTCAAAATTTAGCTTTACTTTTATATTATCATTGATTGATATACAAAATAAAATTTTATATATAAGTTACCATGTGGTAACTAAAATTTCTGAATACCTTTCTTAAAACAGAGACTTCTTTTTCTACTGCCAGAAAGTCAGCTAAACAAGCAGAACCTTGAAAATTCTACCGCACCTTCTTAAACCCATATAGGTTTAGCTGTCTAAGTAAACTTTTCATACTTCCAGTTTCAAATATTCTGAAAGGGGCCTTTCTTTCCAAAACTTCCTTCTTAAAGACATCTTCATCAATCACTATGAAATATCCATTATCATCCCACCAGATGGATTTAAATTGGTCACTCCCAGCTATTTTCCAGAGTTTTCTTGGAAATGTCAGATAACGAAAATCATTATCTTCATCTGGTTCAGTGACACAATGTGTGTATCATGGTGTTTTTATCAAGGATTCTTCAGACAAAGTCTGAAAAGCATTTTCTTCAATCATAGACCTCAAGTCCAAGTCCCCAGAAAATGTTTGATCACACAATAGAGATCTACCGGATTTTGCTGAACCAGTTGGTCCATCTTTACAAGACACAACTTGAATTTCTGAAGAATCATGTGCCATCTCAATTAAATTTATCAACAGCTACTTTTCTAATCTGCATGATTTTGAGCACTGCAGCATCAAATGCTGCTTTAGCAGGCCTGCACAGATAAACTGCTAGACCTTCACAATGAAACTCAACTTGAGTAGCTGTGACATTACAAAACAACTGGCCTCTCAGCAACTCAAGTGTAACATTCAGCCAGTGTTTACTTGTCATTCATCCAGTTAAAATGAAACATATAGGATGCTTATATTTAAAGTGTGATTTGCAAATATTATCCCAACAAAATCTTTCTAAATAATTTAATTTTGGGGTCTATGAAATAAAACCAATCTCCTTCCTTTTGTACAGAAATTTTTACCAGATTTAAGAATAGAGTATAAGTAATGCACAAAATATATAAAATAATATTAAAGTTTTAGAATTTAAAGTGAAATTTGTGTAAATCCAGTACAGATAATGTATATCTATTTCAATATCATTTGTAATTAAAGTGAAACATAATTTGATTTGGAAATGGAAATAAGTATTTTTCTGTGTACTTTATAATAAGTAGCTCTATATTCATAACATGAGCAGAATAAATATCAGTTTATTTGTTTTGTATAAAAAATAAATGGTAAATAAGTATGAAATAAAATTAGATAAAAATAATGAATCAAATTTAAGAAATCCCAAGGGGCAGAAGTTTTGTTTTAAATTTCAATTAAGTTCTATAAGTAAAACAAATGTAAGTTAATATTCTACTCTAAAATTACAAAAGAGAAAATCTTATAGTATATTTACAAATGTATACTTTTGCCATTCTTTCAGTCAGAGGTTTTTCAGTCCTTAGAAGGAACAAATTTTCTTTTCATCTTTATAATCCAAACCCTTGAGCCTTCTGTTAAGTGTTCCAAAATGATGTTGATATATACACTTATGCAAAAGATGCTGGGTTAAATAAGCAGTGCCTCCATTAAGGGGCAAACAAAGAAACAATCAAAAAAGAAAGAAATAACACTATATGTGTGTTCGGGTGGAAAATACCATGTAATGCATTTTAGGAAGCAATTTGTATCTCAGTCCTGAAACAGATAACATTGGTAGTAAAATCCGGCATTTTAAGGCAAGGGTTTTGTTCACTAATTGTAAATAATAGTTACGTTGTGTATCAGTAAACCGTAGAAAATCCAGTTCTGCCAAAAGTTATATTCTTTATTTAGAAATATATTCCATTAAACATGAGCCAATTTCAAAATGAGGGATAAAATTTTTAAATAGATAATTGTAAACTCAAGCTACAATGTAAATTTTTCTTTCAGTATGTGTACATTCCATTCTAAATAAACATAAGCAACCTGAATACATTGCATATTATAAGTATTATAAACTATACTTAAGTTGGATTTAGTCCTCATTCATAAATATTACTTATCATATGCAAATCAATATATGTGATACAATCCCTTAAAAAGCAGAGAATTCAAAAAAGCATTCTCAAAAAATGTAGGAAAATTTTTCACAGATCTGATCTTTACTTTTTTATAAAAATATTCTTAAGAAATTCACTTTAAATAGAATGTAACTAAACATAATATAAGCCATATATGAAAAACCCATGACTAACGTCACGTTCAATGTTAACTTACAGGAAGGTTTTCCTCTGGTCCAGTAATAAGAAAAGCTAGCTCATTCTCACAGGTACTAAATTACACTACTTGAAGCCCTAGCCAGAACAACTAGTCAAGAAAAAATATAAAAGGCATCCAACTTGTAAAAAAGCAGTAAAATTTTTACAGATGACATAATTATGCATAGATAGAAAACTCCATATACTCCTCCAGTGACTGTTGCAAATAATGAACAAACTTAGTAAACGTACAGAATACAGAATCAATATGCAAATATCCGTTGCATTTTTATATAGTAACAACAAATTATCAGAAAGAGAAATTAGGAAAACAATTGTCTGCATATTTATAGCAAAAGGGATAAACTAGGAATACATTTGATAAGTGAAATAAAAGATCTAAACATTGATCTATAAATTACAGGTGCAAGAAATATAAGTAACCAAAATAAATAGAAAGATATTCTCTGCTTATGGATTGTATACAATATGAGGAACTATTCTAATGTATCTTTCACATGTTCAATCTCCCCTGCACTAATTATTGAGGAGAATGTCTATTCTTCATTTTATTCTCTTGCTTCCTTTTTCATGGTTTAATTGATCATAGGTGTGAGGGATTATATGTGGTTGCTCTATTCTCTTCTATTAATTGGTGTCTGTTTTTGAGCCAGTATCATGTTGTTTAAATTACTAAAGCTTTTTTGGACTGTTTAACATCAGAGAACTTTACACTATTAGATTTAATACACTTTTTCAAGATCATTTTAGCAACTCATAATCTATGCGGTTACATATAAATTTTGAAATTACCTGTTCTATTAAATGGAAAAATCTCATGGGTACTTTGACATGAATCACACTAAATGTAGATTGCTTTGGGTAGTGTGGTTGTTTCAACCACATTGTTTCACATCATTAACATAAGAGATCTTTTCATTTCTTTGGACCACTTTTAATTTCCTTCATCAATGTTTTCAATTTTTTAATGTATATGATTTCTCCTTACTTGTTAACCTCATTTCTGTATATTCTATTCATATATATATAATTATATATATTATATTTGTAAACACGTTTCATACACAAATACAACAGGCATAAGGCAGTGGCAAGACATATTCAAAATCCTGAATGAAAGAAACCTGTAATCTAAAATAATTTATCAAGCAAGGCTATTCTTTAGAATAGAAGGAGAGATAAATAACTTCCAGAAAAGCAAATACTAAAAGAATTAAGCAACAGAAACAGAAACAATGAAAAATCTACTATGAAAAAAAAAGCAGGATGCTATAGAAAGGAGAAAGGCATAATTAGAAATGCAATTGCCACAATGTCTTAAAATAGAATAAAAGGATGTTGTAAAACAGGCCATCAAAATTTTTATGGGTCAGGGATTGATACAGGACAATACAGTGAATTTTCTTCTTGATTCTGTCCTCTATAAGAGGGGTTAGAATTTCTATTCCTATCAGTTAAAATAAAAAGATATAATAATGTGTCAATATACATACAAAACAGGGTAACCATAAGTCAAACTCTTACAATGAAGTAGAAAACCAAAAAGAAACCAAGATAATAACAGAAAACTTATCAAGCCACAAAAAGAAAATGAAATGAACAAAAAGGAAAAACCAAATCAACTGGAAAATGAAGTTCAAAATGGAAATAAACACCAGTCTATCAAAAATTATCACAACTGTTAATGGACTTAGTGCTTGAATCAAAAGATATATAGTGTCAGATGGTACAATATAACAAAACCCTACATTATGAAGCATAGAAGAGACTCACTTTAGTAAGAGGAACACACATTAATTGAAAGTCAGAAGATGGAAAATTATATCACATGCAAATTGACATGACAAGAGAGCAGGACTAGCAGTACTGACTTCACACAAAATAGACTTTACAACAAAGGCCATAGAGAAAGATAGACAAGGACATAATATAATGAATAAAGGAGCAATAAAAAATGAGGGTATTAAACTCATATATACACTCAATATAGGAGCACCTAAATACATAAAGCAAATACTAATAGATAAAAAGGGAGATATCGCTCAGAACACAATCACAGTAGGAGAATATAACTCCCCATTATCATCACTAGACTGGTCTTTCAGACAGAAAACTAATAAGGGAACAAAAATACAAAAAGATATGATAAAATAATTGGTGTTGGTTGATATTTTCAAAACAGTACTCCTCCTCAAACAGAATATACATTCTTTCGCAGTTCACATGGAATATTTTCTAGGAAAGATTATGTACTCAGGCACAGAAGAAGCCTCAACAAATTTAAGAAAATAAAAATTATTTCAAGCATCTTTTCTGAGTATAATACCATGAAACTAGAAATCCTTCAGAGAAAAATATGGAGAAAAAATTGCAGCATGTAAATTAAACACCATGGTACTATAACAAGTGGGGGAGATGAACAAGTAAAAGAAGAAATTAAAAAAAATATCTTGAGAAATATGTCAAAACACTAAACAATTTCTATGGAACACTGTTAAAGCAGGCTTAAGAGGGAAGTTCAAAATGACAAGACACTACTCAAATTAGAAGAGCAATTTCAAATAAATTATCTATAGTTCTATGTAAACTAATCATGAAAAGAAGAGCAAACAAAACCAAAAGTCAGCAGAAAGAGAGAAATAAGAAAGATCATGGAAGAAAGAATTGAAATACACATTAAAATATAGAAAAAAATCAAACTCTTTTTTGAAATAGTAAACATAATTGACAAAACTCTGGACAGCCTCACCAACAAGAAAAGGGAGAGAACACAAATAATATAAGAAATGAAAATGGAGAAACTAAAAAGAGCACAACAAATTTGCATATCATAATTGAATATCATGAACAACTGCATGGAAACAAACTGGATAACCAGGAAGAAATGGAGAAGATTTTGGAAACATTCAGCCCTCCAATATTACATCAAGAACAAATTAACCATTTGAACAGACAGATCACCAGAAATGGAATAGAATTATCAATAAAATAAAAAATCTCTGCAAACAAAAATTCAGACCCAAGTATCTTCACTGGGGAATTTGACCAGACATACAAAAAAAAAAATCCATACCAGTCCTCCTCAAATTCTTCCAAAAGATTGATACGGAGAGAGTACACCCAAACTCACACTGTAAGGCCAACATCAACCTGATACCAAAACCAGACAAAGACAATACCCCAAGAGAATATTATAGGCCAATATCTTTGATAAACCTAGATGTAAATGTCTTTAAGAAAGTATTAACAAACAGAATCCAACATCATGTAAAATAAGATCATACAACATGGTCAAGTTAGGTTCATCCCAGGAACACAAGGATGGTTAAACTTATGAAAATCAATCAATCAATTGTGATACACCATATCAATAATAGAGAGGACAAAAAAACCACATGATCATCTCAGTAGATGCAGAGAAAGCATATGATAAAAATTAACAAGTATTTGCAATAAAAGTTCTTATCAGAGTGGGCATAGAGGGACCATATCTCTTCATAATGAAAGCTATTTATGACAAACATATAACCAGCAAAATACTCAATGATGAAAAACTGAAACCCTTCCCACAAATACATGAGACAAGACAATGTTGTCCATTCTCCCAATTTCAATTCAATATAGTCTTGGAATTCCTAGCCACAACGATTGGCTAGGAAAAGAAATAAAAGGATTCAGACTGGAAAAGAAGAGGTAAAATTGTCATGATATGCAGACATGACACTATATAGAGAAAAATGTAAAAGCTTCACAAAAAAATACTTAGGCTAAAAAAGGAAATGTGCAAGGTACCCAGACTAATGTACAAAAAACAAATTGCATTTCCTTACACTACCATTGAATCAACAGGAAAATAAAGTATAGAGACAACCGCTTTTATAACTGCACCCAAAATTATAAAATGCTTGAGAATATATCTGACCAAAGAGGTGAATATATTATACATGGAGAACTAGAAAACATTGATTAACTCAAAAAAGATTTGAAGAATTGAAAAGATAACCAATGGTCTCATAATGGAAGAAACAAAATGGTTAAAATGTTCATACAGTCCAAGGCAGTCCCCAGAATTAATGTGATTTCCTAACAAATTATGCAAAACTCTTCTTTTTGGGGCTGAAACAAATGATCCTAAGATTTACAGAGAGTCATAAAAGATCCATAATTTCCAAAGCAATATTAAAGAAAAAGAAAGAGGATGGAGGAATAAACCACCATGTCTCCATACACTATTGCACAACTACAATAATCAAAATGACATGATATTTGTACAGAAACAGGCATATGGCCATTGGAACAGATTACAGGGCCTAGGAATAAATCTACAGGCCTATGTTCTATTAATCTTTGACAGAGTAGCCAGGAATATGACAGAGAAAACACCATCTCTTCACCAATGATGTTGGGAAAACTGGATAGCAGCAATAGAGCAATGGATTTAGAACAATTCTTAACTCCATACACAACAATAAATTCAAAATGGCTTGAAGACTTAAATGTAAGGCAAGACAAAGTAAATCTCCTAGAAGAAAACATAGGCAAAACACTCTGAGATAAATGTCAGCAATGATCTCCTAGAACAGCCTACCCAGGTAACGGATGTAAGAGAAAAATTAATAAATTGGACCTAATTAAACTTATAAGCTTTTGCACAGCAAAGGGAACCATAAACAAAGCTAAATGACAACCTTCAGGATTAAAGAAAATATTTAGAAGTGATGCAACTGACAAAGTCTTAATTTCCAAAATATAAAGACTTCATACAACCTTATAATAATAATAAAAAAAAACAAACCCAACCTCAAAATGGGCAGAAGCCCTAATCAAGCAATTCTCCAATAGAGACATACAAATGCCACTTAGATATATGAAAAAAAAATCGCCCAATATCATTATCAGAGAAGGGTAATTCAAAACTATAATGAAGTATCACCTCACAATAGTCACAATGGCCATCATTCAAAATTCCACAAACATTAAATGCTGGGGTAGCTGTGGAGAAGGTGGACCCTCCCACACTGTTGAAAGGAATGTAGATTGGTGCAGTCATTGTGGAAACCAGGGTGGGGATTCCTCAAAAGAATTAAAATAGACTTAACATACAATCCAGCAATCCCACTTCTGGATATATATCAAAGGGAACCCTAGTTCTAAAAGACACCTGCACCCCAATGTTTTTAGCAGTGTTACATACAACAGCCATGACATGGAAGCAACCTAATTGTCCAACAACAGATGACAGTATTCAGAAATTATGCCTTATTTACACAATGGAATTATATTCTGCAATAAAAAATGATAAAACAATGACATTTGCAGCAAAATGGATATCCCCAAAACTCGTCATTCTAATTCATGTAAGCCAGAAAGAGAAAGAAAAATAAAACATGACATGACATATGTGGAACCTTAAAAAAAATTTAGATGAGAACACTATGATTTCATCTACAAAACTGAATCACACTCACAGATCTACTAAACAGTTTTATGATTACTGCGGAAAGGGGCTGTGGGAGGATATATTTGGGAGTTGTAGATTCATAAATTTTTTCCACTATATATAAAAATAGATTTTTTCAAAACTTCTCTTGTATGACACGGGACAGTGAATTAAATAACGTGAAGTAATGTTTAATAGGAACAAAAATATATGCATATACAGGGACAATGTGCTATACACCACAGATTGACACATTGTAAATGGCAGTACATCAATTATAAATAAATGAATAAATATGCAAATAAATAAATAATAACTAAATAAAAAATATTTAATAATAAATGAAATACAAAAATTCACACTACATAATTTTACACCTCACGGATCTAGGAGAAAACAGAAACAATAAAGACGAAAATTGAATGAATGAGAGTAAGGCAAATAACAACAGATACAATTGAAAAGATAAAAAAATATATACCTAAGTATGTTTATTTTTAACATAAACTGGACAAAAGTTTAAGTTGGCTAAGAAAATAAAGACTCAAATAAAATTAGAAATAAAAGAGAAGATATAACCTATGATGTTGTAGAGATGCAAAGCATCACAAGAAATTACCACAAGCCAAAGTTTTGAATGACATAGAACAAAAGATAAATTCCCAGAAACTTATGTCTTCCAATACCGAATCAAGAAAAATTAGAAAGATAATAGAGCAAAAGTGTGTTTGAGTAAGTCAATAATCCAAACTTCGAAAACCAGAAAAAATTTACAAGACATCTTTACTGGTGAATTCTGTCATATATTTGAAGACAAATTTTCACCAATTCTTCCAAATATCTTCCAAGAATTTGAAGGAGGTGAAGGATTCCAAACAGGTTTTATGATGTGAGCTTTATTTGCTTAACAATGCTAGAAAGGACATTATATGCAAAATATAGATTATTATCCCTAAAGAAAATATGTGCCAAAATTCTCAACAAAACACAAGCGAAATGAATTCAACAACACATTTAATGTATCATAAACATGCATGAGTTAAGTTATTTATCCCTGGTTTAAGGATACTTCAAAACATTCAAATCGATAAAGGTGACATGCCACACTAATAGAATGAGTAAAAGAATTCACATAATCATCTCAATAGGTGCAGAAAGAGCATTGTATATAATGCAACATCCTTTTAAGATACTCCCAACAAATTAAATTAACCCTGTCAGTGACACGATATAATTTACACACAAACACTGTGTGGAGAGAAGTGAAGCAGTCTCTGTTTATTGATTCTTAGAAGAAGCTTTATATAGGACTTGCACAATGCCTCACTTATAATCAAAGTTATAACAATGTTAATAATCTTAAGCTATTTATGTTCCCATGCTCCTGCAGTAAGCGCAGGATGTTAAATGATCAAGGATTGTTTTAAAGTTCATCACGGAAATTCATTAAGTAGGCCACCTCTTATCCAGCAGGCTGTGCTTTTCTAGTTTGTCCTCCTCTGAGGAACTTAACCAGCATAGGCTATCCAGCCATCCATACTGGATACATTGAATAGGCCATTTCATATCCAGCCTGGATATATGATATTCCTCACAGCTTGTTTATGAGTTCAGCCCATGGGCTTATTCTCTAGAGCCTTCAGACAGGGGCCTACAAACCCAACATCCCTTGACAGAAAACTGGATGAAGAAAATTTGATGTATATATGCAATGGAATCAATACATTGCATTGCTATCAAGAGTGTCCAAGGTGTTCCTTTTTCTCCACAATCTCACCAATATCTATTTTTTTCTTTTTGATGAGAACATTCTGACAAGTGTGAGGTCTTGTCTCATTTTTGGTTTATGACTTTCCTAATAATTTATAACTCTGAACACATTTTCATGTGTCATTTAGCCAACAGTATGTTTTCTAAAGAAAATTGATTCAGATCTATCTATTTATTTCCTATGGACTTTTTTTTTTTGATTGGATTGTTTGCTCTTTTTTGTTGAAGTTTTGGGGTAAGAGTTTGCCATATATTTTGGATATTATATCCAAACACTTGATTGGAAATTATACTTGAAAATATTTTCTACCATTGTGTTGGTTGACTGTTCATTTTATTGATCATTTCTTCTGCAGTCTAAACGTGTTTAGTGTGACACAATCATATTTTGTTAGTTTTATTTCTGCTTCCCTTGCCAGAGGAGACATATGTAGAATCAAATTAAGTCCAATGTCAGAGTGTATTTCTTATGTTTTACCCTAGGATTTTTAATTTCAGGTTTATATTTTATATGCCCAGGAGTGGAATTGCTGTGTCATATGATAGGGCTATTTTTATTATTTAAAGAACTTCCATACGGTTTCCAAAGTGTTTTCACCAATTTTCATTCCCACCAACAGCGTTGGAGAGTCCCTTTTCTCCACAATCTCCCCAGTCTTTATTATTTGTAGACAATTGGATGACAGCCCTTCTCACTAGTGTAAGATAAAACATTATATAAATGTTGTCTTGCCTTTGTATATTGATTAGCAATGTGAGCACGTTTTTATGTTCCTGTTTGTTATTTGTGTGTCTTTTTTAGAGAATTGTCTTCTGCTCATTTTCTGGCTGAGTTGTTTGTAGATTTTTGAAATGGTGTTGTATGAACGATTTGTGTATATTAGAAATTAGCCTCTTGTTGATTGCATTGTTTCCTAATGTTTTCTCCTGTTTGGAAGTTCATCTTTTCATTTTGTTTATTTTGCTGTGTAGAAAGTTTAAGTTTACTTAGGACCTATTTGTTTATTTTAACTTTATTGTTTTCAGCTTGGGAGTGTGACATAAGAAAATTTTGCTACAATGTTTGTTTTGTTTTGCCTGTGTTAGATTCCAGAAATTTTATTGTGTCATGTATTAGATTCAGATACTTAAAACATTTTGAATTTATTCTTGTACAATGTGAGGGATTGTTCTAATTTGATTGATTTACATGTAGCTGTCTAGCTTTCTCAACATCACATGCTGAAGACTGTCTTTTAGGCATTGTATATTTTTGTTTCCTTTCTCATAGATTAGTTGACCATAGTTGTGATGTTTTATTTCTGCCTCTGTGTTCTGTTGCAGTGATATAGATGTTTGTTTGTTTTCCAGTATTGTGCTGTTTTGATTACTGTATTTTTGTAATATACTCTGAGATCTGGGAGGTTTATTGGTTATGCCTCCAACTTTGTTCTTTTTCCTCATTGTTTCTTTTGCAGTTCTGGTTCTTTTGCAGTTCCATACAAATCATAGGACTTTTTTATTTCTGTGGAAAATATCATGTAGTATGATATGAATGAATTTATATCTGTAGACATATTTTGTAGTATGTACATTTTAGCAATATTAATTCCTCTAAACTAAGATCTTGAGATTTCTTTCCATTTCTTTGCATCATCTTCAAATTTCGTTCTCAGTGTCCTATAGATTTCATTATCTTGGAATTTCCATAGGTTTTTCATTTTATGATCTGATTTCATATGGATTTTTTACATTATTGAATATTTGATTGTTAGTGTAAAGAAATGTGACAGTTTTGTATATTAAACATGAATCATGCTACTATGCTAAATGTCTTTATTAGTTTTAGTTTTTCTGGTGTGGAGAATACTTAGGGATCTCTATAAAGATTATCATGTCATCTAAAATAATAACAGTTTAACTTCATTCAATCCAACTTGAATAACATTTTTCTTGTTTGATTGCTTTTGCTAGTTCTTCCCATACTGTGTTTAACAGAAATTTTGAGATTGGGCATCCTAGTTTTATTCCTTAATTTGGCTTTCATTTATTCACTTTTGCATATTATGTTGTCTGTATGTTTGTAAGTAATGACATTATTTATGTTGAGATATATTTCCTGAATCCTACTTTGGTAAGAGGTTTCTGTTGTTGTTGTTGTTGTTGTTGCTGTTGTTGCTGTTTTAATGAATAAATGTTGAATTTTGTGAAATACTTTTTATGTGTTTATTGGGAGGACCATGCCATTTTCTCTATTCCTTTTGTTAATGTGGTGTATCAAACTGTTTGATTTGTGTATGTTGAACTTCTCTTGTGACCCTGCAATGAATCCAAGTTGATCATGGTGTATTATTCACTTTTTGGTATTGCTGGATTTCATTTGCTAATAATATTTTGTTGAATTTTTGCATCTAAATCTATCAAATTTATTGACTAGAAGTTCCCTTTGCCTGTAGTTTGTTTGTTGGCTTTGCTATCAGGGTGATGAAATCTTCATAGAATTAATTTGGGAGTTTCCCACATCTTAAATATTTTTGAATAGTTTGAAGAGTATAAGTTCTTCTTTGTATTTTTGTACAATTATCCACAGGATTTGTTTAAATCTGCACTTCTATTTAACGATTTTTTAAATGCAGATTCCTTCTTCTAGTAAACAATTTGTTCAAATTATTTGTTTCTCCTTATCTCTGTCTCTTTATAGACATTTGTCTATTTCTTCTAAGTTGTCCAGTTTATGCTAATGTAAGTGTTGTCAAATAATCCCTTTTTTGTATATCTGAGGTAACCATTGTTATTTCTCTTCTTTTTTTCTTACTTTATTCCTTTGCAGCATCTCTCTTTTCTTCATGATGTACCTGGCTAGAGGTTTTTTGACTATGCTTATCTTAAAAAAAAAAAACATCTTTGGTTTTAATGTTCTTTTGCATAGTTTTCTTTTCCAATCTAATGTATATTTACACCTGTAATATTTAGGATCATGTTTTTTAACTTTTTAAGTTTTCTTTATTGATTTACAGTCATTTTACAAAGTTGTCTGCAATCCCAGCCTAGAGCAAAGTTTTGCAGTTACAATGAAAAAATATATATTTGTTGTACCATTTTTTCTATTATGGGCTTCCGTAAGAACTTTTATATATTTCCCTGTGCTATGCAGTACAATCCTGTTTATCTATTCTACAATTTATACCTCCCAGTTTATCTCTTCCCACCATCGGCCCCCTGGGCTAACAAAACCTTTTATTCTATGTCTGTGAGTCTATTTCTGTTTTGTATTTGTGCTTCTTTTGTTTTGTATTGCTTTGTTTTTAGATTCCACTGATGAGCCATCTCATATGGTATTTTTCTTTTTCTTTCACTTTCTGGCTTACTTCACTTAGACTGATTTTCTCCTGGACCAACCATGTTGCTGATAATAGCGTTAAGTTTTCACTTTATATGGCTGACCAGTATTCCATTGAATAAATATACCACCTCTTCTTTATCCAGTCAACATTTGACGGATATTTAGGCTGTTTCCATGTCTTGGCTATTGTAAATAGTGCTGAATATGAATATTGGGGTGCAGGTGTCATCCAGAAGTAGGGTTCCTTCATGATTTATGGCCAGGAGCTGGATTCCTTGGTCATATGGTAAGTCTATTCCTAGGCTTTTGAGGAATCTCCATCATGTTTTCCACATTGGCTGCACCAAACTGCATTGCCACCAGCAGTGAAGGAAGGTACCCTTTTCTCCACAGCCTCTGCAGCATTTTTCATTTGTGGATATTTGAATGATGGCCATTCTGACTGCTGTGAGGTGATACCTCATTGTAGTTTTGATTTACATTTCTCTGATAATCAGTGATATTGAGCATTTTCTGATGTGCCTTTTTATCATTTGTATGTCTTCCTTGTAGAATTGCTTGTTTAGGTCTTCTGCCCAATTTTGCATTGGGTTGTTTATTTTTTCTTCTTCAGTTGAATGAGCTGTTGTATACTCTGGAGATCAAGACTTTGACGGTTTCATATGCAAATATTTTTCCCATCCCATAGGTTGTCTTTTTGTTTTACTTGCAGTTTCTTTACTGTGCAGAAGCTTGTAAGTTTCACTAGGTCTCATTTGCTTATTCAGGCTTTTATTTCTTCTACGAGAAAATTTTCGGGAATTATGTCAGATATGGTTTGCCTATATTTTCATCTTGGTTGTTTTTGTATTTTGCCTTATGTTTAAGTCTTTGATCCATTCTGAGTTTATTTTTGTGCATGGTGTTCTGGCTTCATTGGGAGTGTTCTAGCTTCATTGAATTATATGCTGCTGTCCAGTTCTCCAAACACCAGTTGATGAAGAGACTATCTCTTTTCCATTGTAATTTCTTGCCTCCTTTGTCTAAGATTAATTGACCAAACATTTTTGGTTTCATTTCTGGGTTCTCTATTCTGTGCCATTGGCCTATATGTATGTTTAACTACCAATACAGTGCTGTCATGTTGACTGTAGCTCTATAGTATTATCTGAATCATTAGCGTTAAGAAATGCCACTGATATTTGAACCTTAATCTTGTAACCTGCTATCTTGCTGAATTCTTTGAGCAGCTGTAGTAAATTCATTCTGGATCTTGTAGAGTTTTCTATAAATAGTAACATATTATCTGCATATAGTTTGACATTTATCTCTTCCTTTCCAATTTGCATCTCTTTTACTTCTCTCCCTTATTTGATTGCTGTGGCTAGGACTTCCAAGACTATCTTGAGTAGGAGTCGTGTTAGTGTGCATCCCTTTACTGTCCCAGATTATAGTAGGAAGAATTTGACTTTCTCAACTTTGAGTACTATGCTGGCTGTACGTTTGGTATCTATAGCTTTCATGATGCTGAGATACAGTCCCTCTATGCCCACTTTGGTGTGTGTATGTATCATACGTGGGTGTTGAATTTTATCAAGTGCTTTTCCTGCATCTATTGAGATGATCATGTGGTTTTGGTCCTTTCTCTTGTTGATGTGCTGTATTACATTGATTTGCTTAAGTAAACCACCTCTGTGTCTCTGGCATGATCTCCACTTGGTCATGATATATAATATTTTTTTCTGTGTTGTTGGGTTGTATTTGCTACTATTTTGGTGTGGATTTTGGCGTGTGTTTTCATCAGTGATATTGGCCTATAATCCTCTTTTTTGGTAGTTTCTTTGCCTGGTTGTGGTATCAGGGTGATTGTGGCTTTATAGAATGTCTTTGGGAGTATTCCTACCTTTTCAATCTTCTGGAAGAATTTGAGAAGGACTGGTATGAGTTTTTCTTTTTTGTTTGGTAGAATTCCGCTGTGAATCCATCTGCTCCTGGACTGTTATTTGTAGGGAGGTTTTATATTGCTATTTTGATTTCATTTCTTGTGTTCTGTTTGTTCAAGTGGTCAGGTTCGTCTTCATTCTGTCTTGGTGGACAGTATGTTTCCAGAAACTTGTCCATCTCTTCTAGGTTATACAGTTTGATTCCATATACTCTTCATAATATTCTCCTATGATAAACAGTATTTTTTGTTATAATTTCTCCATTCTCCAGTCTTATTTTGCTAATTTGTGCTCTCTCTCTGTTCTTCTTTTTAAGTTTGGCCAGAGGTTTGTCGATTTTACTTACTTTTTGGAAAAACCAGCTTTTGGATTTGTTGACTTTTTCCTATGGTCTTTTTAATCTCTATTTTATTTATTTCCTCCCCAATATTGATGATTTCTTTCCTTGTGCTGCCTTTTAGGTTTTTGTTCTTCTTTTTCTAGTTCATTCTGCTGGTGGGTTCAATTGTTTATTTGTGGATGTTCTTCATTTTTGAGGAACGCCTGTATCACTACAAACTTCCCTCTCAGCACTGCTTTTACTGTGTCTCATAAATTTTGAATGGTTTCGTTTTCATTTTCTTTTGTCTCAAGGTACTTTTTCATTTCAGCTTTGATATCTTCATTGACCCATTGGGTTTTAAATAACATATTGTTTAATCCCAATTTTTTCCTTTGTTCTCCTTTGTTTCTCTGCTGTTGATTTCTTACTTCATTGCATTGTGGCCAGTAAAGATGCTTGAGGTAATTTCTATCTTCTTAAAATTGCTGAGGTTTCTTTGGTGACCAAGTACATCATGAATCCTGGAAAATGTTCCTCGTGCACTTGAAAAGAATGTATATCCTATTTTGGGGGTTGCAATGCTCTGAAAATATCCACCAAGTCTAATATTTCTATTGTATTATTTAATTTTTCTGTTGCCTAATTTATTTTCTGTCTCGATGTTCTGTCCAGTGATGTTAATGCAGTGTTGAAATCTACAAATATGACTCCCCTTTTATATCTGTTGGTAATTATTTTATGTACTTAGGTGCTCCTGTATTTGGTGCATATGTATTAATGAGTGTGCTATCCTCATATTGTATCACTCCTTCAATCATTATAAAACGTCCTTCTTTCTCTTTCTTTATGGCCTTTGTTCTAAAGAATATTTTGTCTGAAATCAGTTCTGCAACATCTGCTTTTTGGCTTTTCCAATTGTATGGAATACCCTATTCCATCCTTTCACTCTCAATCTATATGTGTCCTTCTCTCTGAAGGGGGTCTATTCTATGCAGCATATTGAATGTTCTTGCTTTATTATCCAGCCTGCTACTCTGTGACTTTAGACTGGAGCATTTAGTCCATTAACATTTACAATAATTGATGACAGCCTTGTGTTTATTGCCAATTTGACCTTATATTTGCAGTTGATTTGGTATTTCCTCTTTGTTCCTTTCATCTTCCTTTTATGGTTTGGTAACTTTCCTTTGTTATGTCAAGAATTTTACTTAGTTTTAGTGACTCCCTGATAAGTTTTTGTCTTCTTGTTACCCTTTTTTATAAGTCCATTAGGCCATTACTATAACTGCTTCTATTAAATGGATAGTAAGATGATCTCAAACCCATCCTACCGAGAACAAAAAATTTTAAAATAAAAGACCAAAAAAAAAAATTTCTCTATTTTCCTGCCTCCCTCTCCGACTCTCAATGATTTGTATGCCTTGTTTTAAAATTTTTTGTTTATTTTATTTGTAATTCATGAATCATCACATTTCAAGTTGTGAGTTTCATATTTCTGTAGCATCCTGCTGCTTTTCTTTTTAAAGTAGACCTTTCAATAATTCTTTTAGCATGGGTCTAGTGTTGCTAAACTCTTTAAGCTTTTTCTTGTTGTGAAATCCTTTATTTCTATATTTACCAAATAGAATAGCATTGCTGGTCAAAGTATACTACTGTATATAATTTTTTTCATTCAGGACTGAATATATCTTGCCACTCCCTTCTGGGCTGTAGTATTTGTGTAGAGAAATCAGCTGGTAGCCTTATGGGGATTCCCTTGTAACTCATACTTTACTATTCTCTTGCTGTCCTTAGGATCATTTCTTTATCCTTGACTCTCGTCATCTTAATTAAATATATTGGTGTGGGTGTAATTGTGTTCTTCCTGTTTGGGACACTCTTAGCTTACTGTACTTGGATATCTGATTCCTTCTTTAATTTTCGGAAGTTCTCATTCATGATTTCTACAAAAACGTTTGCAATCACCTTTGATCCTTATTCCCCTTCTAGGACTTGTATCATGCCAAGTTTGGAATGCTTTCTATTATCCCATAGGTCCCTTATGCTTTTTTCATTTGCTTCTTATTGTTTCTCTTGTAGCTCTTCTGATTGGGTGCTTTCTATTTTCCTGTCTTCTAAGTCACTAATTCATTCCTCTGCAATATTTAGTCAGATTTGCTACACCTTTAAATCATTCCTCATCTCAGTCAATGTATTTACTTATTCTACTCGGCTCTTCTTAATAGCTTCCATTTCATTTTTGACATATTTTGTATCTCTAAACACTATCTCTTTTATTTCCTTCAGTACTTTGATCACTTCATATTTGAAATCTTGATCTAGTTGGATATCAATGTCTATTTCACTGATCATTCTTTCAGGGGATTTCTCTTGTTCTTTTAATTAGGAATGGTGTCACTTCTTATTCAACTTTCTTCTACATCTCTGGCACTATGGTTTATGCAGTATCGGTTATCCACTCTGGTCCTAAAGGAGTTTATCTACCAAATGCCTTTGTAGTTATATAACTTAGAAAAGAGAAAAAAGAGAGCATGAGATAAAGAATTTTAAAGAAGGGAGAAATAAAGGTTTGAAGACACTGTATAATGAATAATAGAAAAGGAAGTTGAAGCAGTGTTTTGAAAAATAATAATAATTAAAATATTTTTAAAAATTTCAAAGGGATAAAAATGGGGGTATATATAATTCAATAAGGAGTAAAAATTAATAGTGTAATAGAAAATGGTGCAGGTAAAACAGATTAATACAAGGGGGTGGTCAGTGTCCTCCTGGAGACTGTGTACATTTAATGTGAAGTCTCTTTATTCATCCTGATTTGGAAGCTCATCTTGCTGTTTCCAGAGGCCCTCCATTGGAGCCCTCATCTGTGCTGCTCCCAGGGCATGTCGGCAAGCTGATTGCTCCTACACCCAACACTGGGTCTGATGAAGCTCTCTTTACTCTGGGATGGCTTGTCAATGCCTTGCCTGATGCTGCAGTCAGATGTTGCAGACTGACCAGGCAGGATTGGGCATCACGCCCTCACCCAGCACCATGGTCAGTGGCTATAACCCAGCCGAAAATTTGAGGAGCCACCCGCCCCCTCAGGTTGCCAATAACTCTGCTGCTCTGTGCCACTCTATGCTCTGCTTTGGGTTTGCACACCAGAAGTGGGCTCAGGGAAGACTGAGGGACAGCCCTGTCCCTGATCTGGGCCAAAATCCTACTCCTTGTTTGTCTTGTCAGACAAGATCTCTAAAAAACCAGACAGTAGAATCCTATATGCCTCAGGCTATAGACAAGTCTCTGGCCCTTAAGGTTGCTAATTCCTTAGGGGTAGATGCAGGTTTTGCCCCCGCTGCCACCTGGGTGTAAAGCACCAGTGGGTATGGTGGCTGTGTCTGAGCCCCTGCTCTATTCACCTAGAAACATTTATGGAATTTCAGAGATGGGGAATGCACCCTTCCACCCACAGGGCACGTCTGCCCTGTTGTTTTATGGAGGGCCCAGGTGTTCTGCCCCGTGCACCCACAACAATGGCACACAGCCACCTATGTTCTCCAGGGCTGCCTCAGTGCAGCCGTCCCAATCTTCCACCCAGGTTGGGCAACATAGCCCTGCCCCAAGCTTCCAGGCTGCATCTTCAGCTGGGTGTCACAGGGATCCTCTGTGCCTGCTTAACTTAGTTCTGTCAGTCAACTTATACTATGTACATGTCCAAGTCTTGGAGGCTCCCCCTCCATCCTGCTTATCTCTCAGTTGGAGATGGGAGACACAGTAAATGAGCACCAGTCCTTCTTTGCTGCTCCCTCCCTGTGGGACCTGTCCCACTCTCTTTAGCATTTTCTTCTTTCTTCCTTTTCTCCTGCCTGATTATTCACATTTTTTCTATTGAAGAGGACAATGTTCTGTCAGAGTTTTGCAGGTTCTCTGGTTAGCTGACTGGGTCTGTGGATGTGAGTCTTGGTGCATTTGTGGGAAAGGTTGAGCTACGAGCATCTTTCTACTCCATCATCATTGCCTCCCCTCAAAAAAGCCTCACTGTATTGTGGGAGATAAACATAGTCTGGAAATAAATGGAAAAGATATTCCATGGAAATGAGAAGAAAGTGCAGATTGCAATACTCACCTCATAACAAACGTTTTAAAATAGGGGCCAAAATAAAACAAATATGAACTTATATAAAGGAAAAGAGATCAATTAACCAATAAGATATTACACTCATTAAATTATATATGGACCCAAAACAGTAGATCCTAAATATAAAATGAAATTTTAGTAGACATGAAAGAATTAATTTATTATAAAACAATAATAGTAGATGAGTTTAACAGCTCACTATTCTGATAGCCAGATCATACAGAAAGAATATCTGTAAAGAGACAAAGATCTTAATAGCATATTATATCATTTGATCCTAACTGAGCTATTGGACACTGCATCAGAAAAGCAGAACACATAAACTTTTCAAGTGTGCACAGGATGTTATCTAACGAATTAACCACATATTATGTCATGAAATGAGCCTCAGGAATATTAAGCAAATATAGATTACAGCAAGTATTTTTCCGTACACAAAATTAAGGAACTGTGCATCAACTCTAGAAAGAAGAATAGGAAAAGAACAAACATGAGGTCAAACCACATCCTTTAAAAAAATAAAATAAAACAAGGTCAATGATGAAATCAAAGAGGTAATAAAATCATACGTAGAGTAAAATTACAATGAAAACACAGCTTCATAAAACGTATAGGATGCAGCAAAGACAAATCTAACAGGGAAGTTGAGAGCAAATCAGGACTTCTAAAAGGAACAAGAAAAACCTCATAGAAAGGACCAAGCATACCAGCCAAAATAACAAGAAATAGGGACAAACAAAACCCAAAGGCCGTAGAATGAGAAATCTTTAATGATTATGTTGAAAATATATAAAATAGCAGTTGAAAAATAAATTACAAATCATAAAATCAACCGCTTAAATTTTTTTAAAAAATATTGACAAACAGGTAAGCATTTAGCCAGGCTTATCAAGAAATACAGAGAATGGACCCAAACAAAATAAGAAATGAAACAGTAGAAATAAAACTTGATATTACAGAAATACAAAAAGAAGATTATGAAAGCAGTCTGAGCTGTTACGTGGCAGTCATCTGAACGACCTAAAAGAAATGGACAAATTTCTAGGAACGTACAGCCTGCCAACACTCAATAAAGAGAAAACTGAGAACATGATAAGAGCAATCAGTTTACGTTGAATAAAATGTATAATTTTAGAAATACCCCTTGATCAAAATGCCTGGATTACTTCACTAACACCTCTTTCCCCTAAATATTTTTAAAAATGAAGGAGGAAGGAATATTCCCAGTTATTCTATCAGTCCACAATTACCCTGATAAACCAGTCAAAGACACTACCAAAAAAAAAAAGAAAAAGAAAATGTAAATCCAATATCGTGGATGAATGATGATATACATTCAAAAATCCTCAAAAAATATCAACAAATTAATCCAGCAATACTAAGAAATGATTATACACGATGATCAGTTGGATTCCTTCCAAAGTCTCAAGGATGGTTCAACATACACGAGTCAAGCAGCATGACACATATCTAATAAAGGAAGGACAAAATTCAAAAGACCATATCAATACACAAAGAAAAATCATTTGAAAAATTCAACATACATTCATCATCAGAACTCTCATGAATGTGAGTACAATTGGAACATTTCTCAACATACTAAAGGCCATTTATAACAATTTATAACACTCAGGGGAATGGCTGAAAGCTTTCTTGGAAAATTCGGGAACAAGACAAGGATTCCTACTCTCACCACTTCTGTTCAATAGTAATAGAAGAAAGGAAAAGGGAAAGAAAATGAAGTAAAAGAAACACAAAATGGAAAGAAATAGGCAAAATTTTCAGCAGTACTGAAGGCATAAAATTCTACACAGAGTCCTAAGGGCTCCACACTGACTATTATGAACAATAAATAATTTCATCAAGGGAGCATGGTACAAGATTAATATAAAGATGTCTCTTGAATTTGTCCACATAATCATGAGATACATAAAATGGACGTTGAAAGCAATAATATTTAAAACCCCATAACCCCGAATATCTTGGAATAAATGTAACCACATATGTGAAACATCTACACACTGAAAATTATGAAACATTGACAAAGAAATTATAAATGATTCATAAAAATGGAATGATGTCTTGCTCTTGGATAGAAAGAGTTCATATTGTTAACATGGGAGTACTACACAATGATACCTAAGGATTTAGTGCAATTCCTGTTATGAAGCTCTAGTATTTTCCACAGAACCTGAAAATAAATAACTCCAAGTTTTCCATGAAACCATTAAAAATTGCCAAAATGATCTTGAGAAAAAACAACAAATCTGGAAGTATAACCCTCCCAGATACCTTACTCTACTACAAACCTACAGTAATAAAAACACCATGGCATTGGCACAGAGATATAATCAATAAAAACAGATAGAGAGCCTAGAAATAATTCCACACACTTATGAGCAATGAAACTATGATAAAAGAGGCAAGAGTTCACAATGGAGAAAAGACAGTCTCGTCAATGGATGGTGTTGGGAAAGCTGGACATCTACATGTAAAACAGTGAAATGAGAGCATTCCCTGACATCATATACAAAAATAAACTCCAAGTGTATTAAAGACCTAAATGTAAGACCTGATACTATAAAACTGCTAGAAGGGAATATAGGTGATACACTATTGGATATACATCATAGGAATATTTTCTTATATCAGTCTCCTAAGGAAAAAGATATAAAAGCAAATAGAAGCAAGTGGGACCTAAACAAACTTGAAAATTTCTGCACAGCTAAGGACACTGTCAATGAAATGAAAACACTGCCTGTGTAATTGGAGAACATAATTTCAAACAACACAAGTGACCAGGGGTTAATAGATGTAGGTTAATACATGTAACATGGATTTTGGTTACACAACTCAAGGTGGAAAACAAAAACCCAATCAAAAACAGAAGCAGAGTACTTGAGTTAATATTTTTCCAAAGAACACATTCAGATGAGTAACAGGCAAGTGATAAAATTTCTCAACATTACTATTTATTACATAATTGTAAATCAAATCCACAATGAGGTGTCACTTCACAATTGTCTAATGGCTATTATCAAAAAATCTACAAATAGTAAGTGTTGGAGACGATATGGAGGTAAGAAATGTCTTATATACCCTTGGTAGGAATGTAAATTGGTACAACTTCTAAGGAAACATTATTCAGATTTCTTTAAAAACTAAAATTTAACTACCATAAGAGCCAGTAATAACTTTTCTAGGAAAAATCTGGGGAAAACACCCTAAATTCAGAAGAACCAATGTTCACAACAGCACTGTTTATAATATGCAAGACAGGGAACCAATCCAAAAGTCCACAGTAGACTATGGACTTAAGAAGATATGATATTTCTATAAATATGCAATGGAATATTTCTCAGCCATGAAAAAGTAAAACACATTGCTATTACAGCATCATGAAAGGACTTAGTAAATATTGTGCTTAGTGAAGTAACTTAAACAAAGACAAAAGAATATAATATAATTTATAAGTGGAATCTAAAGTATAACAATTATCTGTGTACATCTATTTATAGCTGTCTAATTATAGATGACAGATAGATAGAAGTATAGATACATACATACATGATAGATAGATACATAGATAGATAGATAGATAGATAGATAGATAGATAGATAGATACATACATACATACATACATACATACATACATAGATAGATAGATAGATAGATAGATAGATAGATAGATAGATAGATAGATAGATAGATAGAGACATGATGGAGAGGTAAAGAGATTAGATAGACAAGACTTAAGCAGACTCAAAAATATGGGAAAAAATTTATGTTTACCAAAGTTGAAGGGAAAGGGAATTTTATGGTAGGACATTGACAGACACAAAGTAGTATACAATAAGTAGAGAAGCAACAAGGATAATCTGTATAGATTAATGAATTATACACAATACCTTAAAATAATTGTATGTTACAGTTATGGTAATAATTCATAATGCAATATATCTACAAAGTGGTTTGAATCACTATGCTGTACATCTGAAAATACACAATATTATACATCTACTGTACTTCAATTAAAATTGAAACATATTGTGTATTTTTTATTTTTCCACTGATAGCATCTTCCACTAATATTGGTTAATTTTATGCTTTACTTTTTATGATTACTGTTTTAAATTATTTCTTTTACTCTTGTGAACATGATACCAGTTTGAAGTATCTATACTTATTGCCCCTGATTTCCTATTTTTCTCTCTTTATCCATATAGTAGAGTAGCATTTAAGAACATAACCAAAGAAACAGTTGCAACTTTCTCATGGTCTCTCCTGAGCATTTTGGACAATGCTTTACATATTTTTGCCATTTTATATTTCCTAGAAGACTTCTTTTCTACACCTCTTATAAGGTGTCCCGGTTTTGTTTTTTCATCTCATTCTGGATTTGTTTGCCTGTTAAAGACTTTACTTTCACATTATATCTAAGTGATAACTGTAAGTCTTATTGGGGGAGTGATTTCTTATTTCAGTAGTTTGAAAATACAATTTTATTTACCCTTGGTGTATGTTTTCTGCTCAGAAATCTACTGATAGCCTAATGGGGGTTCCTTTGTAGATTGTCATAAATTTTTTGGCTGAATTTAAAATATTACTCTGTCATTGACTTGCCAATTTGCATATGGTGTATCTTGAAGGAGGTCCCTTTGTCTTAAAGTTATTGGTCTTTTGTTGACTCACAGAATTGTATATCAGTTCCTTACAAAGTTTCGGGAAGTTATTGACTATTATTTCTTTAAATACCTAACAGCTGCCTTCTAACTGTCTTCTCCCTCCAGGATTCCACTCTAATGTGCATTTCCTGAGGAAGTTTCATGGCTACTGTCGAATTTCCTCACTTTTTAATATCTTGTATCTCTGCCCTCTCCTATCATTTCTAGATTTGTATTGACGAGTTTTCTATTCTCCCTTCCACCAAGACAGTCTACTTCCAATGCTTTCTGTTTCATTCTTCATCTCATTTAAGTTCTCCTTGTCCTCCAATAATATTTGTTTATTTTATAGTTTCAGTCTCTATGGTAATGTATTTCTTATCATAATTTATTTTATTCCTGAGCACACTAAACTGCTTTCTCAGTTTTGTTTTTTGGACTGAGTTTCTTTATGACACCTATTTGGATTCTCTATTAGTTATATGGCAATATACCATGACTTTTAAGTTTGTTTGCTGCAAGGTTGACATTGTGTGTGTGTGCGTGTGTGTCTGTGTTTGTGTCAGTGTCTGTGTGTGTCCATCTGTGTGTGTGTGCCCTATAATGTTACTGTAATTGGTCATGATTTTGATAAATTATTTCTCTGATGACACTTCATAACTGAATGGGAGTTGGAGTCCTTGCTTTTGTTTTCTGGTAGCTTGCGATGTTGCACAATTTTTGGTTTTACTTACCTGAGCTACCTCTGATAATATATCAAAATGGCACTTTCCAGTCGCTACTCTTTTGATAAAAGATGTGTTTCATTGTCACTACTTAGACTTCTCTGGTAGTTAATGCCACTGTTGTCGCTGGGATTGTGAACCCTTCCTTTTATCTGATATCTCTTGAGAATCAGTGTACACATTGAGGAAAGGTGTAAAGACAGGTGGGTATTTGGTATCAGGCAAGTGCCTTTGCCACGTTCAGTTTTGCAAGGTAACTTGTCTCCACCAATGTGAATGGGGAGTAGGGACAGTTTCATGAACGTCTGAGTGTCTGAAGGATGGAATTTCTCTCTCCATTGTGGCTCTCTCCTAGTTACCTGTGATCATGAGTACTCGTGTGGTGCAGTTGGAGACCGAATCTGTGTGAACCACTGAGAACCTGTTTCTACTGGGTTCTCTGAACTTGTGGACTCAGATATCCTATTCAGGGGGCCTTGGTTGCAGACACCAACTCTGCTCTTCCCTCAGTTCAACCTGTTTTGTGTGCTTTAGTCCACTGAACTTCATCTGTTCACATGCGTTCTGGAGTATTGTTTGTGTTGTGGTTATTTTTGTTCAGATGTGAACGTTTTACTGACTGTAGATGTAAAGGGAGAGACAAAAATAGTTTCAACTTATGTCACATTTAAAAGTATATAGTTTTTCAACTAAAAGCTTAAATTCTAATTAGGAAATTATAACACTAAAGAAAATAAATAAATCACTTCCCTTAATATCATAGTACTACAAAATATTTTGAATTTCCTGGGTTCTTTTCTTCAATGTTTTACCCACCTACATGCACATTTTACTAAAATATACCCCTATAATCTCTTTAAAATCAATTAAATTATTAAAATATTTCCCTGTGCTCTAAATATAGCACTTTTTTTCTCTAATTTATTAATTGTAGCTTCAACATTTCTGTCTTCTCCATCCTTCTACCCTTTCCCCACAGGAAACCACTACTTGGTACACTACACATATATATGTGATTCTTTTTTTGTTTTTTAATGATTATTTCTCTTATATCATTATTTTCCCAATTTAAGTGTCAACGTAGAGTGTTTTTCCCTGTATGACTTATTTTCCTATGTGCAACACCCTCTGGGTCCAGTCACATTGTTCCAAATGGCAGAATTTTACTATTTAATATACAATGAATAATTATTTATTTTGTTATCTATATCCCACATCTATTTCAGCCAATCATCTGTTGATGGGCTGTTGAGTTGTGCTTCTACCCTTGGCAACTATAAATGCTGATGTTAAGAACATTGGGGTAATATATACTTAAGTTAATTTTTTTCATTTTTTTTCAGATTTATACTGAAAACTGGAATTGCTGCAACATATAATGCTTCTATTTCTAGTTTTCTGAGCACTGTCCACACTTTAATAATAGTGGATGCATCAATTTATATTTCCAACAACAGTGTACCTGGGTTCCTTCTTATTGACATTCTGATTAATGTTTGTCATTTGTAGACTTTTTGTTAATAGCCATTTTGGTTGCTGTAAGATTATATTTCATTCTGGTATTTTTATATGTTTTCCTAATGAATAGCAACGTTATGTTTCTTTTTATGTGCATGAATATCATCCACATTTCTGTTTTTGAAAAGTTCCCATGAAGATTCTTCAACTGTTTTTAGTTGGGGTCTTTATTTTTTAAATATTGTGTCTGATATGCTATATATATATTATGGATATTAACATCTTGTTGGTGTCATTGTTTGAAATTTTTCCTTCTATTCTGTCTGGTATCTTATGTCTTCTTGAAGGTTTCCTTTGCTCTGCAAAAGGTTTTCAACTTCACACTTATACAAGAAATAGAATCCCTGTATCGCATAGTACATTGATTTTTCCTCAGTAAACTAAAAACTCTAATTGTTAATTTTCCTTTTATTTTGATTTGGAGACAGATCAAGAATAAACATTGCTATGATTTATCTCAAAGTCAGTTCTGCTCCTGTTCTCAGTCAGAAATATTATAGTTTCAGGCTTTACATTTAGGAAATTAATCTATTTTTTCACATTTTTTATACTATGGAAAGAAGTGTTTTTATATCTTCCTTTTACAAGAACTGTCCTTTTTTCTCAGAACTACTTATTGAAGAGACTGCCTTTTTTCCATTGTATACTCTTGCCTCCTTCTTTGTAGACTAATTGACCATAAGTGTGTGGGTATATTTTTGGACTGTTTATTTTGTTCCATTGATTTATGTGTTTCTTAAGTGCCATATTTTGATGTATTGATTACTGTAGCTTTGTAGCATGTTCTAAACTCAGGAAGGGTAATACCCACAACTATGTTTATTTCTCAAAATAATTTTAGAAACTTTGGTTCTTTTAGATGTATGTATAAATTTCAATATTTTTCTTCTTGTTTTGTGAAGAAACTTATGGATTCTGTCAAAATAGAAATTTACTAAAAGAAAAAACCTGAGAAAAATACTAAAGTGAGGAGGATAAATCATACAATATTAACAACAAATGGATTGCTGTATAAATCAAAGAAAAAATTTATAAAGAATTATGACAACAAAAACAAAATCCATTAGGTAATACAGAAGCAGTATTAATAGGGATGCTTATAGCAAAATAATCCCACTTATACAAATAAGAAACATCTCTCTCTTCTAACATATTCTTACAACCAAAATATGTAGCAAAATAATAAGAAAAACATTTTAGTAGAAGGAAAAACAGCTGAAGGGACAGAACATAATTAAATAAAATAAGGATTAAAAATATAAACATTTAATTAAACTAAATAATGGTTTTTGAAAGATAAATAAAGTTGAAAAACTTTAACCACATACATGAGCAAAAAAGAGTTACAAATTAATTAGCTCAGAAATAAATGAGAAGATACAGCTTATATCAAAGAAATACAAAGCAGCATAAGATGATACAACAAATTATATGCCAATAAAATGGAAATCCTAGAAGAAATGGACAACTTCTTAGAAAGATTTAATCTCCAGAATGGAATGAGAAAGATAATATGAACAGATTATCACTAATGAAGTTGAATAAGTATTTAAAAAAATTTCCCAAGAAACAAAATTCCAGGCTTAGACAGCTTCACAGGTGATTTCTGCCAAACACTTAGAGAAGAGCCATCACCTATACTTCTCAGAGATTTCCAAAAATTTCAAGAGGAAGGGAGGCTTTCTACCCCACATTTCTTTATCACACTACTACTAAAACTGGAACAAATACCTCAAAAATTACAGGTTAACTACTACTGGTAAGCATACATGCAAAAGTCACCACTAAATTGTTAGCAAATCCAACAATACATTAAGAGGATTATACATTATGATTAAGTCCATTATATTCCAGGGATGCAAAATGATTCAATACCACAATTTAACCAGTATGATACACCACACAAACAACCTGAAGAATAAAAGTTATATGGTCACCTCAATAGGGTCATAAATTATTTTGACAAATTCAATATCTATTTATGAATATTTTTCTCCTCAAAGTGGGCATGAGGAAACATACCTCAACACAGTTAAGGTCATATATGACAAGAACTCAGCTAACATTACACTCACTGATTAAAAGCTGAAAGCATTTCCAATAAGAGCAGGAAGAAGGCAAGAATGTTCAATCTTACCACTTTTATTCAGTATAGTCTGGAAATTCAAGCCATAGCTATTCAAAATAAAAGTAAATGAAATATTGCTAATTAAGAAAAGGAGTAAAAGTATCTGTTTGCAGATGACATACTTTAAAAAGAAATCCTAAAAATGGTGCCACAATACTACTAGGGCTTATCAATGCATTTGGTAAAATTTCCGAATATAAAATTATCATACAGAAATCTTGTGTTTCTACACACTAACAAGAAGCTAACTGATACAGAAAGTGAGGGAACTGTCTCAATTATAGTTGAATTACAAAAAATTTAAGAAATCTATCCAACCAAGGAGGTAAAAGACCTGTACTCAGAAAACTATAAAATATTTATAAGAGAAATTGAAGATTATGCAAACAGATGAAAGGATATACTGTGTTCGTAGATGAGGAAAAAAATATTGTTTAAATGACACTATTAGTCAACAAAATACACAAATAAAATTCATTGCTTATCAAAATTCCAAGGGCATTTTCAGACCCTTACAAAAAATAATTGTAAAATTTACATGTAAACACAAAAGAAATGAAATCACTAAAAAAAATGATAGGAAATAAAAGAAACTAAAAAGAGAAATAACTTTAACAAAGAACAAAGAGGATGTATCACTGTCCCTGATTTAAAATATAATACAAAGCTACAGTTTTAAAAAGAATATGTTACTGGCACAGAACAAATAGAATAATGGAACAAAACAGAATGCCTGAAAATTAAATCAGACAGTTATGGTTATTAATCTCATTACAAAAAATGAATAAAAAGTGGGGGAAAGGTTACCACACGGCGCATGCAACCGATCAACATCAATAACCATCGGAAAAATGCAAGTCCAAAACACAATGAGGTTTTATGTCACTCCTGTCAGAATGACTATAATCAAAAAGATAACAAACATAACTGTTGGTTAGGATGTAAGAAAAACAATACTGATGCACTGCTGGAGTGAATGTAAATATGAGATGTCACTGTGGGAAACAACATGGAGCTTTATCTAAAAATTAAAACTAAAACATTATCCAATATATATATATATCGGGATACTAATTCCAAGAAAATAAAAACACTAATTATAAAAGATAAATTCAACCCTATATTCACTGCAGCATTCTCCACAATAGACAGGATATAGAAGCAAAGTAATTGTTCATCAAATGATGATGGATAAATAAGATGTGTGTTTATAGTATATATATCTACCTATCTTAAGTACAGATTTATCTATCTATCTATCTATCTATATATATATGCACACACACACATAAAATTACAATGGGTTATTACTCAGCTCTAAAAAGAATAAGTTCTTGCCATTTGCAACAAATGGTTTGGACAAGTGAGTAATATGCTAAGTGAAATAATTCAGAGAGAGAGTGACAAATGCTGAATGATTTTACTCATATTAGGAATTTAAAACAAATGAAAATAAAAACACAGAAATGGAATTATAGAAATAGAAAGAAACAGGTTGTTCACAAGAAGGAGTGAAATGCGGTGAGGAAAAGAAAAATGAGAAAATTAAGAGAGAAAGTTTTCCAGTTGAAAATTAAATTAGTCAGGGACAAGGAATTTACTGTATGGGGAATAGCCAATAACTATTAAATATCTTTAAATAGCAACATATCATATCTAGATATATTCTGGTGATCAATTTGAAATGTATTATAAACAGCAAACAGTATGTTGTGTTAGAGAAACTAACACAGTGTTATAGAAAAATGTACACTTCAAAAACAAACAAACATATATATAGAAAAAAGTTAGATTTGTAGTTAGCAGAGGCACGGGTTGGGAAAGGAGAATTTGATTAATGTGCTCAAAAGCTACAAACCTCCACCTGTAAAATAATCGTGTTCTAGGGATTACCCGTAGTAACATGAAAATTAAAATTAATACTGCTTTATGTTCTATATCAATGTTATTAAGAGAGTAGACCTTAATGTTTCTCATCACAACCAAAAGACAAATTGTATTTCTTTACAATTTTATCTAAATGAGATAATGAATTCTCCCTAAAGTTGCTATGATATTTATTTCATGATACTTGTAAATCAAATCACTATCCTGTGCACCTAAACTTACACAATGTTTTATGCCAATTATAATTCCATAAAAGTGGAAGAAAAAATGGAAAGTCAATGTTCACTTTTTTCCATGTCATTTATCATGATTGTTTTTCAGCAAGTAAACTTGAGTCATGATATACTTATCCTAGGTAAAGATACTAATAAATAAGTGATTCTAATAAATTATACTTAAAGATACCAATAAAATTACTGTTTTAACATGCTTTAAACTTTCTTCATGTTAACAGCCCACTGCTTCTCTGGAATCAAAATTTTACTTTGTGTATTCACCTGAGATAAGGGAATGGATACAAGTGTTAACCCTGGCTGCTTTTGCTGTGAGTTTTAAAGTTCACTATCGCAGACCAAATGTCTCATCTCCACGAGAAATTCTGTAAGAAATGAACATGCTAGGTTGCTAGAAATCTCAGCATGGTAAAATCTCAGAACTCCTACAAGTCTTAACTGTTTTGCAATGGGAATGCAATAGTGACAAAGACTTGATTTTGGATAACAATGTGCTGTTTTCTCATGGTTGCATTATGGGATGTGAGGATAATCCCTCAGACCCACAACAAACATCCTCGCTCAAGTGCTGGGCAAAGAACTGTAAAGTTTCTGCATTTTTAGGACTGAGGACTGCTTTCAAAATGATGACTATTCTTACTGTAATCCTGGTAGTCCAAGGAAAGAAAGGTTATTGCAATTTGTAGCTTAAAGGGAATAAATCAGCGGTTCAGTCTCTATAAATTAGTCATGGGGTGTTCAAAGACAAAATAAGATGTGTCAACAATGAGAATTAGAAGAAAAAAGAAATTGGACATAAGCTTAAATTAAAAAGGAGAGACAGCCCTTTGCTGGGCTCTGGGGACTGGAGAATGTATATGCCTCTGTCAAATTCAAGGATTCAGTGGCTTGGCCCTGGCATTAGCTAGGGATTCGATGAACAGGTAACAGTAAGGATAATGGGAGAAATATAATCTACCTCTCCCTGATCAGAAGAAAATCTGGTGGCTCAATGAAATTTTTAATTCACAGGGATTCTATCAAATGCAGAGGAATAATTCACTGCTGACTCAACTAAGACAAACTTAGTTACTAGTTAACTATCCATCTTCACACACACACACAGTGGCAGACAGATTTTGTAGTATTTAGTGGGAAGAATTCAGTGGGCAGAGCTCAGAGAATAGTTTTCAAGCACCAGCCAAATTTTGTACGTTTGCCAATAGTCTAGGATTTCCCACGTAGAAAACTACAGATGGACAAACAATATACTTCTTTAGGATTTCTAATTTTGAAAGTAAATGGTATTTTTAACTTATCAGTATAGAACCTTGTTATGATGATCACAGTAAGACCCACTGTGTGATAATAGAGCTGGGAACTAGCTGCTGAACCAGCCCATCTGAACCCCAGACTGCTAATGTAGGCAACAAAATAGTCACCATCATAGTTGAGCTGACAAATTTTAAAGCTTGATGTTTCTGTTTTAGGAAAAACCACTGATGTCCAGACCCATATCTCCTGCTGCAAGTGGGCGCTTTTCTTCTCTTGATAAAGTTTATACTGTTGGGATGTTGCTAGAGTTCACCATGGCCAATTTTACCATTCTCCAGATTATCAAAGTCTTTCTTCACAAATGGTGACATATTTACAGGACACAATGTTGCCATTCCAGTCTTATCAGCTGACACTGGCTGCATGATTGTGAGCAGAAGCCTTAGGCTACCTGACCTTCTCTAAAATTTTCCACCATTTCAGGGCATTTCACATTCTGAAAATGCTTCACCTTTTATTTTAAATTAATGGGAAATAAAGTCCTCCATGAATATTTATATTTCCTACTATCTGCAGAAATTTGGTATTCTTGCAGTTGGACAAATTTTTAATTCTACCACCCTCACCTCTATTTAGTCCACACATTTTAGATTGCAATTTGGTTACTGAAAACGACCACCACAACCAAGGGTCAAGTAACTCTTAGATACATCCTGTGTGAAGGTTAGAAAGGGAACAATTTATATGGGGTGTATAATCCTACATTAAATGTTTGCAATGACACTCTCTTTTCTGGTTAAAGCTCTGATTCTAAGAAGTAAATTAATTAGAAGGCAGTATAGATATTGGTATGGGGAAGAGAATCAGCTATTTTTGAGTGGGTGGGTGATGAAGAGACAGGAAAAAATCCAGCAAATTAGAATGGAATGCTTTACACCTCTGGCAGGCATGGATTAAGAAGAAAATAATAACTTGTCTCCTGTACCTACCTCCAATTACTGTCTTGCGTGACTAGTCCTTGGACTATGAAAAGAGCTAGTTTGTGGTGAAGAGTAAGGACCATAACAAAATAGTTGGAAAACCATGAGAATTTTCTTGTTTCAAGAAAGTGGATTTGCTTAAGGTCAACATATATTTTTCATTCACTAAATAATATAATGCATCCTGTGGCATGTTCTGTGCTTACTGTGCTGGTATCCAAGTTAGACAAGGAAAGGGGGATAGACAGAAAACTTCTGAAGGAGGTAGTTTCTGTACTGAGACTGGGAAAATTAAAGTAGGTAAAAGGAGGACACCTTAAGTCCAAGGATGAGCTGGAGCAAAAGTTGTGAGTTTGGAGCTAACATTTTTCACGAGCATTTGCCTGGATGTATCTCCAAATACAGTGAAACATAAAGATATGCCAAGGTAATCAGAAACCAGATCTATAAAAAAAGAGTAAACGATGTTGAGTTTGTGGGCTTAGAGTTGGAAAGGCATTAAGTGCCACCCTGAAGACGTAAGCTTGTCTTTGGCTGGAACACAAAAGCAACATAAAGTATTGACTAAAAAATATAGCGTAGACTCTTCAGGGCAGGAAATGAAAGCACCAGTTGGAATGCTTTGAGAACAGCACAAAGACCATAGATAAAATTACTTTTGAAATTCTTCCACATGCTGAATGTGCCATATGAGACTACACCATATGACCATTTTGATACCAGTAATGACATAAAAGAGACCATGATCGCTGGACAGATTCCTGCATTTATATCCTGTTCAAACCAACCCTAACTTAACACTTTTAATACTTTCTAGGATGAACCAGGAACCACTTAGTACTTTTCCATCTGTCTATGTTTGTCCTTTTCCAAATTCTTCCATTTTCTCTTCTTCCTTACAAGAAATTATTTAAATTTACACCCATATTGTTCCATCAAATGATCATGTCAATCAAATATCTCTATTTTTCTTTAAATGGTAACTTATACTCCTGTATATCTCTTTACTCTATTCTAAAAATTATAAGGAAAATACAAGTACACGTCTATGTTTATTGTTCAAATAAGAAAATTGCAGATATTTGTCAACATTTGCCAACATCAATATTAATCTTTGTTATCCTGCATAATCTGGTAGTCCTCTGGTAAATCAGTTGTAATTAGGATGACGTTCATAAACTGAAGACGGCTGATAAGTTGGCATTGAAAGAGAGGTAGCTGATGTATCAGCTATCACTGTCACTGGAAACCGTGGGTTGCTCCTTGGTTGAAGTTTAGAAAAACGACCTTCATTGGCAGATATGTTGTGATATCTATTTGGGAAAGTAGAAGGCTCCACCATCAGTCCAAATAATAGCTCTCTGTGGGAGACAAGATGCTGTACTGAGAAGTAGAAGTTATAATTGTAATGAAGTTCACAACACGGCCATTTGCTTCAGTGTAGCTGCTTTGAGAGTGCCCGTGGACAGTGGTCAACTGATTTAAAACAGCACGTTGATCCACTGCAATTTGTTTTGGTGGTCTAAATGACATTGATTATGGAGGATAAAAATCACCTCTGATCCGGGTTGTTGTGTCACCAATTATTTGTCTAGTAGAGGGCTTCCTTATTAGAGGCATGTTTAAATTTGCAGAAAGTAAAAATTCACTTTCTCCACTAGTGTCAGCCACAAAATCAGAATTATGAATATGCACATTACCTCCTGCTTTAAAGTGCTTCTTTTTGAAATCTTCAGCCAATGAAGCCACCAGAGAGGCATTTTTAATCCCAACTCTTCTTTTTATTCTAACTAAATGCTGGTGACAGACTTGTTTAAGATTTCAATTATGGCAGAACTGCAGCTGCAACCAATGGAGAAAGATTTTAGTAATATTTTAAACGAAAATACAAGACTACAATAAGCCTATCCTATAAAACCTCAGATTTCATGTTGATTATGCAAAGATAATATCATTAAAATATGAACATTGCTGACAATATTTTGAAATTATTTATTTGTAATATACACATTTAAATAGTATATCATCAAATTTAATAAGTTAGTATTTGCAGTAACGGTGAAAGCCACTTTTTAAAAGCAGCTTTAATACGTTTATTTAGTTTTCTGGTAAGATTCATAGTTGCTAGGAACATTTCTCATAATCTTGAATACTTAAGGCACTGTCCTCATTTTTAGAAAAAGTAAAGAATATTAGCCTTTGTAGTTTTATACAATTTTCAAAATCTAGATTTACATTTATATTACCATAGGTTGATGTACAAAATAAAATTTTATGTATGTTACCAAGTAGTAACTACAATTACTGAATACCTTGCTTAAAACAGACTTTTTTCCTTCTGCCAGAAAGTCAGCAGGAGAAACAGATCTTTGAATATTCTGCCGCACTTTAGTAAACACATACATGCTAAGCTGTCTAACTAAACTTTACATACTTCCAGATTCAAATATTCTGAAAGGCGCCCTTCTTTCCAAAACTTCCTTCTTAAAGACATCTTCATCAATCACTATCGAAGTTCCATTATCATCCCACGAGATAGATTTTTATTGGTCACTCCCAGACATTTTCCAGAGTTTTCTTGGAAATGTCAGAGAACGAAAATCATTATCTTCATCTGGTTCCAAGACACAATGTGTGTAACATGGTCTTTTTATCAAGGATTTTTCAGACAAAGTCTGAAAAGCATTTTCTTCAATCATACACCTCAAGTCCAAGTCCCCAGAGAATGTTTGATCACACAATAGAGATATATCAGAGTTCCTGAAACAGTTTCTCCAACTTTATGAGACACATCTTGGATTTCTGGAGAAACATGTGCCAACGGAAATAACTTATTCTACAGCTACTTTTCTAATCTGCATGATTTTGAGCACTGCAGCTTCAAATGCTGCTTTGGCAGGCCTGCACAGATAAACTTCTAGGCCATCAAAATGGTTCTCTACCTGAGTAGCTGTCACATCACAAAACGACTGGTCTCCCAGCAACTCAAGTGTAACATTCAGCCAGTGTTCCCTTCTCATTCATCCAGTTAAAATGAAACATATAGGATGCTTATTTTTATACTGTGATCTGCAAATATTATCCCCAAAAATCTTTTTAAATAATTTAATTTTGGGGACTATGAAATAAAATCAGTCTCCATACTTTTGTACACAAATTTATACAAAATTGGTGAAGTATAAATAATGCAATAAATATATAAAATAATTTTAAAGTTATGAAATTTAAAGTGAAATTTGTTTAAAACCTGTACAGAAAATGTATATCTATTTCAATATCATTTGTAATTAAAGTGAAATATAATTTGATTTGGAAATGGAAGTTGGTATTTATCTCTGTACTTTAAAATAAGTAGCTCTATATTCAAAATATGAGAAGAATAAATATCAGCTTATTTGTTATGCTTATAAATAAATGGCAAATATTTATAAAATAAAACTAGATTAAAATTATGAATCAAATGTAAGAAAGCCCAAAGTGGGGAATTTTTGATTTAAATTGTAATTCAGTGCTATAAGTAAAACAAATGTAATTTAACATTCTACCATAAAAATTAGAAGAGAGACAATCTTATTGCATATTTACAAATGTTTATTTTTGCCATTCTTTCTGTCAGAGGTTTTTCAGTCCCAAGAAGGAAAAAATTTTCTTGTCATCGTTATAATCCATACTCTTGTGGCTTCTGTTATGTGTTCCAAAATGATGTTGATAAATACACTTATGCACAAGACACTGGATTCAATAAGCAGTGCCTCCATTAAGGGGCAAATGAACAATGAAAAAAACAAAGATATAACAGTATATGTGGTTTGGGGTGGAAAATACAAGTTAATGCATTTTAGGAAGCAATATATTTCTCAGTCCTGAAATTTTTGGCATTGTTTATATAATACAGCATTTTAAGGCAAGTGATTTGTTCACTAATTGAAAATATTACCTATGTCCTGTAACAGTATACATAAGTAAATCCAGTTCTATCAAAATTTATATTATTTATTTAGAAATAAATTCCATTAAACTTAAGCCAAATTAAAAATGAGAGATAAAATTTTTAAATAAATAAATGTACCCTCAAGCTACAATGTAAATTTTTCCATCACTACCTGTAAATTTCATTCTAAATAAATATTAGCAACCTGAATTCATGGCATATTATAAGTATTATCAACTATAGTTATGTTGGATTTAGTCCTGATTCATAAATATTATTTAACATATGCAAATTAAAATATGTGATAACATCCCTTAAAAAGCAAAGAATTGAAAAATAACACTCTCAAAAAATGTACGAATATTATTAAAATATGTGATCTTAACTTTTTTATAAAAATATTTTTACAAATTCACTGTAGATAGAATGTAACTAAACATAATATAAGCCATTTATGAAAAACCCATGACTAACATCAAGTTCAATTTTAACATACAGGAAGGTTTTCCTCTGGTCCAGTAATAAGAAAAATTAGCTCATTTTCACAAGTCCTAAATTACACTACTAGAAGTCCTAGCCAGAACATCTAGTCAAGAAAAAATATAAAATGCATGCAACTTGTAAAAAAGCAGTAAAGTATTTACAGTTGCCATAATTATACATAGATAGAAAGCTCCATAGACTCCTCCAGTGACTGTTAGAAATAATGAACAAACTTAGTAAACTTCCAGAATACAAAATTGATAAAAAAAATATCCATTGCATTTTTATATATTAACAACCCATAATCAGAAAGAGAAACTTGGAAAATTATTACATGTAAATTTATACCATAAGGAATAAAACAGGAATATATTTTGTAAGTGAAATAAAAGATCTAAACATAGATCAATAAATTACAGGTGCAAGAAATATAAGAAAATAAATTAAATAGAAATATATTCGGTGCTCATGGATTGTACACAATGTGAGGAAATATTGTAATCTATCTTTTCAAAGTTCAGGCTCCCTAGTAACTAATTACTTAGGAGAATGTCTTTTCTTCATTTTATACTCTAGCTTTCTTTTTCATGGGTTAATTGATCATAACAGTGAGGGATTATATCTGGTTTCTCTATTCTCTTCTCTTGATTGGTGTCTGTTTTTAAGCCAGTATCATGTTGTTTTAATTACTAAAGTTTTGAAGGACTGTATAACATCAGAGGAATTTACACCATTACATTTAATACTTTTTTTCAAGATTATTTTGGCAACTCATGTTCTTTGTGGTTACATATAAATTTTGAAATTATTTGTTCTATTTAATCAAAAATCTCATAGGTATTTTGACATGAATCACACTAAATGTAGATTCCCTTTGGTTGAATGGTTGTGTTAACCACATAGTTTCACATAATTAACATAAGAGATCTGTTCATTTCTTTGGATCAGTTAAATTTTCCTTCACCAATGTTTTCTGTTTTTTAACATATAGGTTTTTACCTTATTTGTTAACTTCATTTCTAGGTGTTCTTTATACATATATATAATTTTATACATAATAGTTGTAAACTCGTTTCCTACACAAATACAGCAGGCAGAAGGCAGTGGTAAGGCATATTAAAAGTCCTGAATGAAAGAAGTCTGTAATCTAAGATACATTATCAAGCAAGGCTCTCTTTGAGAATAGAAGGAGAGATAAATAACTTCCACACAAAAAATGTTAAAAGAATTTAGCAAGAGAAAAAGAAATAATGAAAGATCTACTCTAAAAAAAAAGAAGCAGGGTGCTATACAAAAGAGAAAGGAATAATTAGAAAGGCAATATATACAATGAATTACAACAGAATAAATATGATGTTGTAAAACTGGACATCAAAATTTTTAAGGGTCACAGAGTGAAACAGAACAATACAGAGTATTTTCTTCTTATTTGTCTTCTCTGTAGGATGGGTATGAGTTTGTATTCTTATAAGATAAAATAAACAGATATAGTACGGTTAAATATAAATACAAAACAAGGTAACCAAAAGTCAAAAGCTTACAATGAAGTCACAAAGCCAAAACGAAACAAAGATAATAAAAGAAAACTTATCAAGCCACAAAAAGGAAAAGAAATGAACAAAAGGAAATACCAAATCAACTGGAAAATGAAGTTCAAAATAGAAATAAACACCAGTCTATCAATAATTATCACAAATGTAAATGGATATAGTGCTTCAGTCAAAAGATATATATTGTCTGATGGGATAATATAAAAAAAACCCTGCATTATGAAGCATACAAGAGACCCATTTGTAAGAGGAAAACACATCAATTGAAAGTCAGAAGTTGGAAGAATATATTCCATGCAAATGCACATGACAAGAAAGCAGGACTAGCAGTACTGACTTCACACATAATAGACTTTACAAGAAAGGCCATAGAGAAAGATAAACAAGGACATGATATAATGATTAAAGGAGCAATACAAAATGAAGTTTTTATACACATTAAGATATATGAACTCAAAATTGGAGCACCTAAATACAAAAATCAAATACTAATAGATAAAAAGAGAGAAATCGCTCGGAACACAATCACAGTAGGAGACTATAACACCCCATTACAATCACTGGACTGGTCTTTCACACAGAAAATTAATAAGGGAACAAAGTTAATAAAAGACATGATAAAATAATTGGAGATGGTTGATACTTCCAAAACAGTACTTCTCCCAAAAACAGAATATACATTCTTTTCCAGTGCACATGGAATATTTTCAAGGAAAGATTATAAACTCAGGCACAGAAGAAGCCTCAACAAATTTAAGAAGATAAAAATTATTTCAAGCAACATTTCTGAGTAGAATACCATGAAACTAAAAATCAAACACAGAAAAATTGGGAGAAAAAATGGCAGCATCCAGATTAAAAAACATGGTACTATAACAAAGGGGGGAGTTGATGAATTAAAAGAAGAAATTAAAAAATATCTTGAGATATATGACAAAACACTACACAAAGTCTATGGAATACAGTTAAAGCAGTCTAAAAAGGGAAGTTCATATTGACAAAGCCCTCCTCAAAGTAGAAGAACTATTTCAAAAAAATAATCTAACGTTCTATGTAAACTAATCATGAAAAGAAGAGAAAACAAAACCAAAAGCCAGCAGAAAGCGGGAAAAAATAAAGATCAAGGAGGAAAGAATTGAAATAAAGATTAAGAAATAGAAAAAATCAATCAAACTCTTTTTTGAAATTTTAAACAAAATTGACAAATCTCTAGACAGGATCACCAACAAGAAAAAAGAGAGAACACAAATAATATAGGAAATGAAAATGGAGAAACTACAAGAGTACAACAAATTTACAAAATATCATTAGGGAATACCATGAGGAACTATATGGAAACATACTGGATAACCAGGAAGAAATGGAGAAGTTTTTGGAAACATTCAGCCCACCAATATTGCATCAAAAGGAAATTAATGATTTGAACAATCATATCACAAGAAATGGAATAGAATTAACAGTAAAAAAAAAATCTCTGTAAACAAAATTCAGACCCTAATAGCTTCACTGGGGAATTTGACCAAACATACAAAGAAAAATCCATACTAATCCTCCTCAAAGTCTTCCAAAAGATTGATATGGAGAGAGAGCTCCCAATCTCACACCATAAGGCCAAAATTAACCTGATACCAAACCAGACAAAGACACTACCCCAAAATGAAAACTATAGGCCAATATAATTCATAAACATAGATGTAAAAGTCCTTAAGATATTATTAACAAACAGAATCCAACATCATGTAAAAAAAAGGTAATGCACCATTGTCATGTTAGGTTCATCCCAGGAACACAAGGATGGTTTCACTTATGCAAATCAATCAATCAATTGTGATACACCATATCAACAAAAGAGAAGACAAAAACGATATGATCATCTCAGTAGATGCAGAGAAAGCATTTGATAAAAATTAACACCTATTTGCAATAAAAGTTCTTATCACAGTGGGCATAGAGTGACCATATCTCAACATAATGAAAGCTATTTATGACAAATTTATAACCAGCAAAATACTCAATGTTGAAACACTGAAACCCTTCCCACAAAAACCTGAGACAAGACAAGGATGCCCATTCTCACAATTTCAATTCAATATAGTCTTGGAATTCCTAGCCACAACGATCAGGCTAGGAAAAGAAATAAAACTATTCAGACTGGAAAAGAAGAAGTAAAATTGTCACAATATGCAGAGATGACACTATATACAGAAAAATGTAAAAGCTTCACAAAAAAATACTTAGGCTAAAAAAGGAACTGGGCAAGTTAGTCAGAATAATCTACGAAAACCAATTACATTTCTTTACTCTACCATTGAATCAACAGGATAACAAATTATAGAAACAACCCCTTTTATAACTGCACCCAAAACTATAAAATGCTTAAGAATATTGTGACCAAGGTGGTGAAAGACTTATACTTGGAGAACAAGAAAAAAATCATTGAGGAAATCAAGAAAGATTTGAAGAATTGAAAAGATACCCAATGGTCTCGTAGTGGAAGAAATAATATTATTAAAATGGCCATACTGCCCAAGACAATCCACAGAATTTAACTGAGTTCCTATCAAATTATGCAAAACATTTCTTTTTAGGACTGAAAGAAATTATCATAAGATTTATATAGAATCAAAAAAGATCCATAATTTCCAAAACTATATTTAAGACAAAGAAAGAGGCTGGAGTAATAACCCGCCTGGTCTCCATAAACTATTGCAGAGCTACAAAAATCAAAATGACATGATATTGGTACAGAAACAGGCACATGGGCCAATGGAACAGAATAGAGAGCCTAGGAATAATACTAAAGGCCTATGTTGAATTAATCTTTGACAGAGTAGCCAAGAATATGACAGAGAAAAGAACATCTCTTCACCAACTGGTTTTGGGAAAACTGGATAGCAGCATCAGAGCAATGGAGTTAGTACAATCCTTCATTCCATACACAAGAATAAATTCAAAATGGCTTGAAGACTTAAATGTAAGGCAAGACACGGTAAATCTCCTAGAAGAAAATATTGGCAAAACACTCTGAGATAAATCTCAGCAATGATTTCTTAGAATAGACTACCCAGGTAAGGGATGTAAGAGCAAAATTTATAAATAGGACCTAATTAAACTTATAAGCTTTTGCACAGCAAATGGAACCATAAACAAAGGAAAATGACAACCTACAGTATTAAAGAAAATATTTAGAAGTGATACAACTGACAAAGACTAAATTTCCAAAATATAAAGATTTCATACAACCTAGTAATAATAAAAAAAAAGAAACTCAATCTGAAAATGGGCAGAAGCCCTAAAAAAGCATTTCTCCAATAGAGACGTACAAATGTCACACAGATATATGAAAAAAAAAATTGCTCACTCTCATTATCAGAGAAGTGCAATTCAAAACTATAATGAAGTATCACTTCCCAATATTCACAATGGCCATCATTCAAAAGTTCACAAACAATAAATGCTGGGGAAGCTGCGGAGAAAGGGAGCCCTCCTGCACTGTTGTTAGGAATGTAGATTCGAGCAGTCACTTTGGAAAACAGGATGGGGATTCCTTTAAAGTATAAAAATAAACTTAACAAATGATCCAACAATCCCACTTCTGGGTATATACGAAAGGGAACCATATTTCAAAAAGACACCTTCACCCCAATGTTCTTAGCAGTGCTATATACAACAGCCATGACATGGAAGCAAATTAACTGTCAAACAACAGATGAGAGTATGCAGAAGTTATGCTGTATTTACACAATGGAATATATTCTGCAATAAAAAATGATAAAACAATGACATTTGCAGCAAAATGTATGTCCCCAAAAAGTGTCATTCTAATTGAAGATAGCCAGAAAGAGAAGGAAAAATAATACATGACATGACATATGTAGAATCTTAAAAAATAATTTGGATGTGAACACTATGATTTCATCTACAAAACTGAAACACACTTGCAGAACTACTTAATAATCTTATGGTTACTGCAGAAATGGACTGGTAGAGGATATATTTGGGAGCTGTAGATTTATAAATGTCATCCACTATATATAAAAATAAATGTTTTCAAAATTTCTTTTGCATAACACAGGGCAGTAAGTCAAATACCGTGAAGTAACGTTAAAAAGGCACAGAAATATATGCATTTACGGGGACACTGTGCTAAACACCTCAGATTGACACATTGTAAATGGCATACTTCAATGATAAATAAATGAATAAATATTCAAATAAGTAAATAAATAAATAAATAAATAAAGTAAATGAATAATATTTAATAATAAAGGAAATACAAAGATTCACACTATTTAAATTTACACATCAAAAATCTAGGAAAAACAGAAAGAATAAAGAAGAAAATTGAATAAATTAGAGCAAGGCAAATAACAAGACAAACAATTGAAAAGATAAGAAAAATTACACCTAAGTTTGTTTCTTTTCAACATAAAGTGGACAAAAGTTTAGGTTGGCTAAGAAAATAAAGACTCAAATAAAATTTGAAATAAAAGAGCAGATATTACCACTAAAGTTGCAGAGATGCAAAGCATCATAAGAAATTACCACTAGCCAACGATTTGAATGACCTAGAACAAAAGATAGATTCCCAGAAACATATGTCTTCCAACACTGAATCAAGAAGAAATTAGAAAGTTAAATTCTGCAAAAGTGTGTATGAGAAAATCAGTAATCCAAACCTCTCAAACCAGAAAAAATTTACAAGATGACTTTAATGGTGAATCCTGTCATACATTAGAAGTAAATTTTTCACCAATTCTTCCCCAAAACTTTCAAGAATTTGAAGGGGGTGAAAGATTCCAAAGTTGTTATATGATGCTAGCTTTATTTGCATAACAAAGCTAAAAACGACATGAAATGAAAAACATAGAACATTATCCCTGATGAACATATGTGCCAAAATTCTCAACAAAACACAAGCAAAATGAATTCAACAACACATTTAAAGTATCATACACATACATGTGTAAAGGGATTTATCCCTGGGTTTAAGGATACGTCAAAATATTCAAATCAATACGGTGAAATCCCACACTAATAGAATGAGAAACAAAACTCACATAATCATTTGAATAGGTGCAGAAAGAACATTATATATAATGCAACATCATTTTAAGGTACTCCCAACAAATTAAATTAACCCTGTCAGTGGCACGATATCATATACACACAAACACTGTGTGGAGAGAAGCGAAGCAATTCACAGTTTATTGATTCTTACAAAAAAGATTTATATATGACATGCACAATGCCTCACATATCATCTAAGTTATAACAATGTTAATAATCTTAAACTATTTATGTCCCCATGCTCCTGCATTAAGCACAGGATGTTAAATGATCAAGGATTTTTTTAAAGTTCATCACGGAACTTCAGTAAGTAGCCCATCTCTTATCCAGCAGGCTGTGCCTATCATAGGTTGCCCTCCTCTGAGGATCTTACCCAGCATATGATATCCAGCCATCCATACTGGATATATTGAGTAGACAATTTGTTATCCAGCCTTTATAAGTGACATTCCTCACAGCTTGTTTATCAGTTCAGCCTGCGGGCTTATTCTCTAGAGCCTTCAGACAGGGGCCAACAAACCCAACATCCCTTAACAGAAAAATGGATGAAGAATATTTGATGTATATATGCAATGTAATGAATACTTTGCTTTCCTATCAACAGTGTCCACGGTGATTCTTTTTCTCCACAACCTCACCAAAATCTATTTATTTTCTTTTTGATGAGAGTCTTCTGACAACTGTGAGGTCTTCTCTCATTTTTGGCTTATGACTTTCCTAATAAATTATAACTCTGAACATATTTTCATGTGTAATTTATTCAACTGTATGTTTGCTACAAAAAATTGATTCAGATCTATCTATTCAGTTCCTATGGACTTTTTTTAATTGGATTGTTTGGTCATTTTTGTTGTGGTGCTTGTGTATGAGTTTGCCATATAGTTGCATATTAACACTTGATTGGAAAATATCACTTGCAAATATATTCTCCCATTGTGTTGGTTGACTTTTCATTTTATTGATCATCTCCTCTGCAGCGTAAATCTGTTTAGAGTGATACAATCATATTTTGTTAGTTTTGCTTCTGCTTCCCTTGCCAGAGGAGACATATGTACAATCAAATTAAGTCCAATGTCAGAGTATGCTTCTTATATTTTAGACAAGGATTCTTTGTTTTCAGGTTTTATGTTTTCTATGCCCAGGAGCGGGATTGCTGTGTCATATGATAGGTCTATTTTTAGTATTTAAAGGAACTTCCATACTATTTCCAAGGTGGTTGCACCAATTTTCATTCCCACCAACAGCGTTGGAGAGTCCCTTTTTCTCCACAACCTCCCGAGTATTTATTATTTGTAGATATTTGGATGACAGCCCTTCTCAGTAGTGTGAGGTAAAACATTATTTTATTTTTATCTTGCCTTTGTATAATGATTAGTTATGTGAGCATGTTTTTATGTTCCTGTTTGTCATCTGTGTGTCTTCTTGAGAGACTTGTCTTCTGCTCATTTTCTGTCTGTGTTGTTGTAGATTTTTGAAATGGAGTTGTATGAACGATGTGTGTATTTTAGAAATTTGCCCCTTTTTGATTGCATTGTTTCCAAATGTTTTCCCCCATTTGGAAGTTCATGTTTTCATTCTGTTTATTTTGCTCTATAGAAGTTTGAAGTTTAATTTGGATATATTTGATTATTTTGCTTTTGTTGTTTTCAGCTTGGGATTGTGACATAAGAAAATTTCGCTAAAATTTATGTCTTGTTTTGCCTATGTTAGTTTCCAGGAATTTTATTGTGTCATGTAATAGATTCAGATATTTAAAGCATTTTGAATTTATATTTGTACAGTGTGAGGGAGTGTTCTAATTTGATTGAGTTACATGTACCTGTCTAGCTTTCTCAACATGACTTGCTGAAGACTGTCTTTAGGCATTGTATATTTTTGTTTCCTTTGTCGTAGTTCAGTTGACCATAGGTGTAATGTTTTATTTCTACCTCTGTGTTCTGTTCCAGTGATATAGATGTTTGTTCATTTTCCAGCATTGTGCTGTTTCGATTACTGATTTGCAATATAGTCTGAGATCTGAGAGGGATATGGCTTATGCCTCCAACTTTGTTCTTTTTCCTCATTGTTTCTTATGCAGTTCTGATTCTTTTGCTGTTCCGTACAAATCTTAGGACTGATTTAAGTTCTGTGGAAAATATCACGTAGTTCGATCTGAATCACTTTATATGTGTAGACATATTTTGTAGTATGTATATTTTTGCAATATTAATTCCTCTAAACTAAGACCTTGAGATTTCTTTCCATTTATTGCATAATATTCAAATATATTTATCAGTGTTCTATTGATTTTATTATCTTTGATTTTTCATAGATTCTTCATTTTTGATGTGATTTCATATGGATTTTTTAAAATTATGTAGTATTTCATTGGTATTTGTAAAGAAATGTGACAGTTTTTGTATATTAATCATGAATCATCCTACTTTGCTAAATGTCTTTATTAGTCTTAGTTGTTTTGGTGTGGAGAATCTTTACAGTTCTCTATATAGATTATCATGTCATCTAAAATAATAACAGTTTTACTTCATTCAATCTAACTTGAATAACTTTTTTTCTTGTCCGATTGCTGTTGCTAGGTCTTCCCATACTGTGTTTAAGAGAAATGCGAGAGTGGGCATCCTTGTTTTATTCCTTAACTTGGCTTTCAGTTATTCACTTTTGCATATTATGCTGTCTGTGGGTCTGTAATTGATGAATTTAGTGAGGTTGAGATATATTTCCTTAATCCTAAAGTGGAAAGAGTTTTCTGTTTTTGTTGATTCTGTTTTTCTTGTCGTTGTTGTTGCTGCTGTTATAATGAATAAAAGTTGAAGTTTGTGAAATGCTTTTTATCGATTTATTGGGATGACCACATCATTTTCCCTTTTTCCTTTGTTTATTTGGTGTATCAAACTGATTGATTTCATGTAATTTCAACCTCTCTTATGACCGTGAAATGAATTAAAGTTGATCATGTTGTATGATTCACTTTAGGTATTGCTGGATTTAGTTTGCTAATAATTTTTTTTTTGAATTTTTGCATCTATATCAATCAAAGTTATTGGCTTGAAGTTCTCTTTGATTGTACTTTGTTGGCTTTGCTATCAGGGTAATGATAGCTTCATATAATTATTTTGGGAGTTTCCCACATGTTCACTATTTTTGAATAGTTTGAAGAGTATAAGTTCTGCTTTTTATTTTTGTACATTTCTCCATGGGAGCTGTTTAAATCTGCCCTAATATTTCACGATTTTTTTAAATGCTGTTTCTATCTTTCTTCTAGTAATCAGTTTGTTCAAATTATTTGTTTCTCCTTATACCTATCTATTTCTAGACATTTGTCTACTTCTTCTAAGTTGTCCAGTTTGTTTGCATGTAAGAGTTGACAAAATGTTCCTTTTTTTGTATACCTGAGGGAACAATTGTTATTTCTACAATTTTATTTCTGAATTTATTTCTTTGGAGCATCTCTCTTTTCTTCATGATGCACCTGGATAGAGGTTTTTTGATTTTGCTTTTCTTAAAAAGAAAACAAAAAACAAAACCTTTTTTTTTACTACTCTTTTGCATGGTTGTTTTTGCTCTCTAATTTATATTTACACCTGTAATATTTAGGATCATGTATTTTAATTTTATTACCATTTTTTAATTGATTTTTAATTATTTTACAAAGTTGTCTCAAATTCCATTGTAGAGCACAATTTTTTAGTTGCAATGAACATTTATACAATTTTTGTCCCATTTTTTCCACTGTGGGCTGCCGTATATTTCCCTGTGCTATACGGTACAATCCTGTTTATCTATTCTACAATTTTGACCTCCGAGTCTGTCTCTACCCAACCCCAACACTTGGCAACCAAAACTTTGTAGTCTCTGCCTGCGAGTATATTTCTGTTTTGTATTTATGCATTTCTTGTTTGGTTTAGTTTTGTTTTTAGATTCCACTCATGAGCCATCTCATATGGTATTTTTCCTTCTCTTTCTGACTTACTTCACTTAGGCTAATTTTCTCATGGAGCATCCATGTTGCTGAAAATGGCATTATGTTGTCACTTTATAAGAATGACTACTGTTCCATTATATAAATATACCACCACTTCTTTATCCAGTCAACTTTCGATGGGCATTTAGGCTGTTTCCATGTCTTGGCTATTGTAAATATTGCTGGCTATGAATATTGAGGTGCAGGCGTCTTCCTGAAGTAGGGTTCCTTCTGGATTTATGCCCAGGAGTGGGATTCTTGGGTTACATTGTAAGTCTATTTCTAGGCTTTTGAGGAATCTCCATCCTGTTTTCCACTCTGTTTGCACCAATCTTCATTGCCACCAGCAGTGAGGGACCGTTCCCTTTATTCCACAGCCTCTCCAGCATTTGTCCTTTGTGGATTTCTGAATGATGGCCATTCTGACTGGTGTGAGGTGAAACCTCATTGCAGTTTTGATTTGCATTTGTCTGATAATCAGTGATATTGAGCATTTTCTGATGTGCCTTTTTATCATTTGTATGTCTTCCTTGGAGAACTGTTTGTTTAGGTCTTCTGACTAATTTTGGATTAGGTTGTTTATTTTTTCTTATTCAGTTAGATGAGCTGTTTATATACTCTGGAGATCAAGCCTTTGACGGTTTCATATGTAAATTTTTTCCCATTCCGTAGGTTTTCTTTATGTTTTACTTCCGGTTTCTTTACTATGCAGAAGGTTGTAAGTTTCATTAGGTCTCATTTGTTTATTCTTGCTTTTATTTCTTCTATGAGAAAACTTTCGAGACGTATGTCAGATATTTCCCTCTTGTAGGTTTATTGTATCTTGTCTTATGTTTAAGTGTTTTATCTCTTTTGAGTTTATTTTTATTGTATCTTTTTCTAGCTTCATTGGGAGTGTTCTAACTTCATTGAATTTCATGCTGCTCTCCAGTTTTCCCAACACCAGTTGCTGAAGGGACTATCTCGATACCATTGTAATTTCTTGTCTCCTTTGTCTAAGATTAATTGACCAAACGTTTGTGGGTTAATTTCTGGGCTCTCTATTGTGTTCCATTGACCTATATGTATGTTTTTCTACCAATACAGTGCTGTCATGTGGACTATAGCTCTATAGTATTATCTGAATCATAAGCGTAAAGAAATGTCACTGATATTAGGACCTTAATCTTGTAATATGCTTCCTTGCTGAATTATTTGATCAGCTGTTGTAAATTTTGTCTGGATCTTGTAGGGTTTCCTATATATAGTCAGATATTTTCTGCATATACTGAGACTTTTACCTCTTCCTTTCCAATTTGCATCCCTTTTACTTCTCTCTCTTCTTTGATTGATGTGGCTAGGACTTGCAAGACTATCTTGAGAAGGAGTCATGATAGTGTTCATCCTTGTCTTGTCCCAGATTTTAGTGGGAAGAATTTGACTTTCTCACCATTGAGTACTATCCTTGCTGTTGGTTTTTTATCTATTACTTTCATGATGTTGAGGTTTATTCCCTCTATGGCCACTTTGTGAGAGTTTTTATCATACGTGGGTGTTGAATTTTAACAAATGCTTTTCCTGCACCTATTGAGAAGATCATGCGGTTTTGGTTCTTTCTCTTGTTGATATGCTGCATTACATTGATTGATTTGCATATGTTGAACCACCCCTGTGTCACTGGCATGATCCCCACTTGGTCATGTTATATAATCCTTTTTCTGTGTTGTTGGATTCTATTTGGTACTATTTTGGTGAGGATTTTGGCGTCTGGGTTCACAGTGATATTGGCCTATAATCCTCTTTTTTGGTAGTGTCTTTGCCTGGTTGTGGTATCAGGGTGATTGTGGATTCATAGAATGACTTTAGGAGTATTCCTTCCTTTTCAATCATCTGGGGGATTTTGAGAAGTAGTGTTATGAGTTCTTCTTTATGTTTGGTTGAATTCCTCAGTGAATCCGTCTGGTCCTGGACTCCTACTTGTAGGGAGGTTTTATATTGCTACTTTGATTTCATTTCTAGTGCTCTACTTTTTCCAGGGGTCAGTTATGTCTTGATTCAGTCTTGGTGGACAGTATGTTTCTGGAAACTTGTCCATCTCTTCTAGGGTATACAGTTTGATTCAATATACTTTTCATCATATTCTCGTAAGATATTCTGTATTTCTAAATTTTTGTGGTAATTTCTACAATCTCCTTTCTAATTTTGGTAATTTGTGCTCTCTCTCTTTTCTTCTTTTTGAGTTTGGCCAGAGGTTTGTCGATTTTACTTACTTTTTGGAAAAACCAGCTTTTGAATTGGTTAATTTTTTTCCTATGATCTTTTTAATCTCTATTTTATTTATTTCCTCCCCAATATTTATGATTTGCTTCCTTCCCCTACCTTTTGGGTCTTTTTGGTTCTTCTTTTTCAAGTTCATTCTGCTGGTGGGTTAAATTGTTTATTTTTGGTTGTTCTTCTTTTTTGAGGTAGGCCTGTATCACTATAAACTCCCCTCTCAGCACTGCTTTTGCTGTGTCCCATAAATTTTGTGGGGTTTTCCTTTCATTTTCTTTTGTCTCAAGGTACTTTTTTATTTCAGCTTTGATTTCTTCATTGATCCATTTGTATTTTAATAACATATTGTTTAATCCCCATGTTTTTCTTTTGTTGTCCTTTGTTTCTCTGTTGTTGATTTCTAGCTTCATGACATTGTGTTCAGTAAACATGCTTGAGGTAATTTCTGTCTTCTTAAAATTGCTGAGGTTTCTTTTATGCCCAAGTACATCATGAATCCTGGAAAATGTTCCACGTGCACTTGAAAAGGATTTATATCCTATTCTGTGGGGGGTGCAATGCTCTGAAAATATCCACCAAGTCTAATATTTCTATTGTTTTATTTAACTTCTCTGTTGCCTAGTTTATTTTCTGTCTCGATGATCTCTCTAGTGATGTTAATGCAGTGTTGAAATCTCCAAATATGAATCCTCCTTTATATCTGTTAGTAATTATTTTATGCACTTATTTGCTCCTGTATTTGGTGCATATGTATTAACGAGTGTGCTATCCTCATATTGTATCACTCCTTAAATCATTATAAAATGTCCTTCTATATCTTTCTTTATGGCCTTTGTTTTAAAGACTATTTTGTCTGAAATCAGTTCTGCAACATCTGCTTTTTGGCTTTCAAATTATGTGGAATACCCTTTTCCATCCTCTCACTCTCAATCTATATGTGTCCTTCTCTCTGAAGTGGGTCTCTTGTATGCAGCATATTAAAGATTCTTGCTTTATTATCCAGCCTGCCACTCTATGATTTTCGACTGGAGCATTTAGTTCATTAAAATTTACAATAATTGATGATAGGCTTGTGTTTATTGACAATTTGACCTATTTTTGCAATTGATTTGGTATTTCCTCTTTGTTTTTTTATCTTCCTTTTATGGTTTGGTAATTTTCCTTTGTATTATCATGAATTTTATTTAGTTCAGTGACTCCCTGATAAGTTTTTTCTTCTTGTTACCCTTTTTTATAAGTCCATTAGACCATTACTATAACTGCTTTTATTAAATGATAGTAACATGATCTCCAACCCATCCTACTGAGAACAAAAAATTTTAAAAAGAAAGACCAAAAATATAAATTTTCTATTTTCCTTTCTCCCTCTCCCACTCTCAATGATTTGTATGTCTTGTTTTAAAATTTTGTGTTTATTTTTTTTAATTCATGAGTTATCACCTTTAAAGCTGTGAGTTCCACATTTCTATAGCATCCTGCTGCTTTTCTTTTTAGAGAAGACATTTCAATAATTCTTTTAGCATGGGTCTATTTTGCTGAACTTTTGAAGATTTTTCTTGTCTGTAAAATACTTTATGTCTCCTTCTACCAAAAATGATAGCCTTGCTGTTTAAAGTATCCTAGGCTATAACATTTTTATCATTCAGCACTTTGAATATATCTTGCCACTCCCTTCTGGCCTGTTGTATTTGTGTAGTGAAATCAGCTGGGAGCCTTATGGGGATTCCCTTGTAACTCACTCTTTGCTATTCTCTTGCTCTCTTTAGGATCATTTCTTTATCCTTGAGTGTGGCCTTCTTAATTATGTGTCTTGGTATGGGTGTATTTGTGTTCTTTCTTTTTGGGACACTCTGAGCTTCCTGTATTGGATATCTGATTCCTTCTTTAAGTTTCAGTAGTTCTCAGCCATGCTTTCTACAAAATCCTTTGAAATCCCCTTTGATCTTTCTTCCCCTTCTGGGACTTTTATCATGCCAAGTTTGGCATGCTTTCTATAATACCATAGGTCCCTTAGGCTTTTTTCATTTGTTTCTCATTGTTTCTCTTGTCAATCTACTGATTGGATGTTTGCTATTGTCCTGTCTTCTAAGTCACAAATTCGTTTCTCTGCATTATTCAGTCAGCATTGAGACCCCTTTAGATTATTCCTCATCTCAGTCAGAGGGTTTACCTATTCTACTCGGCTTTTCTTTATAGCTTCCATTTCATTTTTGACATATTTTATATCTCTAAACACTATCTCTTTTATTTCCTTCAGTATTTAAATCACTCCATTTTTGAAATCTTCATCTTGTAGGATATCGATGTCTATTTCACTGATCATCCTTGCAGGATATTTCTCTTGTTCGTTTAATTGTGAATGCTTTCTCTGCTTCTTCATATTTCTACTACATCACTGGCACTGTGGTTTAAGGAGTATCAGTTATCTACCCTGGTCCCAAATGAGTATATCTACCTAATGCCTATGTAGTAATACAACTTAGAAAATAGGAAAAAAGAGAGAGAGGTAAATAATTTTAAAAAAGCGAGAGATAAAGCTTTGAAAACATTGTATAATTAATAATATTAATGCAAGTTGAAGCAGAGTTTTCAAAAATAATAATAATAATATTTTAAAAAATTTCAAAAAGATTGAAATGGGGGTATATATAATTGCCTAAGAAGTAAAAATTAAGAGGATAATAGAAAATGGAACAGATAAAACAGTTTAAAACAAGGGGTTGTTTGTGTCCTCCTGGAGACAGTGTACATTTAATGTGAAGTCATTCTGTTTTCATCCTGTTTTGGAAGCTCAGCTTGCTGTTTCCAGAGGCCCTCCATTGGATCACTCATCTGTGCTGCTCCCAGGGCATATCATCAAGCAGCTCACTCCTACAACCAACACTGGATTAGGTGCAGCTTTCTTGACTCTGGGCTGGCTTGTCATTGCCCTGCTCAATGCTGCAGTCAGTTGTTGCAGACTGACCAGGCAGGATTGTGCATCATGCCCTCTCCCAGCACCATGGTCAAGGGCTGCTTTATAGCTCAAAAGCTGAGGGACCACCCACCCGCTCAGGTTGCCGATCACTCTGCTGCTCTGTGCCACTCTATGCTCTACCTCGGGTTTGCAAACCGGGAGTGGGCTCAGGAAAGACTGAGGAACAGCCCGGTCCCTGGTCTGGGCTATAATCCAGCTCCTTGTTCGTCTTGGCAGACAAGTTCTCTGAGGAACCAGGACAGTAGGATCATATTTGCCTCATGCTTCCAACAAGTCTCAGTCTGGCCGTTGATGCTGCTAAGTCCTAAGGTGTAGATGCAGGTTTTACCCCCACTGCCACCTGGGTACAAAGCACCAGAGGCTATGGTGGCTGTTTCTGAGCCCCAGCTGTCTTCACCTGGAAACTTCTGTGGAAATTCAGAGATGGGGATTGCACCTTTCACCCCACAGGGCACATCTGCCCTGTTGTTTAATGGAGGGCCCAGGTTGTTCTGCCCTGTGCACCCACAGCCATGGATCAAAGCCCACTCCATTCCCCTGGGCCGCCACAGTGCTGCCATCCTCATCTACCACCCAACTCAGGCAGCATGGCCCTGCCCCCAGCTTTGGGGATGCATCTTTGTCTGGGTGTCACAGGGATTCTCTGTGCCTGTTTGACTTAGTTCTGTCAGGCAACTTATACTCTGTACAGGTCCAAGACTTGGAGGCTCCCCCACCATCCTGCTGACCACTCAGCTGGAGAGGGGAGACACAGTGAATGAGCACCAGTCCTTCATTGATGCTCCCTACCCGTGAGAACTGTCCCACTGTTTTGCCTTTTCTTCTTTCTTTCTTCCTTTTCTCCTACCAGATTTTTTGCATCTTTATCTATTGAAGAAGACAATGTTCTGTCAGAGTTCTGCAGGTTTTCTGTTTAGCTGAGTGGGTCTGTGGATGTGAGTCTTGGTGCATTTTTGGGAAAGGGAGAGCTACGAACATCTTTCTACTCCACCATTTTTGTCTCCACCTCAGAAAGTCTCACTTTATGGTGGAAGATAAACATAGTTTGGAAAAAATGGAAAATGTATTCCATGGAAATGACAAGAAAGTGCAGATTTCAATGCTCAACTCATACAAATATGTTTTAAATTAAGGGCCAGAATGAAAAAATATATGAGATTATATAAGCAAAAAGAGATCAATAAAAATAGGGTATTACACTCATTAAATTATATATGGACCCAACACCTTAAATCCAAAGTATAAGAAGAAATTTTAGTAGACATGAAAGAATTAATTCATTATGAAACAATAATAGTAGATGAGTTTAACACCTCACTATTCTGATAGCCAGATCATCCAGAAAGAATATCTGTAAGGAAACAGAGGTCTTAATAGCATATTAGATCATTTGAAAGTAAGTGAGCAATTGGACACTGCATCAGAAAATCAGAACACATAAACTTTTCAAATGTGCACAGGTTATCTAAGGAATTAACCACATATTATGTCATGAAATGAGCCTCAGGGACTTTAAGCCAATATAGATTACAGCAAGTATTTTTCCATACACAAAAGAATGATACTGTGCTTCAACTGTAGAAAGAATAGGAAAAACAAAAACATGAATTCAAACAACATCCTTTAAAAAAATAAAAAATTATCAATGATGAAATCAAGATGTTATGAAATTAAAGAGGTAATAAAATCATACCTGGAGACAAATTACAATGAAAACACAGCTTCATAAAATGTATGCGATGCAGTAAAGACAAGTCTAGATGGAAGATGAGAACAAATAAAGACTTCTACAAGGAAAGAGAAAAACCTCATAGAAACGACCAAGCATACCACACAAAATAACAAGAAACAAGAACAAACAAAACCCAAAGGCAGTAGAATGAGAAATCTTTAATGATTATGTTGAAAATAAACAATATAAAAGTTAAAAAATAAATTACATATCATAAAATGAACAGCTTTAAATTTTCTTAAAAATATTAACAAACAGAAAAGCATTTAGCCAGGCTTATTAAGAAATACAGAGACTGAATCCAAAAAAAATAAGAAATGAAACAGTAGAAATAATATCTGATATTACAGAAATACAAAAAATGATTATGTAAGCACTATGAGCTGTTACATGACAACCAACTGGACGACTTAATAGAAAAGACAATTTTCTAGAAACATACAGCCTGCCAACACTGAATAAAAAGAAAACTGAGAACTTGAAAAGGGCAATCAGTATAAGTTAAATAAAATCAATAATTTTCAAAACACCCCTTGAACAAAATGCCTGGATGCCAACACTAAAACCTCTTTCCCCCCAACTGTTTAAAAAAATGAAGGAGGAAGGAAAATTCCCAAAGTTATTCTATGAGGCCACCATTACCCTGATAACAAAACCAGTCAAAAACACTTAAAAAAATGAAAATGAAAATCCAATATCCTTGATGAATATACATTCAAAAATCGTCGAAAAACATCAACAGATGAATCCAGCAATACTAAGAAATGATTATACACGATGATCAGTTGGATTCCTTTCCAGAGTCACAAGGATAGTTCAACATACACAAGTCAAACATCGTGACACATATCTAATAAAGGAAGGAAAAATTCACAAGACAATGTCAATACACAAAGAAAAAGCATTTGACGAAATTCAACATACATTCATCATCATAACTCTCATGAAAGTGAGTACAATGGGAACATCTCTCAACATAATAAAGGCCATTTATAACAATTTATAATACACAGGGGAAAGGCTGAAAGCCTTCTGCTTAAATTCGGGAACAAGAAAAGGATTCCTACTCTCAGCACTTGTGTTTAATAGTAATAGAAGAAAGGAAAAGGAAAAGAAAAAGAAATAAAAGAAATGCCAAATGGAAAGGAAGAGTCAAAATTCACACCAGTACTGATGGCATAACAATCTACATAAAGAGTCCTAAGGGCTCCACACTGACTATTATGAACAATAAATAATTTCATCAAGGGAGCAGGGTACAAGATTAATGTAAAGAAGTCTCTTGCACTTCTACACGTTAATCATGAGATACCATAAAATGGATGTTGAAAGCAATAATATTTAAAACCCCATAACCCCGAATATCTTGGAATAAATGTAACCACATATATGAAAGATATAAACACTGAAAATAATAAAACATTGACAAAGAAATGAAAAATGATTCAAAGAAATGGAAAGATGTCTTGTGCTCTTGGATTGAAAGAGTTAATATTGTCAACATGGCCGTAATATGCAAAGAAACCTACAGATTTATTGCAATTCCTGTTACGAAGCTGTAGTATTCTCCACAGAACAAGAAAATAAATAACTCTAAGTTTATATGAAACCATAAAAATTGTCAAAATGACTTCGAGAAAAAACAACAAATCTGGAGGTATAACCCTCCCAGATACCTTACTATACTACAAATCTAAAGTAATAAAAACAACATGGCATTGGCCAAGATATAATCAATAAAAGCAGATAGAGAGCCTAGAAAAATTCCACACACCTCTGAGAAATGAATCTATGATAAAAGAGGCAAGAGTACACAATGGATAAAAGACAGTCTCGTCAATGGATGGTGTTTTGGAAGCTGGACATCTACATGTAAAACAGTGAAATGAGAGCATTCTTTGACATCATATACATAAATAAACTCTAAGTATATTAAGGACCTAAATGTAAGACCTGATCTATAAAACAGCTAGAAGGGAATATTGGTGATACTTTATTGGATATATATCAAAGGAATATTTTCTTATTTCAGTCTCCTAAGGCAAAAGAAACAAAAGCATAAATCAGCAAGTGGGACCTAAACAAACTTGAAAATTTCTGCACAGCTTAGGACACTATAAGTGAAATAAAAACACTGCCTGTGTAATTGGAGAACATATCTGCAAACAATGCAAGTGACCAGGGGTTAATAGATGTAGGTTAATAGATGTAACATGGATTTAGTTTACACAACGTAAGGTAAAAAACAAAAAAACAATCAAAAACAAGAGAAGAATACCTGAGTTAATATTTTTCAAATGGAAACTTACAGATGAGTAACAGGCAAGTGATAAAATTGCCCAACATTGCTAATTATTAGATAATTGCAAATCAAAACCACAATGAGTTATCACTTAAAACTGGTCAAATGGCTATTATCAAAAAGTCTACAAATAGAAAATGTTGGAAACGATGTGGAGGTAACAAATCTCTTGTATTCTCTTGGTAGGAATGTAAATTGTTGGAACTTGTATGGAAAACAGTATTCAGATTTGTTTAAAAACTAAAAAGTTAACTATCATAAGACCCAGTAATAACTCTCCTAAAAGAAATCTGGGGAAAAACCTAAATTGAGAAGAAACAATGTTTACAACAGCACTGTTTATAATATGCAAATCAGGGAAGCAATCCAAGTGTCCAGAGTAGACTATGGACTTAAGAATATATGATGTTTCTATAAATATACAATGGAATATTACTCAGCCATGAAAAAGTATAACACATTGCTATTTCAGCATCATGAATGGACCTATTAAATATTGTGCTTAGTAAAGTAACTTAGACAAAGACAAAAGTATATAATATAATTTATATGTGGAATCTAAATTATAACAAATATCTATGTACATCTATCTATAGCTATCTATTGATAGGTGACAGGTAAATAGATAGATAGGAGGATAATACTTGATAGATTGCTACATAGATAGATAGATAGATAGATAGATAGATAGATAGATAGATAGATAGATAGATAGATAGATATTGACATGATGGAGTTGTAAAGAGTTTAGATAGACAAGACTTAAGAGACTCAAATATATGGGAAAAAGTTTATGTTTACCAAAGAGAAGGGAAAGAGATTTTAATGGTAGAACATTGACAGATAGAAAATAGTATACATAAAGGAGATTAGCAACATTGATAGTCTGTATAGATCATGGAATTATACACAATAGCTTAAAATAATTGTGTGTTACAATCATTGTAATAATTCATAATGCATTATAATCTACAAAGTGGTTATAATTAACTATGCTGTACATCTGAAACTACACAATATAGTAAATCTACTCTACTTCAAATAAAAAGAAAACATCTCAGGTATAATTTAGTCCTTTTTCCGCTGATAGCAGCTTCCTTTAATATTGTTTTATTTTTATTTTTACCTTTGATGGTTACTGACTCAAATTATTTCTTTTACTGTTGTAAACACTTTACCAGTTTGAGGTATCTATATTTATTGTCCCTGATTTCCTATTTTTCCCCCTTTAAACCAAATAGTATAGTAGCATTTAAAAGCACACCCAAAGAAACTGTTGAAACTTTCTCGGGGTATCTCCTTAGATTTTTGGACAATGTTTTGCATATATTTGCCATTTTATATTTCTTTGAAGATTTCTATTCTACACCTCTTATTAGGTGTATCGGTTTTGTTTTTTTATCACATTCAGGTTATGTTTGTCTGGTAAATTCTTTATTTTCACTTTATAAATAAGTGATAACTGTTTAATTATTATTGGGTGAGTTAGTTCTTATTTCAGTTGTTTGAAAATGTAATTTTATTTACCCTTGGCCTATGTTTTCTGCTCAGAAATCTTCTTATAGCTTAATGGGGGATACTTTGTAGATTTTCATAACTTTTTTTGGCTGCCTTTACAATATTTTCTCTGTCATTGACTTGCCATTTTGCATATGATTTATCTTGAAGGAGGTCCCTTTGTCTTAATGTTATTCATGTTTTGTTGTCTCACGGACTTGAATATCAGTTCCTTACACAGGTTCAGGAAGTTATCAACTATTACTTCTTTATATACACCATCAGCTGCCTTCTAATTTTCTTCTCCCTCCAGGATTCCACTCTAATGTGCACTTCCTGAGGAAGTCTGATGGCTACTTTTGAATATCCTCACTTTTTAATATCTTGTATCTCTGCACTCTCATATCATTTCTAGTTTTGTATTGGTGAGATTGCTAATCTCTCTTCCACAAAGACAGTCTACTTCCAATGCTTTCTGTTGCATTCTTCACTTCATTTATTAAGTTCTCCTGGCCCTCAAACAATGTTTGGCTATTTTATAGTTTCATTCTCTTTGGTAATGTATTTCTTATCATCATTTAATTTATTCTTGAGCTCACTAAACTACATTCTTAGTATTGTTTTTTGTATTGAGTTTCTGAATGACACCTATTTGGATTCTCTCTTAGTTATATGGCAATATACCATGACTTAAGTCTGTTTGCTGCATGGTTCACATTGTGTGTGTGTGTCTGTGCACAGGTGCATGTGCATGTGTGTCTGTGTCTGTGTGGGTGTATGTGTCTGTGTATCTGTGTGTGTGCGTGCCCTATAATGTAACTGTGATTGGTCATGGTCTTGTAAATGATTTCTCTGATGACACTTAATAACAGATTGGGAGTTGGAGTCCTTGCTTTTGTTTTCTGGTACTTTGCAATATTGCACAATTTTTGGTTTTACTTTTCTGAGCTACCTCTGATAATATTTCAAAATGGCACTTTCCAGTCGCTACTGTCTGGATAACAGATGTGCTTTCACTGTCACTTCTTAGACTTCTCTGGTAATTAATGCCACTGTTGTCACTGGGACAGCGACAAAATATCTCAAGGGATATGATATCCCTTGAGACACAGTGTACACATTGGGGAAATGTGTAAAGACAGGTGGGTATTTGGAATCAGGCAAGGGCCTTTGTAATGTCCAGTGTTGCAAGGTATCTTGTCTCCACCACTGTGAAAGGGGAGTAGGGACATTGTCATGAATGTCTGAGTGTCTGAAGGATGGAATTTCTGTCTCTATTGTTGCTCACTCCTAGTTACATGTGACCATGAGTATTAGTGCAGTGGGGGCTGAAGCTGTGTGAACCACTGAGACCCTGTTTCTACTGGGTTCTCTGAACTTGTGGACTCAGATATCCTATTCAGGGGGCCTTGGTTGCAGACACCAAATCTGCTCTTCCCTCACTTCTGCCACCTTTGCGTGTTTTAATCCACCAAACTTCACCTGTTCACTTGAGTTCTGAAGTATTGTTTTGTGTTGTAGTTATTTTTGTTGAGATGTGAACGTTTTACTGACTGTAGATATAAGGGGAGAGACAAAAATAGTTTAAACTTATGTCACTTTTAAAAGTATATACTTTTTCAATTAAAAGCTTAAATTCTACATAGGACATTGTAAAAACTGTAAAGAAAGTGAACAAATCATCTCCCCTAAAATCATAGTACTACAAAATATTTTGATTTTCCTGGGTTCTTTTCTTCAAAGTTTTTCCCACCTACATGCATATTTTACTATAATATATACTTATAATCTCTTTAAAATCAATTAAATTATTAAAATATTTCTCTGCACTGTAAATATAGCGCTGTTGTTTCACTAATTTATTACTAGTAGCTTTCACATTTCTGCCTTCTCCATCCTTCTTCCCTGTCCACACTGGAAAACACTACTTGGTACAGTACACATATATATGTGATTCTGTTCCTGTTTTTTTATGATTATTTCTCTTATATCTTTATTTTCCTCATTTAAGTGACAACATAGAGTGTTTTCCTCTGTATGATTTATTTTCTTGTGTGCAGCACTCTCTGGGTCCAGTCACATTGTTCCAAATAGCAGAAGTTTATTTTTTAATATGACAATGACTAAGTATTTATTCTTTTATCTATATCTCACATCTACTTCAGCCAAACATCTGCTGATGGGCAGTTGAATTGTGCATCTATCCTTGGGTATTATAAATGTTAATGTTTAAAACATTGGGGGTAATATATCCTTTAATGTGAATGTTTTCATTTTTTTGAGATTTATAACAATAACTGGAATTGCTGTAACATATACTGCTTGTATTTCTAGTTTTCTGAGCACTGACCACACTATTATAATAGTGGATGCATCAATTTATATTTCCACAAACAGTGTACCTGGGTTCCCTTTTATCGACATTCTTATTAATTTTTGTCATTTGTAGACTTTTTTTAATAGACATTTTGGTTGCTGTGAGTTTATATTTCATTCTGGTTTTGATTTATGATTTCCTAATGAATAGCAAAGTTATGTTTCTTCTTATGTGCAAGAAAATCATTCACATGTCTGTTTTTGAAAAGTTTCAATGAAGATCTTTCTACTGTTTTTAAGTTTGGGTCTTTGTTTTTTAACTATTGAGTCTAATATGCTATATATATATTATGTAGATTAATATCTTGTTGGTTTCATTGTCTGAAACTCTTCCTTTTATCTGTGTGTTGTCATAATTCTTGCTGAACATTTCCTTTGCTATGCAAAAGATTTTACACTTCACACTTATACAAGAAGTGGAATCCCTGTATCACATAATACATCTATTATTTCCTCAGTAATATTAAAAACTGTTATTGTTTGTTTTCCTTATTTTTTTCACTAAGGAGATAGATCAAAAGTAAATATTCATATGATTTATCTCAAAGGCGGTTCTGGTCCTGTTGGTCAGAAATTGTATAGTTTCAGGTTTTACATGTAGGAAATTAATCCATTTTTATCTTATTATGTATAATATGGAAGGAAGTGCTCTTATATCTTCCTTTTACTTGTACTGTCCAGTGTTCACAGAACTACTTGTTGAAGAGACTGCCTTTTTCCATTGTATACTCTTGCCTCCTTCATTGTAGACTAACTGACCATATGAGTGTGGGTTTATTTTAGGACTTTTTATTTTGTTCCATTAATCTATGTGAATCTTTCAGTGATATATTTTGATGTTTTGTTTACTCTAACTTTGAAGTATATTCTTAAGTCAGGGAGGATAATACCCACAGCTGTGTTCATTTACTGAAGATAATTTTAGAAAATTTGGGTCTTTCACAATTTTGTATAAATTTTATTATATTTCTCCTTGTTTTGTGAAGAAACACATTGATTCTGTGAGAATAGAAATTTTCTAAAAGGAAAAACCTGAGAAAAATTTTAAAGTGTGGTGGATAAATCATAGAATATTAAACAACCAATGGATTGATGCATAAATCAAAGTAAAAATACATAAAGAATTATGATAAGAAAAACAAAGTCCATGGGGGTATAGCAAAAGCAGTATTAATAGGGATGCTTATAGCAAAATAATCCCACTTATAAAAATAAGAAACATCTCTCTTTTATAACATAATCTTACATACAAAAGAAGAAGAAAAATAATAAACAAACTTGATAGTATGTGGAAAGACAACTGAAAGGTCAGAACATAAATAAATAAAATAAAGATTAATAATAGAAACATCTAGTCAAACTACATAATGGCTTTTGAAAGATAAATATAACTGATAAACTTTAACGAGACTCATGAGCAAAAAAGTGAGTACAGATAAAAAAGCTCCAAAATAAATGGGAAGTTACAGCTTATAAGAAATAACACAAATCATCATAAAATTATACAACAAATTATATGCCATTAAAAATGTCCCTAGAAGAAGTGGAGAATTACTTAGAAAGACCTAATCTCCAGGATGGAATGAGTAATAGAAAATGTTAACAGATTATCACTAATGGAATTGAATAAGTAATTAAACAAAATCTCCCAAGATACAAAATTCCAGGCCTAGACAGCCTCACAGGTGAATTCTGCCAAACATTTAGAGAAGAGCTATCACCTATTCTTCTCAGAGAATTCCAATAATTTGCAGAGGAAGGAAGGCTTCCTACCCCACATTTCTATATCACACTACTACTAAAACAGGAACAAATATCTCATAAAATTACAGGTTAAATACTACTGATAAGCATAGATGCAAAAATCATCAATAAATTGTTAGCAAAGAAAACAAAATATTAAAAGGATTATACAGTATGATTAAGTCCCTTTTATGCAAGGGATGCAAAATTGATTCAATACCCAGAAATTAATCAATATGATACACCAAACTAACAAACTGAAAAATAAAAATTATATGGTCACCTCAAAAGTGTCATAAAATGTTTTGACAAATCCATTATCTATTTATGATTAAATTTCTCCTCAAATTGGGCATGAGGAAACATACCTCAACACAGTTAAGTCATATATGACAAGAACTCAGCTAACATGACACTCACTGATTAAAAGCTGAAAGCATCTCCTGTAAGAGAAGGAAGAAGAAAAATAATGCTCACTCTTACCACTGTTATTCAATATAGTATTGGAAATTCTAGCCATAGCTATCCATAATACAAGTAAATAAAATATAGCTATTTCAAAAAAAGGAGTTAAATTATCTGTTTGCAGATGAAATACGTTAAACAGAAATCATAAAGAAGACGCCATAAGACTACTAGGGCTTATGAATGCGTCTGGTAAAATTTCAGAATGTAAAATTAACATACAGAAATCTTGCATTTCTACACACTAACAACAAACTAACAGATAGAGGAAGTGAGGTAACTGTCTCACTTACAGTTGCATTAAAAAAAATCAAGAAATGTATCCATCCAAGGAGTTAAATATCCTGTAATAAGAAAACTATAAATATTTGTAACAGAAATTGAAGATAATGCAAATAGATGAATGGATATACTGTGTTCATATATTAGGAAAAAATATTGTTTAAATGACAGTACTAGCCAAGAAAATACACAAATTAAATTCAGTGCCTATCAAAATACAAAGTGCATTTTCAGACACTTACAAAAAATAATTCTTAAATTTTCATGTAAACACAAAAGAGTTGAAATCACTAAAAAAGAAAAGAAAAGAAAAGAAAACAAACAAACTAAAAACACAAACAAGTTTGACAAAAACAAATAGAAAGTATCACTGTGCCTGATTTTAAACTCTAATACAAAGCTACAGTAATGAATATGGTAGTGGCACAGAACAAACAGAATAATGGAACACAACATAATGCCTAAAAATGAAATCAGACAGTTATGCTCCTTTAGCCCATTACAAATAAATTAATATACAGTGGTGGAAAGGTAATCAACAGGCACATGAAAATGGTCAACATCACTAATCATCAGAAAAATGCAAGTCCAAAACACAATTAGATTTTATGTCAGTCCTGTCAGAATGAATATGATCAGAACTATTACAAATATAAATGTTGGTGAGGATGTAAGAAAAAGAACCCTGATGCGCTGATTGAATGAATGTAAATTTGTGCTGCCACTGTGGAAAACAGTATGGAGTTTTATATAAAATTAAAAATGAAATATGATCCAACATTTCTATATCTGGATACTTATTCCAATAAAATAAAAACACTAAGCAGAAAAGATAAATTCAACCATATACTCACTGCGGCATTATTTACAATAGCCAGGATATAGAAGCAAATTAATTGCTCATCAATATATGATGGACAAAGAAAATGTCTGTTTATAGTATATATATCTAACCATCTATTAACTGAAGATTTATCTATATTTGAATATATATATGCATACACACTATATATATATTATGCACACTATATATATATATATATGTATGCACACACACACATAAAATTTCAATGGGTTATTACTCAGCTCTAAAAAGTATAAGTTCTTGTCATTTGCAAAAAATGGATAGACCAAGAGGGTAATATGCTAAGTGAAATTAGTCACACAGATAATGACAAATGCTAAATTATTTTTCTCATATTCTGATTTTAAAACAAATTAACATAACAAAACAGAAAAGGAGTAATAGATATAGAAAGATACAGGTTGTTTACAAGAAGGAGGGAAATGTAGTGAAGAAAAAGAAATAGTTCAGAAAAATTAAGAGAGAATATTTTCCAGTTGCAATTTAAATGAGTCAGGAACAAGAAATGTACTGTATGGGGAATAGTCAATAACTATGAAATATCTTTAAATAGCAACATATCATAAATAAATTTATTCTTGTTATCAGTTTGAAATGTATTAAAATTTGCAAACATTATGTAATGTAAGAGAAACTAACACAGTGTTATACATTAAAGTACACTTCAAAAACAAACAAATATACTTATAGAAAAAAACAGATTTGTAGTTAACAGAGGCAGGGGTTGGGAAAGAAGAATTAGATTAATACACTCGAAAGATACAAACTTCCAGCCGTTAAAAAACGTGTTCTAGGGATGCTACATTTTAACATGATAAATACAATTAATACTGCTTTTTGTTATATATGAATGTTGTTAAGAGGGTAGACGCTAAGATTTCTCAACACAACTAAAAACAAATTGTATTTCTTTAATATTATATCTAAATGAGATAATGAATTCTCTGTAAAATTGCTATATTTACTTCATGATACATGTGACTCAAATATCTACCCTTTGCACCTAAACTTACACAATGTCTTATGTCAATTATCTCTCAATAAAAGCAGAAGGAAAAATGGAAAGACAATGATCATTGTTTCCCATGTCATTTCTCATTACTGTTTTTGAAGCAAGTAATCGTGAGTCATGATAGAGTTATCCTAGATAAAGATGCAAATATATAAGTGATTCTAATAAATTATACATAAAGATACTAATATAACTAGTGTTCTACCATGCCTTAAACTTTCTTCATGATAACAGACCACTGATTTTGTAGGCATCAAAATTTCACTCTGTGAATTCATCTGAGATTAGGGAATGGATGAAAAATGTAACCATGGCTGCTTTTCTTTGAGTGTTAATATTCACTGTCTCAGACCAAAAGTCTCATCTCCCCAACAGCATCAGTAAGTAAGGAACATGCTAGGTTGCAAAAAATCTCAGCATGGTAAAACCTCAGAACTCCTACAGTTCTTAACTGTTTTGCAATTGGAATGCAATAATGACAAAGACTTGATTTTGGAAAACAATATGGTGTTTTCCCATGGTTGCATTAAGGGATGTGAGGATAATCCCTGAGATCCACAGGAATTATCCTCGCTCAAGTGCTGGCAAAGAACTATAAAGTTTCTGCATTATTAGGACTGAGGACTGCTTTCAAAATAATGACTATGCTCACTGTATTCCAGGTAGTCCAACGAAATAAAGGTTATTGCTATTTGTAGTTGAACGGGAATACATCAGCAGTTCAGTCTCTATAAATTAGTCAATGGGTGTTCAAAGCCAAAATATGATGTGTCAACAATGAGAATTAAAAGAGAAAAAAACTTGGACATAAGCTTAAATTAAAAAGGAGACACAATCCTGTGCTGGGCTCTGGGGATTGGAGACTGTATATGCCTCAGTCCAATTCAAGGGTTCAGTGGCTTGGCCCTAGCATCAGCTCGGGATTCAATGAAAAGATAACAATTAGCATACTGGGAGAAATATAATATTCCTCTCCCTGATCGGAAGAAAATCTGGTGGCTCAAAGAAACTCTTAATTCACAGAGATTCTGCCAGATGCAGAATAATAATTCACTGATGACTCAACTAAGACAAACTTCGTTACTGCTTAAAAATGCATCTTCACACACACACACGCAGTGGAAGACAGATTTGTTGTATTTAGTGGGAAGAATTCAGTGGACAAAGCTCAGAGAATAGTTTTCAAAGCACCAGGCAACTTTTGTTCATTTGCCAATATTCTAGTTTTCCCAGGTAGAAAACTAGAGATGGAGAAACAAACGATATAATTCTTTAGGATTTCTAATTTTGAAATTAAAGTGTAGCTTTTGACTTATCACTATAGAGTCTTGTTATGATGATTATGGTAAGACCCACTGTCTGATAAGGGAGCTGGAAACTAGCTGCTGAACCAGCCCTTCTGAACCCCAGACTGATAATGTAAGCTACAACATAGCCACCATCAGATTTGAGCTGACAAACTTGAAAGGTTGATGTTTCTGTTATAGGAACAATCACTTCTGTCCAGGCATAGATCTTCTGTTGCAAGTGGGCTCTTTCCTTCTCTTGGTAAAAGTCATATTGGTGGGAAGTTGCTTGAGCTTACCCTGGCCCGTTTGCCCATTCTCCAGATTATCAAAGGCTTTCTTCACAAATGGTGACACATTTTCTGGACTCAATTTTGCCTTTCCAGTCTTATTAGATGACACTGGCTGCATCATTGTGAGCAGAAGCCTTAGGCTCCCTGAACTTGCCTACAATTTTTCCAGAATTTCAGCTCATTTCACATTCTGAAATTGCTTCACCATTTATTTTAAATTAATGGGAAAGAGTCAAAGTCTTCCATTAATATTATATATTTCCTAATATCTGCAGAAATTTGGTATTCTTGCAGTTAGACAAATATTTAATTCTACCACCCTCATCTCTTTTTTGTCCACACAGTTCAGATTGCAATTCAGTTACTGAATACGACCACCCCAACCAAGGTGCTAGTACCTCGCAGATACTTCCTGTGTGAAGGTTAGCAAGGGCACAAGTTATGTGGGGTGAATAAACCTACACTAAATGTTTGCAATGGCATTGTCAATTGTGGATAAAGCTCTGATTCTAAGAAGTCAATTAATTAGAAATAAGTATAGTTATTGGTATGGGGAAGAGAATCAGCTATTTTGGGGTGGGTGGGTGATGAAGAGACAGGAAAAAATCCAGCAAATGGGAATGGAATGCTTTAGGTCTCTGGAGGCATGAATTAAGAAGAAAATAATACTTTGTCTCCTGTACCTATCTCCAATTACAGTCTTGAGTGACTAGCCTTGGGCTACGAAAAGAGCTAGTTTGTGGTGAAGAATAAAGACCATAATGAAACTGTTTGTAAACCATGAAAGTTTTGTTGTTTCAGGAAAGTAGATTTTGCTTAAAGTTAACATGTATTTTTCATTCACTAAATACTAAAATGCATCCTGTGGCATGAGCTGTGCTTACTGTGCTGGTATCCAAGTTAGACAAGGAAAGGAGGATAGACAGAAAATATCTAGAGGAGGTGATTTCTGTACTGAGACTGGGGAAATCTAAATAGGTAAAAGGAGGACATTCTAAGTCTAAGGATAAGCTGGAGCAATAGTTGTGAGTTTGGATTTAATATGGTTGATAAGCATTTGCCTGGATGTATCTCCAGAAACAGTGAAACATAAAGATATGCCAAATTAGTCAGATGCCAGATCGATAATGAAATGACTAAACCAAGATGAGTTTGTGGGCTTAGATTTGGAAAAGTATTAAGTGCAACCCTGAAGATGTAAGCTTGTGTTTGGTTGGAACATAAAAGTAACTTAAAATATTCACTCTAAAAATATAGTGCAGACTCTTGAGTGGAGAAAAATAAAGCAACATTTGGAATGCTTAGAAAACAGCACAAGGAAGACCATAGATAAAATTCCTTGTTAAATTTTACCACATGCTAAATGTACCATCTGAGACTATATCATGTGACTTTTATTATACCAGGGATGACATAATAAAGACCATGATCCCTGGGCCAGTTCCTGCATTTTCATCCTGTTCCAACATAACCTAACTTAACACATTTAATACTTTTCAGGATGAACCAGAAACCACTAAGTAATTTTCCCTCTCTCCATGTTTTAGTCTTTTTCCAAATTCTTCCATTTTCTCTTCTTCCTCACAGAAATTATTTAAATTTACACTCATGTTGTTCCATCAAATGATCATATCAAACAAATATCTCTTTTTTTCTTTAAATGGTAACTTAGTATCACTTTTAACTCTTATCTCTATTTAAAAAAATAAGGATAATAAAGTACAATTCTATGTTTATTGTTCAAATAAGAAAATTGCAGATATTTGTCAAAATTTGCAAACATCAATTTTAATCTTTGTTATCATGCATAACCTGGTAGTCCTCTGGTAGTTCAGTTGTAATTAGGATGACATTCATAAACTGAAGATGTCTGATGAGTTGGCCTTGAAATAGAAGTAGCTGATGTATCAGCTATCACTGGCACTGGAAACCGTGGGTTACTCACAGGTTGAAGTTTACAAAAACGACCTTCATTGGCAGATATGTTGTGATATCTATTTGAAAAATAAGAAGGCTCCACCATCAGTCCAAAATAATTGCTCTGTAAGGGGGACAAAATGCTGTATTGAGAAGTAGAAGTTGTAGTTGTAATGAAGTTCACAACATGGCCATTTGCTTCAGTGTAGCTGCTTTGAGAGTGCCCGTGGACAGTGGTCAACTGATTTAAAATAGCTAGTTGTTCCACTGCAATATTTTCTGGTGGTCTAACTGACGTTGATGATGGAGGAGAAAAATCACCTCTGAGCGGGGTAGTTTTACCACAAATTATGTGGCCAATAGAGGGCTTTCTTATTAGAGGCATGTTTAAATCTGCAGAAGGTAAAAAAATGCACTTTCTCCACTAGTGTCAGCCACAAAATCAGAATTATTTTTATCAACATTACTTCCTCCTTTAAAGTGCTTCTTGTTGAAATCTCGAGCCAATAAAGACACCAGAGAGGCATTTTTAATCCCAACTCTTCTTTTTATTCTCACTAAAAGCTGAGGACAGCCTCGTTTAAAATTTGGATTATGGTAGAACTGCAGCTACAACCAAAGGAGAAATGTTTTAGTAATAATTTAAACCAAAATACATAACTACAATAAGCCTTAACTTTAAAACCTCAGATTTCATGTTTAGTATGCAAAGATAATATCATCAAAATATGAACATTGCTGACGATATTTTGAAGTTCCTTATTTGGAAAATACACATGTAAATAGTATAGTCATCAAATTAAAGAATTTAGTGTTTGCAGTAACAGTGAATGCCACTTTTGAAAAGCAGCTTTCATACTTTCACTTAGATTTCTGATAAGATTCATAGCTGCTAGCAAACTTTCTCATAGTCTTGAAGAGTTAAGTCACTGTCCTCATTTTTAGAAAAAATAAAGAATTTTAGCATTTGTAGTTTTATACTATTTTCAAAATCTAGCTTTACATTTATATTACCATAGATTGATTTACAAAATAAAATTTTATACATAAGTTACCAAGTCATAACTAAAATTTGTGTATACCTTGCTTAAAACAGAGGCTTCTTTTTCTTCTGCCAGAAAGTCAACTAGACAAGCAGATCTTTGACATTTCTGCCGCACTTTACTAAACCCATTAAGGTTAAGCTGTCTAACTAAACTTTTCATACTTCCAGTTTCAAATATTCTGAAAGGGGCCTTTCTTTCCAAAACTTCCTTCTTAAAGACATCTTCATCAATAACTATGGAAGTTCCATTATCATCCCACCAGATGGATTTAAATTGGTCACTCCCAGCAATTTTCCAGAGTTTTCTTGGAAATGTCAGAGAACGAAAATCATTATCTTCATCTGGTTCCAAGACACAATGTGTGTAACATGGTCTTTTTATCAAGGATTTTTCAGACAAAGTCTGAAAAGCATTTTCTTCAATCATACACCTCAAGTCCAAGTCCCCAGAGAATGTTTGATCACACGATAGAGATCTACCGGGGTTTCCTGAATCAGTTGGTCCATCTTTAGGAGGCACATCTTGAATTTCTGAAGAAATATGTGCCATCTCATATAACATTTCCTACAGCTACTTTTCTAATCTGCATGATTTTGAGCAGTGCAGCTTCAAATGCTGCTTAAGCAGGCCTGCACAGTTAAACTGATAGGCCATCAACATGGTTCTCAACCTGAGAGGCTGTGACATCACAAAAAGACTGGTCTCTTAGCAACCCAAGTGTAACAATCAGCCAGTGTTTCCTTCTCATTAATCCAGTTAAAATGAAATATATAGGATATTTATTTTTATACTGTGATGTGCAAATATTTTCCCGAGAATATCTTTTTAAACAATTTAACTTTGGGGTGTATGAGATAAAACAATCTCATTCCTTTTGTACCCAAATTTATACAACATTGGTGAACAGAGTATAAATATGCACAAAGTAAATAAAATAATTTTAAAATATTGGAATTTAAAGTGAAATTTGTGTAAAATTTTTACAGAATGGTTATAACAATTTCATTATCATTTGTAATTAAAGTGAATCAAAATTTGATTTGTAAACGGAAGTAGTTATTTCTCTGTGTACTTTACAATAAGTAGCTCTATATTCAAAACATCAGCAGAATAAATATCAGTTTATTTGTTATGTTTATAAATAAATGTTAAATATTTATGAATTAAAATTAAATTAAAATAATCAATCAAATTTAAGAAATTCCAAAGGGAGGAATTTTGTTTAAATTTTATTTCAGTGCTATAAGTAAAACAAATGTAATTTAATATTCTACTTTACAATTACACAAGAGAAAAATCTGATTGTACACTTACAAATGTTTATTTTTGCCATTCTTTCACTCAGAGGTTTTTAAGTCCCTAGAAGGAATAATTTTTCTTGTCATTTTTAATCCATACTCTTGTGGCTTCTGTTAAGTGTTCCAAAATGATGTTGATAAATAAAGTTATGCATAAGGTCCTGGGTTCTATAAGCAGTGACCCCATTAAGGGGCAAACAAACAAACAATCAAAAAACAAAAAAGTAACATTATATGTGGGTTAGTGTGGAAAAGACAAGGTAATGCATTTTAGGAAGCCATATGTTTTCCAGTCCTGAAACAGTTGGCATTGTTAGTATAATATGGCATTTTAAGGCAAGTGTTTGTTCACTAATTGCAAATAATAGCTATGCTCTGTATCAGTAAACTGTAGTAAGTCCAGTTCTACCAAAACTTATATTATTTATTTAGAAATAAATTCCATTAAACATAAGCCAAATTCAAATTATTGATAAAATTTTAAAATAAATAAATGTACACTCAAGCTACAATGTAAATTTTTCCTTCAGTATGTGTATATTCCATTCTAAATAAATATTATCAACCTGAATTCATTGCATATTATAAGAATTATAAACTATAGTTAAGTATGATTTAGCCCTGATTCATAAATATTATTTAACATACACAAATCAATAAATGTGATACCATCCCTTAAAAAACAGAGAATTCAAAGGTTACAATCTCAAAAAAATGTAGGAAAATTATTGACAGAACTGATCTTAACTTTTGTATACAAAAAATTCTTAACAAATTCTCTCTAGATAGAATATAACTAAAGATAAAAATAGCCATATATGAAAAACCCATGACTTTCATCAAGTTCAATATTAACATACAGGAAAGTTTTCCTCTGGTACAGTAATACGAAAAAGTAGCTCATCCTCACAAGTCCTAAATTACACTACAAGAAGTCCTAGCCAGAAAAACTAGTCAAGAAACATTAAAAAAGACATCCAACTTGTAAACAAGCAGTACTATTTTTACAGATGACGTAATTACACATAGATGGAAAACTCCATAGACTCCTCCAGTGACTGTTAGAAATTGTCAACAAACTTAATAAACTTGCAGAATACAAAATCAATATACAAATATCTGTTGCATTTTTATATACTAACAACAAATTATCAGAAAGAGTAATTAGGAAAACTATTGTGTGTAAACTTATACCAAAAAGAATAAAATAGGAATAAAATAGATAAGTGAAATTAAAGATCTAAACATAGATCTATAAATTAAAGGTGCAAGAAATATAAGTAAACCAAATAAATAGAAAGATATTCTGTGCTCATAGATTGTATACAATGTGAGGAAATACTATAATCTATCTTTCACATATTCAATCTCCCCAGCACTACTTATTAAGGAGAATGTCTTTGCTTCATTTTATACTCTTGCTTCCTTTTTCATGGGTAAATTGATCATAGGTGTGAGGGATTATATCTGGTTGCGCTATTCTCTTCTATTGATTGGTGTCTGTTTTTGATCCAATATCATGTTTTTTAAATTACTAAATCTTTAAAGGACTCTTTAACATCAGATTATTTTACACTATTAGATTTAATACTACTTTTCAAGATTATTTTGGCAAGTCATGATCTTTATGGTTACATATAAATTTTGAAAGTATTTGTTCTATTTAATGGAAAAATCTCATGGGTATTTTGACATGAATCACACTAAATGTAGATTGCCTTGTGTAGTATGTTTGTTTCAACCACATAGTTTCACATCATTAACATAAGAGATCTTTTCATTTCTTGGGAACAGATTTAATTACATTCATCAATGTCTTCTATTTTTTAATGTATAGGTTTTCATCTTATTTGTTACCTTGATTTTAGGTATTCTTTACATATGTAAATAATTATATATATTACATTTGTAAACTGGTTCCCTACACAAATATAACAGGCAGAAGGCAGTGGCAAGATATATTCAAAGTCTTGAATGAAAGAAAGCTGTAATCTAAGATAATTTATCAAGCAAGTCTATTTTTTAGAATAGAAGGAGAGATAAATAACTTCCATAAAAGTGAATACTTAAAGAATTTAGCAACAGAAATGAAATAATGAAAGATCTAGTCTAAAGAAAAAAAACAGAAATCTATAGAAAGTAGAAAGAAATAATTAGAAAGACAATAGCTGCCATGACATAAAATAGAATATACATGATGTTGTAAAACAGGACATCATAATTTTTAAGGGTCAGAGAGCGAAACAGGACAATACAGAGTATTTTCTTCTTGTTTCTCTTCTCTGTAGGAGGGGTTAGAGTTTGTATTCCTATCAGTCAAAATAAACAGATATATTAACGGGTCAATACACATACAAAAGACGGTAACCAGAAGTCAAAAGCATACAATGAATTAATAAAGCCAAAAAGAAACCAAGACAATAAAGAAAAGTTATATAGCCACAAAAAGAAAAAGAAATGAACAAAAAGGAAATACAAAATCAACTGGGAAATGAAGTTCAATATGGAAATAAACAGCAATCTATCAATAATTATCAAAATTGTTAATAGACTAAGTGCTTCAATCAAAAGATATTTATTGTCAGATGGGATATTATAACAAGACCCTACATTATGAAGCATACAAGGGACCCACTTTAGTAAGAGGAAAACACATCAATTGAAAGTCAGAAGATGGAAAAATATATTCCATGCAAATGGACATGACAAGAAAGCAGGACTATGAGTACTGACTTCACACAAAATAGACTTTCAATGAAAGGCCATAGAGAAAGATAAACAAGGACATGATATAATAATTAAAGGAGCAAAACAAAATGAGGGTATTATACTCATTAAGATATATGCACTCAATATATGAGCACCTAAATAAGTAAAGCAAATACTAATAGATAAAAAGGGAGAAATCGGAGGGAACACAATCACAGTAGGAGACTCTAACTCCCCATTACCATGACTAGACAAGCTTTCAGACAGAATATAAATAATAGAACAAAGATACTAAAATATACGATGAAATAATTGGAGTTGGTTGATATTTTCAAAACACTACTTCTCCCCAAAGCAGAATATACATTCTTTTCTAGTGCACATGGAACATTTTCGAGGAAAGATTATGTACTCAGGTACAGAAGAGGCCTCAACAAACTTAAGAAGATAAAAATTTTTTCAAGCATCTTTTCTGAGTATAATACCATGAAAGTAGAAATAAATCACAGAAAAACAGGGAGAAAAATTTACGGCATGTAGATTAAACAACATGGTACTAAAACAAGTAGGGGAGGTGAAGAAGTAAAATAATAAATAAAAAATATATCGAGATATATGACAAAACCCTATGCAAAGTTTATGTAATACAGATAAAGCAGGCTTTAGAGGGAAGTTCATAGTGACAAGGCCCTCTTCAAAGAAGAGCAATTTCAAATAAATAATCTAACGTTCTATAAACACTAATCATGAAAGAAGAGCAAACAAAACCAAAAGTCATCAGAAAGAGGGAAATATTTAAGGTCATGGAAGGAAGAATTGAATTAGAGTTTAAAAAATAGAAAAAATCAAACTATTTTTTGAAATAGTAAACAAAATTGACAAAACTCTGGACAGACTCATCAACAAGAATAGAGAGAGTACACAAATAACATAAGAAATGACAATGGAGAAAATACAAAGAGTACAACAAATTTGCAAAATATCATAAGGGAATAACATGAGCAACTATATGGAAACAAACTGGAAAAAAAGGAAGAGATTCAGAAGTTTCTGGAAACATTCAGCCAACCATTTTTGCATTAAGAAAATATTGACCATTTGAACAGAGAGATCACCAGAAATGGAATACAATTATCAATAAAATAAAAAATCGCTGCAAACAAAATTCAGACCCTAATAGCTTCACTGGGGAATTTGACTAATCATTCAAAGAAAAATCCATGCCACCCCTCCTCAAACTTTTCCAAAAGCTTGATGTGGAGAGAGTACTCCCAATCTCACACCATAGGGCCAACATCAAACTGATACCAAAACCAGAAAAAGACACTACACCAAAGACAACAATAGGACAATATCATTGATAAACATAGATATAAAATTCTTTATGAAATTATTAACAAACAGAATCCAACAGCATGTAAAAAGAGATTACACACCATGGTCAAGTTAGGTTCATACCAGGAACACAAGGATGGTTGAACATATGCAAATCAATCAATCAATTGTGATACACCATATCAACAAAGCAGGACAAAAAACCACATGATCATCTCAGTAGATACAGAAAAAGCATTTCATAATATTTAACACCTATTTGCAATAAAAGTTCTTATCACAGTGGGCATAGAGGGACCATATCTCAACATTATGAAAGCTATTTATGACCAACATATAGCCAGCAAAAATCTCAATGGTGAAAAACTGAAACCCTTCCCAAAAATCCTGAGACAAGACAAGGTTGCCCATTCTCACAATTTCAATTCAATATAGTCTCAGAAGTCCTAGCCACAAAGATCAGGCAAGAAAAAGAAATAAAATGATTCAGACTGGAAAAGAAGAGGTAAATTTGCCACGATACACAGACATGACACTATATAAAGAAAACTGTAAAAGCTTCACTAATAAGTACTTAGGCTAAAAAAGGAACTGGGCAAGGTACCCAGAGTAATGTACAGAAACTAATAGCATTTCTTTACACTACCATTCAATCAACAGGAAAACAAATATAGAAACAACCGCTTTTATAACTGCACCCAAAACTACTAAATGCTTAAGAATAAATCTAACCAAGGAGGTGAATATCTTATACAGGGACAACTAGAAAACATTGATTGAGGAAATAAAAAAAATTTGAAGAATTGAAAAGATACCCAATGGACATGTAACGGAAGAAACAAAATTGTTAAAATGGCCATACTGCCCAAGGCAATCAACAGACTTATTGTGATTTCCTATCGAATTATGAAAACATTTCTTTTTAGGACTGAACCAAATGATCCTAAGGCTTACACAGAGTACTAAAAAATCCATAATTTCCAAAGCAATATTCAAAATAAAGTAAGAGGCTGGAGGAATAAACCACCAGGTCTCCATACACTTTTGCAGAGATACAATAATCAAAATGACAAGATATTGGTACAGAAAGAGGCATATGGAAAAATGGAACAGAATACAGGGCCTAGGAATAAATCTACAGACGTATGTTGAATGAATCATTGACAGAGTAGCCAAGAATATTACAGAGAAAAGACCATCTCTTCACCAAATGCTGTTGGGAAAACTGGATAGCAGCATACAGAGCAATGGAGTTAGAACACTCCTTCATTGCATACACAAGAATAAACACAAAATGGCTTGAAGACTTCAATGTACGGGAAGACACAGTAAATCTCCTAGAAGAAAACAAAGGCAAAACACTCTGAGGTAAATCTCAGCAATGATCTCCTAGAACAGCATACCCAGGTAATGGATGTAAGTGCAAAATTAATAAATGAAACCTAATTAAACATAAGTTTTTGGACAGCAAAGGAGATCATAAACAAAGCAAACTGACAACCTACAGGACTAAAGAAAACATTTAGAATTGATGCAACTGACAAAGTCTTAATTTCCAAAATATAAAGACTTTATACAACCTAATAATAATAATAAAAAACAAGAAACCCAATCTGAAAATCGGCAGAAGCCCTAAACAAGCAATTCTCAAATAGACATATACAAATGCCACACAGATATATGAAAAAAAATTCTCACTATCATTATTATAGAAAGGCAATTTAAAACTATGATGAAGTATCACCTCACAATAGTCACAATGGCCATCATTCAAAAATCCACAAACAATAAATACTGGGGAAGCTGTGGAGAATGTGAACCGTCATACACTGATAGAAGGAATGTAGTTTGGTGCAGTCATTGTGGAATACAGGATGGGGATTCCTCAAAAGAATAAAAATTGACAATATACATTCCAGCAATCCCACTTCTGGGTATATATCAAAGGGAACAGTAATTCAAAAAGACACCTGCACCCTGATGTTCTTAGCAGTGCTATATATAAAAGCCATGACATGGAAGCAACCTAATGGTCCAACAACTGATGACAGTATTCAGAAATTATGCCATATTTACACAATGGAGTAATATTCTGCAATAGAAAATGATAAAACAATGACATTTGCAGCAAAATGGATGTCCCCATAAAGTGACGTTCTAATTGAAGTAAACCAGAAGGAGAAAGAAAAATAATACATGACATAACATATGTATAATATTAAAAAAAATTTCGATGAGAACACAATGATTTCATGTACAAAATTTAAGCACACTCACAGACCTAATAAAAGATTTTATGATAAATGCGGAAAGGGACTTTGAGAGGATATATATGGGAGCTTTCATTTATAAAAAGTTATCCACTATATATAAAAATAGATTTTTTCAAAATTTCTTTCGTATGACACAGGGCAGTAAGTTAAATATCGTGAAGTAAACTTTAATAGTTACACAAATGTATACATGTACGGGAACACTGTGATCTACCCCACAGATTTACACATTGTAAATGGCTGTACTTCAATCATAAATAAATGAATAAATATGTAAATAAATAAATAATATATAAATTAATAAGTAAATAAATAAATAAATAAATAAATAAATAATATCTAAATAAAAAAATTTAGTAATAAATGAAATACAAAGATTCACACTACTTAACTTTTCACCTCAAATTCTAGGGGAAATCTGAAAGAAAAAAGATGATAATTGAATGAATGATAGTAAGGAAAATAAGAGAAACAATTGAAAATATAAAAAAAAATATACCTTAGTCTTTTTCTTTTAAACATAAAGTGGACAAAAGTTTAGGCTGATAAAGAAATTAAAGACTCAATTAAACTTAGAAATAAAAGAGAATATATTACCACTGATGTTGTAGAGATGCAAAGCATCATAAGAAATTACCACTAGACAATGTTTTGAATGACTTACAACAAAAGACAAATTCCCAGTAACATATGTCTTCCAATACTGAATCAAGAAGAAATAAGAATGTTAAATAGAGCAAAAGTGTATAGGAGTAAATCAATAATCCAAACTTCCCAAACAAGAAAATATTTGCAAGACGACTTTACTGGTCTTTACTGTCATTCATTTGAAGAAAATTTCTCACCAATTCTTCCCCAAATCTTCCAAGAATTTGAAGGGTGTGAAAGATTCCAAACATGTTTTATGATGCCAGCTTTATATGCATAACAATGATAGAAAGGACATTATATGCAAAATATAGAATATTATCCTTGATGAACATATGTGCCAAAATTCTCAACAAAACACAAGCAAAATGAATTCAACAACACATTTAAAGTATAATACACACACATGAGTAAAGGGATTAATCCCTGGGTTTAAGGATACTTCAAAATATTGACATCAATAAAGGTGACATCCCACACTAATAGAATGAGAAATAAAACTCACATAATCATCTCAATACGTGTGGAAAGTGCATTGTATATGATGCAACATACTTTTAAGATACTCCCATCAAATTAAATTAACCCTGTCAGTGGCACGATATCATTTACACACAAACACTGTGTGGAGAGAAACGAAGCAGTTCTCTGTTTTTGATTCTAAGAAGAAGGCTTTATATAGGACATACACAATGCCTCACATATCATTTAAGTTATAACAATGATAATAATCTTAAGCTATTTATCTCCCCATTCTACTGCAGTAAGCACAGGATGTTAAATGATCAAGGAATGTTTTAAAGTTCATCACGGAACTTCATTAAGTAGGCCATCTCTTATCCAGCTGGCTGTGCCTTTCTTAGGTTGTCCTCCTCTGAGTATCTTACCCAGAATAAGATATCCATCCATTCATACTGGATACATTGAGTAGGCCATTTCTTATCCAGCCTGGATATGTGACATTCCTCACAGCTTGTTTATCAGTTCAGTCCATGGGCTTATTCTCTAGAGCCTTCAGACAGGGGCCTAAAAACCCAACATCCCTTGACCGAAAAATGGATGAAGAAAATTTGATGTATATATGCAATTAAATCAATATTTTGCATACCTATCAACAGTTTCCTTGGTGTTCCTTTTTCTCCATAATCTCACCAATATCTATTTGTTTTCTTTTTGATGAGAGCCTTCTGACAAGTGTGAAGTCTTGTCTCATTTTTGGTTTATGACTTTCCTAATAATTTATAACTCTGAACATATTTTAATGGGTCATTTAGCCAACTGTATGTTTTCTACAGAAATTTGATTCATGTCTATCTATTCAGTTCCTATGGACATTTTTTTAATTGGATTGTTTGCTCTCTTTTGTTGTTGTTGTGGGGAAAGAGTTTGCCATATATTTTGGATATTAACACCACATTGGAAAATATAACTTGCAAATATATTCTCCCATTCTGTTTGTTCAATTTTCATTTTATTGATCATTTCTTCTGCAGTGTAAATCTCTTTAGAGTGATACAATCGTATTTTGTTAGGTTTGCTTCTGCTTCCCATGCCAGAGGAGACATATGTAGAATCATATGAAGTCCAATGTCAGAGTGTACTTTTTATGTTTTACTCTAGGATTCTTTGTTTTCAGGATTTATGTTTTATATGCCCAGGAGTGGGATTGCTGGGTCATATGAAATGTCTAATTTTATTATGTAAAGGAACTTCCATACTGTTTCCAAAGTGGTTGCATCAATTTTCATTCCCACCAACAGTGTTGGAGAGTCCCATTTTCTCCACAACTACCCAATTCTTTACAGATTGTAGACATTTGAATGACAGCCCTTCTCAATAGTGTGAGGTAAAACATTATTTTATATTTGTCTTACATTTTTATAATGATTAGAAATGTGAGCATGTTATTTTTCCTGTTTGTCATCTGTGTGTCTTCTTTAGAGAATTGTCTTCTGCTCATTTTCTGGCTGAGTTGTTTGTAGACTTTTGAAATGGAGTTGTATGAACAATGTGTGTATTTTAGAAATTAGCCTCTTTTTGATTGCATTGTTTCCTAATATTTTCCCTCATACGGAAATTCATCTTTTCGTTTTGTTTATTTTGCTGTGTAGAAGCATTTAAATTTAATTAGGATTTTTGTTTATTTTGTTTTTATTATTTTCAGCTTGGGAGAATGACATAAGAAAATTTTGCTACAATTTATGTCTTGTTTTGTTTATGTTAGTTTCCAGGATTTTTACTGTGTCATGTATTATATTCATATATTTAAAGCATTTTGAGTTTATTTTTGTACAGTGTGAGGGAGTGTTCTAATTTCATTGATTTACATGTAGCTATCTAGCTTTCTCAACATCACTTGCTGAAGACTGTATTTTAGACATTGTATATTTTTGTTTCCTTTGTCATAGTTTAGTTAACCATAGGTGTGATGTTTTATTTCTGCCTCTGTGTTACATTCCAGTGATATAGATGTTTGGTTGTTTTCCAGGATTTTGTGGTTTTGATTTAGGTATTTTTGTACTATAGTCTGAAATCTGGGATGGTTATAGGTTATGCCTCCAACTTAGTACTTTTTCCTCAGTGTTTCTTTTGCAGTTCTGGTTCTTTTGCAATTCCATACAAATCATAGTACTGTTTTTAGTTCTGTGGAAAGTATCATGTAGTTCGATTTGAATCAATTTATATCTGTAGACATCCTTTGTAGTATGTATATTTTAAAATTATTAATTCCTCTAAACTAAGACCTTGAGATTTTTTTCCATTTCTTGACATTATCTTCAGATTTCTTTATCAGTGTCCTATTCATTTTATTATGTTTTTTTTCATAGGTTTTTCATTTTTTGATCTGATTTCTTATGGATCTTTTAAAATTATGGATTATTTCATTGTTTGTGTAAAAAATGTGACAGTTTTTGTATATTAATCATGAATCATGCTACTTTGCTAAATGTCTTTATTAGATTTAGTTGTTTTGGTTTGGAGAATCTTTAGAGATCACTATATAGATTATCATGTCATCTAAAATAATAACAGTTTTACTTCATTCAATCCAACTTGAATAACATTTTTTCTTGTCCGATTACTGTTACTAGAACTTCCCATACTGTGTTTAATAAAACTGGGGAAAGTGGGCATCCTTGTCTTATTCCTTAATTTGGCTTTCAGGTTTTCACTTTTGCATATTATGTTGTCTGTGGTCCTGTAATTAACGACTTTAAATATGTTGAAGTATATTTCCTGAATCCTACTTTGCTAAGAGGTTTCTGCCATTGTTGCTTTTGTTGTTGTGGTTGTTGTTGTTGCTGTTGTTGCTGTCTTAATGAATAAATGTTGAATTTTACGAAATGCTTTTAATGGATTTATTGGGATGACTATGTCATTTTCTCTTTTCCTTTTGTTAATGTGGTGCCTCAAACTGATTGATTTGTGTATGTTGAACCTCTCTTGTGACCCTGCAATGAATCCAAGTTGATCATGGTGTATGATATATTTTAGGTATTGCTGGATTTAGTTTGCTAATAATATTTTGTAGAATTTTTGCTTGTAAATCTATCAAATATAATGGCTTGAAATTCCCTTTGCCAGTACTTTTTTTGTTGGTTTTGCTATCAGGGTGATGAAAGCTTCATAGAATTAATTTGGGAGTTTCCCACATCTTCACTATGTTTGAATAGTTTGAAGAGTATAAGTTCTGCTTTGTGTAATTTTACAGTTCTCCACTGGAGCTGTTTATATCTGCACTTTTATTCAACAGTTTTTTTAAATGCAGATTCTATCTTTCTTCTAGCAAACAGTTTTTTCAAATAATTTGTTTCTCCTTATCTCTGTGTCTTTCTAGACATTTGTTTATTTCTTCTAATTTGTCCAGTTTATTGGCATGTAAGTGTTGACAAAATGATCCTTTTGTATATCTGAGGTAACAATATTTATTTCTCTTCTTTTCTTTCTTAATTTTTTTCTTTGGAGCATCTACCTTTTCTTCATGATGCACTTGGCTAGAGGTTTATTGAATTGCTTATCTCAAAAAGAAAACATAAAACAAAATCTTTGGTTTTATTACTCTTTAGCATAGATTTTTTTCTCTATAATTTATATTTAAACCTCTAATATTTAGGATAATGTTTTTTCTGTTTTTTCAATTTTTTTAATTGATTTACAGTCATTTTAAAAATTTGTCTCCAATTCCAGCGTAGAGCACAATTTTTCAGTTACAGTGACCATATATACATTTTTTGTCCCATTTTTTGCCTTTCAGCTGCCATAAGATCTTTTATAAAATTCTCTATGTTATACAGTAGAATCCTGTTTTATCTATTCTACAATTTTGGCCTCCCAGTCTATCTCTCCCAACCCCCCGTCACATGGCAACCAAAACTTTATATTCTATGAATGTGGGTCTATTTCTCTTTTGTATTTGTCCTCTTTTTGTTTTGTTTTATTTTGTTTTTAGATTCCACTGATAAGCCATCTCTTATGGTATTTTTCTTTCTCTTTCTGGCTTACTTCACTTAGACTGACTTTCTCCAGGAGCATCCATGTTGCTGAAAATTGCATTATGTTGTCAGTTTATATGGCTGACTAGTATTCCATTGTATAAATATACCACCTCTTCTTTATCCAGTCAACTGTCGATGGACATTTAGGCTGTTTCCATGTCTTGGCTATTGTAAATAGTGCTGGCTATGAACATTGGTGTGCAGGTGTCATCCTGAAGTAGGGTTCGTTCTGGATATATGCCCAGGAACGGGATTCCTGGGTCATGTGTTAAGTCTATTCCTAGGCTTTTGAGGAATTTCCATCTTGTCTTCAACAGTGGCTACACCCAATTGCATTGCCACCAGCAGTGAAGGACAGTTCCCTTTTCTCCACAGCCACTCTAACATTTTTCATTTGTGGATTTTTGAATGATGGCCATTCTGACTGGTGTAAGGTGATACCTCACTGTAGTTTTGATTTTCATTTCTCTGATTATAAGTGATATTGAGCATTTTGTGATGTGCCTATTGATCATTTGTATGTCTTCCTAGGAGAATCGCTTGTTTAGATTTTCTCCCCATTTTTGGATTGTGTTCTTCATTTTCTCTTATTCAGTTGGATGAGCTGCTTATATACTTTGAAGATCAAGCCTTTGTCTGTTTCATATGCAAATTATTTTCCCATTCCGTATGTTGACTTTTTGTTTTACTTCCGGTTTCTGTACTGTGCAGAAGCTTGTAAGTTTCATTAGGTCTCATTTGTTTTTTCTTGCTTTTATTTCTTCTGTGAGAAAATTTTCGAGAATTGTCAGTTAATATTTTGCCTATATTTTCCTCAAGGAGTTTTATTGTATCTTGAAGTATGTTTAAGTCTTTGATCCATTCTTATTATATTTTTGTGTGTGGTGTTCTAGCTTTATTGGGAGTGCTCTAGCTTCATTGATTTACATGCTGCTTTCCAGTTTTCACAACACCAGTTGCTGAAGTGTCTGTCTCAAATCCATTGTATTTTCTTGCCACCTTTGTCGAAGATTAATTGACCAAAAGTTTGTGAGTTTATTTCTGGTCTCTCTATTCTGTTCCATTGGCCTATATGTATGTTTTCCTATCGATTCAGTGCTGTCATGTTGACTGTAGCTCTATATTATTATCTGAATCATTAGCATAAAGAAATGTCACTGATTTTTGAATCTTAATCTTGTAACCTGCTACCTTGCTGAATACTTTGATCAGCTTTAGTAGTTTTTGTCCGGATCTTGCAGGGTTTTCTATATATAGTAACATATTACCTGCATATAGTAAGACTTTTACCTCTTCCTTTCAAATTTGCATCCCTTTTACTTCTCTCTCTTGTTTGATGGCTGTTTCTAGGTATTCCAAGTCTATCTTGAGTTGGAGTGGAGATAGTATGCATCCTTGTCTTGTCCCAGATTTTAGTGGGAAGGTTTAAATTTCCTCACAATTGATTACTATGCTAGCTGTAGGTTAGTTATCTATAGCTTTCATGATGCTTAGTTATGTTCCCTCTATGCCCACTTTGGTGAGAGATTTTATCATACGTCGGTGTTGAATTTTATCAAATGCTTTTCCTGCATCTATTGAGATGACCATGTTGCTTTGGTCCTTTCTCTTGTTGATGTGCTGTATTACATTTTTTGACTTGTATACGTTGAACTACCCCTGTGTCCCAGGCATAATCTCTACTTGGTCATGAAGTATAATCTTTTTTCTGTGTTTGGATTCTATTTGCTAGTATTTTGGTGAGGATTTTGGCTTCTGTGTTCATCAGTGATATCAGCCTATGATTCTCTTGTTTGGTAGTGTCTTTGCCTGGTTGTGGTTTCAGGGTGATTGTGGCTTCATAGAATGACTGGGAGTATTCCTTCCTTTTCAATCTTCTGGAAGAGTTTAAGAAGCACTGGTATGATTTCTTCTTTGTATGTTTTGTAGAATTCCTCATTGCATCAGTCTGGTTCTGGACTGTTATTTGTAGGGAGGTTTTATATTGCTTTTTTGATTTAATTTCTGGTGCTCTGCTTGTTCAAGGGGTAAGTTTCTTCTTGATTCATCCTTGGTGGACAGTATGTGTCCAGAAAATTGTCCGTTTCCTGTAGGTTATCGAGGTAGTTTCCATAAACTTTTCATAATATTCTCATATGATATTCTTTACTTTTATTTTATTTGTTGTAATTTCTCATTTCTCCTATCTTATTTTGCTAATTTTTGCTCTCTCTCTTTTCTTCTTTTTGAGTTTGGACAGAGGATGTTCGGTTTTCCTTACTTTTATAAAAAACCAGCTTTTGGATTGGTGATATTTTTCCTATGGTTTTGTCAGTCTCTATTATATTTATTTCCTCACCAATATTTATGATTTCCTTCCTTCTGCTGCCTTTTGTTGTTTTTTGTTCTTCTTTTTCTAGTTTATTCTGCTGGTGGGTTCAATTGTTTATTTGTGATTGTTCTTCTTTTATGAGGAAAGCCTTTATTGCTGTAAACTCCCCTCTCAGCACTGCTTTGCATGTGTCCCATAAATTTTCTTTGGTTTTGCTTTCATGTTCTTTTGTCTCAAGGAACTTTTCCATTTCAGCTTTGATTTCTTCCTTGACGCATTTGTTTTTCAATAACATATTGTTTAATCTCCATGTTTTACTTTTGTTCTCCTTTGTTTCTCTGTTGTTGATGTCTAGCTTCATGGTTGTGTGGTCGGTAAAGATGCTTGAGGTAATTTCTATCTTCTTATAATTGCTGAGATTTCTTTTGTTCCCACCTATATCGTGAAATCTGGTAAATGTCCCCTGTGCACTTGGAAAGAATGTATATACTATATTTTTGGGGGTGCAATGCTCTGAAAATATCCACCAAGTGTAATATTTCTATTGTATTATTTAACTTCTCTTTTGCCTAATTTATTTTCTGTCTGGATGATCTGTCCAGTTATGTTAATGCTGCGATGAAATCTCCAACTATGATTAGGTTCCCATCACTATCCCCCTTTATATCTGTTAGTAATTACTTTATGTACTTAGGTGCTCCTCTATTTGCTGCATATGTACTAACAAGTGTTCTATCCTCATCTTTTATCACTCCTTCAATCATAAAGTGTTCTTTATCTTTCTTTATGGTCTTTGTTTTAAAGACTGTTTTGTCAGAAATCAGTACTGCGACTCCTGTCTTTTTGGCTTTTCCATTTGTATGAAATACCTTTTCCATCCTTTCTCTCTCAATGTATATGTGTCCTTCTCCCTGAAGTGGATCTCTTGTAGGCAGCATATTGAAAGTTCTTGTTTTATTATCCACCCTGCCACTCTATGACTTTGACTGGAGCATTTAGTCCATTAACATTTATAATAATCGATGATATGTTTGCATTTATTGCCAATTTGACCTTATCTTTGCAGTTGATTTGGTATTTCCTCTTTGTTCATTTCATCTTCCTTTTATGGTTTGGTCATTTTCCTCTGAAATATCATGGAATTTATTTAGTTTTAGTGACACCCTGATAAGTTTTTGTCTTGTTGTTACCCTTTTATATAAGTCTTTTAGACCATTATTATAACTTTTTTTATTAAACTGATAGTAACATGATCTCAAAACCGTCCTACCGATAACAAAAATTTTTAAAAAGAAAGACCAAAAAAAAATTCTCTATTTTCCTGCCTCCTTCTCCCTCTTTCAATGATTTGTATGTCTTTTTTTAAATTTTGTGTTTATTTTATTTATAATTCATGAGTTATCACCTTTCCAGCTGTGAGATTCTCATTTCTGTATCATCCTGCTACTTTTCTTTTTAGAGTAGACATTTAAATATTTCTTTTAGTATGGGTACAGTGTTACTAAACCCGTGTAGCATTTTGTTGTCTGTGAAAACATTTATGTCTCTTTCTACAATAAAGTATAGCCTTTCTGGTTAAATTATCCTAGGGTATATCATTTTTTTTTCATTCAATACTCTGAATATATCTTGCCACTTCCTTATGTTCTGTAGTATTTGTGTAGTGAAATCAGCTGGGAGCCTTATGGGGATTCCCTTGTAACTCACTCTTTGCTTTTCCCTTTCTTCCCTCAGGATCATTTCTTTATCCTTGACTCTGGCCATTTAATTATATGTCTTGGTGTGGATGTATTAGTGTTCTCCCTGTTTGGGACACTCTGAGCTTCCTGTACATCAATATTTGATTCCTTATATATGTTTGGGAAGTTCTCAGTCATGATTTCTTCAAACACCTTTGCAATCCCCTTTGAACTTTCCTCCCCTTCTGGAACTTCTATCATGCCAAGTTTGGCATGTTTTATATTATCACATAGGTCCCTTATGCTTTTTTCATTTGTTTCTCGTTGTTCCTCTTGTAGCTCTTCTGAATGGGTGCTTTCTTTTGTACTGTCTTCTAAGTCACTAATTCATTCCTCTGCATTATCTAGTCAACTTTGCGACACATTTAGATTTTTCCTTATCTCAGTCAACGAGTTTACCTATTCTACTCAGCTCTTCTTTATAGATTTCATTTCATTTTTGACATATTTTATATCTCTAAACACTATCTTTTATTTCCTTCAGTAATTTGATCACTCCTTTTTAAGAATCTTGATCAAGTAAGCTATCAATGTCTATTTCACTGATCATCCTTTCAGGGGATTTCTCTTGTTCTTTTAATTGTGAATGGCTTCTCTGCTTCTTCATCTTGCTCCTACCTCTCTGGCACTGTGGTTTATGGAGTAAGAGATATCTAATGTGGTCCTAAGGGAGTTCCTCTACCTAGTGTCTATGTAGTAATACAACTTAGAAAAGAGAAAAAAGAGAGAGAGAGACAAGGAATTTTAAAAAGGGGAAATAAATTTTTGAAGACATTGTATAATGCATAATAGAAGAGCAAGTTGAAGCAGGGTGATGAAAAATAATAATAATAATAATATTTTTAAATGTTTCAAAGGGTGAAAATAGGGGTATGTATAATTGCCAAAGAAATGAAAATTTTAGGGTAACAGAAAATGGAACAGGTAAAAACAGATTAAAACAACGAGGTGGTCTGTGTCCTCCTGGAGACTGTGTTCATTTAATGTAAAGTCTTTCTGTATTCATCCTATTTTGGAAGCTCATCTTCCTGTTTTCAGAGGCCCTCCACTGGAGCCCTCAACTGTGCCGCTCCCAGTGCTTGTCGGCAAGCAGATCGCTCCTACCCCAAACACTGCGTCCGAAGCAGATCTCTTTACTTTGGGCTGGCTTGTCACTGCCCCGCCTGATGCTGCAGTGAGATGTTGCAGGCTGACCAGGCAGGAGTGGGCATCACGCCCTCTCCTAGCACCATGGTCAGGGGCTGCATTGCAGCAGAAAAGCTTGGGGGCCACACGCCCCCTCAGGTTGCCAGTCACTCTGCTGCTCTGTGCCACTCTACGGTCCGCCTCGTGTTTGCACACCAGAAGTGGGATCAGGGAAGACTGAGGAACATCCGTGTCCCTGGTCTGGCCCAAAACCCAGCTCCTTGTTTGCCTTGGTGAAGCAAGTTCTCTGAGGAACCAGGACAGAAAGATCCTAACTGTCTCAGGCTGTAGAGAAGTCTTCGTCAGGACGTTCAGGCTGTTAAGTACTTAATAATGAATGCAGATATTGCCCCTGCTGCTGCCTGGGTGCAAAGCACCAGAGGGTATGGTGGCTGTGTCTGAGCCCTAGCTCTCTTCACCTAGAAACTTTTGTGGATATTCAGACACGGTTATGCACCCTTCCACCCACAGGGCACATCTGCCCTGTTGTTTTATAGAGGGCCCAGGTTGTTCTGCCCTGTACACCTACAGCAATGACACACAGTCCCCTCCATTCCCCTGGACTGCCTCAGTGCAGCCATTCCCAACTTCCACCAAGCTCGTGCAGCATGGACCTGCCTCCAGCTTCCGGGCTGCATCTTGGCCTGGGTGTCTGTGCCTGTTTAACTTAGTTGTGTCAATCAACTAATACTCTGTACAGATCCAAGCCTTGGAGGCTCCCCCTCCGTCCTGCCAAAAACTCAGTTGGAGAGGGGTGACCCAGTGAATGAGCGCCAGTCATCTTTGAATCTCCCTCACTGTGGGACCTGTTCCAGTCTGTTTTGCCTTTTCTTCTTTCTTTCTTCCTTTTCTCCTGCCAGATTTTATGCATCTTTACCTTTTCAAGAGGACAATTTTCTGCAAGATTTCTACAGGTTCTCTGGTTAGCTGAGTGGGTCTATGGATGTGAGTCTTGGTGCATTTGTGGGAAAGGGTGAGTATCAAGCATCCTTCTACTCCACCATCTTGGCCAACACCCCCAGAATGTCTCACTTTATGGTGGAAGATAAACACAGCCTTGAAATAGATGGAAGAGGTATTTCATGGAAATGATAAGATAGTGCAAATTGCAATGCTCCACTCATACAAAGTATGTTGCAAATTAAGGGCCACAATGAAAGATATATATGAGACTATATAATGAAAAAGAGATCAATTTAAAAATAGAGTATTACACTCATTAATTTATATATAGACCCAACACCATAGATAATAAGAATATTAAGAAATATTAGTAGACATGAAGGAATCATTTTATTATAAAACAATAATAGTAGATGTATTTAACGCCTCACTATTCTGATAGACAGATCATCCAGAAAGAATATCTGTAAGGAAATAGAGGTCTCAATATTATATTTGATCATTTGAACCTAACTGGGTTATTGGACACTGCATCAGAAAAGCAGAACACATAAACTTTTCAAGTGTGCACAGGATGTTATATAAGGAATTAACCACAAATTATGTCATGAAAAGTGCCTCAGGAACTTTAAGCAAGTATATATTACAGCAAGTATTTTTCCACACACATAATCATGAAATAATGCATCAACTCTAGAAAGAAGAAAAAAATGCACAAACATGTGATTAAACCACATGCTTTAAAATAATAAAATAAAACAAGGTCAATGAATAAATTAAAGAGGTAATAATATCATACGTATAGACAAATTACAATGAAAACACAGCTTCATAAAATGTATGGGATACAGCAGAGACAAAACTATGAGGGAAGCTTAGAACAATTAAGGTCTTCTACAAAGAAGAAAAATCTCACACAATGGGCCAAACATACCACCCAAAACAACAAGAAATAAGAACAAAAAAATCCCAAAGGCATTAGAATGAGAAATCTTTAATTAGTAGGTTGAAAATAAATGAAATATAAATCAAAAAATTAGTTGAAATTCCTATAAACATGAGCTAATTTTTTCTTAAAAATATTAACACACTGGTAAGCATTTAGCCAGGCTTTTCAAGAAATACACAGAGTGGACCAAAACAAAATAAGAAATGAAACAGTGGAAATAATATCTTTTATTACAGAAATGCAAAAAAAGATTATGAAATCACTATGAACAGTTATGTGACAACCAATTGGATGACCTAAAAGTAATGGACACATTTCTAGATACGTGCAGCCTACCAACACTGAATAAAGAGAAAACAGAAAACTTGAAAAGAGCAATCAGTATTAGTTAAATAAAATGTATAATTTTAAAAACACCCCAGGGACAAAATGCTTGGATGCCTTCACTAAAACCTCTTTCCCCCCAACTATTTCAAAAAATGAAGGAGGAAGGACAATTTCCAATGTTATTCTATGAGGCCACCATTACCCTGATAACAAATCCAAAGACACAACAAAGAAAAAATGAAAATGAAAAGCCAATATCCTTGATGAATATACATTCAAAAATCCTCAAAAGAACATCAGCAAATTAATCCAGCAATACATAGAAAGGATTGTACACGATGATCAGTTGGATTCCTTTCAGAGTCACAAGGATGGTTCAACATACACAACTCCATCAGCATGACACTTATCTAATAAAGGAAGAAAAAATTCCACAGGACCTTGTCAATACAGAGAGAAAAAGGATTTGACACAATTCAACATACATTCATGACCAGAACTCTCACGAAAGTGAGTATAATGGGAACATCTCTCAGCATAGTAAAGGCCATTTATAGCAAATTATAGTACTCAGGGGTATAAGCTGAAAGCCTCCTGGGTAAATTCAGGAACAAGACAAGGACTCCTATTCTCACCCCTTCTGTTTCATAGTAATACAATAAAGGAAAAGGGAAAGAAAAAGAAGTAAAGGAAACACAAATAGAAAGAAAGAAGCAAAATTATCACCAATAATGATGGCATAACAATCTACACAGATAGTCCTAAGGACCCCACACTGACGGTTATGAATAATAAATAATTTCAGCAAGGGAGCAGGGTACAAGATTAATGTAAAGAAGTCTCTTGCATTTCTACACATTAATCATGAGATATCCTAAAATGGACGTTGAAAGAAATACTATATAAAATTCCATTCCCTGGAATATCTTAGAATAAATGTAACCACATATGTGAAAGATCTACACACTGAAAAGTATAAAAAATTAACAAAGTATTTAAAAATGATTCAAAGAAATAGAAAGATGTCTTCTGCTCTTGGATTGAAAGAGTTCATATTGTTAGCATGGCCGTACTACACAAAGAAACCTACAGATTTAGTGCAAATAATGTTATGAAGTTGTAGAATTTTCCAAAGAAGCAGAAAAAATAACCCTAAGTTTTATATTAAATCATTAAAAATTGCCAAAATGATCTTAAAAAAACAACAAGTCTGGAGATATAACCCTCCCAGGTACCTTACTCTACTACAAACCTACAGTAATAAAAACACCATGGCATTGGCACAAAGATATAATCAATAAAAACAGAGAACCTAGAAACAATTCCACACACCTATGAGCAATGAATCTATGATAAAAAAGGCAAAAGTATACAATGGAGGAAAGAAAGTCTCGTCAATGGATGGTGTTGTGAAAGCTGGACATCTACATGCAAAACAGTGAAATGAGAGCATTCCCTGACATCATATACAAAAATAAACTACAAGTGTATTAACGACCTAAATGTAAGACCTGATAGTATAAAACTGCTAGAAGTGAATATAGGTGATACCCTATTGGATATATATCATAGAAATATTTTCTTTTATCAGTCTCCTAGGCAAAAGAAATAAAAGCAAGAATAAGCAAGTGAGACCTAAACAAACTTGAAAACTTCTGCACAGCTAAGGACACAATGAATGAAATGAAAACACTGCTTGTGTAATTGGAGAACATTTTGGCAAACAATGCAAGTGACCAGGGTTTAATAGATGTAGGTTAATAGATGTAACATGGATTTAGGTTACACAACTCAATTTGAAAATCAAAATCCCAATCAAAAATAAGAGCATAGTAACTGAGTTAATAATTTTCCAAAGAAAACTTACAGATGAGTAATGGTCAGGTGATAAAAATGCTCAACTTTGCTAATTATTAGGTAATTGCAAATCAAAACCACAATGAGGTAACACTTCACACTGGTCAAACGGCTATTATCAAAAAGTCTACAAATGGAAAGTTGGAGACGATGTGGAGGTAAGAAATCTCTTGTATACACTTTGTAGGAATGTAAATTGATAAAGCTTCTATGGAAAACAGTATTCAGATTTCTTTAAAACCTAAAACAGAACTACCATATGAAACACTAATTCCTCTCCTAGGAAAAATCTGAGGAAAGATCCCTAAATTGAGAAGAACGAATGTTCACAACAGCACTGTTATTATCATGCAAGACTGGGAAGGAATCCAAGGGTCCACAGTAGAGTATGGACTTAAGAAGATATGATGATTCTATAAATATGCAATGGAATATTAGTCAGCCATGAGAAAGTATAACACATTGCTATTTCAGCATCCTGAATGGAATTAGTAAATATTGTGCTTAGTGAAGAAACTTAGACAAAGACAAAAGTATGTAATATAATTTATATGTAGAATTTTAAGAATAACAAATATCTATGTACATCTATCTATAGATATCTATTGATAGATGACAGATAAATAGAAGGATAGATACACAGACACATGGTAGATAAATAAATAGATAGATAGGCAGATAGATTGATTGATTGATAGAGACATGGAAGATAGATAGACAGACTAGATAGGAAGGACTGAAACAGAATGAAAGATACGGAAAAAATTTATGTTTACCAAAGTGGAAGGGAAGGACAATTTTATGGTACGATATTGAGAGATATAATGTAGTATACATAAAGGAGAGAAGCAACAATATAATCTGTATAGATCAGGGAATTATTCAAAATAACTTATAATAATTGAATGTTAAAAGTATTGTAATAATTTATAATGCAATATAATCCACAAAGATGTTGGAATCTCTATGCTGTACATCTGAAACTACACAATATAGCACATCTAATATACTTCAAATAAAAATAAAACATCTCATGTATAATTTAGTCCTTTTTCCACTGATAGCAGTTTCCTTTAATATTGATTTATTTTTACTCATTATCTTTTATGATTACTCTCTCAAATAATTTCTTTTACTCTTGTGAACATGTTACCAGTTTGATGTATATATATTTATTGCCCCTGATTACCAATTTTTCTCTCTTTAATCCATAAAGTATAGTAGCATTTAAGAAAATACCCAAAGAAACAGTTGCAAATTTCTCGTGGTGTCTGCTTAGCATTTTGTTCATTTTGCATATTTTGGCCATTTTAAATTTATTAGAAGAGCTCTTTTCTGAACCCCGTGTAAGGTGTCTCAGTTTTATTTTTTTTCATCTCATTCAGGATTTGTTTGTCTGGTAAAGTATTTTCACTTTGTATCTAAGTGATAACTGTGCAAGATAGAGTATTCTTGAGTGAGAGATTTCTTCTATCAGTAGTTTGAAAATGCCATTTAATTTACCGTTGGCCGATGTTTTCTGCTGAGTAATCTGCTGAAAGTCTAATGGGGTTCCTTTGTAGCTTATCATAACATTTGTTGGCTGCCTTTAAAATTTTACTCTGTCATTGACTAGCCAATTTGCATATGACGTATCTTGAAGGAGTTCTCTTTGCCTTAAAGTTATTGGTGTTTTGTTGGCACATGGACTTGTATATCAGTTCCTTACACAGGTTCAGGAAGTTATCAACTATTACTTCTTTAAATAAACCATCAGCTAACTTCTAATTTTCTTCTCCCTCCAGGATTTCACTCTAAAGTGCATTTCCTGAAGAAGTCTGATGGCTAATGTAGAATTTCCTCACTTTTTAATATCTTGTATCTCTGCGCTCCTCTATCATTTTTAGTTTTGTAATGGTGAGTTTGCTAAACTCACTTCCACAAAGGCAGTCTGCTCCCAATGCTTCCTGTTCCTTCATCTATCTCAGATATTAACTTCATCTGGTCCTCCAATATTGTTTGGATATTTTTTAGTTCCAGTCTCTTTGGTAATGTATTACTTATCAGCATTTAATTTATTGATAAACTCACTAAACTGCTATCTGAATTTTGTTTTTGTATTGAGTTACTGTATGACACTTATTGGGATTCTCTATTAATTATATGGCAATATACCATGACTATAAGTTTGTTTGCTGCAGGGTTGACATTGTGTGTGTGTGTGCGTGTGTGTATTTGTGTGTGTCTTTATCTGTTTCGGTGTCTATGCCTGTGTATCTATGTGTGTGCGTGCAGTATAATGTTACTGTGATTGGTCATGATCAAGGTAAATTTTTGCTCTGATGACACTAAATAATAGTTTTGGAGTTGGAGCCCTTGCTTTTGTTTTCTGGTAGTTTGCAATATTGCACAATTTTTGGTTTTATTTACCTGAGCTACCTCTGATAATATTTCAAAATGGCACTTTCCAGTCTCTATAGTCTGCATAAAAGATGTGCTTTCATTGTCACTTCTTAGAATTCTCTGGTAGTTAATGCCACTGCTGTCACTGGCATGGTGAACCCTTCCTTTTATCTGATATCCCTTGAGACTCAGTTTATACATTGAGGAAAGGTGTAAAGACAGGTGGGTATTTGGAATCAGGCAAGTGCCTTTCCCATATCCAATTTTGCAAGATAACTTGTCTCCACCAATCTGAATGGGGAGTTAGGACAGTGTCATGAATGTCTGAGTGTCTGAAGGATGGAATTTCTTTCTCAATTGTGGCTCCCTCCAAGTTACCTGTGACCATGATTGCTGGTGCAGTTGGATGCCGAAGCTGTGTGAACCACTGAGACTCTGTTTCTCCTGGGTTCTCTAAGCCTGTGGGCTCAGACACCCTAGTCAGTGGGCCTTGGTTGCAGGCACCTAAACTGCTCTTCCCTCAGTTGAGCCTCCTTTATGTGTTTTAGCCCACCAAACTTCAGCTTTACACATTATTTCTGGAGTATTGTTTTGTGTTGTAGTTATTTTTGTTGAGATGTGAACTTTTTACTGACTGTAAATTTAGGGGGAGAGACAAAAATAGTTTAAACATATGTCATTTTTGTCAAAGTATATATTTTTCATTTAAAAGCTTAAATTCTAATTAGGACACTATAAGAACAGTAAAGAAAGTGAACAAATCACCTCCCTTAATGTCATATTACTACAAAATATTTTTATTTTCCTGGGTTATTTTGTTCATTGTTTTTCCCACGTGCATGAACATTTTACTAAAATATATGCCTATAATCTCTTTAAAATCATTTAAATTATTAAAATATTTCTCTGTGCTGAAAATATAGCCCTGTTGCTTCTCTAATTTACAACTGGTAGCTTGCATATTTCTGTCTTCACCATCCTTCTTGTCTGTCCTGAAACAAAACCACTACTTGGTGCACTGCACATATATAAGTGATTCTGTTCCTGTTTCTTTATGATTATTTCTCTTATATCTTTAGTTTCCTCATATAAGTGATAACTTACAGTGTTTCTCTCTGTATGACTTATTTTCATATGTACAACACACTTTGGGTCCAGTCACATTTTTTCAAATGGAAGACATTTATTTTTTGATATGACAATGACTAAGTATTTATTATGTTATCTATATCTCACATCTACTTCAGCCAATCATATGTTGATGGGCAGTTGAGTTGTGCATCTATCCTTGGCTATTTTAAATGAAGATGTTAAGAACAATGGGGGTAATATATCCTTTAAAGTTAATGTTTTCATGTTTTTACAGATTTATGTCAAAAACTGGAATTGCTGCGACATATATTGCTTCTATTTATAGTTTTCTGTTCACTGTTTACACTTTTATAATAGTGGGTTTATCAATTTATGTTTCCACCAACAGTGTACCTGGGTTCCCTTTTATCGACATTCTTATTAATGTTTGTCATTTGAAGTCTTTTTAAATAGCCATTTTGGTTGCTGTGGATCATATTTCATTCTGGTTGTGATTTACGATTTCCTAATGAATAGCAACGTTATGTTTCTTTTTATGTGAATGTAAATCATCCTCATATCTGATTTTGAAAATTTTCCATGAAGATCCTTAAAATGTTGAGGCCTGTGTTTTAAAATATTGGGACTAATTTGGTACATATATATTATGGATATTAACACCTTTTTGTTCTCATTGACTGAAATTATTCCTTCTATTCTGTGTGTTGTCATATGTCTTCTAGAAGGTTTCCTTTACACTGCAAAAGCTTTTGCACTTCACACATATACAAGAAGTAGAATCCCTGTATCATGTAGTACATCTAATTTCTCCTACGTAAACTTAAAACTATTATTGATAATTTTCCTTTCCTTTTGTTTTTTTTACTTAGGAGACAGATCACCAATAAATATTGGTATGATTTATCTCAAAGTCAATTCTTCTCATGTTTTTGATCAGAAATTGTATAGTTTCAGGTTTTACAATTAGGAAATTGATCCATTTTTATCTTATTTTGTATTCTATGGAAGGAAGTGCTCATACGTCTTCCTTTTACTTGTACTGTCCAGTTTTCCCAGAATTACTTGTTGAAGAGACTGCCTTTTTTCCATTGTATACTCTTGCCTCCTTTATTGTAGACTAATTGACCATATGTGTGTGGGTTCATTTTCGAACTCTTTATTTTGTTCCAGTGATTTATGTGTCTCTTTTAGTGATATATATTGATGTTTTGATTACTGTAGCTTTGTAGTACATTATAAACACAGGGAGGATAATACCTACAGCATTGTTCATTTTTCAATGATAATTTTAGAAAATTTGGTTCTTTCCTATTTTTGTATAAATTTTATTATTATTCTTGTTTTGAGAAGAAATGTATGGATTCTGTGAGAATAGAAATTTAGTAAATGTAAAAACCTAACAAAAATAGTAAAATGTGGAGGACAAATCATACAATATTAAACAACTAATGGATTGCAGTAAAAATCAAAGGAAATATATATACAGAAAAATGACAACAGAAACAAAGTCCATGGGGTATAGCAAAAGCAGTATTAATAGGGATGCTTATAGCAAAATAATCCCACTTATACAAATAAGAAACATCTCTCCCTTATAACATAATCTTACAAACAAATGATGTAGCAAAATAAGAATAAAATTGTTAGTAGAAGGAAAGACAGCTGAAAGGTCAGAACATAAATAAATAAAATAATGATTAAAAATAGAAACATTCAAACAAACTAAGTAATGGCTTTTGAAAGATAAATAAAGTTGATAAACTTTAACCAGATTCATGAGAAAAAAAGAGTACAGATTAATAAGCTCAGAAATAAATGAGAAGTTACAGCTTATATCAAAGAAATACAAATCATCATAAGAAGATATAAGAAATTATATGTAAATAAAATGGAAACACTAGAAGAAATATACAATTTCTGAGAAAGACATAATCTCCAGAATGGAATGAGAAATAGAAAATATGAACAGATTTCCACTAATGAAATTGAATAAATAATTAAACAAAATCTCCCAAGAAACACAATTCCAGGCCTAGACAACTTCACAGGTGAATTTTGCCAAACATTTAGAGAAGAGCTATCACCTATACTTCTCTGAGAATTTCAAAAATTTGCAGACGAAGGAAGGCTTCCTACCCCAACTTTCTGTATCACACTACTACTAAAACTGGAACAAATACCTCAAAAAATTACAGGTAAAATACTACCGATAAGCATTGATGTAAAAGCATCACTGAAATGTTAGCAAAGCAAAAAATACATTAACAGGATTATATATTATGATAAAGTCAATTTTAATCCAGGGATGCAAAATTGATTCACTACCTACAAATTAATCAGTATGATACACCACACTACAAATTAAAGTATAAAAATTATATAGTCACATTAATAGAGTCATAAAATTTTTTGACAATTCATCAACTATTTAAGATTATATTTCTCCTCAAATTGGGCATGAGGAAACATACCTCAACACAGTTAATGTCATATATGACAAGAACTCAGCTAACATGACCCTCACTGATTAAAAGCTGAAAGCATCTCCTGTAAGAGCAGTAAGAAGACAAGAATGCTCACTCTTACCACTTTTATTCAGTGTACTATTGGAAATTCTAGTCATAGCTATCCAAAATAAATGGAAATATAATATAGCTAATTTAGAATAGGAGTAAAAGTATCTGTATGCAAATGACATACTTTAAACAGAAATCCTTTAGATTGCACCTCAAAACTACTAGGGCTTATCAATGCATTTGGTAAAATTTCAGCATGTAAAATTAACATACAGAAATCTTGCATTTCTGTACACAAACAACAAGCTAACAGATAGAGAAAGTGAGGGAATTCTCTCATTTACAGTTGCATTACAAAAAGCAAAAGCTAGAAATATATCCATCCAAGGAGGTAAAAGTCCTGTACACAGAAAACTATAAAATATTTATAACAGAAATTGAAGACAATGCAAACACATGAAAGGTTATACTGTGTTCATTGATGAGGAAAAATATATTGTTTAAATGACAGTAATAGCCAAGAAAATACATAAATTAAATTCAGTGCCTATCAAAATACCAAGGGCATTTTCTGAATTTACAATAAAGAATTCTAAAATTTACATGTAAACACAAAAGTGTTGAAATCACAAAAAAAAGAAAAGAAAAGAAGAGAAAACAAACAATAAACAGAATCATATTTGACAAAGAAGAAAGAGGATGTATCATTTTCCCTTATTTAAAACTATAATACAAAGCTACAGTAATAAAAAGAATATGGTAGTGCACACAAAAAAGAAAATAATTTAACACAAAAAATGTCTGAAATTGAAATCAGACAGTTATGGTCATTTAGCCCATTACAAAAAATGAATATACAGTGGGGAAAGTTAGTCAACAGGCATAAGAAACTGGTAAACATCAATAACCATCAGAAAAATGCAAGTCCAAAACACAAAAAGATTTTATGTCAGTCCTGTCAGAATGAATATTATCAAAAAAGATACAAAAGATAAGTGTTGGTGAGGATGTAAGAAAAAAAACCCTGATGCACTGCTGAAGTGAATGTAAATTTGTGCTGCCACTGTGGAAAACAGTATGCAGTTATATCTAAAAATAAAGAATGAAATATAATCCAACATTTCCATATCTGGATGCTTATTTCAAGAAAATAAAAACAATAACTAGAAAAGATAAATTCAAACATATATTCACTGCAGCATTATTTACAATAGAGAGGATATAGAAGCAAATTTATTGTTCATCAATAGATGATGGATAAAGAAAATTTGTGTTTATAGTATATATATCTACAAATCTATATTTTTATTTTTATATATTATAGACTTATCTATATTTATATATATATATATATATATATATATATATATATATATGCACAACCACAGATAAAAATACAATGGGTTATTACTCAGCTATAAAAAGAATAACTTCTTAATTTGCAACAAATGGGTAGATCAAGATGGTATTATGCTAAGTGAAATAAGTCAGAAACAGAATGAAAAATGCTGTATGATTTTACTCATATTTGGAATTTAAAAGAAATGAACATACCACAACAGAAAAGGAGATATAGATACACAAAGAAACAGGTTGTTCACAAGATGGAGGGAAATGGTGTGAGGAAAAAGAAATACTTGACGAAAATTAAGAGAGAAAACTTTCCAGTTGCAAATTTAATGAGTCAAGGGCAAGAAATGTGCTGTATGGGGAATAGTATATAACTATGAAATATCTTTAAATAGCAACATATCATAACTAGATATATTCCAGTGATCAGTTTGAAATGTACTACAAATAGAAAAAAGCACGTTGTTTAAGAGGAACTAAAACAGTTTATAGATTAAAGTACACTTCAAAAACAAACATAGTTTAAGAAAAAAATTAGATTTGTAGCTAACAGAGGCAGGGGTTTGGAAAGGAGGATTTCATTAATGCACTTAAAAGCTACCAATCGCCAGTCGTAAAATATATGTGTCCTAGGGATGCCCCAGAGTAACATGAAAATTACAATTAATACTGCTTTATGTTACATATCAATGTTGTTAAGGGAGTAGACCCTAAGTTTTCTCATCACAACCAAAAGGCAAATTGTATCTCTTTAATATTGTATCTAAATGAGATAATGAATTCTCCCTAAAGTTGCTATGATAATTATTTCATGATACTTGTAAATCAAATCACTATCCTGTGCACCTAAACTTACACAATATTCTACACCAATTATATTTCAATAGAAGCAGAAGGAAAAATGGAAAGTCTATATTCACATATTCCCATGTCATTTCTCATGATTGCTTCTGCAGCAAGTAAACTTGAGTCATGATATACTTATCCTAGGTAAAGATACTCATAAATAAGTGATTCTAATAAATTATACATAAAGATACTAATAAAGTTAGTGTTTTAGCATGCCTTTAAATTTCTTCATGTTAACAGCCCACTGCTTCTGTAGGCATCAAAATTTCACACTGTGTATTCATCTGAGATTAGGGAATGGATACAAATTTAAAACTGGCTGCTCTTGCTGTGAGTGATAAAGTTCACTGTCTCTGACCGATGGTCTCATCTCCCCGACAGCATCTGTAAGAAATGAACATGCGAGGTTGCTAAAAATCTCAGCATGGTTAAATCTCAGAACTCCTAAAATTCTTAACTGTTTTCCAATGGGAATGCAATACTGACAAAGACTTGATTTTGGATAACAATGTGGTGTTTTCTCATGGTTGCATTAGGGGATGTGAGGAAATCCCTGAGATCCACAACAAAAATTCTTGCTCATGTGCTGGGCAAAGAAGTGTAAAAGATCTGCATTATTAGGACTGAGGACGGCTTTCAAAATGTTGTCTATGCTCACTCTATTCCAGGTAGTACAAGGAAAATAGGTAATTGCAATTTCTAGGTGAACGGGAGTAAGTCAGTTGTTCACTCTCTTTAAATTAGTCAAGGGGTGATCAAAGCCAAAATAAGATGTATCAACAATAAGAAATAGAAGAAAATAGAAATTAAACATAAGCTTAAATTAAAAAGGAGACACGGTCCTGTGCTGGGCTCTGGGGACTGGAGAATGTATATGCATCAGTCAAATTCAAGGGTTCATTGGCTAGGCCCAAGCATCAGCTTGAGATTCAATGAACATTTAACAATTAGTATACTGGGAGAAATATAATATTCCTCTCCCTGATCAGAAGAAAATCAGATGGCTCAATGAAACTCTTAATTCACAGAGATTCTGCCAGATGCAGAAAAATAATTCACTGATGACTCAACTAAGACATACTTAGTTACTGCTTATAATCCATCAACACACACATACACAGTGGTAGACAGATTTGTAGTATTTAGTGGGAAGAGTTCTGTGGGCAGAGCTCAGAGAATAGTTTTCAAAGTATCAGCCAACTTTTGTACTTTTGCCAATAGTCAAGCTTTTCCCAGGTAGAAAACTACAGTTGGGCAAACAATATTCTTGTTTAGGAATTCTAATTTTGAAATTATACTGTAGCTTTTGACTTTTCAGTATAAAACCTTGTTCAGAAGATCACGGTAAGACCCACTGTCTGATATGGGAGCTGGAAACTAGCTGCTGAACCAGCCCATCTGAACCCCAGACTGCTAATGTAAGCAAGAACACAGCCACCATCAGAGTTGAGCTGACAAACTTAAAAGCTTGATATTTCTGTTGTAGGAACAACCACTGTTGTCCAGGCACAGATCTCCTGCTGCAAGTGATCTCTTTTCTTCACTTGGTAAAGGACATATTGGTGGGATGTTGTAAGAGCTTTCCCTGGCCCATTTGCCCTTTCTGCAGATTATCAAAATTTTCTTCACAACTGGTGACATATTTTCAGGAGTCAATGTTGCCATTCCAGTCTTATCAGCTGAGAATTTCTGCATGATTATGAGCAGAAGCCTTAGACACCCTGACGTTGCCTACAATTTTTCCAGCATTTCAGGGCATTTCACATTCTGAAAATGATTCACCTTTTATTTTAAATTAATGGGAAATAGTCAAAGTCTGCAATGAATATTATATATTTCCTAATATCTGCAGAAATTTGGTACTCATGCATTTGGACAAATTTATAATTCCACCACCCTCACCTCTTTCTAGTCTACACATTTTAGATTGCAATTTGATTACTGAATATGACCACCCCAACCAAGGATCTAGTACCTCTTAGATACTATCTGTGTTAAGGTTAGAAGGGGCACATGTTATGTGGGTTGCATAAACCTACATTAAATGTTTGCAATAGCACTGTCTCTTCTGGACAAAGCTCTGATTCTAAGAAGTAACTTAATTAGAAGTCATTATAGTTATTAGTATGGGGAATTGAATCAGCTATTTTGGTTTGGGTGGTTGATGAAGACACAGGAAAAAATCCAGCAAATATGAATGGAATGCTTTAACCCTCTGGAGGCATGAATTAAGAAGAAAATAATACTTTGTCTCCTGTACCTACCTCCACATACTATCTTGAGTGACTAGTCCTTGGGCTAAGAAAAGAGCTAGATTGTGGTGAAGAGTAAAGACCATAATGAAATAGTTTGAAAACCATGAGAGATTTGTTGTTTCAGTAAAGTAGATTTTGCTTAAAGTAAACATGTATTTTTCATTCACTAAATTCTAAAATGCATCCTGTGGCATGTGCTGTGCTTACTGTGCTGGTATCCAAGCTAGACAAGTAAAGGCGGATAGACAGAAAACATCTGAAGAAGGTAGTTTCTGTACTGAGGCTGGCAAAGTCTAAGTAGGTAAAAGGAGGACACCCAAAGGCCAAGGGTGAGCTGGATCAAAAGTGGTGAGGTAGCAGCTAACACAGTTGACAAGTATTTGCCTGGATGTATCTCAAGATACAGTGAAACATAAAGATATACCAAGGAAGGCAGATGCCAGATGTAGAAAGAAATGACTAAACAAAGTTGATTTTGTGGGCTTAGAGTTGGAAAGGCATTAAGAGCCACCAAGACGACGTAAGCTTGCCTTTGGCTGGAAAATAAATGCAAAATAAAGTATCGACTAGAAAATATAGTATAGATTCTTGAGGGCAAAAATTAAAGCACCAATTGGAATGCTTTGAGAACAACACAAAGAAGACCATAAAAAAAATTACTTCTTAAATTCTACCACATGCTGAATGTGCCATCTGAGACTACATCATGTGACCTTTATGATTCCAGGGATGACATAATAGAGACCATGAACCCTGGGCTGGTTCCTGCATTTATCTTCTGTTCCAACCCATCCTAACTTAACACTTTTAATACTTTCCAGGGTGAACCAGAAACCACTTTGTACTTTTCCCTCTCTCCATGTTTTAGTCTTTTTCCAAATTCTTCTATTTTCTCTTCTTCCTTACAAGAAGTTATCTAAATTAACTCCCATATTGTTCCATCAAATGATCATGTAAATCAAATATCTCTTTTTTCTTTAAATAGTAACTAAGTCTCCCATTTAACTCTTAACACTGTTTCAAAAAAAAGATTAATACAGGTACACATCTATGTTTATTGTTCAAATAAGAAAATTGAAGATAGTTGTCGACATTTGCCAACATCAATTTTAATCTTTGTTATCTTGCATAATCTTGTAGTCCTTTGGTAAATCAGTTGTAATTAGGATGTCGTTCATAAACTGCAGATGGCTGATGAGTTGGCCTTTAAAGAGAGGTAGCTGATGTATCAGTTATCACTGTTATTGGAAACCGTGGGTTGCTCACAGGTTAAAGTTTACAAAAATGACCTTCATTGGCAGATATGTTGTGATATCTTTTTGGAAAAGTATAAGGCTCCACCATCAGTCCAAAATAATTCCTCTGTATGGGAGAGACGATTCGGTACTGAGAAGTACAAATTGTAGTTGTAATGGAGTTAATCACATGGCCATTTGTTTCATTGTAGCTGTTTTGAATGTGCCCGTGGACTATGGTAAACTGATTTAAAATAGCTCGTTGATCCACTGCACTTTGTTATGGTGGTCTAACTGAAATTGACGATGGAGGAGAAAAATCACCTCTGATCGGGGTAGTTTTAACACCAATTATGTGGCTAGTAGAGGGCTTTCTTATTAGAGGCATGTTTAAATTTGCAGACGGTAAAAATGCACTTTCTCCACTAGTGTCAGCCACAAAACCTGAAATATGATTATCCACATTACACCCTGCTTATAGTGCTTCTTGTTGAAATCTTCAGCCAATGAAGACACCAGAGAGGAATTTTTAATCCCAACTCTTCTTTTTATTCTCACTAAAAGCTGGGGACAGCCTCGTTTAAAATTTGGATTATAATAGAAATGCAGCTACAACCAAAGGAGAAATATTTTAGTAATATTTTAAACCAAAATACAAGTCTAGAATAAGCCTAACCTATAAAAGCTCAGATTCCACGTTTTCTATGCAAAGATAATATCATCAAAATATGAACATTACTGACGATTTTTTTGAAGTTCCTTATTTGGAAACTACACATTTAAATAGTATACTCATCAAATTTAAGAAGTTAGCAATTGCAGTAACGGTCAATGCCACTTTTTAAAAGCAGCTTTAATACCTTTATTAAGATTTCTGGAAAGATTCAAAGTTGCAAGCGAAGTTTCTCATAATATTGACTACTTAATGTACTGTCCTCATTTTTTAGAAAAAGTAAAGGATTTTAGCCTTAGCAGTTTTATAAAATTTTCAAAATCTAGCTTTATATTTATATTACCATTGATTGATAAACAAAATAAAATTTTATATATAAGTTACCAAGTGGTAACTAAAATTTCTGAATACTTTGCTTAAAACAGAGACTCCTTTTTCTTCAGCCAGAAAGTCAGCTAGACAAGCAGAAGTTTGAAAATTCTGCCGTACTTTCCTAAACCCATAATGGTAATGCTGTCTAAGTAAACTTTTCATACTTCCAGTTTCAAATATTCTGAAAGGAGCCTTTCTTTCCAAAACTTCCTTCTTAAAGACATCTTCATCAATCACAATGAAAGATCCATTATCTTCCAACTAGATGGATTTAAATTGGTCACTCCCAGGCATTTTCAAGAGTTTTTTTGGAAATGTCAGAGAATGAAAATGATTATCTTAATCTGGTTCAGAGACACAATGTGTGTTACATGGTGTTTAAAACAAGGATTCTAAAGACAAAGTCTAAAAAGCAATTTCTTCAAACATAGACCTCACGTCCAAGTCCCCAGAGAATGTTTGATCACACAATAGAGATCTACCAGAGTTTCCTGAACCAGTTGTTCCATCTATAAAAGACACATCTTGAATTTCTGAAGAAATATCTCAAATAACTTTTTCTACAGCTGCTTTTCTAATCTGCATGATTTTGTGCAATGCAGCTTAAAATGCTGCTTTGGCAGGCCTGCACAGATAAATTGCTGGACCTTCACAATGTTTCTCAACTTGAGTAGCTGTGACATCACAAAACGACTGGTCTCCCAGCAACTCAAGTGTAACGTTCAGCCAGTGTTTATTTCTCATTCATCCAGTTAAAATGAAACATATTGGATACTTATTTTTATAGTGTGATTTGCAAATATTTTCCCCATAAAATCTTTTAAACAATTAAATATTTGGGTCTATGAAATAAAACCAATCTCCATTTGTCCACAAATTTATAACAGATTTGAGAACAGAGTATAAATAATGCAGAAAATGTATAAAATAATTTTTAAGTTTTGTAATTTACAGTGAAATTTGTGTAAAACCTGTACAGAAATGTATAACTATTTCAACATCATTTGTAATTAAAGTGAAATATAATTTGATTTGGAAATGGAAATAGGCATTTATATGTGTATTTTAGAATAAGTAGCTCTATATGCAAAACATGAGAAGAATAAATATCAGTTTATTTGGTATGTTTATATATAAATGGTTAATATATATGAAATAAAATTATATTAAAATAATCAATCAAATTGAAGATATCCCAAAGGGAAGAATTTTTTTTTTAATTTGTAGTTCAGTTCTATAAGTGAAACAAATGTAATTTAATATTCTACATTAAAATTGCAAAAGAGACAATCTTATTGTATATTTACAAATGTTTATTTTTGCCATTCTAACACTCAGAGGTTTATCATTCCCTAGAAGTAATAAATTTTCTTGACATCTTTATAATCCATACTCTTGGGGTTTCTGTTAAGTGTTCCAAAATGTTGTTGATATATAAACTTATGCACAAGATCCTGGGTTCAGTAAGCATTGCCTCCATTAAGGGACAAAGAAACAAACAATCAAAAAACAAAGATATAACAGTATATGTAGGTTGGGGTGGAAGAGACCAGGTAAAATATTTTAGGAAGCAATACTTTTCTCAGTCCTGAAACAGTTGACATTGTTAGTATAATACGGCATTTTAAGGCAAGTGTCTTGTGCACTAATTGTAAATAATAGCTATGTTCTGTATCAGTAAACTGTAGTAAATCCAGTTCTACCAAATATTATATTCTTTATTAAGAAATAAATTCCTTTAAACATACGCCAATTCAAAATCAGTGATAAAATTTTTAAATAAATAAATGTACCCTCAAGCTACAATGTAAATTTTTCTTTCACTATGTGTAAATTCCCTTCTAAATAAATGTTAGCAACCTGAATTCATTGCATATTATAAGTATTATAAACTATAGTTAAGTTGGTTTAGTCCTGATAGATAAATATTATTTAACTTACACAAATGAATATGTGTGATATCATCCCTTTAAAAAACAAAGAATTCAAAAATAACAATCTCAAAATATGTAGGAAAATTATAGACAGGTCTGATCTTAACATCTTTATAAAAATATCCTTAAATTCGCTCTAGATAGAATGTAACTAAGCATAATAAAAGCCATATATGAAAAACCCATGATTTATTTCAATTTCAATGTTAACTTACAGGAAGATTTTCTTCTGGTCCAGTAATAAGAAAAAGAAGCTCATTTTCACAAGTACTAAATTACACTACTAGAAGTCCTAGCCAGAATATCTAGTAAAGTGTCGGAGCCAGCCGACAATCGATCAGGTCCAGAAACCTGTGCTGCAGGACTGAGAAAAGAAAGACAAGACTAAAAGGTGGGGTTGAGAGGGTCTCACTCTAGCCCGCAAGACGCTAGGTCAAGAGTGGACATCGAGTTTATTTCAGGCAGTTAATTTATACAAATTCAAGTGACTACCTTGTGCATTCTTGCACGTAGGCACAGGTATTGTTTTTCAGGGTACATTAATGGTGTGCACTAAAATCATTATCATTGTTTACTGTTCCACACACGAAGATTGACTGATCCCCTAAAGCTAAGATCATAGACTAATATTATTGTTCCTTTAGGCTAACATCATGACTCGTGTATCATTAGCTCAAGTGATTGTTCTTTCAGACAAAGATCACTAACTTGTGGCCGATTGTATCTCTTTTTCCAGAAGCCCTAGTTCTTAATAACTCAATGGCATTAAGATGTTTTTCCGACTCCAAATGCACCTGCTGTTTTTCTAACAAAGGGGTGGCGGGACAGAGATTGTCTTAGCTCAATCAGCCTTAGAGCCTGACGCCCCGCACTCTGGGAGTTTAGGCCCAGTTTCTGTGCTCGGCAGTCCCAACCTCAGAGCCTGGCGCCCCACATTCTGGGAGTTTAGGCCCATTTTATGTGCTCGGCAGCCCTCAGGTAATGAGTGGCCCCCCGCAACTCCCCCTTTTTTAATTTTTAAATAATGACAGATGCATCCAGGTCCAGAACATCCCGCCATTATTGCCGATGAATTCGGCTAAACGCAAGCATCCGTTGCATCAAGAATTCGGACAAACAGGAGAGTATACAAAGGGCCATACAAATCAGGATCAAAATTATTATGACAATCACCAGAGCATGCTTCCACCAGTCACTTTTAAACCAATCAAACCATTGTGCTGGCAAGAAAGGTGTGGGAGAATCCATATTTTTAATTTGCTTTTGCATATCATCCACAGCTTGAGAAATATTAGCAGACAAGTCTGGTATAAACACACAACATTCTACCTTAATAATAGCACAAGTCCCTCCCTGAGCAGCTGTAATAATATCAAGAGCCATCCTATTTTGAAGCACTGCTTTTCTCATAAGCGTTTGTTCAACATTGATTTCTTCTACAGCATGCTTTACATCAATTAGAGCCTTCTGTGTAAAATTAGTTAAAGCATTTACTTTAGTCATGATATCAACATTTCCTAATGAAGGAATAAAAATAGCAGCAAGATAATCATACCACTTAAAAGCTGATCGAATCCAATGAGCATGCAAATTAGGCATATTAGCAGGAATGCCTTGTACAGATTTTACAATTCTGCCAGGTGCTATAACAAATCCTAGCGTACAACGTCCCACCCAGCCACAAGGTAACCAAGGCCAAATGTTAGTTCCACAAATCCATTTTGTCCCATTAGGTGCAACACAACGATAGCCTGGATTATTCCAGTCAGAACCAGGCCATACAAAAGGCTTTTTACATGTAAATGTAACATCTATGGTCCATTTACAAAGTCTTTGAGATAAATATCCCAAATATTTCCAGTCCTTTCTTGATAGAGTCTTTTCATTAAATCCACATGGTTGTTCTCTTTGTTCCCAACAAATATCCGCAGGACTCGTTAATTGTCCAGCTTCTGGTGTAACCCACATATGTTGGTCCCATATTTGATAGAATTGTCCCGTAAGACGTTCAGAAATATCTGCGTTCGGTTGTCTTGCTTGCGGTGGGACTTTACGATATAAATCTATAGCCTCTTTTTCTGTAGCATTAAGATCGAAAAGAAAATCTGACTGTGTAACCTTTACCGAACACCAGGCAAGTGCAGACACATTTTGAGAATACAACCCAGCATATCTTTCCCGTTGTTGAAAAAGCAATTCACAAATGGCATGAAATTCATGTTTAGTAACAGGCATAACCCACCAAGGCAAACTTCCAACGGATAAAGGCATAGCACTGCATACCCAACAGTCAGATGAGTTATGGAAATCAGCATAAGCTTGAGCCCAGGACAAAAACACATTGGCGTGTGCACCAGGAAAAGATGACAAGGTAATAGAACATGCCAGGCTCACAATTAAGAACATCAGTGACACAGGTGAATTTTCAGTCGTCTTCGCTATCTGATTCGCTTGTTGAACAAACTGCTGCACCTGTGTCTCTGTTGGCAGGGTCTGAAGTTGTAATCGTCGAAGTCTGGATAGCATCGTTCTTTTCCGCCTGGCGTACCAGCCTTTCCGGAAGCCAGCGCGGCGTATCGGCATCTTGCGGAAAAACACAAACATGGCCTCTTCCCCACATTAGAACTGGATCGGGGCCAGCCCATTGATTAGTTAGTGGATCCTTCCATCTCACCAAAGGGTGGTGAGAGGGTTGTTTATTCCAAAAACTTTGGGCGGCCGAATTGCCTTTTATGTCGTAAGTCAAAACATTTAAAATAAAAAGGGCATGGTGTAAATAGTTCTGTGGAGTAAGGGGATATAATTCCCCCTTCTTTAATTTATGAATTTGATTTTTAAGCGTTTGGTGGCAACGTTCCACAATTCCTTGCCCTTGAGGATTATAGGCAATTCCAGTTTTATGCTCTATTTTTAAAGTTTGGCAGAAGCGTTGAAACATTCGGCTAGTGTAGCCAGGGCCGTTGTCGGTTTTTAGCACACGAGGTTGGCCCATGACAGAAAAACATTTTAAAAGATGATTAATACAATGTTTGCTTGCTTCTCCAGTTTGTAATGTAGCATGGATAAAACCTGAATAAGTGTCAATGCTGACATGGACAAATGGAGTGTTACGAAATTCTTTAATATGAGTAACATCCATTTGCCAGAGATGATTAGGTAAAAGTCCCCGAGGATTTACCCCATAGTGTGGGACGGAAACTGTAGTAGGACAGGTAGAACAGGTTTTTAAAATTTGACGAGCAGCTTCACGAGGGATTTTAAATTGCAGCCGCAAGCTATGACTATTTTGATGATGAAGCGCATGAGAAGGTTTAGCTTCATCAAAGGCAGGATAAAGCTGAGTAGCTCGATCAACATTAGCATTTCCTTCAGAAAGAGGGCCAGGTAAATTAGTATGTGCCCGGAGATGACCAAAATAGCAAGGATGACGGCGACTGCGAATAATAAGCTGCACGTCAAAAAATAAACGGTTGACATAGGAATTAACAGTGCCAATAAAAGGAACAGTTTCTAAAATTTGTAAGGCACGAATGATATATTGGCTATCAAAAAAAAGATTACAGGGCACATGTTGCACCGCTATTAAAGCAGCTTGAACTGCTAATAGTTCTACTACTTGAGCAGAAGTTTGAGATGTTTGCCAAGAAACAGTTTTATCTTTAATAATATAGGCTGCAATACCATTAGATGATCCATCGGTAAATACTGTGGTAGCTGAGGAAAGGGGGGAGAGAACAGTATTGTTTGGGAAGAGAAATGGATGCGACTTTGCAAATTGAATTAGTTTATCAGCTGGATAATGAGTAGTAATGCGCCCTGTAAAATGGGCTAGAGCAAGGGCCCAAGAATCATTAAATTGTTGTAACTGAGCTTGTTGCTCTCTAGTATATGGAACTGTAATATAATGTGGGTCTCTGCCTAAATATAAAGTGGAGGCAGTACGTCCCTCTGCAATTAAAGAGCAGACTAAATCAGGATAAGCAGCTAAAGCTTTTGAAGGGGAAACATGCATATGTATCCAATACATAGGACTATGCTGATAAAGCACTCCGGTTGGCATATGAGGAGTGGGTAAAATAAGTAAACCCCATTCTTGATTATAGTCACAGTAAGTACATTGCTGGTTTTCAATGGCCTGTTCTACTTCACGTAAAGCCAAAGAAGCTTCAGCAGTCAATTTTCTAGAACGAGGATTGGTGTCTCCTTTAAGAATGTCAAACAAGGGTTTTAAAGTTCCAGTAGAAAGTTTTAAATAAGGACGAATCCAATTAATATCGCCCAGAAATTTCTGAAAATCATTTAAAGTTAAAAGGGAATCCGTGCGTAGCTGAATCTTTTGTGTTTGAAAAGTAAAATTATGTAAACGGAATCCCAAATATGCATACGGGCAAAATCGTTGAACTTTTTCATCAGCAATTTGAAGGCCAAAGGCTTTTAAAGAAATCAGCATTTGATCAAATACAGTTAATAAATAGCCTTCTTGAGAGTGTGCAATTAAAATATCATCCATATAATGAATCAAATAAACATCTGGATATTTTAAACGAATAGGCTGTAAAGCTTTAGCAACGAATTTTTGACATAAGGTGGGGCTGTTAGCCATGCCTTGAGGCAAAACTAGCCACTGATATCGTTGCATAGGCTCTTTAAAATTTGTGGAAGGAACACTAAATGCAAATCTCTTACAATCATCAGGATATAGAGGAATAGTATAAAAACAGTCTTTTAAATCAATAATAATTTTATAAGTTCCATCAGGTATAGCCATAGGAGTAGGCAGACCGGGCTGTAAGGCACCCATTAATTCTAAAGTTTCATTTACTTTGCGTAAATCTTGTAACAATCTCCATTTTCCAGACCTTTTCTTAATGATAAATATAGGAGAATTCCAAGGTGAATTAGAGGGAGCAATATGCCTGCTGTCCAACTGTTCCTGCACCAATTGTTTTGCAGTGGCAATTTTTTCTTGAGAAAGGGGCAATTGATCGACCCACACAGGTTGATCAGATTTCCATACAATAGGATCTGCGTGAGTCGCAGGACAGTCAAGGGCCCCCATTAAAAATAACCCAAACCTGTCTTATCCCTCTTTCCTTTTATTTGTAATGGTTGAGTAATTCCTTGATTATGTTTACCTAGGCCTTTATTTGGATATAATCCTTGTGATAACAACTGGTGAGAAACAGTGGGGTTGGGGCTATACAGAAAGACCCCCATATTAGACATAATGTCTCTTCCCCATAGATTAACAGGCAAACTAGGAAGAATATAAGGCTGAAATATTCCAGAATGTCCTTCCTCATCCTTCCAAGAGAGAAAAGCAGAACTTTGTTCCGGATTATGCAATTGTCCAATTCCTTGTAACATGGAAAGGGCAATTTGTTTTGGCCAATTTTCAGGCCAGTGAGAGGCAGCAATTACAGAAATATCTGCTCCAGTATCTAGAATGCCTTTAAATTTTTTGCCTTGGATTTCCAAAGTCAATTCAGGTCTCTGGTCGCTTATCTGTTGCATCCAATAAGCATCAGAGGAACCAAAACCTGCAGTACCTCTTTTATGATCAGTTTTATGTCTTCCAACAGTAAGAGTCGGCAATAAGATTAATTGAGCAATACGTTGGCCTGCAGGAATGGCCGTTATCGTTCGAGGAGAGTGAGCCATTACCTTGATCTCTCCTTCAAAATCAGAGTCAATCACTCCTGGAGCAACAAACAACCCTTTCATAGTTGTACTACTGCGTCCTAACAATAGTCCCACACTGCCGGGAGGTAAAGACCCATAAATTCCAGTAGGAAGGGCCTGCATTCCCATTTCTGGGGTCAATACTGTGTAGGTGGAGGCACAGAGGTCCAGTCCTGCACTCCCTGGGGTTGCTCTATAGAGATCTGAAATACTTGGTCGGGAAGAAACGGGTTGTGGCTGACCTGAGAGGTCTCCTGAATTGCCTCGTAACATTGTTTCAGGGCCTGGGGCTGGCCCCTCACCCAGTTTCCCTGGTTCAGAAGTTGTCCATTTATATCAGTTTTAGATCAACAGTCCTTAGCCCAATGTTTTTCCTTTTTACATCTGGGACACAGGCTTGGGCCTGTAACTAATGTATTTTGACCCATTGGCTGCTGTCCCCGTTTAGGACATTGATTTGCTCAATGTCCCAATTGGCCACAAGCATAACAACTACCAGGAGGACCAGCTACTCTGGAAGATCCTTGGAAATTGTGTTTAGGACGATTTTGTTGAAATAAAACCTCTTTTACTGTTTTTCCTTGTAAAGCAGCGGCTAAGGCTATTCCTTGAACATAGGAAGGTCCTATATCAGCACAAATTCGTATAAAATCAGCCAAATTACTCTTTTTTCTATAAGGTCTAAGAGCTGCCTGGCAAGCAGAATTAGCATTTTCATAGGCCAATTGTTTAGCTAAAACCAATCCTGCTTGCTCGTCCCCTATAACCTTACCGGTCTCCATAAGGCGAGCAACAAAATCCTGATATGGCTCGTAGGGACCTTGTCGGATCTTAGACAGATCCTCAGTTTTATTTTCAGAGTTTGGCAGCTTCCTCCATGCTCTCAACGCTGCTGCATTTATTTGAGGATAAGCACCAGGCAAATATCCTAATTGTGAATAGGTATCCTGGTATTGTCCCTCTCCGGTCAGTTTTTCTAAGGTAACCTGAATACCTTGTCTTTGATTAATACTTGCTGTTGCTGCACAATTTTCATAAAATTCTGATTTCCAGAGTAAATAATTTCCTCCAGATAAACAGGCGCGTGCCACTTGCTTCCAGTCATTAGGAGGCAAATATTGATTTCCTAAACTTTCAACAATGGCTTGTGTAAAAGGAGCAGTAGGTCCATATTGAGCACAAGCCATTTTTAATACTTTTAATTGTTTAAAAGGAATAGTTTCATAGTATCTCTGTTGTTGGGCATCCTCAAGGACTGGATATACAAAAGAAAAACCAGGAATGTGTTCTCCTTCTTTACTAGCTTGTTGCAAAGCCTTTTGTAAAGGACTTAAAACAACAAATTTTGGTGTCCATGCCTCCTGGGATGTGTAACCAGGAGGGGGAGAAGAAGTTAGAGGTAAGGTCCTATGGTTATTTTTAGAAACATTTTGTTGAACACATTCTGTAATAATGTTTTTAAGCTTAGTCATGTCAAAATTTTTATTTTCTCCAGTTAAAAAGACACCCCAAGGGTCTTCATCCCTATGATATTGAGCAGCTTGCTCCTCTAATTCCTCCTGATCGGCTGGATCTAATTCTGAATCAAAAGGATTGTCACTTGCATTTACTGCAGGAGGAGCAGAGGGTGCTTCTTTCAATTCTGTATTAGTAGGAGCGGAAGGCTCAATATTTTCTATCTTGACTGTATCTAATTTCTCTCCCTCAGTAGCTGGATCGAGGCAATCTCGAATTAACTGCCATAAGGGCAAAACAGTGACCGGTAATTTATTTGGGCCATTAGCTGTATAATAATCTCTCAAACGAACCCCAACAACTCTCCAGGTTTCTAAATTGACAGTGCCTTGTTCTGGAAACCAAGGACAAATTTCCTCCACAAAAACAAGAAATTGTTCTAAACGTTGCTTTGTAACCTGAATTCCTCTTGCTTTTAACATAACTCTAAGCATCTGTACAAATAAGCCTCTACTATTATTTTGCCCCATACTCTCAAATACACTCCCCGCAGAAACTTACTTTCACCTTAAAATCGAGCGCTCCTCTTTCCTTCCGCGGCGGTCGCTGCAGCAATCTCTTCCAGATTTCAGGTCCCTGTTCGGGCGCCACTTGTCGGAGCCAGCCGACAATCGATCAGGTCCAGAAACCTGTGCTGCAGGACTGAGGAAAGAAAGACAAGACTAAAAGGTGGGGTTGAGAGGGTCTCACTCTAGCCCGCAAGACGCTAGGTCAAGAGTGGACATCGAGTTTATTTCAGGCAGTTAATTTATACAAATTCAAGTGACTACCTTGTGCATTCTTGCACGTAGGCACAGGTATTGTTTTTCAGGGTACATTAATGGTGTGCACTAAAATCATTATCATTGTTTACTGTTCCATACACCAAGATTGACTGATCCCCTAAAGCTAAGATCATAGACATATTATTGTTCCTTTAGGCTAACATCATGACTCGTGTATCATTAGCTCAAGTGATTGTTCTTTCAGACAAAGATCACTAACTTGTGGCCGATTGTATCTCTCTTTCCAGAAGCCCTAGTTCTTAATAACTCAATGGCATTAAGATGTTTTTCCGACTCCAAATGCACCTGCTGTTTTTCTAACAAAGGGGTGGCGGGACAGAGATTGTCTTAGCTCAATCAGCCTTAGAGCCTGATGCCCCGCACTCTGGGAGTTTAGGCCCAGTTTCTGTGCTCGGCAGCCCTCAGGTCATGGGTGGCCCCTCGCAGTAAAGAAAAAACATAAAATTCATCCAACTTGTAATAAAGTGAAGTTTTTAGATAACATAATTATGCATATATAGAAAACTCCATAGACTCCTCCAGTGACTGAAATAATGAACAAGCTTAGTAAACTTGCAGAATACAAAATCAATCTACAAATATCCGTTGCATTTTTGTATAGTAAAAACACAGTATCAGAAAGAGAAATTAGGAAAACCATTGTGTGTAAATTGATACCAAAAAGAATAAAAAAGGAATAAATTTGATAAGTGAAACAAAAGTTCTAAACATAGATCTATATATTACAGGTACAAGAAATATAAATAAACAAAATAAAGAGAAAGATATTCTGGGCTGATGGATTGTATAAAATATGAAGAAATATTCTACTCTATTTTTCACATGTTCAAACTCCCCAGAAGTAATTATTGAGGAGAATGTCTTTTCTTAATTTTATACTCATGCATCCCTTTCCATGGGTTATTTGATCATAGGTGTGAGGGATTATATCTGGTTTTTCTATTCTCTTCTATTAATTGGTGTCTGCTTTTGAGCCAGTATCATGTTGTTTTAATTATTAAAGTTTTGTAGGACTGTTTAACATCAGAGAATTTTAACCATTAGATTTAATACTCTTTTTCAGGATTATTTTGGCAGCTCAAGATCTTTGTTGTTTTAAAATTATTTGTTCTATTTATTGGAAATATCTCATGGGTATTTTCACATGAATCACACTAAATGTAGGTTGCATTGGGTACTATGTTTTTTTCAACCACATTGTTTCACATCATTAACATAAGAGATCATTTCATTTCTTTCGATAAGTTTTAATTTCCTTTATCAATGTTTTCTGTTTTTTAACGTATAGGTTTTCACCATGTTTGTTAACTTCATTTATAGGTGTTCTTTATATATATACAATTATATACATATTTGTAAACTCATTTCGTACACAAGTAGAGCAGGCAGAAGGCAGTGGCAAGACATATTCAAAGTCCTGAATGAAAGAAAGCTGTAATCTAAGATGCTTTATCAAGCAAGTTTAACTTTTAGAATAGAAGGAGAGATAAATAACATCCACACAAGCAAATACTTAAAGAATTTAGTAAGAGAAAGAGAAATACAGAAAGATCTACTCTAAATAAAAAAGAAGCAGGATGCTATAGAAAAGAGAAAGGCATAATTAGAAAGGCAATATCTGCAATGACTTATAACAGAATAAATATGATGTTGTAAAAAAGGACATCAAAATTTTTAAAAGTCACAGAGTGAAACAGGAAAATACAGAGTGTTTTCTTCTTGTTTCTGTTCTCTGTAGGATGGGTTTGAGTTTGTATTCTTATCAGTTAAAATAAACATATTTAGTACTGGCCAATATACATACAAAACAAGATACCATAAGTCAAAAGCTTACAATGAAGTCACAAAGACAAAAAGAAACCAAGGTAATAAAAGAAAACTTATCAAGCCATAAAAAAAAAAAAAAGAAATGAACAAAAAGAAAATACCAAATCAACTGGAGAAAGAAGTTCAATATGGAAATAAACACCAGTCTATCAATAATTACCACAAATGTTAATGGACTTAGTGCTTCAATCAAAAGATATATATTGTCAGATGTGATAACATAACAAGACCCTACATTATGAAGCATAGAAGAGACCCACTTTAGTAAGAGGAACACACATCCATTTATAGTCAGAAGGTGGAAAAATATACTCCATGCAAATACAAATGACAAGAAAGCTGGACTAGCAGTACTGACTTCACAAAAAGAGACTTTATAAAAAGGCCATAGAGAAAGATAAACAAGGACATAATTTAATGATTAAAGGAGCAAATCAAAATGAGGGTATTACACCTATTAATATATATGCAGTCAATATAGGAGCACATAAATAAATAAAGAAAATACTAATAGATAAAAATAGAGAAATCCCTGGGAATACAATCAAAGTAGGAGACTGCAACTCCCCATTACAATCACTGGACTGGTCTTTCACAAAGAAAATTAATAAGGGAACATAGATAATAAAATAAATTATAAAATAATTGGAGATGCTTGATATTTTCAAAACAGTACTTCTCCCCAAAATAGTATATACATTCTTTTCCTGTGCACAAGGAACATTTTCTATGAAAGATTATGTACTCAGGTACTCAAGAAGCCTCCACATGTTAAGAAGATAAAAATTATTTCAAGCATCTTTTCTGAGTATAATACCATGAAACAAGAAATCCACCACAGAAAAACAGGGAGAAAAAATGACAGCATCCTGATTAAAAAACATGGTACTAAAACAAGGGGGGGAGATGATGAAGTAAAGAAGAAATTAAAAAATACCTTGGGAAATATGACAAAACACTACACAAAGTCTCTGGAATACTGTTAAAGCTGGCTTAAGAGGGAAGTTCATAGTGACAAGGCCCTCCTCAAACAAGAGGTAGAATTTCAAATAAATAATCAATCATTCTATGTAAAGTAATCAAGAAAAGGAGAGCAAACAAAACCAAAAGTCAACAGAAAGACTGAAAATATAAAGATCAAGAAGAAATAATTGAAATAGAGTTTAAAAAATAGAAAAAAATCAATCAATTTATTTTTTGAAAGGGTAAGCAAAATTGACAAACCTCTGGACAGGCTCACCAACAAGAAAAGAGAGAGAACAGAAATAATATTAGAAATGAAAATGAATAAACTTCAAAGGGTACAACAAATTTACCAAATATCATAAGGGAATACCATGAGCAATTGTATGGAAACAAACTGGATAACCAGGAAGAATTGGAGAAGTTTTTAGAAACATTCAGCCCACCAATATTGCATCAAGGAGAAGTTAGCCATTTGAACAAACAGATCACCAGAAATGGAATAGAATTATCAATAAAATAAAAAATCTCTGCAAACAAAATTCAAACCCAAATAGCTTCACTGGGGAATTTGACCAAACATACTAAGAAAAATCCATACCAGTCCTCCTCAATCTCTTCCAAAAGACTGATATGGAGAGAGTACTCCCAAACTCACACCATAAGGCCAACATCAACCTGATACTAAAATCAGACAAAGACACTACCCCAAAAAGAAAACTATAGGCCAATATCATTGATAAACTTAGAAGTAAAAGTCCTTGAGAAATTATTAACAAACAGAATCCAAAAGCATTTAAAAATAAGATCATGAACCATGGACAAGTTAGATTCGTCCCAGGAACACAAGGATAGTTTAACATATGCAAATCAATCAATCAAATGTGATACACCATATCAACAGAAGAGAAGACAAAAAAGATGATCATCTCAGTAGATGCAGAAAAAGCAATTTTTTACATTTAACACCTATTTGCAATGAAAGTTCTTATCACAGTGGGCATAGAGGGACCATATCTCAACATAATGAAACCTATTTATGACAAATATATAGCCAGCATAATAATGGTGAAAACCTGGAACCATTCCCACGAAAACCTGAGACAAGACAAGGATCCCCATTCTCACAATTTCAACTCAATATAGTCTTGGAATTCCTAGCCACAACAATCAGGCAAGAAAAAGAAATAAAAGGATTCAGACTGGAAAAGAAGATGTAAAATTGTCATGATATGCAGACATGTCACTATATATAGAAATTGCAAAAGCTTCACAAAGAATACATAGGCTAAAAAAGGAAATGGGCAAGGTAGCCACAGTAATGTACAAAAACAAATTACATTTCTTTACACTACCATTGAATCAACAGGAAAACAAAGTATAGTAACAACCCCTTTTATAACTACACCCAAATTTATAAAATGCTTAAGAATATCTCAGACCACAACCACTCAAAACCTATGGGACACAGCAAAGGCAGTGCTAAGAGGGAAGTTTATAGTGATACAGGCCTTTCTCAAAAAAGAAGAACAATCTCAAATAAACAAGTTAACCCACCACCTAAATCAATTAGAAAAAGAAGAACAAAAAGCCCCAAAAAGCAGCAGAAGGAAGGAAATAATAAAGATCAGAGAGGAATTAAATACAATAGAGATTAACAAGACCATAGAAAAAATCAACCAAACCAAAAGTTGGTTTTTTGAAAAAGTAAATAAAATCGACAAACCTCTGGCCAAACTCACAAAAAAGAAAAAAGAGAGAGCACAAATTAGCAAAATAAGAAAGGAAAATGGAGAAATTACAACAAACAAAATAGAAATACAGAATATCATACGAGAATATTATGAAAAACTATATGGAACCAAACTGGATAACCTAGAGGAGATGGACAAGTTTCTGGAAACATACTGTCCACCAAAACTGAATCAAGAAGAAACTGAACACTTGAACAACCCGATCACTAGAAAGGAAATAGAAATAGCAATTAAAAACCTCCCTACAAATAAAAGTCCAGGACCGGACGGCTTCACCGGGGAATTCTACCAAACATACAAAGAAGAACTCATACCAGTCTTTCTCAAACTCTTCCAGACGATTGAAAAGGAGGGAATACTCCCAAACTCATTCTATGAAGCCACCATCACCCTGATACCAAAACCAGGCAAAGACACTACAAAAAAAGAGAATTATAGGCCAATATCACTGATGAACATAGACGCCAAAATCCTCACCAAAATTTTAGCAAATAGAATCCAACAACACATAAAAAAGATTATACATCATGACCAAGTGGGGTTCATCCCAGGGACACAAGGCTGGTTCAACATACGCAAATCAATCAATGTAATACATCACATCAACAAGAGAAAGGACAAAAACCACATGATCATCTCAATCGATGCAGAAAAAGCATTTGATAAAATTCAACACCCATTTATGATAAAAACTCTCGCCAAAGTGGGTATAGAGGGAACATATCTCAACATAATAAAAGCTATATATGACAAACCTATAGCCAGCATAGTTCTCAACGGTGAAAAACTCAAAAGCTTCCCACTAAAATCTGGGACAAGACAAGGATGCCCACTATCACCACTCCTATTCAATATAGTCCTGGAAGTCCTAGCCACAGCAATCAGGCAAGAGAAAGAAATAAAAGGGATCCAAATTGGAAAAGAAGAGGTAAAAGTGTCATTATATGCTGACGACATGTTACTATATATAGAAAACCCTAAAAGGTCCACAAAAAAGCTACTAGAGCTGATCGAAGAATTCAGCAAGGTAGCAGGTTACAAAATTAATGTTCAAAAATCAGTTGCCTTTCTTTACACTAACGATAAATCAACAGAAAAAGAAAGTAAAGAAACAATCCCCTTTAAAATAGCACCCAAAGTAATAAAATATCTGGGAATAAATCTAACCAAGGAGGCGAAAGAATTATACACAGAAAACTATAAACCATTGATGAAGGAAATTAAAGAAGACTTTAAAAAATGGAAAGATATTCCATGCTCTTGGATTGGAAGAATCAATATTGTTAAAATGGTCACACTGCCCAAGGCAATCTACAGATTTAATGCAATCCCTATCCAATTACCCAGGACATATTTCACAGAACTAGAACAAATCATAATAAAATTTATATGGAACCATCAAAGACCTAGAATTGCTAAAGCATTACTGAAGAGAAAGAATGAGGCTGGAGGAATAACTCTCCCAGACTTCAGACAATACTATAGAGCTACAGTCATCATGACAGCATGGTATTGGTACCAAAACAGACATATAGACCAATGGAACAGAATAGAGAGCCCAGAAATGAACCCACAAACTTTTGGTCAACTCATCTTTGACAAAGGAGGCAAGAATATACAATGGAATAAAGACAGTCTCTTCAGTAAATGGTGTTGGGAAAACTGGACAGCAGCATGTAAAACAATGAAGCTAGAACACACCCTTACACCATATACAAAAATCAACTCAAAATGGATTAAAGACTTAAACATAAGACAAGATAAAATAAACCTCCTAGAGGAAAACATAGGCAAAACATTATCTGACATACATTTCAAAAATTTTCTCCTAGAAGAAATAAAAGCAAGAATAAACAAATGGGACCTAATGAAACTTACAAGCTTCTGCAGAGCAAAGGAAACCAGAAATAAAACAAGAAGAAAACCTACGGAATGGGAGAAAATTTTTGCAAGTGAAACCGACAAAGGCTTGATCTCCAAAATATATAAGCAGCTCATACGACTCAATAAGAAAAAAATAAACAACCCAATCCAAAAATGGGCAGAGGACCTAAACAAGCAATTCTCCAAGGAAGACATACAAATGATCAAAAAGCACATGAAAAAATGTTCAATATCACTAATTATCAGAGAAATGCAAATCAAAACTACAATGAGGTATCACCTCACACCAGTCAGAATGGCCGTCATTCAAAAATCCACAAATGACAAATGCTGGAGAGGCTGTGGAGAAAGGGGAACCCTCCTACACTGCTGGTGGGAATGCAGTTTGGTACAGCCACTATGGAAAACAGTGTGGAGATTCCTCAAAAGACTAGGAATAGACTTACCATATGACCCAGGAATCCCACTCCTGGGCTTGTACCCAGAAGGAAATCTACTTCAGGATGACACCTGCACCCCAATGTTCATAGCAGCACTATTTACAATAGCCAAAACATGGAAACAACCTAAATGTCCATCAACAGGTGACTGGATAAAGAAGATGTGGTATATTTATACAATGGAATACTACTCAGCCATAAAAACCGACAACATAATGCCATTTGCAGCAACATGGATGCTCCTAGAGAATGTCATTCTAAGTGAAGTAAGCCAGAAAGAGAAAGAAAAATACCATATGAGATCGCTCATATGTGGAATCTAAAAAACAGAAACAAACAAACAAACAAAAACAAAGCATAAATACAGGACAGAAATGGACTCATGGACAGAGAATACAGACTTGTGGTTACCGGGGGGGGGGCGGGGTAGAGGGTGGGAAGGGATAGACTGGGATTTCAAAATTGTAGAACAGATAAACAAGATTACACTGTATAGCACAGGGAAATATACACAAAATGTTATGATAAATCACAGAGAAAAAAATGTGACAATGAGTGTGTATATGTCCATGTATGACTGAAAAATTGTACTGAACACTGGAATTTGACACAACACTGTAAAATGATTATGAATCAATAAAAATGTAAAAAAAAAAAGAAAAAAAAAATAAAAAGAAAAAAAAAGAAAAAAAAAAGAAAAAAAAAAGAAAAAAAAAAGGAAAAGTTAAAAAAAAAAAAAAAAAGAATATCTCAGACCAAGGAGGTGAATGAATTGTTCATGGAGAACAAGAAAACATTGATTGAGGTAATCAAGAAAGATTTGAAGAATTGAAAAGATACCCAAAGGTCTCATATTGGAAGAAATATTATTGTTAAAATGGACATACTACCCAAGGCAATCCACAGACGTAATATGAGTTCCTATCAAATTATTCAAAACATTTCTTTTTAGGACTGAACAAATGATCATAAGAATTATATAGATACAATAAAGATCGATAATTTCCAAAACAATATTGAAGACAAAGAAAGAGGCTGGAGGAATAACCTGCCTGCTCTCCATACACTATTGTAGAGCTACAATAATCAAAACGTCATGATATTGGTACAGAAACAGGCATATGGATCAATGGAACAGAATAGAGAGCCTAGGAATAAATCTACAGGCCTATGTTCAATTAATATTTGACAGAGTAACCAAGAATATGACAGAGAAAAGACCATCTCTTCACCAACTGGTGTTGGGAAAATTGGATTGCAGGATCAGAGCAATGGAGTTAGAATTCTCCTTCACTTCATACACAACAATAAACTCAAAATGACTTGAAGGCTAAAATGTAAGCCAAGCCACAGTAAATCTCCTAGAAGAAAACATACACAAAACACTCTAAGTTAAATCGGAGCAATGATCTCCTAAAACAGCCTACCCAGGTAATTGATGTAAGATCAAAATTAATAAATAGGACCTAATCAAGCTTATAAGCTTTTGCACAGCAAAGGGAACCATAAACAAAGCAAAATGACAACTGACAGGATAAAGAAAATATTTAGAAGTGATGCAACTGACAAAGGCTAAATTTCCAAAATATAAAGTGTTCATACAACCTAATACTAATGCTTAAAAACAAGAAACCCAATCTGAAAATTGGCAGAAGCCCTATACATGCAATTCTCCATTAGAAACATACAAATGACACAGATATATGAAAAAAATTGCTCACTATCATTATCAGAGAAAGGCAATTCAAAACTCTAATGAAGTATCACCTCACAATAGACACAATGGCCATCATTCAAAAGTCCACAGACAATTAATGCTGGGGAAGCTGTGAAGAAAGGAAACCCTCCGATACTGTTGGTAGGAATGAAGTTTGGTGTAGTCACTGTGGAAAACAGGATCGGGATTCCTCAAAAGAATAAAAATTGACTTAACATAATGATCCAGCAATCCCACTTCTGGGTATATATCAAAGAGAACCCTAATTCAAAATGTCAACTGCACCCCAATGTTCTCAGCAGTGCTATATACAGCAGCCACGACATGGAAGCACCCAAATTGTCCATCAACACATAACAGTGTACAGAAATTATGCCATATTTACACAATGGAATAATATTCTGCCATAAAAAATGATAAAACAATGAATTTTGCAGCAAAATATATGTCCCAATAATCTGTCATACTAATTGAAGTAAGCCAGAAAGAGAAAGAAAAATAATATATGACATGATATATGTAGAACCTTAAAAAAATATTTGGAAGAGAACACTATGATTTCATCTACAAAACTGAAACATACATGCAGATCTTCTTTATAATCTTACGGTTACTGCTGAAAGAGATTTTGAGAGGATAGATTTGGGAGCTGTAGAGTTATAAATGTTATCCACTATATATAAAAACAGATATTTTCAAAATTTCTTTGTTTGACACAGGGCAGTATGTTAAATATTGTGAAGTTAAATTTAATTAGCACACAAATATACGCATGAAGTGGGACACTGTGCTAAACACTACAGATTGACCCATTGTAAATGGCAGTACTTCAATGATAAATAAATGAATAAATAAGTAAATAAGTAAGAAAGTTAACAAAGAAATAAATAAATAGTATTTAATAATAAAAGAAATACAAATATTCACACTACTTAAGTTTACACATCAAGAATCTAGGAGAAAACAGAAAGAAGAAGAAAATTGAATGAATGAGAGAAAGGTAAATAACAAGAGAAACAATTGAAAAGAAAAAAAATACCTAAGTCTGTTTGTTTTAAACACAAAGTGGACAAATATTTAGGTTGGCAAAGAAAATAAAGACTCAAATAAAATTAGAAATAAAAGAGAAGATATTACAACTGATGTTATAGAGATGCATAGCATCATAAGTAATTACCACTAGCCAACAACTTGAATGACCTAGAACAAAAGACATATTCCTAGAAACATATGTCTTCCAATAATGAATCAAGAAGAAATTAAATAGAGCAAAAGTGTGTATGAGTAAATCAGTAATCAAAACCTCCCAAACCACAAAATATTTACAAGATGAATTTACTGGTGAATTCTTTAATACATTTGAAGAAAATTTCTCACCAATTCTTCCCCAAACCATCCAAGAATTTGAAGGGGGTGAAAGTATCCGTACTTGTTTTATGATGCCATCTTTATTTGCTTAATAATGCTAGAAAGGACATTATAAGCAAAATATTGAATATTATCCTTGATGTATATATGTGCCAAAATTCTCTACAAAACACAAGCAAAATGAATTCAACAACACATTTAACGTTTCATACACGTACATGAGTAAATGAATTTATCCCTGGGTTTAAGGATTCTTCAAAATATTCAAATCAATAAAGGTGACATGCCTCACAAAGAGAATGAGAAATAAATCTCACATAATCATCTCAATAAGTGCGGAAAGAGCATTGTATATAATGCAACATCTTTTGAAGATACTCCCAACAAATTAAATTAACCATGTCAGTGGTATGATATCATATACACACAAAAACAGTGTGGAGAGAAGAGAATCAGTTCTCTGCTTATTGATTCTTAGAAAAAGGGTTTATATAGGACATGCAAAATGCCTCACATAACATCTAAGTTATAACAATGATAATAATCTTAAGCTATTTATGTCCACATACTCCCGCAGTAAGCACAGGATGTTAAATGATAAAGGATTGTCTTAAAGTTCATCACCGAACTTCATTTAGTGGGCCATCTCTTATCCAGCTGGCTGTGCCTGACTTAGGTTATCCTCCTCTGAGTATTTTACCCAGCATAGGCTATACAGCCATCCATACTGGATACATTGAGTAGGCCATTTCTTATCCAGCCTGGATATATGACATTCCTCACAGCTTATCAGTTCAGTCCATGGGCTTATTCTCTAGAGCCTTCAGACAGGGGCCTACACACCCAACATCCCTTGATAAAAAACTGGATGAATAAAATTTGATGTTTATGTGCAATGGAATCAATACTTTGCATTCCTATCAACAGTGTCCACGGCGTTCCCTTTTCTCCTCAGTCTCACCAACATACATTTCTTTTCTTTTTGATGAGAGCCTTCTGACAAATGTGACGTCTTGTCTAATTTTTGGTTTATGAATTTCCTAATTTATAACTCTGAACACATTTTCATGTCATATAGCCAACTGTATGTTTTCTACAGAAAAATGATTCAGATCAATCTATTCAGTTCCTATGGACTTTTTTTTAATTGGATTGTTTGGATTTTTTGTTGTTGTTGTGTATGACTTTGCCATATATTTTGGATATTAACACTTGATTGGAAAATATCACTTGCAAATATATTCTCCCATTGTGTTGGTTGACTTTTCATTTTATTGATAATTTCTTATGCAGTGTAAATGTGTTTAGACTGACACAGTCATATATTGTTATTTCTGCTTCTGCTTCCCTTGAGAGAGGAGACATATGAAAAATCAATTTAAATCAAGTGTACTTCTTATGTTTTACCCTAGGATTCTTTGTTTTCAGGTTTTATATTTTATATGCCCAGGAGTGGGTTTGCTGTGTCATATGATATGTATTTTTTTTTGTTATTTAAAGGAAATTCCATACTGTTTCCAAAGTGGTTGCACCAATTTTCATTCCCACCAACAGCGTTGTACTGTCCCTTTTTCTCTACAACCTCCAAAGTCTTTATTATTTGTAGACATTTGATGAAAACCCTTCTCAATAGTGTGAGGTAAAACATTATTTTATTTTTGTCTTGCCTTTATATAATGATTAGCTAAGTGAGCATGTTTCTATATTCCTGTTTGTCATCTGTGTGTCTTTTTTAGAGACTTGTCTTCTATTCATTTTCTGGCTGAGTTGTTTGTGGATTTTTGAAATGGAATTTTATGAATGATGTGTGTATTTTAGAAATTAGCCTTATGTTGATTACATTGTTTCCTAAAGTTTTCTCCCATTTGGAAGTTCATCTTTTCATTCTGATAATTTTGCTGTGTAGAAGCTTTTAAGTTAAATTAGAACCTATTTGATTATTTTGCTTTTATTGTTTTCAGCTTGGGAGAGTGACATGGGAAAATTTTTCTACAATATATCTATAGTTTTGCCTATGTTAGTTTCCAGGAGTTTTATTGTGTCATGTATTAGATTCAAATATTTAAATCATTTTGAGTTTATATATGTACAATGTGCGGGAATGTTCTAATTTCATTGATTTACATGTAGATGTCTAGCTTTCTCAACATCACTTGCTGAAGACTGTCTTTAGGCATTGTATATTTTTGTTTCCTTTGCCATAGTTTATTTGACCATAGGTGTGATGTTTTATTTCTGCCTCTGTGTTCTATTCCAGTGAGATAGTTGTTTGTTTGTTTTCCAGTATTCTGCTGTTTTGATTACTGTAATTTTGTAATATAGTCTGAGATCTGGGAGGGTTATGGGTTATGTCTCCAACTTTGTTCTTTTCACTGATTGTTTCTTTTGCAGTTCTGGTTCTTTTGCAGTTCCATACAAATCATAAGACTGTTTTTATTTCTTTGGAAAATATCATGTATTTCGATCTGAATCACTTTATATCTGTAGACATCTTTTATAGTATGTATATTTTAACAATATTAATTCCTCTAAGCTAAGACTTTGAGATTTCTTTCCATTTCTATTCATCTTCTTCAAATTTATTTATTAGTGTCCTTTCGATTTTATTATCTTGTTTTTTTATAGGTTTTTAATTTTTTGATCTTATTTCATATGGATTTTTTTAAATTATGGAATATTTCATTGTTAGTGTAAAGAAATGTGACAGTTTTTGTATATTAGTCATGAATCATGCAACTTTGTTAAATGTCTTTATTAGTTTTAGTTGTTCTGGTGTGGAGAATCTTTAGGGTTCTCTATATAGATTATTATGTCATCTAAAATAATAACAGATTTACTTCATTCAATCCAACATGAATAAATTTTTTTCTATTCCAATTGCTGTGGCTAGGATATCCCATACTGTGTTTAATAGAATTGGTGAGAGTGGGTATCCTTGTCGTATTCCTTAATTTGGCTTTCAGTTATTCACTTTAGTATATTATATTGTCTGTGGGTTTGTGAGTAATGACTTTAGATATGTTGAGATATATTTCCTGAATCCTACTTTGGTAAGAGGTTTCTATTGTTGTTGTTGCTGTTGTTATTATTGTTGTTGTTGTTGTTGTTGTTGTTGCTGTTCTAATGAATAAATGTTGAATTTTGTGAAATGCTTTGATGGATTTATTGGGATAACCATGTCATTTTTTCTTTTACTTTTGTTAATGTGTGCTTCAAACTTATTGATTTGTGTATGTTGAACCTCTCTTGTGACCCTGCAATGAATCCAAGTTTATTATGGTGTATGACTAATTTTTGGTATTGCTGGATTTAGTTTCCTAATAATATTTTGTAGAATATTTGCATCTAAATCAATCAAATATGTTGGCTTGAAGATGTCTTTGCCCGTACTTTGTTTTTGGCTTTGCTATCAGGGTGATGAAATCTTCATAGAATTAATTTGGAAGTTTCCCACACCTTCACAATTTTTGAATAGTCTGAAGAGTATAAGTTATGCTTTGTTTTTTTGTACAGTTCTCCACGGGAGTTGTTTATATCTACACTTCTAATCAACAATTTTTTTAAATGCAGATTCTATCTTTCTTCTAGTAAACAGTTTGCTCAAATTGTTTCTCCTTATCTCTGTCTCTTTCTAGACATTTGTCTATTTCTTCTAATTTGTCCATTTTATTGGCATATATGTGTTGACAAAATGAACACTTTTTTGTATATCTTAAGTAACAATTGTTATTTCTCTTCTATTATTTCTGACTTTATTTCTTTGGAGCATGTCTCTTTCCTTCATGATGGACCTGGTTAGAGGTTTTCTGATTTTGCTTATCTTAAAAAGAAAACATAAAACAAAATCTTTTGTTTTACTACACTTTTGAATAGTTATTTTTCCTCTATAATTTAAATTTGCACCTGTAATATTTAGGATCATGTTTTTTTCTTTTTTTTACTTTTTTTAATGGTTTACATTCATTTTACAAAGTTGTCTCCAATTCCAGCGTAGAGCACAATTTTTCAGTTACAATGAACATACATACATTTTTTGTCCCATTTCTTTTTCTGTGAGCTGCCGTAAGAACTTTTATACATTTCCCTGTCCTACACAGTACAATCAAGTTTATCTATTCTACAATTTTGACCTCCCAGTCTATCTCTCCCCGCCCTCCACCCCCTTGGCAAACAAAATATTGTATTCTATGTCTGTGAGTCTATTTCTGTTTTGAATTAGGGCTTTTTGTTTTGTTTTGTTTAGTTTTTACATTCCACTGATGAGCCATCTCACATGAAATTTTTTTTTTCTCTTTCTGGCTTATTTCACTTAGACTGATATTCTCCAGGACCATCCATGTTGCTGAAAATGCCGTTATGTTGTCATTTTATATGGCTGACTAGTATTCTATTGTATAAATATTCCACATCTAATTTTTCCAGTCAACTGTTGATGGACATGTAGTCTCTTTCCATGTCTTGGCTATTGTAAATAGTGCTGGCTATGAACATTGTGGTTCAAGAGTTATCCTGAAATAGGGTTCCTTCTGGATTTGTGCCCAGGAGTGGGATTCCTAGGTCAAATGTTAAGTCTATTCCTAGGCTTTTGAAGAATCTCCATTCTGTTTTCCACAGTGGCTCCACCTAACCGCATTGCCACCAGCAGTGAAGGACGGTACCCTTTTCTCCACAGCCACTTCAGCATTTGCCATTTGTGGATTTTTGGATCATGGCCATTCTGACTAGTGTGAGGTGATACCTCACTGTAGTTTTGATTTGCATTTATCTGATAATCAGCGATACTGAGCATTTTGTGATGTGTCTTTTGATCATTTGCATGTCTTCCTTGGAGAATCGCTTGTTTAGGTTTTCTGCCCATTATTGGATTGCATTGTTTATTTTTTCTATTCAGTTAGATGAGCTGCATATGTACTCTGAAGATCAAGCCTTTGTCGGTTTCATATGCAAATTATTTTCCCATTCCGTAGGTTGTCTTTTTGTTTCACTTCCGGTTTCCGTACTGTGCAGAAGATTGTAAGTTTCATTTTTTTCTCATTTGTTTATTCTTGCTTTTATTTCTTCTACAAGAAGAATTTTGAGACGTAAGTCAGATAATGTTTTGCATATATTTTCCTCAAGGAGGTTTATTTTATCTTGGATTATGTTTAAGTCTTTGATCCATTCTGAATTTATTTTTCTGTATGGTGTTCTAGCTTCATTGGGAGTGCTCTAGCTTCATTGATTTACATGCTGCTTTCCAGTTTACCCAACACCATTTGCTGAAGTGTCTATCTCAATTCCTTTGTATTTTCTTGCCAGCTTTGTCGAAGAGTAATTGACCAAAGTTTGTGAGTTCATTTATGGGCTCTCTATTCTGTTCCATTGGCCTATATGTATGTTTTCCTACAGATACAGTGCTGTCATGTTGACTGTACATCTACAGTATTATCTGAATCATTAGCGTAAAGATATGTCACTGATTTTTGATACTTAATCATGTAACCTGCTAACTTGCTGAATTCTTCAATCAGCTTTAGTAGTTTTTTCTGGATCTTGCAGGGTTTTCTATATATAGTAACATATTATCTGCATATCGTGAGACTTTTACCTCTTCCTTTCCAATTTGCATCCCTTTTAATTCTCTCTCTTCTTTGATTGCTGTGGCTAGGACTTCCAAGATTATATTGAGTTGGAGTGGTGATAGTGTGCATCCTTGTATTGTCCCAGATTTTAGTTGGAATATTTCGACTTTCTCACCATTGAGTACTATGTTGGCTGTAGGTTTGTTTCTATAGCTTTCATGATGCTTAAATATGTTCCCTCTATGCCCACTTTGGTGAGATTTTTTATCATACATGGGTGTTTAATTTTATCAAATGCTTTTCCTGAATCTATTGAGATGACCATGTGGTTTTGGTCCTTTCTCTTGTTGATGTGCTGCATTACACTGATTGATTTGCATATGTTGAACCACCTCTGTGTCCCTGGCAAGATCCCCAATTGGTCATGATGTATAATCTTTTATCTGTGTTGTTGGATTCTAATTTCTACTATTTTGGTGAGGATTTTGGCATCTGTGTTCATAAGTTATATTGGCCTATAATCCTCTTTTTTGTTAGTGTCTTTGCCTGGTTGTGGTATCAGGGTGATTGTGGATTCATACAATGACTTTGGGAGTATTCCTTCATTTTCAATTTTCTGGAAGAGTTTGAGAAGAACTGGTATGAGTCTCCTTTGTATGTTTTGTAGAAATCATCAGTGAAACCGCCCGGTCCTGGAATGCTATTTTTAGGGAGGTTTTATATTGCTATTTTGATTTCATTTCTAGTGCTCTGCTTGTTCAAGGGGTCAGTTTCTTCTTGATTCAGTCTTGGTGGGCAGTATGTTTCTAGAAACTTGTCCATCTCATCTAGGTTATACAGTTTGTTTCAATATACTTTTAATAATATTTTCAAATGATATTCTGTATTTATTTTTTAGTTGTTGTTATTTCTCCATTCTCCTTTCTTATTTTGCTAATTTGTGCTCTCACTCTTTTCTTTTATTTGAGTTTGGACAGTGGTTTGTTGATTTTACTTACTTTTTCAAAAAACCAGCTTTTGGGTTTGTTGCATTTTTCCCTATGGTGTTTTTAATCTCTATTTTATTTATTTCCTCCCCAATATTTATGATTTCTTACTTCTGCTGCCTTTAATGTTTTTTGTACTTCTTTTTCAAGTGCATTCTGCTAGTGGGTTAAATTGTTTATTTGTAATTGTTCTTCTTTTTTGAGGAAGTCCTGTATCACTATAAACTCCCCTCTCAGCACTGCTTTTGCTGTGTCCCATAAATTTTGTATGGTTTTGTATTCATTTTCTTTAGTCTGAAGGTAATTTTTCATTTCAGCATTGATTTCTTCATTGAACCATTGGTTTTTTTAATAAAATATTGTTTAATCTCCATGTTTTCCTTTTGCTATCATTTGTTTCTCTGTTGTTGATTTCTACCTTCATGGCATTGTGTTCAGTAAAGATGCTTGAGGTAATTACTATCTTCTTAAAATCTCTGAGGTTTCTTTTGTGCCCATGTGCATCATGAATCCTGGAAAATATTCCACGTGCACTTCAAAAGAATGTATATCCTATTATGGGGGGTGCAATGCTCTGAAAATAGGCACCATGTGTATTATTTCAATTGTATTATTTAATTTCTCTGTTGCCTAATTTATTTTCTGTCTCAATGATCTTTTCAGTGATGTTAATGCAGTGTTGAAATCTCCAAATATAAATCCCCCTTAATATAAGTTAGTAATTATTTTATGTACTTGGTGTTCCTGTATTTGGTGCATATGAATTAACGAGTGTACTATCCTCATATTGTATCACTCCGTCAATCATTATATAATGTCCTTCTTTATCTTACTTTATGGCCTTTGTATTAAAGAGTATTTTGTCTGAAATCAGTAATGCAACACCTGTTTTTTGGCTTTTCCAATTGTATGGAATACCCTTTTCCATCCTTTCAGTCACAATCTATATATGTCCTTCTCTCTGAATTGGGTCTCTTGTATGCGGCATATTGAAGGTTCTTGCTTTATTATCCAGCATGTCACTCTATGAATTTCAACTGGAGCATTTAATCCATTAACATTTACATTAATTGATGATAGGTTTGAGTTTATTGCCATATTTACCATATTTTCCATTTGATTTATTATTTCCTCTTTGTTCCTTTCATCTTCCTTTTATGGTTTGGTAATTTTCCTTTGTATTTTCATGAATTTTATTTAGTTTTATTGACTCCCTGATAAGTTTATTTATTCTTGTTACCCTTTTTTATAAGTCTTTTTGACAATTACTATAACTGATTTTATTAAAATGATATTAACATGATCTCAAACCCATCCTACTGAGAACAAAAAATTTTAAAATGAAAGAACAAAAAAAAATTATCTATTTTTCTGCCTCCCTTTCCCACTGTCACTGATTTCTATGTCTTGTTTTAAAATTTTCTGTTTATTTTATTTATAATACATGAGTTATCACGTTTCCAGCTGTGAGTTTCACATTTCTGTAGTATCCTGCTTCTTTTCTTTTTAGAGAAGACCTTTCAATATTTCTTTTATCAGGGGTCTAGTGTTGCTAAACTCTTGTAGCGTTTTCTTGTCTGTGAAATTCTTTATGTCTCCTTCTACCATAAAAGACAGCCTTGCTGATCAAAGTATCCAACGGTATATCATTTTTTCCTTTCAGGACTTTGAATATGTCTTACCACTCCCTTCTGACCTGTAGTACTTGTGTAGTGAAATCAGCTGCGAGCTTTCTGTGCATTCCCCTGTAACTCACTCTTTGCTCTTCTCTTATTGCCTTTAGGATCATTTCTTTATCCCTGAATCTGGCAATCTTAATTATATGTCTTTTTGTGGGTGTATTTGGGTTCTTCTTGTTTGGGACACTCTGAGCTTCCTGTACTTGGATATCTGATTCCTTCTTTAAGTTTGGGAAGTTCTCAGTCATGATTTTTTCAAACACCTTTTCAATCCCCTTTGATCTTTCCTCCCCTTCAAGGACTTCTATCACGCCAATATTGGCATGCTTTCTATTATCCCATAGGTCCCTTATGCTTTTTTCATTTGTTTCTCATTGTTTCTCTTGTAGCTCTTCTGATTGGGTGCTTTCTATTGTACTGTCTTCTAAGTCACTAATTCGTTCCTCTGTTTTATCTAGTCAGCTTTGCGACACCTTTTGATCATTCCTCATCTCAGTTAACGAGTTTACCTATTCTACTCGGCTCTTCTGTAAAGCTTCCATTTCATTTATGACATACTTTATATCTGTAAACACTATCTTTTTTATTTCCTTCAGTAGTTTGATCACTCCTTTTTTGAAATCTTGATGTAGTAGGATATCATTGTCTATTTCACTGATCATTCTTTCAGGGGATTTCTCTTGTGCTTTTAATTGGGAATGGTTTCTCTGCTCCTTCATCTTGCTCCTACCTCTCTGGCACTGTCATTTTTCATGTATCAGTTATCTTCTGTGATCCTAAAGGAGTTTATCTAACTAATGCTTATGTAGCAGTACAACTTAGAAAAGAGAGAAAGAGATAAAGAATTTTAAAGAAGGGTGAAATAAAGGTTTGAAGATATTCTATAATGAATAATAGAAAAGCAAGTTGAAGCAGAGTTTTGAAAAGTAATAATAAAAATATTTTTAAAAATTTCAAAGATATTAAAATGGGGGTATATATAATTGAAGAAGTAGAAATTAGGAGGGTAATAGAAAATGGAACCGGAAAAACTGATTAAAACAAGAGTGTGTTCAGTGTCCTCCTGGAGAATGTGTACATTTAATGTGAAATCTTTAGCTTCCTGTTTCCAGAGGCCGTCAATTGGAGACCCCATCTGTGCTGCTCCCAGGGCATGTCAGTAAGCAGATCACTCCTACACCCGACACTGGGTCTGATGAAGCTCTCTTTACTCTGAGCTGGCTTGTCACTGCCCTGCCCAATGCTGCAGTCAGATGTTGCAGACTGACCAGGCAGGATTGGGCATCACACCCTCTCTCTACACAATGGTCAGTGGCGGCATTCCAGCCAAAAATGTGGGGGTCACCCACCCCCTTATTGTGCTGATCACTCTGCTGCTCTGTGCCACTGTACACTCTGCCTTGGTTATGCACACTGGAAGTGGGCTCAGGGAAGTCTGAGGAACTGCCCTGTCCCAGATCTGAGCCAAAATCCAGCTCCTTGTTTTTCTTAGCGGGCAAGTTCCCTGAGGGACCATTACATTAGGACCCTATGTGCCTCATGGTGTAGACAAGACTCTGTCTGGCCCTTGAGGCTGCTAAGTCCTTAGGTGTAGATGCAGTTTTTGCCTATACTGCCACATGGGTGCAAAACACCAGAGGATATGGTGGCTGTGTCTGAACCCCAGCTCTCTTCACCTAGAAAATTTGTGGATTTTCAGAGATGGGGAATGCACCCTTCCAGCCACAGGGCTCATCTGCCCTGTTGTTTTATGGAGGGCCCAGGTGTTCTGCCCTGTGCTCCCACAGCCATAGCACAAAGCCCACTCCATTCCTCCAGGCTGCCACATTGCAGCCATCCCCATCTAACACCCAGTTTGGGCAGCATGACCATGCCCCCAGCTTCCAGGCTGCATCATTTGCTAGGACTCACAGGGATCCTCTGTGCCTGTTTAACTTAGTTCTGTCAGTCAACTTATACTTTGTACAGGTCCAAGCCTTGGAGGCTCCCCGTCCATCCTGCCGAAATCTCAGTTGGATTGGGGAGACACAGTAAATGAGCTGCTCCCTCTTTGCTGCTCCCTCCCCATGGTACCTGTCCCACTCTGTTTTGCCTTTTCTTCTTTCTTTCATCCTTTTCTCCTACCAGATTTTTCACATCTTTATCTATTGAAGAGGACAATGTCCTGTTATAGTTATGCAGGTTCTCTGGTTAGCTGAGTGGGTCTGTGGATGTGAGTCTTGGTACATTTGTGGGAAAGGGTGAGCTACGAGCATTCTTCTGCTCCAGCATCTTTGCCTCCCACCAAAAAATTCTCACTTTATTGTGGAAGATAAACATAGACTTGAAATAAATGGAAAAGTTATTCCATGGAAATGACAAGAAAGTGTAGATTGCAATGCTCTACTCATACAAAATAAGTTTTAAAATAAGGGCCAAAATGAGAGAAATTTGAGATTATATAAAGAAAAAAAATCAATAAAAAATTGGGAATTACACTCATTAAATTTTGTATGGCCTAACACCATAGATCCTAAGTATAAAAAGAAATTTCAGTAGACAAGATAGAATTAATTCCTTATAAAACAATAATAGTAGATAAGTTTAACACCTCACTATTGTGATGATCAAATGATCCAGAAAGTATATCTGTAAGGAAATAGAGGTCTTAATACCATATTAGATCATTTGAATCTAACTGAGCTATTGGACACTTCATCAGAAAAGCAGAACACATGAACTTTTCAAGTATGCACAGAATGTTATCTAAGGAATTAACCATATATTATGTCATGAAATAAGCCTCAGGAACTTTAAGCAAATATAGATTATAGCAAGTACTTTTCCACACACAAAACTATGAAACTATGCATGAACTCTAGAAAGAATAATGGGAAAAGCACAAACATGAGGTAAAACCACATCTTTTAAAAAATACAATAAAACAAGGTCAATGATGAAATCGAAGAGGTAATAAAATACCTGGAGACAAATGACACTGAAAACACAGCTTCATAAATGTATGGGATGCGTCAAAGAGTAATCTACGAGGTAAGTTGTGAACAAATCAGGCCTTCTACAAGGAACAAGGGAAACCTCATACAAAGGACCAAAATAACACAAAATAAGAACAAACAAAACCCAAAGGCAGTAGAATGAGAAATCTTTAATGATAAGGTTGAAAATAATAAACAATTTGAAAAATAAATTACAAATCATAAAATCAACAGCTTTAATTTTTCATAAAATATTAACAAATAAGAAAGCATTTAGCCAAGCTTACGAAGAAATACAGAGACTGAATCCAAAAAAAATAAGAAATGAAACAGTATATATAATATCTGATATTACAGAAATACAAAAAAAGTTTATGAAAGCACTATGAGCTGTTACGTGACAACCAACTGGACGACCTAAAAGAAATGGACAAATTTCTAAAACTGTACAGCCTGACAAGACTGCATAAAGAGAAAACTGAGAACTTGAATAGAGCAATGAGAATAAGTTAAATAAAATGTAAAATTTTAACAACACCCCTTGAACAAAATGCCTGGATTCCTTCACTAAAATCCCATTCCCCCCAAGTATTTTAAAAAATGAAGGAGGAAAGACAATTACCAAAGTTATTCCATGAGGCCACCATTACCCTTATAAAAAAACCAGTCAAAGACACTACCAAAAAAAGAAATGAAAATGAAAATCCAATATCATTGATGAATATAGATTCAAAAATACTCGAAAAACTTCCACAAATTAATCCAGCAATACATAGAAAGGATTATATACTATGATCATTTTGATTCCTTCCAGAGTCCCAAGGATGTTTCAACATACACAAGTCAAGCAGCATGACACATATCTAATAAAGGAAGGACAAATTTCACAAACCATGTCAGTACACAAAGGAAAAGCTTTTGACAAAATTCAGCATACATTCATCATCAGAACTCTCATGAAAGTGAGTACAATGGGAAAATTTCTCTCCATACTAAAGGCCATTTATAAAAATTTATAATACTCAGGGGAAAGGCTGAAAGCCTTCTGGGTAAATTCGGGGACAAGACAAGGATTCCAACTCTCACTAATTCTGTAATATAGTAATAGAAGAAAGGAAAAGGAAAAGAAAAATAAGTAAAAGAAAGACTAAATGGAAAGAAAGAGGCAAAATTGTCACCAGTATTGGAGATATAAATATCTACAGAGAGAGTCCTAAGAGCTCCACACTGACTATTATGAACAATAAATAACTTCATCAAGGAAGCAAGGTACAAGATTAATGTAAAGACGCCTCTTGCATTTGTCAACATTAATAATGAGATATCATGAAATGGACATTGAAAGCAATAATATTTAACACCCCATTCCCCCGAATATCTTGGAATAAATGTAACCACATATGTGAAATATCTACACAGTGAAAATTATACAACATTGACAAAGAAATAAAAATGATTCAAAGAAATTGAAAGATGTCTTGTGGTCTTGGATTGAAAGAGTTCATATTGTTAACAAGGCTGTACTACACATAGAAACCTAAAGATTTAGTGCAATTCCTGTTATGAAGCTGTAGTATTTTCCACAGAAAGAAAATAAATAACTCTAAGTTTTACATGAAACCATTAAAAATTGCTTAAATGACCTTGAGAAATAACAACAAATCTTGAGGTATAACCCTCCTGGATAGCTTACTATACTACAAATGTACAGTAATAAAAACAGTATGGCATTGGCACAGAGATATAATCAATAAAAAAGAGATAGAGAGCCTAGAAATAATTCCACACACCTATGAGCAATGAATCTATGGTAAAAGAGGCAAGAGTTCACAATGGAGAAAAGACAGTCACTTCAATGGATGGTGTTGAGAAATCAGGACATCTACATGTAAAACAGTGAAATGAGAGCGTTCCCTGACATCATATACAAAAATAAACTCCAAGTGTATTAAAGACCTAAATGTAAGACCTGATACTATAAAACTGCTAGAAGGGAATATAGGTGATACACTATTGGATACACATCATAGGAATATTTTCTTATATCAGACTCCTAAGGCAAAAGAAATAAAAGCAAAAGTAAGCAAGTGGGACCTAAACAAACTTGAAAATTTCTGCACAGATAAGGACACTATCAATGAAATTAAAACACTGCCTATGTAATTGGAGAACATATTTGCAAACAATGCAATTGACCAGGGGTTAATAGATGTAGATTTATAGATGTAACATGGATTTAGGTTACACAACTCAAGGTGAAAAACCAAAACCCAATCAAAAGCAACAGCAGAGTACCTGAGTTAATATTTTTCCAAAGAAACATTCAGATGAGTAACAGGCAAGTGATAAAATTTCACAATATTTCTAATTATTAGGTAATTGCAAATCAAAAACACAATGAGGTATCAGTTCACAGTGGCCAAACGTCTATTATCAAAATCTCTACAAATAGTAAGTGTTGGAGATGATGTGGAGGTAAGAAATCTTTTGTATACTCTTGGTAGAAATGTAAATTGGTACAACTTCTAAGGAATACAGTATTCAGATTTGTTTAAAAACTAAAAAGTTAAATACCATATGACCCAGTAATAACTCTCCTAAGAAAAATCTGGGGAAAACACCCTAAATTGAGAAGAACCAATATTCACAACAGCACTGTTTATATTATGCAAGACAGGGAAGCAATCCAAGAGTCCACAGCAGACTATGGACTTAAGAAGAAATGATGTTTCTATAAATAAGCAATGGAATAATACTCAGCCATGAAAAAGTATAACACATTGCTATTTCAGCATCGTGAAAGATCCTAGTAAATTTTGTGTTTAGTGAAGTAACTTAGACAGAGACAAAAGTATATAATTTAATTTATATGTGGAATCTAAAGAATAACAAATATCTGTGTATATCTTTGTATAGCTATCTATTGATAGATGACAGATAAACAGATAGAAGGATAAATACATACGTACATGATAGATAGATATATATAGATAGATAGTTAGATAGATAGATAGATCGATAATTAGATAGAGACATGATGGAGATGTAAAGAGATTAGATAGACAAGACTTAAGCATACTCAAAAATATGGGAAAAAATTTATGTTTACCAAAGTGGAAGGGAAAGAGAATTAAATGGTAGGACATTGACAGATACAAAGAAGTATACATGAAGTAGAAAAGCAACAAAGATAATCTGTATAGATAAGGGAATTAAACACAATAGCTTAAAATAATTGTATGTTACAATTATTGTAATAATTCATAATGCAATATAATCTACATAGTGGTTGGAATCACAATGCTGTACATCTGAATCTACACAATATTTTACATATATTCTACTTCAATTAAAAATAAAACATATCATGTATAATTTAGTCCTTTTTCCACTGATAGCATCTTCCTTTAATATTGTTTCATTTTACTCTTCACTTTTTATGATTACTGTTTCAAATTATTTCTTTTACTCTTGTGAACATGATACCTTATTGCCCCTGATTTACTCTTTTTCTCTCTTAATACATATAATATACCAGCATTTAACAACATAACCAAAGAAACAAATGTAACATTCTCGTGTTCTCTCCTTAGCATTTTGGTCAATGCTTTGCATATTTTTGCCATTTTATATTTCTTAGAAGACTTCTTTTCTACACCTCTTATAAAGTGTCTGGGTTTTGTATTTTCATCTCATTCATGTTTGTTTATTAAAGTCTTTACTTTCAGTTTTTATCTAAGTGATAACTGTGTAAGTAATATTGGGTGAGTGATTTCTTATTTCAGTAGTTTGAAAATACAATTTTATTTACCCTTGGTGTATGTTTTTTGCTCAGAAATCTGCTGATAGACTAATGGGTGTTCCTATGTTGATTATCATATCTTTTTTGGCTGTCTTTAAAAGTTTACTCTGTCATTGTCTTCTCAATTTGCATATGACGTATCTTCAAGGAGGTCAATTTATCTTAAAGTTATTGGTGTTTTGTTGGCTCACGGACTTGTATATCAGTTCTTTACACAGGTTCGGGAAGTTATCAACTATTACTTCTTTAAATAAACCATCAGCTGCCTTCTAACTTTCTGTTCCTTACAGGATTCCACTCTAATGTGCACTTCCTGAGGAAGTCTGATGGCTACTGTAGAATTTCCTCACTTTTTAATATCTTGAATCTCTGCCTTCTCCTATCATTTCTAGTTTTGTATTGGTGAGTTTGCAAATCTCTCTACCACAAAGACACTCTACTTCCAATGCTTTCTGTTGCATTCTTCATATCATTTACTAAGTTCTCCTGGTCCTCCTATAATGTTTGGATATTTTATAGTTTCAGTCTCTTTGGTAATGTATTCCTTATCATAGTTTCATTTCTTCCTGTGCTCACTAAACTGTTTTCTTAGTTTTGTTATTTTTATTGAGTTTCTGTATGACACTTATTTGGATCCTCTATTAGTTATATGGCAATATACCATGACTTTAAATTTGTTTGCTGCAGGGTTGACATTGTCTGTGTGCAGGTGCGTGTGCATGTGTGTCTGTGTCTATTTTTGTGTCGGTGTCTGTGTGTGTCTATCTGTGTGTTAGCATGCCATATATTGTTACTGTGATTGGTCATGATCTTGATAAATTATTGCTCTGATGGCACTTAATAACACATTGGGGGTTGGAGTCCTTGCTTTTGTCTTCTGGTAGCTTGCAATATTACACAATTTTTGGTTTACTTACCTGAGCGACCTCTGATTATATTTCAAAATGGCCCTTTACAGTCGCTACGGTCTGGACAAAAGATGTTCTTTCATTGTCACTTGTTGGAATTCTCTGGTAGTTAATGTCACTGTTGTCACTGGGACGGTGCACCCTTCCCTTTATCTGATATCCCTTGAGAATCAGTGTACACATTGAGGAAAGGTGTAAAGACAGGTGGGTATTTGGAATCAGACAATTGCCTTTCCCATGTCCAGTGTTGCAAGGTAAATTGTCTCCACCACTGTGAATGGGGAGTAGGGACAGATTCATGAATGTCTAAGTGTCTGAAGAATGGAAACTCTGTCTCCATTGTGGCTCCCTCCTAGTTAACTGTGATCATGAGTACTGGTGCAGTTGGAGGCCGAAGCTGTGTGAACCAGTGAGACCCTGTTTCTACTGGGTTCTCTGAACTTGTGGACTCAGATATCCTATTCAGGTGGCCTTGGTTGCAGACACCAACTCGGCTCTTCCCTCATTTCAGCCCCCTTTGTGTGTTTTAGTCCACTGAACTTCACCTGTTCACATTTGTTCTGGAGTATTGTTTTGTGTTGTAGTTATTTTTGGTCAGATGTGAATGTTTTACTGACTGTAGATGTAAGGTGAGAGACAAAAATAGTTTAAAATTGTGTCACTTTTAAAGTATATACTTTTTCAATTAAAAGCTTAAATTCTAATTAGAACATTATAAGAACACTAAAGAAAGTGAGCAAATCACCTCCCTTAATATCATAGTACTACAAAATATTTTGATTTTCCTGGGTTCTTTTCTTCAATGTTTTTCCCACCTACATGCACATTTTACTAAAATATATCCCTATAAACTCTTTAAAATCAATTAAAGTATTAAAATAATTCTCTGTGCTGTAAATATAGCCCTTTTGATTCTCTAATTTATTACTTGTAGCTTGCAGATTTCTATCTTATCCATCCTTCTTCCCTTTCCCCACAGGACACCACGACTTGTAACACCACATATATATGTGATTCTTTTTCTGTTTTTTTATGATTATTTCTCTTATATCTTTATTTTCCTCATTTAAGTGACAATGTAGAGTGTTTTTCTCCGTATGACTTATTTTCCTATGTGCAACACTCTCTGGGTCAAGACACATTGTTCCAAATGGCAGAATTTTACTTTTTATTATACAATGATGAAGTATTTATTATGTTATCTATATCTCACATCTATTTCAGCCAATCATCTGTTGATGGGCAGTTGAGTTGTGTTTCTACCCTTAGCTACTATAAATGATGATGTTAAGAACATTAGGGGTAATATATCTTTTAAGTTAATCTTTTCTTTTTTTTAGATTTATACTGAAAACTTGAATTGTTGCAACATATAATGCTTCTATTTCTAGTTTTCTGAGCACTGTCTACTGTTTTATAATAGTGGATGCATCAATTTATGTTTCCACCATCAGTGTACCTGGTTTCCCTCTTATCGACATTCTTATTAATGTTTGTTATTTGTAGGCTTTTTGTTAATAGCCATTTTGTTTGCTCTAAAATTATATTTCATTCTGGTTTTGATTTATGTTTTCCTAAAAAATAGTAACGTTATGTTTCTTTTTATAAGGATGAAAATCATCCACATGTCTGTTTTTGCAAAGTTTCCATGAAGATTCTTCAACTGTACTTAATTTGAGGTCTTTATTTTTCAAATATTGACTCTAATATGCTATATATATATTATGGATAATAACATCTTGTTGGTCTCATTGTCTGAAATTTTTCCTTCTATTCTGTCTGTTATCATATGTCTTGTTAAAGGTTTCCTATGCTCTGCAAAAGTTTTTGCACTTCACACTTATACAAGAAATAGGATCCCTATATCACAGAGTACATCTATTTTTTCCTTAGTAAACTAAAAACTGTAATTGTTAGTTTTCCTTTTTTTTTTAATTTGGAGACAGAACAAAAATAAAGATTGCTATGATTTATCTCAAAGTCAGTTCTGCTCCTGTTCTTTGTCAGAAATTGTATAGTTTAACGCTTTACATTTAGGAAATTAATGCATTTTTATCTCATTTTTTATACTATGGAAGGAAGTGCTTTTTTATCTTCCTTTTACATGTACTTTCCTGTTTTCTCAGAACTACTTGTTGAAGAGACTGCCTTTTTTCCAATTGTATACTCTTGCCTCCTCCTTGGTAGACTAATTGACCATATGTGTGTGGGTTTATTTTCGGACTCTTTATTTTGTTCCATTGATCTATGTGTTTCTATAAGTGCCATATATTGATGTATTGATTACTGTAGCTTTGTAGTATGTTCTAAACTCAGGGAAGGTAATACCAATAGCTTTGCTCATTTTTAAAAATAGTTTTAGAAAATTTGAGTCTTTCAGATGTATGTATAAATTTTATTTTTTTTTCCTTGTTTTGTGAAGAAACTTATGGATTCTGTGAAAATAGAAATTTACTAAAGGAAAAAACCTGAGAAAAATACTAAAGTATGGAGGATAAACCAAACATTATTAACAACAAATGGATTGCTGTATAAATCAAAGAAAAAATATATAAAGAAAAATGACAACAAAAACAAAATCCATGGGGTAAAACAAAAGTGATATTAATAGGGATTCTTATACAAATTAATCCCACTTATACCAATAAGAAATATCTTTCTCTTATAACATATACTTACCACCAAATATGTAGCAAAATAATAAAAGAAACTTGTTAGTAGAAGGAAAGACAGCTGAAAGGACAGAACATAATTAAATAAAGTAAGGATTAAAAATATAAACATTTAATCAATCTAAATAATGATTTTGAAAGATAAATAATATTGGTAAACTTTAACCAGACACATGAGCAAAAAAGAGAGCTAAAGATTAATAAGCTCAAAAATTAATGAGATGTTACTGCTTATATCAAAAAATACAAAGCATCATAAGATGATACAACAAATTATATGCCAATAAAATGGAAACCCTAGAACAAATGGACAACTTCTTAGAAAGACTTAATCTCCAGAATGGAATGATAAATAAAATATGAACAGATTATCACTAATGAAATTGAATAAGTATTTTAAAAAATTACCCAGGAAACAAAATTTCAGGCCTAGACAGCTTCACAGGTGATTTCTGCCAAACATTTAGTGAAGAGCTATCACCTATACTTCTCAGCGTATTCCAAAAATTTCGAGAGGAAAGGAGGCTTTCTACCCCACATTTGTGTATCACACTTCTAGTAGAACTGGAACAAATACCTCAAAAAATTACAGGTTAAATACTACTGATAAGCATAGATGCAAAAATCACCACAAAATTGTTAGCAAATCCAACAATACATTAAGAGGATTAAGCATTATGATAAAGTCCATAGTATTTCAGTGATTAAAAAGTGATTCATTACCCACAAATTAATCAGTATGATACACCACACAAACAACCTGAATTATAAAAATTATATGGTCACCTCAATAGAGTCATAAAATGTTTTGACAAATTCAGTATCTATTTATGAATATATTTCTCCTGAAATTGGGCATGAGGAAACATATGTCAACACAGTTAAGGTCATATATGACAAGAACCCCACTAACATGACACTCACTGATTAAAATCTGAAAGCATCTCCAATAAGAGCAGGAAGAAGACAAGAATGCTGACTCTTACCACTTTTATTCAGCATTGTAAGGAAATTCTAGCCATAGCTATACAAAATAAAAGATAATAAAATATATCTAATTAAGAGAAGGAGTAAAAGTATCTGTTTCCAGATGACATAATTTAAACAGAAATCCTAAAGAAGTCGACCAAAAACTACTAGGGCTTATCAATGCATTTGGTAAAATTTCCGAATGTAAAAATAACATACAGAAATCTTGCATTTCTACACACTAACAACAAGCTAAAAGATAGAGAAATTGATGGAACTGTCACATTTATAGTTGCATTAGAAAAAATAAATCAAGAAATGTATCCAACCAAGGAGGTAAAATACCTGTACTCAAAAAACTGTAAAATATGTATAACAGAAATTGAAGATAATGCAAACATATGAAAGTCTATAATTTGTTCGTAGATGAGGAAATAATATTGTTTAAATGACAGTATTAGCCAACAAAATACACAAATTAAATTCAGAGCCTATCAAATTACCAAGGGCATTTTCTGACACTTACAAAAATTAATTCTAAAACTTACATGTAAACACAAAAGAGATGAAATCACAAAGAAAAAAAAGAAAGGAAAGAAAACAAACTAAAAACAGAAACAAATTTAACAAAGAAAAAAGAGGATGTATCACTGTCCCTGATTTTAAACTATAATACAAAGCTACAGTATTAAAAAGGATATGTTTGTGGCACAGAACAAACAGAATAATGGAACACAACAGAATGCCTGAAAATGAATTCAGACACTTATGGTCATTTAGCCCATTACAAAAAAATGAATATACAGTGGGGGAAAGGTAACCACCAGGCACATGAAACTGATTAATATCACAAACCATCAGAAAATTTCAAGTCCAAAGCACAATGAGATTTTATGTCACTCCTGTAAGAATGACTATTATCAAAAAGATAACAAACATAACTGTTGGTTAGGATGTTAGAAAAACAACCCTGATGCACTGCTGGAGTGAATTTAAATATGTGATGCCACTGTGAAAAACAACATGGAGCTTTAAATAAAAATTAATAATGAAATATAATCCAAAATATACATATCAGGATACTTATTCCAAGAAAATAATTACACTAATTAGAAAAGATAAATTCAACCCTATATTCTCTGCAGAATTATCCACAATAGTCAGGATAAAGAAGCAAATTAATTGCTCATCAATAGATGATGGAAAAGAAGATGTGTGTTTATAGTATATATATCTACCTATATTAAATACAGATTCATCTATATATATATATATACACAAACACACTTTATATATATATGCACTATATATATATATATATATATATATATATATATATATATATACATGCACATACACACATAAAAATACAATGGGTTATTACTCAGCTCTAAAAAGAATAATTTCTTGCCATTTACAACAAATGGGTTGACCAAGTGGTTAATATGCTAAGTGAAATAAGTCAGAAATTGAATGACAAATGCTGATTGATTTTACTCATATTTGAAATTTAAAACAAATGAACATAACAACACAGAAAAGGAATTATAGATATAGAAAGGAACAGGTTGTTCACAAGAAGGGGGAAATGGGGTGAAGAAAAGAAAATTTGAGGAATTGAGAAAAATTTCCAGTTGGAAATTAAATGAGTCAGGGACAAGAAATGTGTATGGGCAATATCCAATAACTATTAATATCTTTAAATACCAACATATCATAACTAGATATATTCTGGTGATATTTGAAATATATTAAAAACAGCAAACAATATCTTGTGTTGGAAAAACTTACACAGTGTTACAGATTAAAGTACACTTCAAAAACAAACAAACATACACATAGAAAAAAATTAGATTTGTAGTTAACATAGGCAGGGTTTGGGAAAGGAGGACTTGATTAATGCACTCAAAAACTATAAACATCCATGAGTAAAATAATCGTGTTCTAGGGATGCTCCGAAATAACATGGAAACTATAATAAATACTGTTTTATGTTCTATAAATAATCGTGTTCTCGGGATGCCCCATAGTAACATGAAAGTTAAAATTAATACTGTTTTACTTTCTATATCAATGTTGTGAAGAGAGTAGACTATAATGTTTCTCATTACAAACAAAAGACAAATTGAATTTCTTTACAATTTTATCTAAATAAAATAATGAATTCTCCCTAAAGTTGCTATGATATTTATTTCATGATACTTGTAAATCAAATCACTATCCTATGCACCTAAACTTACACAATCTTTTATGCCAATTATATCTCAATAAAAGTGGAAGAAATAATGGAAAGTCAATGGTCACTTTTTCCCATGTAATTTCTCATGATTGTCTTTGCAGCAATAAACTTTAGTCATGATATACTTATCCTAGTTAAAGATACTAGTAAATAAGTGATTCTAATAAATTATACATAAAGATATGAATAAAATTAGTGTCATACCATGCCTTAAACTTTCTTCATGTTAACAGCCCACTGCTTCTGTAGGCAACATAATTTCATTTTGTGTATTCATCTGAGATTAGGGAATGGATACAAATTTAAAACTGACTGCTCTTGCTGTGAGTGATAAAGTTCACTGTCTCAGACCGAAAATCTCATTTCCATGAGAACATCTGTAAGAAATGAACATGCTAGGATTCTAAAATACTCACAATGGTAAAATCTCATTAACTCCTACTATTCTTAACTGTTTTGCAATGGAAATGCAATACTGTCAAAGACTTGATTTTGGATAACAATGTGCTGTTTTCTCATAGTTGCAATATGGGATGTGAGGATAATACCTGAGATCCACAACAGATATTACCGCTCAAGTGCTGGGCAAAGAAGTGTAAAGGTTCTGCATTTTTAGGACTGAGGACTGCTTTCAAAATGATGACTACACTCACTCTAATCCAGGTAGTCCACAGAAAGAAAGGTTATTGTAATTTGTATCTTAAAGGGAATAAATCAGTGGTCAGTCTCTGTAAATTAGTCAAGGTGTGTTCAAAGACAAAATAAGTGTTGTCAACAATGAAAATTAAAAGAAAAACAATTAGACATAAGCTTATATTAAAAAGGAGACACAGTCCTGTTCTGCACTGGGGACTGGAGAATATATATGCCTCTGTCCAATTCAAGGGTTCACTGGCTTGGCCTGAGTATTAGCTTGGGATTAAATGAACAGGTAACAATTAGTATACTTGGAGAAATATAATCTACGTCTCCCTGATCGGGAGAGAATCTGGTGGATCTATGAAACACTTAATTCACAGAGATTCTGCCAGATGCAGAGGAATAATTCACTGTTAACTCAACTAAGACAATCTTAGTTACAGCTTAACAACCCATCTTCACACACACACACAGTGGTACACATATTTGTAGTTTTTAGTGGGAAGAATTCAGTGGGCAGGGCTCAGAGAATAGATTTCAAACACCAGCCAACTTTTGTACATTTGCCAATAGTCTAGGTTTTCCCAGGTAGAAAACTACAGATGGACAAACAAATAATATTCTTCTTTAGGATTTATAATTTTAAATTAAACTGTAGCCTTTGACTTGTCAGTATAGAAACTTGTTATGATGATCACAGTAAGACCCACTGTGTGATAATAGAGCTGGAAACTAGCTGCTGAACCAGCCCATCTGAACCCCAGACTGCTAATGTAAGCAACAAAATAGTCACCATCATAGTTCAGCTGACAAAATTAAAAGCTGGATGTTTCTGTGTTAGGAAAAACCACTGCTGTCCAGACACAGATCTCCTGCAGCAAGTGGGCTCTTTTCTTTTCTTGGTAAAGGTCATATTGGTGGGATGTTGGCTAGAGCTTACCCTGGCCCATTTGCCCATTCTCCAGATTATCAAAGGCTTTTTCACAAATGGTGACACATTTTCAGGACTCAATTTTGGCATTCCAGTCTTATCAGCTTACAATGGCTGCATGATTGTGAGCAGAAGCCTTAGGCTCCCTGACTTTGCCTACAATTTTCCAGCATTTCAGGGTATTTCATATTCTGAAAATGCTTCACGTTTTATTTAAAATTATTGGGAAAAAGTCAAAGTCTTCAATGAATATTTTATATTTCCTAATATCTGTATAAATTTGGTATTCTTGCAGTTGGACAAATTTTTAATTCTACCACCCTCACCTCTTTTTTGTCCACAGATTTTAGATTGCAATTTGGTTACTGAATATGACCACCCCAACCAAGGGTCTAGTACCACTTAGATACTACCTGTGTGAAGGCTAGAAATGGCACAATATATGTGGGGTGTATAATCCTGCATTAAATGTTTGCAATGACAGTTTCCCTTCTGGACAAAGTTCTGATTCTAAGAAGTAAATTAATTAGAAGTCAGTATATTTATTGGTAAGGGGAAGAGAATCTGCTATTTTGGGGTGGGTGGGTGATGAAGAGACAGGAAAAAATCCAGCAAATGAGAATGGAATGCTTTAGGCCTCTGGAGGCATGAATTAAGAAGAAAAACATACATTGTCTCCTGTACCTACCTCAAATTACTGTCTTGATTGAATAGTCCTTGGGCTATGAAAAGAGCTAGATTGTGGTGAAGTGTAAAGACAATAATGAAATAGTTTGAAAACCATGAGAGTTTTGTTGTTTCAGGAAAGTAGATTTTGCTTAAAGTCAACATGTATTTTTCATTCACTAATTACTAAAATGTATCCTGTGGCATGTGCTGCGCTTTCTGTGTTGGTATCCAAGTTAGACAAGGAAAGGGGGATAGACAGAAAACATCTGGAGGAGGTGTATTCTGTGCTGAGAATGGGAAAATCTAAGTAGGTAAATGGAGGACATACTAAGTCCAAGGTTTAGCTGGAGCAAGAGTCATGAGTTTGGAGCTAAATCTGTTGACAAGCATTTACCTGGATGTATCTCCAGAAACAGATAATCATAAAGATATGCCAAGGTAGTCAGATGCCAGACCTATAAAGAAATGACTAAACTATATTGAGTTTGTGGGCTTAGAGTTGGAAAGGCATTAAGTGCCACCCTGAGGATGTAAGCATGTCTTTGGCTGGAACATTAAAGCAACATAAAGCATTGACTCTAAAATATAGCGTAGATTCTTCAGGGCAGGAAAAAGCACCAACTGGAATGCTTTGAGAACAGCACAAAGAAGACCATCGATAAAATTAATTATTAATTTCTACCACATGCTGTATGTGCCATCTGAGACTACATCATGTGACCGTATGATTCCAGGGATGTCATAATAGAGACCATGAACCCTGGGCTGGTTCCTGCATTTATGTTTTAATACTTTCCAGGATGAACCAGAAACCACTTAGTATTTTTCCCTCTCTCCATGTTTTAGTCTTTTCCCAAATTCTTACATTTCTCTTCTTCCTTTCAAGAAATTATTAAAATTTACACACATATTTTTCCATCAAATGACCATATCAATCAAATATCTCTTTTTTTCTTTAAATTTCAACTTAGTGTCACGTTTAACTCTTACACTATTTTAAAAAATTATGAGGAATATACAGGTACACATCTCTGTTTGTTGTTGAAATAAGATAATTGCAGATAGTTGTCAACATTGGCCAAAATTAATATTAATCTTTGTTATCCTGCATAATCTGGTATTCCTCTGGTAGATCAGTTGTAATTAGGATAACGTTCATAAACTGAAGATGGCTGATGAGTTGGCCTTTAAAGAGAGGTAGCTGATGTATCAGCTATCACTGTCACAGGAAACCGTGGGTTGATCCCTGGTTGAAGTTTAGAAAAACGACCTTCATTGGCAGATATGTTGTGATATATTTTTGGAAAAGTAGAGGGCTCCACCATCAGTCCAAAATAATTGCTCTGTATGGGAGATACGATGCTGTTCTGAGAAGTGGAAGTTTTAGTTGAAATGAAGTTCAAAACACGGTCATTTGCTTCAGTGTAGCTGTTTGAGAGTGCCCGTGGACAGTGGTCAACTGATTTAAAATAGCACGTTGATCCACTGCAATTTGTTCTGGTGCTCTAACTGACTTTGATGATGGAGGAGAAAAATCACCTCTGATCGGGGTAGTTGTATCACCAATTATGTGGCTAGAAGAAGGCTTTCTTATTAGAGGCATGTTTAAATTTGCAGAAAGTAAAAATGCACTTTCTCCACTAGAGTCAACCACAAAATCAGAATTATGCACAGTTACCCCCTGCTTTAAAGTGCTTCTTTTTGAAATCTTCAGCCATTGAAGATAACAGAGAGGCATTTTTAATCCCAACTCTTCTTTTTATTCTCACTAAAACCTGGGGAAAGCCTCGTTTAAGATATGGATTATAGCAGAACTGTAGCTACAACCATAGAGAAAGATTATAGTAATATTTTAAACCAAAATACAAGACTAAAATAAGCCTAACCTATAAAACCTCAGATTTCATGTTTACTATGCAAAGATAATATCATCAATATATGAACATTGCTGAGTTTATTTTGAAATCCCTTATTTGGAATATACTCATTTAAGTAGTATAGTCATCAAATTTAAGAAGTTAGCATTTGCAGTAACGGTGAAAGCCACTTTTTAAAAGCAGCTTTAATACCTTTATTTAGAATTCTGTTAAGATTCATAGTTGCTAGTAACGTTTCTCATAATCTTGAATGCTTATGGCACAGTCTTCATTTTTAGGGAAAAAAAGAATTTTAGCCTTTGTAGTTTCATACAATTTTCAAAATCTAGCTTTACATATATATTACCATAGAGATGTACAAAACACAATTTTATATATACGTTAACAAGTCATAACTGCAATTACTGAATTCCTTGCTTAAAACAGAGACTTCTTTTCTTCTGCCAGAACGTCAGCTAGACAAGCAGATGTTTGAAAATTCTGCCGCACTCTACTAAACCCATATATGTTAAGCTGTCTAAGTAAACTTTTCATACTTCCAGTTTCATATATTCTGAAAGGGGCCTTTCTTTCCAAAACTTGCTTCTTAAAGACAATTTCATCAATCACTATAGAAGTTCCATTATCATCCCACCAGATGGATTTAAATTGGTCACTCCCAGCCATTTCCCAGAGTTTTCTTGGAAATGTCAGAAAAGGAAAATCATTATCTTCATCTGGTTCAGAGACACAATGTGTGTAACATGATGTTTTTATCAAGGATTCTTCAGACAATTTCTGAAAAGCATTTTCTTCAATCATAGACCTCAAGACAAGTCCCCAGAGAATGTTTGATCATACAGTAGAGATCTACCGGAGTTTCCTGAACCAGTTGGTCCATATTTACGAGACACATCTTGAATTTCTTAAGAAATATGTTCCATCACAAATAACTTTTTCTACAGCTAATTTTCTAATCTTCATTATTTTGAGGACTTCAGCTGCAAATGCTGCTCTGGCAGTCCTACACTGATAAACTGCTAGGCCATCACAATGGTTCTCAACTTCAGTAGATATGACTTCACAAAACGACTGGTATCCTAGCAAATCAAGTGTAACATTCATCCAGTGTTTACTTCTCATTCATCCAGTTAAAATGAAACATATAGGATACTTATTTTTATAGTGTGATCTGCAAATATTATCCCCACAAAATCTTTTAAATAATTTAATATTGGGGTCTATGAAATAAAAACAATCTCCATACTTTTGTACACAAATTTATACCAGATTTGTCAACAGAGAATAAATAATGCACAAAATATTTAAAATAATTTTAAAGTTATGGAATTTAAAGTGAAATTTGTGTAAAACCTCTACAGAAAAGGTATATGTATTTCATTATAATATGAAATTAAGGTGAAACTTAATTTGATTTGGAAATGGAAGTAGTTATCTGTTTACTTTACAATAATCAGCTCTATATTCAAAACATGAGCAGAATAATTATCAGTGTATTTGGTAGGTTTATTAATAAATGGTAAATATTTATGGAATAAAACTAGATTAAAATAATGAATCAAATTTAAGAAATCCCAAAGGGGGTAATTTTTGTTTTAAATTGTAATTCAGTGCTATAAGTAAAACAAATGTAATTTAGTATTCTACTTTAAAATTACAAATACTAAATCTAATTGTGTACTTACAAAAGTTTTCTTTTGCCATTCTTTCACTCAGAGGTTTTTCAGTCCCTAGAAGAAATAAACTTTCTTGTCATCTTTACAATCCATACTCTTGGGACTTCTGTTAAGTGTTCCAAAACGATGTTGATAAATACACTTATAAACCAGATCCTGGGTTCAATAACCATTGCCTCCATTAAGGGGCAAACAACAATCAAAAACAAAGAAATAACAGTATATTTGGGTTGGGGTGGAAAAGACAAGTTAATGCATTTTAGGAAGCAATAAGTTTCTGAGACATAAAACAGTGCATTGTTAGTATAATTCGGCATTTTAAGGCAAGTGTTTTTTACATTAACTGTTAATAATAGCTAGGTTCTATATCACTAAACTGTAGTAAATCCAGCTCTACCAAAAGTTGAATTTTTATTCTGACATATATTCCATTAAACATAAGCCAAATTCAAAATGAGAGAAAAAAATTTTAAATAAATAAATGTTCACTCAAGCTACAATGTATATTTTTCCTTCAGTATGTTTATATTCCATTCTAAGTAAATATTAGCAAGCTGAATTCATTGCATATTATAAGTATTATTTAGTATAGTTAAGTTGGACTTAGTCCTGACTCATAAATTTTATTTAGCATACGCAAATCATAAAATGTGATACCATCCGTTAAATAACAAAGAATTCATAAGTAACAATCTCAAAATATGTAGGAAAATTATTCACAGAACTGATCTTAACTTATAAAAAAATTCTTAACAAATTCGCTCTAGATAGAATATTACTAAACTTAATAAAAGCCGTATATGTAAATCCCATGACTACCTTCAAGTTCAATGTTAACATACAGGGAGGTTTTCCACTGGTCCAGTAATAAGAAAAAGTACCTCCTTCTCACAAGTCCTAAATTAAAATACTAGAAGTTCTAGCCAGAACAACTAGTCAAGAAAAAATGTAAAAGCATTCAACATGTGAGCAAGCAGTAAAATTTTTACAGATGACATATTTATACATAGAAAACTCCATAGACTCCTCCAGTGACTGTTAGAAATAATGAACAAACTTAGTAAATTTGCAGAATACAAAATCAATATACAAATATCCGTTGCATTTTTATATAGTAACAACACATTATCAGAAAGAGAAATTAGGAATAGAATTGTGTGTAAATTTATACCAAAAAGAATAAAATAGGAATAAATTTGATAAGTGAAATAGAAGTTATAAACATAGATCTATAAATTACAGGTGCAAGGAATATAAGTAAACATAATAAATAAAAGAAATCCAGATCTTACTGATTGTAGACAATGTGAGGAAATACTCTAATCTATCTTTCACTTGTTCAATCTCCCCAGCACTTCTTATTGAGGAGAATCTCTTTTCTTCATTTCATACTCTTGCTTCCGTTTTCATAGGTTAATTGATCATAGGTGTGAGGGATTATATCTGCTTGCCCTCTTCTATTCTATTGATTGGTGTCAGTTTTTGAGCCAGTGTCATGTTGTTTAATTTACTAAAGATTTGTAGGACTGTTTAACATCAGAGAACTTTACCCTATTATATTTAATACTCTATTTCAAGATTATTTTGTCAACTCAAGATCTTTGTTATTACATATAAATTTTGAATTTATTTCTTCTAAATAATGGAAAAATCTCATGGGTATTTTGACATGAGTCACACTAAATTAAGATTCTTTTGGGTAGTATGGTTGTTTCAACCACATTATTTCACATCATTAACATAAGAGATCTTTTCATTTCTTTGGATCAATTTTACTTTCGTTCATCAATATTTTCTATTTTTTAATGTATAGATTTTCTCCTTATTTGTTAACTTCATTTGAAGGTATTCTTTTCATATATATAATTATATACATTATATTTTTAAACACGTTTCCCACACAAATACAATAGGCAGAAGGCAGTGGCAAGACATATTCAAAGTCAAGAATGAAAGAAATCTGTTATGTAAGATAATATATCAAGCAAGGCTTTCCATTAGAATAGAAGGAGAGATAAATAATCTCCACACAAGCAAATACTAAAAGTATTTAGCAACAGAAAAAGAAATAATGAAACATCTCCTCAAAAAATAAAGAAGCAGGATGCTATAGAACGGTGAAAGGCATAATTGGAAAGGCAATAGCTAAAATGAATTACAACAGAATAAAAATGATGTTGTAAAACAGGACATCAAAATTTTTATGTGTCAGAGCTTGAAACAGGAAAATACAGAGTGTTTTCTTCTTGTTTCTGTTCTCTGTATGATGCGGTTGACTTTGTATTCATTTCAGTTAATATAAACAAATATACTAACGGGTCAATATATATACAAAACTGGGTAACCATAAGTCAAAAGCTTACAATGAAGTCACAAAGCCAGAAAACAACCAAGATAATAGAAGAAAACTTATAAAGCCACAAAAACATAATGAAATTAACAAAAAGGAAATAACAAATCAATTGGAAAATGAAGTTCAATATTAAAATAAACACCAGTTTATCAATAATTGTTACAAATGTTAATGGAATTAGTGCTTAAATCAAAAGATATATACTGTCAGATGGAATAATATAACAACACCATACATTATGAAGCATGCAAGAGACCCAATTTAGAAAGAGGAACACACATCAATTCAACGTCAGAAGATGGGAAAATATATTCCATGCAAATGCACATGAGAAGAAAGCAGGACTAGCAGTACTGACTTCACACAAAACAGACTTTACAAGAAAGGCCATAGAGAAAGATAAACAAGGACATGATATAATTATTAGAGGAGCAATACAAAATAAGGTTATTATATTCATTAATATATATGCACTCAATATAGGAGCACCTAAATACATAAATCAAATACTAATAGATAACAAGGGAGAAAACGATGGGAGCACAATCACAGTAGGAGAATATAACTCCCCATTACCACCACTAGACTGGTCTTTCAGACAGAAAATTAATAAGGGAACAAAGATACAAAAATATACGATAAAATAATTGGATTTGGTTGATATTTTCAAAACACTACTTCTCCCCAAAAGAGAATATACATTATTTTCCAGTGCAGATGGAACATTTTCTAGGAAAGTTTATGTACTGAGGCACAGAAGAAACCTCAACAAATTTAAAAAGATAAAAATTATTTCAAGCATCTTTTCTGAGTATAATACCATGAAACTAGAAATGAATCACAGAAAAACAGGGAGAAAAATGACAGCATATAAATTAAAAAACATGGTACTATAGCAAGTGGGGGAGGTGATGAATTAAAAGAAGAAATTAAAAAATATCTTGAGAAATATGGCACAACACTACACAAAGTCTATGGAATACAGTTAAAGCAGGCTTAAGAGGGAAGTTCATAGTGAAAAGGTCCGCCTCAAATTTGAAGAGCAATTTCAAATAACTAATCTAACTTTCTATGTAAACTAATCATAAAGAGAAGAGCAAACAAAATGAAAAGTCAGCACAAAGTGGGAAAATAAAGATCAAGGGAGAAAGAATTGAAATAAAGTTCAAAAAATAGAAAAAATCAATCACAATGTTTTTTGAAATAGTCAACAAAATTGACAAAACTCAGGACAGGCTCACCAACAAGAAAGAGAGAAGACAAATAACATAAGAAATGAAAATGGGGGAAACAACAAAGAGTACATCAAATTTGCAAAGGATCATAAGGGAATACCATGAGCAACAGCATGGAAACAAACTGGATAACCTAGAAGAAATGGAGAAGTTTCTGGAAACATTCAGCCCATCATTACTGCATCAAGAAGAAATTAACGATTTGAACAGTCAGATCACCAGAAATGGAAGAGAATTATCAATAAAATAAAAAATCTCTGCAAACAAAAATTCAGACCCAAATAGCTTCACTGGGGATTTTGACCAAACATTCAAAGTAATACACATACCAGTCCTCCTCAAACTCTTCCAAAAGTTTCATATGGAGAAAGTGTTCCATAACTCACACCATAAGGCCAACATCAACCTGATAACAAAACCAGAGAAAGACACTATCTAAAAAGAAAACTATAGGCCAATATCATTGATAAATATAGATGTAAATGTACTTAGGAAATTATTAACAGAATCCAACAGCATGTAAAAAAAGATCACACACCTTTCTTAAGGTGGTTCACCCCAGGAACACAAGGATGGTGTAACATATGCAAATCAATCAATCAAATGTGATACACCTTATCAACTAAAGAGAGGACACAAAACCACATGATAATCTAAGTACCATGCAGAAAAAAACATTTGATAACTTTTAGCACCTATCTGCAAAAAATGTTCTTATCACAGTGTGTACAGAGGGACCATATCTCAACATAATAATAGCTATTTATGACAAATATGTAGCCAGCAAAATACTCAATGGTGAAAAACTGAAACCTTTCTCACAAAAACCTGAGACAAGACAAGGTTGCCCATTCTCACAATTTCAATTCAATACAGTCTTGGAAGTCCTAGCCATAACGATCAGGCCAGAAAATTTGATTACCTAGCAAATTATGCAAAACATTTCTTTTTAGGACTGAAACAAATGATCCTAAGATTTACATAGAGTCATAAAAAATCCATAGTTTCCAAAGCAATATTAAGTAAAAGAAAGAGGCTGGAGGAATAACCCATCAGATCTCCATACACTATTGCAGAGCTACAATAATGAAAATGACATGATATTGGTACAGAAAAAGGCATATGGACAAATGGAAGAGAATAGAGAGCCTAGGAATAAATCTACAGGCCTAAGTTCAATTAATCTTTGACAAAGTAGCCAAGAATATGACAGAGAAAAGACCAACTCTACAACAACTGGTGGGAAACCTAGATAGCAGCATGCAGAGAAATGGAGTTAGAACAATCCTTCAATCCCTATACAAGAATAAACTCAAAATGACTTGAAGACTTAAATATAAGCAAGAAACAGTAAATCTCCTAGAAGAAAACATAGGCAAAACACTCTGAGTTAAATCTCAGCAATGATCTCCAAGAAGAATAGACTACCCAGGGAAGGGATGTAAGAGCAAAATTAATAAATGGGACCAAGTAAAACTTACAAGATTTTGCACAGCAAAGGGAATCATAAACAAAACAAAATGACAACCTGCAGGATTAAAGAAAATATTTAGAAGTGATGCAACTGACAAAGGCTAAATTTCCAAAATATAAAGGTTTCATACAACCTAATAATAATAAAAAAAAACAAGAAACCCAATCTGAAAATGTGCAGAAACCCTAAAAAAGCAATACTCCAATAGAGACATTCAAATGCCACACAGATATGAAAAATAATTGCACACTATCATTATCAAAGAAGGGCAATTCAAAATTATAATGATGTATCACTTCCCAGTAGTCACAATGGTCATCATTCAAAAGTCCACAATCAGTAAATGCTGGAGAAGCTGTGGAGAAATGGAAGCTTCCTACACTGCTGGTAGGAATGTATTTTGGCGCAGTCATTTTGGAAACAAGGATGAAGTTTCCTTTAATGGATAAAAATAAACTTAACGTACGAACAAGCAATCCCACTTCTGGGTATATATCAAAAGGAACCCTATTTCAAGTAGACACCTGCACCCCAATGTCCTTAGCAGTGCTGTATACAACAGTCACAACATGGAAGCAACCTAATTGTCCAACAACAGATGACAGTATACAGAAGTTATGCCGAATTTATACAATGGAATAATATTCTGCATTAAAAAATGATAAAACAATGACATTTGCAGCAAAATGGATGTCCCCAAAAAGTGTCATTCTAATTGAAGTAAGCCAGAAAAAGAAAGAAATATAATACATGACATTATATATGAAGAAGCTTAAAAAATATTTGGATAAGAACATTATGATTTCATATACAAAACTGAAATTCACTCGCAGATCTACTAAACAATTTTAAGATTACTGCGGAAAGGGGCTGCGAGAGGATATATTTGGGAGCTGTAGATTTATAAATGTTATACAGTATATATAAAAATAGATGTTTTCAAAATTTCTTTTCTATGACACAGGGCAGTATGCTAAATATTGTGAAGTAATATTTTATAGGCACAGAACTATATGCATGTATGGGGACACTATGCTATACAACACAGATTGACACATTGCAAATGGCGTATTTAAATGATAAATAGGTGAATAAATAAATAAATAAATAATAAATAAATGAATGAATGAATAAGTAAATAATTGAATAAATAGATAAATAAATAAATATTAACTAAATAAAAATATTTAATAATAAATGAAATACAAAGATTCACACTACTTAACCTCAAGTATCTAGGAGAAAACAGAAAGAATAAAGAAGAAATTTGAATGAATGTGAGTAAGGCAAATAACAAGAGAAACAATTGAAAAGATAAAAAAAAATACCTAAGTGTGTTTCTTTTAAACATAAACAGGACAAATGGTTAGGTTTGCTAAGAAAATAAAGACTCAAATAAAATTAGAAGTAAAAGAGAAGATATTACAACTGATGTTGTAGAGATGCAAAGCATCATAAGAAATAACCACTAGCCACCGATTTGAATGACCTAGAACAAAAGACAAATTCCCAGAAACATATGTCTTCCAATACAGAATCAAGAAGAAATGAGAAAGATAATAGAGCGAAAGTGTGTTTGAGTAAGTCAATAATGCAAACTTCCAAAACCAGAAAAATTTACAAGACGAGTTTACTGGTGAATTCTGTCAAATATTTGAAGACAATTTTTCACCAATTCTTCCCCAAATCATCCGAGAATTTGAAGGGGGTGAAAGATTCCAAACATTTTTTTATGATATGAGCTTTATTTTCTAAACAAGCTAGAAAGGACATTATATGCAAAATACAGAATATTATCCCTGATGAACATATGTGCCAAAATTCTCAACAAATCACAAGCAAAATGAATTCAACAACACATTTAATGTATCATAAACATACATGAGTAAAGGGATTCATCCCTGGGTTTAAGGATACTTCATAATATACAAATCAATAAAGGTGACAACCCACACTAATAGAATGAATAAAAGCACTCACATAATCATCTCAATAGGTGCAGAAAGGGCATTGTGTATAATGCAACATCCTTTTAAGATACTCCCAACAAATTAAATTGACCCTGTCAGTGTCACGATATCATTTACACACAAACACTGTGTGGAGATAAGCGAAACAGTTCTCTATTTTTTGATTCTTAGAAGAAGGGTTTATATAGGGCTTGCACAACGCATCACATATAATCTAAGTTATAACAATGTTAATAATCTTAAGCTATTTATGTTCCCATGCTCCTGCAGTAAGCGCAGGATGTTATATAATCAAGTATTATTTTAAAGTTCATCATGGAACTTCATTAAGTAGGCCATCTCTTATCCAGCTGGCTGTGCCTGCCTTAGGATGTCCTACTCTGAGGATCTTACACGTCATAGGCTATCCATCATTCCATACTGTATACATTGAGTAGGCCACTTCTTATCCAGCCAGGTTATGTGACACTCCTCACAGCTTGTTTATCAGTTCAGCCCATGGGCTTATTCTCTAGAGCCTTCAGACAGGGGCCTACAAACACAAAATCCCGTGACAGAAAAATGGATGATGAAAATTTGATATATATATGCAATGGAATCAATACTTTGCATTCCTATCAGCAGTGTCCACGGTGTTCATTTTTCTCCACAATCTCACCAACATCTATTTCTTTTCTTTTTGATGAGAGCCTCCTGAAAAGTGTGAGGTCTTGTCTCATTTTTGGTTTATGACTCTCCAAATAATTTATAACTCTGAACACATTTTCATGTGTCATATAGCCAACTGTATGTTTTCTACAAAAAATTGATTCAGATCTATCTATTCAGTTCCTATGGACATTGTTTTAATTGGATTATTTGCTCTTTTTTGTTGTTGTTTTGGGGTAAGAGTTTGCCATATATTTTGAATATTAACACTTGATTGGAAATTATCACTTGAAAATATGTTCTACCATTGTGTTGGATGACTTTTCATTTCATTGATCATTTCTTTTGCAGTGTAAATCTGTTTAGTGTGACACAATCATATTTTATTAGAGTTACTTCTGCTTCCCTTGTCAAAGGAGACATTTGTAGAATCAAATTAAGTCCAATGTCAGAGTGTACTTCTTATGTTTTACCCTAGGATTCTTTAATTTCAGGTTATATGTTTTATATGCCCAGGAGTGGAATTGCTGTGTCATATGATAGGTCTAATTTATTATTTAAAGCACTTCCATACTGTTTCCAAAGTGGTTTCACCAATTTTGATTCCCACCAACAGCGTTGGGGAGTCCCTTTTTCTCCACAATCTCCCCTGTCTTTATTATTTGTAGACATTTGGACGACAGCCCTTCTCATTTGTGTGAGGTAAAACATTACTTTATTTTTGTCTTCCCTTTGTATGATGATTAGCAATGTGAGCACGTTTTTATTTTCCTGTTTGTCATCTGTGTGTCTTTTTTAGAGAATTGTCTTCTGCTCATTTTCTGGCTGAGTTGTTTGTAGATTTTTGAACTTGTGTTTTATGAACGATTTGTGTATTTTAGAAATTAGCCTCTTTTAGATTTCATTGTTTCCTAATGTTTTCTCCCAATTGGAAGTTCATATTTTCATTTTAATTTGCTGTGTAGAAGCTTTTAAGTTTAGTTAGGACTTATTTGCTTATTTTACCTTTATTGTTTTCTGCTTGGGAGTGTGACATAAGAAAATTTTTCTACAATTTTTGTTTTGTTTTGCCTATGTTAGATTCCAGAAGTTTCATTTTGTCATGTATTAGATTCAGATATTTAAAATATTTTGAATTTATTCTTGTACAGTGTGAGGGAGTGTTCTAATTTCATTGATTTACATGTAGCTGTCTAGTTTTCTTAATATCCCTTGCTGAAGACTGTTTTAAGGCATGATATATGATTGTTTCCTTTGTCATAGTTTAGTTGACCATAGTTGTGATGTTTTATTTCTGCCTCTGTGTTCTGTTCCAGTGATATAGATGTTTGTTTACTTTCCAGTATTGTGCTGTTTTGATTACTGTATTTTTGTAATACAGTCTGAGATCTGGGAGTGTTAAGTGTTATGCCTCCAACTTTGTCCTTTTTCCTCATTGTTTCTTTTGCAGTTCTGGTACTTTTGCAGTTCCATACAAATCATAGGGATGTTTTTAGTTCTGTGGAAAATATCATGTAGTTCGATCTGAATCAATTTATATCCTTAGACATATTTTGTAGTATGTATATTTTAACAATATAAATTCCTCTAAACTAAAACATTGAGATTTCTTTCCTTTTCTTTGCATCATCTTCAAATTTCTTTCTCAGTGTCCTATTGATTTTATTATCTTGGATTATCCATAGGTTTCTCATTTTTTGATCTGATTTCATATATATATTTTAAAATTATGGAATATTTCATTTTAAGTGTAAAGAATTGTGCCAGTTTTTGTATATTAACCATGACTCATGCTAATTTGCTAAATGTCTTAATTAGTTTTAGTTGTTCTGGTTTGGGCAATCTTTAGGGATCTCTTTATATATTATCATGTCATCTAAAATAATACCAGATTTACTTCATTCAATCCAACTTGAATAACTTTTTTTCTTGTCTTATTGCTGTTGCGAGGACTTCCCATACTGTGTTTAACAGAAATGTGGAGATTGGGCATCCTTGTCTTATTCCTTAATTTGGTTTTCAGTTATTCATTTTTGCATATTACGTTGTCTGTGGGTTTGTAAGTAATAACTTCAATTATGTTGAGATATATTTCCTGAATCCTACTTTGGTAAGAGGTTTCTATTGTTGTTGCTATTGTTGTTCTTGTTGTTGTAGCTGTTGTTGCTGTTTTAATGAATAAATGTTGAATTTTGTGAAATACTTTTTATGGATTTATTGGGATGACCATGTTGTATTCTCTTTTCCTTTTCTTAATGTGTTGTATCAAACTGATTGTTTTGTGTATGTTGAACTACTCTTGTGACCCTGCAATGAATCCAAGTTGATCATGGTGTATGATTCATTTTTGGTATTGCTGGATTTAGTTTACTAATAATATTTTGTAGAATTTTTGCATCAAAATCTATCAATTTCATTGGCTTGAAGTTCCCTTTGCCTGTAGTTTGTTTGTTGGCTTTGCTATCAGGGTGATGAATTCTTCATAGAATTAATTAGGGAGTTTCACACATCTTCAATATTTTTGAATAATTTGAAGAGTATAAGTTCTGCTTTGTATTTTTGTACAGTTCTCCACAGGATTTGTTTAAATCTGCACTTCTATTTAACGATTTTTTTTAAATGCAGATTATTTCTTCTAGTAAACAGTTTGTTCAAATTATTTGTTTCTCCTTATTTCTGTCTCTTTCTAGACATTTGTCTATTTCTTCTAAGTTGTCCAGTTTATTTGAATGTGTTGACAAAATGATCCCTTTTTTGTATATTTGAAGAAATAATTGTTATTTCTCTTCTTTTATTTCTTACTTTATTTCTTTGGGGTATCTCTCTATTCTTCATGATGCACCTGGCTAGAGGTTTTTTGGTTTTGCTTATCTTAAAAAGAAAACAAAAAAAATCTTTGGTTTTACTGCTCTTTTGCATAGTTTTCTTTTTCTCTCTAATGTATATTTACACCTGTAATACTTAATAACATTTTTTTAAGTTTTCTGTATTGATTTACAGTCATTTTACAAAGTTGTCTCCAATCCCAGCATAGAGCACAGTATTGAGTTACAATGAACAAATATATATTTGTTGTCCCATTTTTTCCACTGAGGGCTTCTGTAAGAACTTGTATATATTTCCCTGTGCTATACAGTACAATCCTGTTTATCTGTTCTACAATTTAGACCTCCCAGTCTATCTCTTCCCACCCCCCGGCCCCTTGGCTAACAAAACCTTCTATTCTATGTCTGAGAGTCTATTTCTGTTTTGTATTTGTGCTTTTTTGTCTTGTTTTATTTTGTTTTTATATTTCACTGATGAGCCATCTCATATGGTATTTTTCTTTCTCTTTCTGGCTTACTTCACTTAGACTGATTTTCTCCTGGACCATTCATGATGCTGAAAATGGCATTATGTTGTCGCTTTATATGGCTGACCAGTATCCCATTATATAAATATACCACCTCTTCTTTATCTAGTCAACTGTTGATGGACATTTAGTCTGTTTCCATGTCTTCGTTATTGTAAATAGTGCTGGCTATAAATATTGGGGTTCAAGTGTCATCCAGAAGTAGGGTTCCTTCATGATTTATGGCCAGGAGCAGGATTCCTGGGTCATATGCTAAGTCTATTCCTAGGCTTCTGACGAATCTCCATCCTGTTTTCCACTGTGGCTGCACCAAACTGCATTGCCACCAGCAGTGAAGGACGGTTCCCTTTTCTCCAAGGCATCTCCTGCATTTGTCATTTGTAGATATTGGAATGATGGCCATTCTGAATAGTGTGAGGTGATACCTCATTGTAGTTTTGATTTGCATTTCTCAGATAATCAGTGATATTGGGTATTTTCTGATGTGCCTTTTGGTAATTTGTATGTCTTCCTTGCAGAATTTCTTGTTTAGGTCTTCTGCCAATTTTTGCATTGGGTGATTTATTTTTTCTTCTTTAGTTGGATGCGCTGCTTATACACTCTGGAGATCAATCCTTTGTCGGTTTCATATTCAGTTTTTCCCATTCAGTGGGTTGTATTTTTTTTTACTTCCAGTTTCTTTACTGTGCAGAAGCTTGTAAGTTTCATTAGGTCTCATTTGTTTATTCTTGCTTTTAATTTTTCTACAAGGAAATTTATGAAATGTATGTCAGATATGTTTTGCCTTTATTTTCCACTTGGAAGTTTATTCTATCTTATCTTATGTATAAGTCTTTGATCCATTCTGTGTTTATTTTTGTGTATGGTGTTCTAGGTTCATTGGGAGTGTTCTAGCCTCATTGATTTACATGCTGTTGTCCAGTTTTCCCAACACCAGTTGCTGAAGAGATTGTGTCTCTTCCATTGTAATTTCTTGCCTCCTTTGTCTAAGATTAATTGACCAAATGTTTGTGGGATTATTTCTGGGCTCTCTATTCTGTTCCATTGGCCTATATGTATATTTTCCAACCAATACAGTGCTGTCATGTTGATTGTAGCTCTATAGTATTGTCTGAATAATTAGCGTTAAGAAATGCCACTGATTTTTGAACTTTAATCTTGTAACCTGCTACATTGCTGAATCCATCGATCAGCTGTAATAGTTTTTGTCTGGATCTTGTAGGGTTTTCTATATATAGTAACATTGTCTGCATATAGTGAGACTTTAAAATCTTCCTTTCCAATTTGCATCCCTTTTACTTCTTTCTCTTGTTTGATTGCTGTGGCTAGGTCTTCCAAGTCTATGTTGAGTTGGGGTGGTGATAGTGTGCGTCCTTGTCTTTTCCCAGATTTTAGTGGGAAGATTTTGACTTTCTCATTATTCAGTACTATGCTGGCTGTAGATTTGTAATCTATAGCTTTTATGATGCTGAGATATGTTGCCTCTATGCCCAATTTGGTGAGAGTTTTTATCAAAAGTGTGTGTTGAATTTTATCAAATGCTTTTCCTGCATCTATTGAGATGTTCACGCAGTTTTGGTCGTTTCTCTTGTTGATGTGCTGTATTGCATTGATTGATTTGCATATGTTGAACCACCCCGTGTCTCTGGCATTATCCCCACTTGGTCATGATGTATAATCTTTTTTCTCTGTTTTGGACTCTATTCACTACTAATTTGGTGAGGATATTGGCTTCTGTGTTCATCACTGCTATTGGCTTAAAATTGTCTTGTTTGGTATTGTCTTATCCTGGTTGTGGTATCAGGGTAATTGTGGCTTCATAGAATGACTTTGGGAGTATTCCTTCCTTTTCAATCTTCTGGAAGAGTTTGAGAAAGACTGGTATGAGATCTTCTATGCATGTGTGGTGGAAATCCGTAGTGAAACCATCCGATCCTGTACTGTTATTTGTAGGGAGGTTTTATACTGCTATTTTGATTTCATTTCTACTGCTCTGTTTGTTCAAGGGGTCAGTTTCTTCTTGATTCAGTCTTGGTAGACAGTATGTTTCCAGTAACTTGTCCATCTCCTCTAGGTTATCCAGTTTGGTTCAATGTACTTTTCATAATATTCTCATATGGTATTATGTATTTCTATTTTATCAGTTCTAAATTCTCCATTCTCCAAACTTATTTTGCTAATTTGTGCTCTCTCTCTTTTATTCTTTTTGAGTTTGGCCAGAGGTTTGTAGATTTTACTTACTTTTTCAAAAAACCAGCCTTTGGATTGGTTGATTTTTTTTCTATGGTCTTTTAAAACTCTATTTTGGTTATTTCCTCCCCAATATTTATGATTTCCTTCCTTCTGCTGCCTTTTGGGTTTTTTTTTCTTTTTCAAGTTTATTCTCCTGATGGGTTAAATTGTTTATTTGTGGTTGTTCTTGTTTTTTGAGGAAGGCCTGTATCGCTATAAACTCCCCTCTCAACAGTGCTTTTGCTGTGTCTCATAAATGTTGTGTGGTTTTGCTTTCATTTACTATTGTCTCAAGGTACATTTTCATTTCAGCTTTGATTTCTTCTTGGACCCATAGGTGTTATAACAACATATTGTTTAATCCCCATGTTTTCCTTTTGTTCTCCTTTGTTTCTCTTTGTTGATGTCAACTTCATGGCATTGTGGTCAGTAAAGATGCTTGAGGTAATTTTTATCTTCTTAAAATTGCTGAAGTTTCTTTTGTGCCCAAGTATATCACGAATCCTGGAAAATGTCCCATGTGCACTTGAAAAGAATGCATATACTATTTTGTGGGTGGTGCAATTCTCCGAAAATATCCACCAAGTCTAATATTTCTATTGTATTATTTAAATTGTCTGTTGCCTAATTTAATTTCTATCTCAATGATCTGTCCAGTGATGTTAATGCAGTGTTGAAATCTCCAACCATGTTTCGATTCCCATCACTATCCCCCTTTATATCTGTTAGTAATTTTTTCATGTACTTAGGTAGTCCTCTATTTGGTGCCTATGTATTAACAAGTGTGCTATCCTCATCTTGTATCACTCCTTCAATCATCATAATATGTCCTTCCTTATTTTTCTTTATGACCTTTGTTTTAAAGACTATTTTGTCTGAAGTCAGTACTGCAACACCTGCTTTTTTGGCTTTTCCCATTGTATGGAATATCCTTTTCCATCCTTTCACTCTCAATCTATTTGTTTCCTTCTCGCTGAAGTGGATCTCTTTTATGCAGCATATTGAAGGTTCTTGCTTTATTATCCAGCATGCCACTCAATGGCATTGAATGGAGCATTTAGTCCATTAACATTTACAATAATCGATGATATGTTTGTGTTTATTGTCATTTTGACCTTATCTTTGCAGTTGATCTTTTATTTCGTCTTTGTTCGTTTGATCTTCCTTTTTTGGTTTGGTCATTTTCCTTTGTATTATCATGAAATTTATTTAGTTTTATTGACTCCCTGTATATGTTTTTGTCTTGTTTTTACCCTATTATATAAGTCTATTAGACCATTACTATAACTGATTTTATTAAACTGATAGTAACATGATCTCAAATACATCCTACCGAGAACAAAATATTTTATAATGAAAGACCCCCCAAGAAAAAAATTCTCTATTTTCCTAACTCCATTTCCAATCTCAATGATTTGAAGGTCTTTTTTTAAAATTTTGTGTTTATTTTATTTCTAGTTCATGAGTTATCACCTTTCCAGCTGTGAGATTCACATTTCTGTAGCGTCCTGTTGCTTTTCTTTTTAGAGTGGACCTTTCAATATTTCTTTTTGCATGGGTATAGTGTTGCTAAACTCTTGTAGCTTTTTCTTGTCTGTGAAATTACTTCTGTCTCCTTCTACCATAGAAAATAGCCTTGCTGGTTAATGTATCCTAGGGTATATCATTTTTTTCATTCAGGAATTTGAATACATCTTGCCCCTCCCTTCTGTTCTGTTGTATTTGTGTTGTGAATTCAGCTGTGAGCCTTCTGGGGATTCCCTTGTAACACACTCTTTGCTACTCTCATGCTGCCTTTGGGATCATTTCCTTATCCTTGGCTCTGGCCATCTTAATTATATGTCTTGTTGTGGGTTTATTTGAGTTCTTCCTGTTTGGGACAGTCTGAGATTCCTGTACTTGGATATCTGATTTCTTCTTTCAGTTTGGGAAGTTCTCACTCATGATTTCTTCAAACACCTTTGCAATCCCCTTTTATCTTTCCTCCCATTCTGGGACTTCTATCATGCCAAGTTTGGCATGCTTTCTATTATCACAAAGGTCTCATGCTATTTTCATTTGTTTCTTGTTGTTTCTCTTGTGGCTGCTCTGATTGGGTGCTTTCTATTGTCCTGTCTTCTAGGTCACTAATTCATTCCTCTGCATTATCTAGTGAGCTTTGTGACCCCTTTAGATCATTCCTCATCTCAGTCAACAGTTTTACCTATTCTACTTGGCTCTTCTTTATAGCTTCCATTTCATTTTTAACATATTTTATGTCTCTAAACACTATCTTTTATTTCCTTCATTAATTTGATCCCACCTTTTTTGAAACCTTGATCTAGTAGGCTATTGATATCTATTTCACTGATCGTACTTTCAGAGGATTTCTCTTGTTCTTTTAATTGGGAATGGTTTGTCTGCTTCATCATCTTGCTCCTACCTCTTTGGCACTGTGATTTATGGAGTATCAGTTATCTACTGTGGTCCTAAAGGAGTTTAACTTCCTAATGCCTATGTAGTAATACAACTAAAAGAGAGAAAAAAGAGAGAGGGAGACAAAGAATTTTAAAGAACGGGAAATAAATGTTTGAAGACAATGTATAATACATAATAGAAGAGCAAGTTGAAGCAGAGTTTTGAAAAATAATAATAATAAAAATATTTTTAAAAAATTTCAATGGGATATAAAAGGGGGTATATATAATTGCCTAAGAATTAAAAATTAAGAGAGTAATAGAAAATGGAACTGATAAAAACAGATTAAAACAAGGGGGTGGTCAGTGTGTCCTGGAGACTGTGTAATGTAATGTGAACTCTTTCTGTATTCATCCTGTTTTTGAAGCTCAGATTGCTTTTTCCAGAGGCCCTCCATTGGAGCCCTCATCTGTGCAGCTCCTAGGGCCTGTTGGCAAGCAGATCACTCCTACTCCCATCACTGGTTATGGAGCAGCTCTCTTTACTTTGTGCTGTCTTGTCACTGCCCTGACCGATGCCTCAGTCATATGTTTCAGACTCACCAGGCAGGAGTGGGCATAAAGCCTTCTCCCAGCCACATGGTCAGTGGCTGTGTTCCATCCCAAAAGTTGGTGGGCCATCAGCCCCCTCAGGGTGCCTGTCTCTCCAATGTTATGTGCCCTGTCACTGATCTGGGCCAAAACCCAGCTCCTTGTTTGCATTGGCAGAGCAAGTTCTCTGAAGAAATAGGACAGAAATATCTTATCTGCCTCAGGCTGTAAACAAGTCCCCTTCTCGCACTTAAGGCTGCTAAGTCCTTAGGAGTGAATGCAGATTTGCTCTCGCTGCTGCCAGGGTGCAAAGCACCAGAAGCTATGTTGGCTGTGTCTGAGCCCTAGGTCTCTTGTCCTAGATAATTTTGTGGATTTTCAGAAATTTAGAATGCACCTTTCCAATCCCAGGGCTTGTCTGCCCTGTTATTTAATGGAGGGCCCAGGTTGTTCTGCCCTATGAACCCACAGCAATGGTGCACAGCCCCCTCAATTCCCCCGGGGTGCCTCAGTGCAGCCATCTTCATCTTCCACCCAGCTCAGGCAGCATGGCCCTCCCCCCAGCTGCCAGGATGCCTCTTGGGCTGGTTGTCACAGGGATCCTCACTGCCTGTTTAACTTAGTACTTGTACTCTATAGAGTTCCAATTCTTGGAGGATCCCCCTCCATCCTGCTGAACTCTCAGTTGGAGAGGGGAGACCCAGTGAATAAGCACCAGGCCTTCTTTGCTGCTCCCTCCCTGTGGGATGTGTCTCAATCTGTTTTGCCTTTTCTTCTTTCTTTCTTCATTTTCTTCTACAAGATATTTTGCATTTTTATCTTTTGAAGAGGACAGTGTACTATCAGAGTTCTGTAGGTTTTCTGGTTAGCTGAGTAGGTCTGTGGATGTGAGTCTTGGTGCATTTGTGGGAAAGGGTGAGCTATGAGCATCCTTCTGCTCCATCATCTTCACTTCCCCCACAAAAGTCTCACTTTATGGTGGAATATAAACACAACCAGGAGACAGATGGAAAAGATGTTTAATGGAAACGACAAGAAAGTGCATTTTGCAATGCTCAATTCATACAAAATACGTTTTAAAATAAGGGCCACAATGCAAGATAAATATGAGATTATATTAACAGAAAGAGATCAATATAAAAATAGAGTATTACACTCATTAAATTATATATGGACCCAACACCGTAGATCCTAAGTATAAAAAGAAATATTAGTAGAAATGAAGGAATTAATTCATTATGAAACAATTATGTAGATGAGTTGAACACCTCACTATTCTGATGGCCATATCCTCCAGAAAGAATATCTGTAAGGAAACAGAGGTCTTAATGGCATATTAGATCATTTGAACCTAACTGAGATATTGGACACTGCATCAGAAAAGGAGAACACATAAACTTCTCAAGTGTGCACAGCATGTTATCTAAGGAATTAACCACATATTATGTCGTGAAATGAGCCTCAGGAACTTTTAACAAATACAGATTACAGCAAGTATTTTTCCATACACAAAATTATGAATCTATGCATCAACTCTAGAAAGAACAGGAAAAGCACAAACATGAGATTAAACCTCATCCTTTAAAAAAATAAAATAAAACAAGGTCAATTATGAAAGCAAAGAGGTAATAAAATCATACCTGGAGACAAATTACAATGAAAACACAACTTCATCAAATGTATGGGATGCAGTAAAGGCAAATCTAAGAGGGAAGCTTAGAACAATTGAGGCCTTCTATGAGGAAAAATGAAAACCTCACAGAAGGATAAAGCTTACCAACTGAAATAACTAGATATAAGAACAAACAAAATGCAAAGGCAGTAGAATGAGTAATCTTTAATGATTAGGTTGAAAATAAATAAAATAAAAATTAAAAAATAAGTTAAAATTCATAAAATCAACAGCTATTTTTTCTTAAAAATATTAATAAATTGATAAGCATTTTTGCCAGGTTTATCAAGAAATACAGGTTCGACCCAAACAAAATAATAAATGAAATATTAGAAATAATATCTGACAGTACAGAAATGCAAAGATTATGAAAGCACCCTGAGCAGTTACGTGACAACCAACAGGACGACCTTAAAGAGACAAATTTCTTGAAACATACAGCCTGCCAACACTGAATAAAAAGATAACTGAAAACTTGAAAAGAGCAATCAGTATAATTTAAATAAAGTCTATAGTTTTAGAAACACCCCTTGAACAAAATGCCTGGATGCCTTTACTAAAACCTCTTTCCTCTCAACTATTTCAAAAAATGTATTAGGAAGGAAAATTCCCAAAGTTATTCTATGACGCCTCCAATACCATGATAACAGAACCAAAGACACTACCAAAAAAAAAAAATGAAAATATAAAGCCAATATCCTTGGTTAATATACATTAAAAAATCCTCAACAGAACATCAACAAATTAATCCAGCAATACATAGAAAGGATTATACTTGATGATCAGTTGGATTCCTTCCAGAGTCACAGGGATGATTAAACATACACAAGTCAATCAGCATGACACGTATTTAATAAAGGAAGGACAAAATGAACAGGACCATGTCAATACACACAGAAAGAGCATTAGACAAAATTCAACATACATTCATGATCAGAACTCTCATGAAAGAGAGTATAATGTGAACATCCCTCAACATACTATAGGCCATTTATAACAATTTATAATACTTAGGGGAAAAGCTGAAAACATTCTGGATAAATTCAGGAACAAGACAAGGATTCCTACTCTCAGCACTTCTGTTCTATAGTTTATGAAGAAAGGAAAAGGAAAGAAAAAAGAAGAATAAATGCAAAATTGAAAGAAAGAGGCAAAATTGACACCAGTAATGATGACATAACAATCTATATAGAGTCCTAAGTTCTCCACACAGACTAATAGCAACAATAAATAATTTCAACAAGGGAGCAGGGTACAAGATTAATGTAAAGTTTTCTCTTACATTTCTACATGTTATTTATGAGATACCCTAAATTGGACGTTGAGAGCAATACTATTTAAAATCCCATTACCCCGAAAACCTTGGAATAAATGTAACCACATATATGAAACATCTAAACACTGAAACTTAAAAAACATTGGCAAAGAAATTAAAAATGATTCATAAAAATGGAAAGATGTCTTGTGCTCTTGGATTGAAGGAGTTAATATTGTTAACATGGCCGAGCTACACAAAGAAACATACAAATTTAGTGCAATTCCTGTTATGAAGCTGTAATATTTCCAACAGAAGCAGAAAATAAATAACTCTAAGTTTTACATGAAACCATTAAAATTGTCAAAATAATCTTGAGAAAAAACAACAAATCTGGAGGTATAAACTTCCTGGATTCCTTACTATACTACAAACTACAGTAATAAAAACAGTATGACATTGGCACAGAGATATAATCAATAAAATCAGATAGAGAGCCTAGGAATAATTCCACACACCTATGAGCAATGAATCAATGATAAAATAGGCAAGAGTACACAATGGAGAAAAGACAGTCTTGTCAATGGATGGTTTTTGGAAAGCTGGATATCTGTATGTAAAAAAGTGAAATGAGAGCGTTCCCTGACATATATAAAAATAAACTCCAAGTTTTTTAAGGACCTAAATGTAAGTCCTGACACCATAAAACTTCTAGAAGGTGATATATGTGATACACTATTGGATATATATCATAGGAATAATTTCTTGTATCAGTCTCCTAAGGCAAAAGAAATAAAAGCAAAGATAAGCAAGTGAGACCTAAATAAACTTGAAAACTTCTGCACACCTAAGGACACTTTGAACGAAATGAAAACACTGCCTAAGTAATTGGAGAACATATTTGCAAAAAATGCAATTGACCAGGGTGAAATAGATGTAAGTTAATAGATGTAATATGGATTTAATTTACACAACTCAATGTGAAAGACAAAAACCCAATCAAAAAATAGCAGAGTACCTGAGTTAATATTTTTCCAAAGAAAACATACAGATGAGTAACAGGCAAGTGATAAAAATGCTCAACATTACTAATTATTAGTTAATAGCAGTTCAAAACCACAATAAGTCATCACTTCACACTTGTCAAATGGCTATTATCAAAAAGTCTACAAATAGAAACTGTTGGAGATGATGTGGAGGAAACGAATCACTTGTATACTCTTGGTAGAATTGTAAATTGGTAAAATTTCTATGGAAAATGGTATTCAGATTTCTTTAACACCTAAAACAGAACTACCATATGAAACAGTAACATATATCCTAGGAAAAATCTGAGGAAGAAACCCTAAATTGAGAAGAACCAATGTTCACAACAGCACTGTTTATAATATGCAAGACATGGAAGCAATCCAAGAGCCCACAGTAGACTATGGACTTAAGTAGATATGATGGTTCTATAAATATGCAATGGAATAATACTCAGCCATGAAAAATATAACACATGGCTGTTTCAGCATCATGAATGGACCTAGTAAATATTGTGCTTAGTGAAATAACTTAGAAAAAGACAAAAGTATATAATATAATCTAAATGTGGAGTCTAAAGAATAACAAATATCTGTGTACATCTACCTATAGCTATCTATTGATAGATGACAGATAAGTAGATACATAGAAGGATAGATACATAGGCACATGATATATAGATAGATAGATTGATAGAGACATGGTAGAGAGATAGAGAGATTAGATAGACAAGACTGAAGCAGACTGAAAGATATGGGAAAAAATTTATGTTTACCAAAGGGGAAGGGAATCAGATTCAATGGTAGGAAACTGACAGGTAAAAATAGTATACATAAAGGAGATAAGCAGCAAGGATAATGTGTATAGATTAGGGAATTAGACACAATAACTTATAATAATTGTATGTTACAATTATTGTAATAATTTATAATGCAATCTAATCTAATAATTGGTTGGAATCACTATGCTGTACATCTGAAACTACACAATATAGTACATCTACTCTACTTCAATTAAAAATAAAAAATCTCATGTATAATTTAGCCCTTTTTCCGCTGATAGCATCTTCCTTTAATATTATTTTATTATTACTCATTACTTTTTATGATTACTGACCCAAATTATTTCTATTTCTGTTGTGAACAAGTTACTAGATTGAGGTACCTATATCTATTGCAACTGAATTACTATTTTTCTCTCATTAGTTCATATAGAATAGTAGCATTTAAAAACATAACCAAAGAAACAGTTGCAACTTTCTCATTGTCTCTGCTTAGTATTTTGTTCAATGTTTTGTGCATATTTGCCATTTTGTTTTTCTTAGAATAGCTCTTTTCTGAACCTCTTGTAATGTGTCTCGGTTTTCTTTTTTCCATCTCATTCATGTTTGTTTGTCTGGTATATTCTTTATTTTTACTTTACACCTAAGTGATAACTGTGCAAGGTAGAGTATCCTTGGGTGAGAGATTTCTTATTTCAGTAGTTTGAAAATGTCATTTTAATTACCCTTGGTGTATGTTTTCTGCTCAGCAATCTGCTGATAGCCTGATGGGGATTCCTATGTAGTTTAACATAACTATTTTGGCTGCCTTTAAAATTTTTCTCTGGCATTGACTTGCCAATTTGCATATGACATATCTTGTAGAAGGTCTCATTGACTTAAAATTATTGGTGTTGTGTTGGCTCATGGAATTGTATGTCAGTTCCTTACACAGGTTCAGGAAGTTATCAACTATTACAACTTTAATTAAACCATCAGCTGCCTTCTAACTTTCTCCTCCTTCCAGGATTTACTCTAATGTGAACTTCTTGAAGAAGTCCGATGGCTATTTTAGAATTTCCTCACTTTTTAATATCTTATACCTCAGCCCTCTCCTATCATTTCTTGTTTTGTATTGGTGAATTTGCTAATCTCTCTTCCACAAGACAGTCTTCTTCCAATGCTTTCTGTTGCATAAATCATATCATTTATTAAGTTCATCTGGTCTTCCAATAATGTTTGGTTGTTTCATAGTTTCAGTCTATTAGATAATGTATTCCTTATCATCATTTATTTTATTCCTGAGCTCACTAATCTGCTTTCTGAGTTTTGTATTTTGTATTGAGATTCTGTATGACAACACTTTGGATTCTCTATTAGTTATACGGCAATATTCCATGACCTTTATTTGTTTGCTGCAGGGTTGTTATTGTGTGTGTGTGTGTTCATCTGTGAGTGCGTTTGCCTGTGCGTGTGTGTCTGTGTCTTTGTCAGTTTCTGTGTTTGTGTATCTGTGTGTGTGCATGCCCTATATTGTTGCTGTGATTGGTCATGATCCTGGTAAATTATTGCTCTGATGACCCTAAAAAACAGATTGTGCTTTGGAGTCCTTGTTTGGTTTTACTTATCTGAGATACCTCTGATAATATTTCAAAATGACACTTTCAAGTCGCTACTGTCTGGATAAAAGATTGCTTACATTGTCACTTCTTAGACAAATCTGGTAGTTAATGCCACTGTTGTCACTGGGCCGGTGAACCCTTCCTTTTATCTGATATCCCTTAAGATTGAGTGCACACATTGAGGAAAGGTGTAAAGACAGGTGGATAGTTGGAATCAGGCAAGTGCCTTTGCCATGTCCAATGTTGCAAGGTATATTTTCTCCACCACCGTGAATGGGAAGTAGGGAGAGTGTCATGAATGTCTGAGTGTCAAAAGGATGGAAATTCTGTCTGCATTGTGACTCCCTCCTAGTTACCTGTGACCATGAGTACTGGTGCAGTTGGAGGCTGAAGCTGTGTGAACCATTGAGACCCTGTTTCTACTGGGTACTCTGAAACTCTGGGCTCAGATACCCTAGTAAGTGGGCCTTGGTTGAAGGCACCAACTGGTCTCTTCCCTCAGATCAGCCATCATTTTGTGTTTTAGCCCACCAAACTTCAGCTGTACACATGTGTTCTGGAGTATTGTTTTGTGTTGTAGTTATTTTTGCTGAGATGTGACCGTTTCACTGACTGTAGATTTAAAGGGAGAGACAGAAATAGTTTAAACATATGTCACTTTATTCAAAGTTTAAACTTTTACATTTAAAAGTTAAATTCTAATAAGGACATTATAAGAACAGTAAAGAAAGTGAGCTAATCACCTCCCTTAATATCAGAGTACTACAAAATATTTTGTTTTTCTTGGGTTCTTTTCTTCAATATTTTTCCCAAATGCATGAACATTTTAGTATAATATATGCCTCTAAATTCTTTAAAATCAATTAAATTATTAAAATCTTGCTCTGTGCTGTAAATATAGCCCTCTTGCTTCTCTAATTTATAACTAGTAGCTTGCATATTTCTGTCTTCCCCATCCTTCTTCCCTGTCCCCAGTAGAAACCACTACTTGGTACACTACACATATATATGTGATTCTGTTCCTTTTTTTTTATGATTATCTCTCTTATATATTTAATTTCCTCATGAAAGTGATAACATAGAGTGTTTTTCTCTGTATGACTTATTTTCCTATGTGCAACAGTATCTGGGTCCCGTTACATTGTTCCAAATGGCAGAATTTTATTTTTTGATATGACAATGACTAAGTATTTATTATGTTATCTATACCTCACATCTACTTCAGCCAATCATCTGTTGATGGGCAGTTGATTTGTGCTTCTATCCTTGGCTATTATAAATGATGATGTTAAGAACTTTGGGGGTAATATATCCTTTAAAGTTAATGTTTACATTACTTATAGGTTTATAAAAAAACTGGAATTGCTGCAACATATAATGTTTCTGTTTCTAGTTTACTTAGCACTGTCCACACTTTTATAATAGTGGATGCCTCAATTTATATTTCCACCAACAGTGTACTTGGGTTCCCTTTTATCGACATTCATATTAATGTTTGTCATTTGAAGACCTTTTTAATAACAATTTTGGTTGCTGTGAGATAGTATTTCATTCTGGTTTTGATTTATGATTTCCTAATGAATAGCAACATTATATTTCTTTTTATATCCATGAAAATCATCAACATGTCTGTTTTTGAAAAGTTTCCATGGAGATCCTTCTACTGTTTTTAAGTTGGGGTCTTTGTTTTTTAAATAATGAGTCTAAAATACTATGTATACATTATGGATATTAACACTTTGTGAGTTTCATAGTCTGAAATTCTTCTTTCTATTCTGTGTGTTGTGATAAGTCTTACAGAATGTTTCCTTTGCTCTGCAAAAGTTTTTGCATTTCACACTTATACAAGAAGTGGAATCACTGTATCACATAGTACATCTATTTTTTCCTCAGTATAATTAAAAACTGTTATTGTTTCTTTTCCTTTTTTTAATTAGGAGATAGATCAAAAATAAATATTGTTATGATTTTCACAAAGGCAATGCTGTTCCTATTCTTGTTCATAAATTGCATAGTTTCAGGTTTTACATTTAGGAAATTAATCCATTTCTATTTTATTTTGTACTATGTAAGGAAGTGCTCTTACATCTTCCTTTTACCTGTAATGTCCAGTTTTCCCAGAACTAATTGTTGAAGAGACTGCATTTTTTCCATTGTATACTGTTGCGTCCTTCATGTAGACAAATTGACCATATGTTTGTGTGTTTATTTAAGGACTCTTTATTTTGTTCCATTGATCTATGTGACTCTTTTAGTGAAATATTTTGATCTTTTGCTTACTGTAAATTTGTAGTATGTTCTAAATTCAGGGAGGATAATAACCGCAGCTTTGTTCATTTTTCAAAGATAATTTTAGAAAATTTGGGTCTTTCAGAATTCAGTAAAAATTTTATTATTTTTCACCTTGTTTTGTGAAGAAACATATGGATTATGTGAGAATAGAAATATAATAAGAGAAGAAAACCTGAGAAAAATTGTAAAGTGTGGAGGATAATTCATACAAGATTAAACAACCAATGGGTTGCCGTATAAATCAAAGAAAAAATACATAAAGAAATATAACAACAAAAACAAATTCCATGTGTTATAGCAAAAGCAATATTAATAGGGATGCTTATAGCAAAACAATCCGACTTCTACAAATAAGAAACAACTCTCTCTTATAACATAATCTTTCAAACAAAAGATGAAGCAAAATAATAAACAAACTTGTTAGTGGAAACAAAGACAGCTGAAAGGTCAAAACATAAATATATAAAATAAAGATTTAAAATAGAAACATCTAAACAAACTACATAATGGCCTTTGAAAGATAAATAAAACTGATAAAATTTAAAGAGAATCATGAGCAAAAAAGAGAGTACAGATTAAAAAGCTCCAAAATAAATGAGAAGTTACAGCTTATATCAAAGTAACACAAAGCATCATAAGATGATACAACAAATTATTTGCCAATTAAAATGGAATCCCTAGAAGAAATGGCCAATTTCTTAGAAAGGCATAATCTACCGAATGGAATGAGAAGTAGAAAATATTAACAGATTATCACTAATGAAATTGAATAAGTAATTAAACAAATTCTCCCAAGAAATAAAATTCAAGGCATAGACAGCTTCACAGGTGACTTCTGCCAAACATTTAAAGAAGAGCTATCATCTATCCTTCTCAGAGAATTCCAAAAACTTGCAGAGGAAAGAAGGCTTCCTAACCCATCATTCTGTATCACACTACTACCAAAACAGGAACAAATACCACATAAAATTACAGTTTAAATACTACTTACAAGCATACATGAAAAAATCATCAATAAATATTAGCAAAGCAAACAATACATTAAAAGGATTATACAGTATGATTAAGTTCCTTTTATGCCAGGTATGCAAAAGTGATTCATTATCCAGAAATTAATCAATATGATACAACAAACTAACTAATTGAAAAATAAAAATTATATTGTCACTTCAAAGGGTCATAAAATGTTTTGACAAATTCAGTATATATTTATGATTATATTTCTCCTCAAAATGGGTATGAGGAAACATACCTCAACACATTTAAGGTCGCATATGACAAGTATTCAGCTAACATGACACTCACTGAAAAGCTGAAAGCATCTGCTGTAAGAGCAGAAAGAAGACAAGATTGTTCACTCTTTCCACTGTTATTCAGTATCATATTGGAAATTCTAGCCATTGCTATCCAAAATAAAAGTAAATAAAATATAGCTATTTCAGAAAAGGAGTAAAAATATCTGTTTGCACATGAAATACTTTAAACAGAAATCTGAAAGAAGATGCCACAATACTATGTGGGCTTTTCAATGCATTTGGTAAAATTTCAGAATGCAAAATTAACATAAAGAAATCTTGCATTTCTGCACACTAACAACAAGCTAACAGATAGAGAAAGTGAGGAAACTGTCTCATTTACAGTTGCATTACAAAAAAAAATCAAGAAATATATCCAACCAAGGAGGTAAAAACTGTACTCAGAAAACTATAAAATATGTATAACAGAAATTGAAGATAATGCAAACAGGTAAAAGGATATACTGTGTTCATTGATTAGGAAAAAAATATTGTTTAATGACAGAATAAGCCAAGGAAATACACAAATTAAATTCAGTGCCTATCAAAATACCAAGGGCATTATCTGACACTTACAAAAAATAATTTTAAAATTTACATGTAAACCCAAAAGAGATGAAATCACTAAAAAAAAAAGAAAGGAAAGAAAACAAACAAACTAAAAAGAGAAACATCTTTAACAAAAACAAAGAGGATGTATCACTGTCCCTGATTTTAAACTATAATAAAAAGCTGCAGTATTAGAACGAATATGGTAGTGGCACAGAACATACAGAATAATGGAACACAACAGAATGCCTGAAAATGAAATCAGACAGTTATGGTCATTAAGCCCATTACAAAAAATGAATATACAGTGGGGGAAATGTAACCACCGGGCACATGAAACCGATCAACATCACTAAACATCAGAAAAATGCAAATCCAAAACACAGTGAGATTTTATGTCACTCTTGGCCGAATGACTATTATCAAAAAGATAACAAACATAACTGTTGGTTAGGATGTAAGAGAAACAAACCTGATGCACTGCTGGAGTAAATGGAAATATGTGATGCCACTGTGGAAAACAAAATGGAGCTTTAAATAAAAATTAATTATGAAATATAATCCAAAATATACATATCGGGATACTTATTCCAAGAAAATAAAAACACTAATTAGAAAAGATAAATTCAACCCTATATTCACTGCAGCATTATCCTCAATAGACAGGATATAGAAGCAAATTAATTGCTCATCAATAGATGATGGATAAAGAAGATGTGTGTTTATACTATATATATCTACCCATCTTAAGTACAGATTAATCTATATATATATACACACACACACAATTTATATATATATATGCTATATATATATGCACTATATATATATATATATATATGCACACACACATAAAAATACAATGGGTTATTACTCAGCTCTAAAAATAAGTTCTTGCCATTTGCAACAAAAGGATTGGCCAAGAGGGTAATATGCTCAGTGAAATAAGTCAGAAATTGAATGAAAATTGCTGAATGATTTTACTCATATTTGGAATTTAAAACAAATGAACATAACAACACAGAAAAGGAATTATAGATATAGAAAGAAACAGGTTGTTCACAAGAAGGAGGGAAATGGGGTGTGGAAAAGAAAATTTGAGGAAATTAAGAAAGAAAATTTTCCAGTTGCAAATTAAATGATTCAGGGTCAAGAAATGTACTCTATGGGGAATAGCCAATAACTATTAAATAACTTTAAATAGCAACATATCATAACTAGATATATTCTGGTGATCTGATTGAATTATATTGAAAACAGCAAACAGTATGTTGTGTAAGAGAAACTAACACAGTTGTATAGATTAAAGTACACTTCAAAAACAAACAAACATACACATAGAAAAAAATTAGATTTGTAGTTAACAGAGGCAGGGATTGGGAAAGGAGGATTTGGTTAATGTATTCAAAAGCTATAAACATCCAGTCGTAAAATAATCGTGTTCCAGGAATGCACCGTAATAACATGAAAATTAAAATTAATACTGCTTTATGTTCTATATCATGTTGTTAAGAGAGTAGACCATAAAGTTTCTCATCACAACCAAAAGACAAATTTAATTTCTTTACAAATTTATCTAAATGAGATAATGAATTCTCCCTAAAGTTGCTATGATATATATTTCATGATATTTGTAAATCAAATCACTATCCTGTGCACCTAAACTTACACAATGTTTTAAGCCATTTATATCTCAATAAAAGTGGAAGAAAATAGGGAAAGTCAATTGTCACTTTTTTCCATGTCATTTCTCATGATTCTTTTTGCATCAAGTAAACTTTAGTCATGATATACTTATCCTAGGTAAAGATACTAATAAATAAGTGATTCTAATAAATTATACATAAGGATACGAATAAAATTAGTGGTTTACCATGCCTTAAACTTTCTTCATGTTAAGAACCCGCTGCTTCTGTAGGCAACAAAATTTCATTGCGTGTATTCATCTGAGATTAGGGAATGGATACAAATTTAAAACTGACTGCTCTTGCTGTAAGTGATAAAGTTCACTGTCTCAGACCGAAAGTCTCATTTCCACAAGAGCATCTGTAAGAAATGAACATGCTAGGTTGCTAAAAATCTCAGAATGTTAAAATCTCAGAACTCCTACAATTCTTAACTGTTTTGCATTGGGAATGCAATACTGACAAAGACTTGATTTTGGATAACAATGTGCTGTTTTCTCATGGTTGCATTATGGGATGTGAGGATAATAACTGTGATCCACAACATACATTATCGCTCACGTGCTGGGCAAAGAATGTAAAGGTTCTGCATTTTCAGTACTGAGTACTGCTTTCAAAATGATGACTACGCTCACTCTAATCCAGGTAGTCCAAGTAAACAAAGGTTATTGCAATTTGTAGCTTAAAGGGAATAAATCCGGGGTTCAGTCTCTATAAATTAGTCAAGGGTGTTCAAAGATAAAATAAGTTGTGTCAACAATGAGAATTAAAAGGAAAAAAATTGATATTTAGCATAAATTAAAAAGGAGACACAGTCCTGTGCTGGGCTCTGGGGACTGGAGAATGTATTTGCCTCAGTCCCATTCAAGGGTTCAGTGGCTTGGCCCTAGCATCAGCTCGGGATTCAATAAACAGGCAACAATTAGTATATTGGGTGAAATATAATCTACCTCTCCATAATCAGAAGAAAATCTGGTGGCTCAATGAAACTATTAATTCACCGAAATTCTGCCAGATGCAAAATAATAATTTACTGATGACCTAACTTAGACAAACTTAGTTACTGCTTAACAATTCATCTTCACACACACACACAGTGGTAGACAGATTTGTAGTATTTAGTGGTAAGAATTCTGTGGGCAGAGCTCAGAGGATAGATTTCAAACACCAGACAACATTTCTACTTTTGCCAATAGTCTAGCATTTCCGAGGTAGAAAACTATAGATGGAGAAACCAGCAATATTCTTCTTTAGGATTTCTAATTTTAAAAGTAAACTGTAGCTTTTGACTTATCATTATAGAACCTTGTTAAAATGATCATGGTAAGACCCACTGTCTGATAAGAGAAGTGGAAAATAGCTGCTGAACCAGTCCATCTTAACCCCAGCCTACTAATGTAAGCAATAAAATAGCCACGATCAGAGTTGTGCTGACAAATTTAAAAGCTTGATGATTCAGTTGTAGGAACAACCACTGCTGTCCAGACACAGATCTCCTGCTGCAAGTGGTCTCTTTTCTTCTCTTGGAAAAGGTCATATTGGTGGAATGCTGCAAGAGTTTACCCTGGCCCATTTGCCCTTTCTCCAGATAATCAAAGTCTTTCTTCACAACTGGTGACATATTTTCAGGACTCAATGTTGCCATTCCAGTCTTATCAGTTAACACTGGCTGCATGATTTTGAGAAGAAGCCTTAGACAACCTGACATTGCCTACAATTTTTCCAGCATTTCAGGGCATTTCACATTCTGAAAATCCTTCACCTTTTATTTAAAATTAATAAGAAATAGACAAATTCTTCCATGAATATTTTATATTTCCTAATATCTGCAGAAAATTGGTACTCATGCAGTTGGACAAATTTTTAAATTCACCACCCTCACCTCCTTCTAGTCCACACATTTTAGGTTGCAATTTGGTTACCTAATACGACCACCTCAACCAAGGGTCTAGTACCTCTTTGATACTTCCTTTGTGAAGGTTAGAAGGGGCACAAGTTATGTGGGGTGCATAAACCTACATTAAATGTTTGCATTAGCACGGTCTCTTCTGGGCAAAGCTCTGATTCTAAGAAGTAAATAAATTAGAGGTCAGTATAGTTATTAATATGATGAAGAGAATCAGCTATTTTGGGGTGGGTGGGTGATGAAGAGTCAGGAAAAAATCCAGCAAATGAGAATGGAATGCTTTAGGCCTCAGGAGGCATGAATTAAGAAGAAAATAATACTTTATCTCCTGTAGCTACCTCCCCTTACTGTCTTGAGTGACTAGTCCATGGGCTATGGAAACTGCTAGTTTGTGGTGAAGAGTAAAGACAATAACGAAATATTGTGAAAACTATGAGAGATTTGTTGTTTCAGGAAACTAGATTTTGCTTAAAGTCAACATGTATTTTTCATTCACTAAATACTAAAATGCATCCTGTGGCAAATGCTGTGCTTACTGTGCTAGTATCCCAGTTAGACAAGGAGAGGGTGATAGACAGAAAACTTCTGAAGAAGGTAGTTTCTGTGCTGAGACTGGGAAAGTCTAAGTAGGTAAAAAGATAACATCCAAAGTCCAAGGATGAGCTGGAGCAAAAGTGTTGAGGTTGCAGCTAACATACTTGACAAGCGTTTGCCTGGATTTATCTCCAGATACAGTGAAACATAAAGATATGCCAAGGTAGTCAGATGCCAGATTTATAAAGGAATGACTAAACTAAGTTCATATCGTGTGCGTAGAGTTGGAAAGGCATTAAAAGCCACCCTGAGGACGTAAGCTTTTCTTTGGATGGAACATAAAAGCAAAATAAAGTATCGACTGAAAATATAGTGTAGACTCTTGAGGGCAGGGAATGAAAGCAACAATTGGAATGCTTCGAGAACAGAACAAAGAAGACAATAGATAAAATTTCTTCTCAAATTCAACCACATGCTGAATGTGCCAACTGAGACTACATCATGTGACCCTTATGATTCCAGGGATGACATATTAGAGACCATGATCCCAGGGCTGGTTTCTGAATTTCTCTCCTTCCACACAATCCTAACTTAACACTTTTAATACATTCCAGGACGAACCAGAAACCACTTAGTACTTTTCCCTCTCTCCATGTTATAGTCTTCCTCCAAATTCTTCCATTTTCTCTTCTTCCTTACAAGAAATTTTTTAAATTAACTACCATATTGTTCCATTAAATGATCATATCAATCAAGTATCTCTTTTTATCTTTAAATTGTAGCTTAGTCTCCCATTTATCTCTTAACACTATTTAAAAAAATAAGGTAAATAGAGGTACACATCTATGTTTATTTTTCAAATAACAAAATTGCAGATATTTTTCCAACGTCAATTTTAATCCTTGTATCCTGCATAATCTGATAGTCCTCTGGTAGATCAGTTGTGACTAGGATGACTTTCATAAACTGAAGATGTCTGATGAGTTGGCCTTGAAAGAGAGTTAGCTGATGTATCAGTAATCAATAGCACTGGAAACCGTGGGTTGCTCCCTGGTTGAAGTTTAGTTAAAAGACCTTCATTGGCAGATATGTTGTGATATCTATTTGAAAAATAGACGGTCCCACCATCTGTCCAAAATAATTCCTCTGTATGGGATACAAGTTGCTGTACTGAGAAGTAGAAGTTGAAGTTGTAATGAAGTTCACAACATGGCTATTTGCTTCAATGTAGCTGCTTTGAGAGTGCTCATGTACAGTGGTCAACTGATTTAAAATAGCACGTTGATTCACTGCAATTTGTTCTGGTGGTCTAACTGACATTGATGATGGAGGAGAAATATCACCTCTGATCGGGGTAGTTGTGTCCCCAATTATGTGGCTGGTAGAGGGCTTTCTTATTAGAGGCATGTTTAAATTTACAGAAGGTAAAAATGTACTGTCTCCACTAGTGTCACCCACAAAATCAGAATTATGTTTGTCCACATTTCCCACTGCTTTAGAGTGCTTCTTGTTGAAATCTTCAGCCAATGAAGATACCAGAGAGGCATTTTTAATCACAACTCTTCTTTTTATTCTCACTAAAAGCTGAGGAAAGCCTCGTTTAACATTTGGAATATGATAGAACTACAGCTACATCCAAAGTAGAAAGATTTCAGTAATAATTTAAACCAAAATACATCACTATTATAAGCCTAACCTATAAAACCTCAGATTTCATGTTTACTATGCAAAAATAATATCATCAAAATATGAACATTACTGACAATATTTTGAAGTTCCTTATTTGGAAAATACACATTTAAATAGTATAGTCATCAAATTTAAGAAACTACCATTTGCAGTAATGGTGAATGCCACTTTTGAAAAGCAGCTTTAATACCTTTATTTAGATTTCTGGTAAAATTCATAGTTGCAAGCAAAGTTTCTTATAATGTGAATACTTAAGTCACTGTCCTCATTTTTTAGAATAAATAAAGGATTTTAGCCTTAGTAATTTTATACAATTTTCAAAATCTAGCTTTACATTTATATTACCATAGATTGATGTACAAAATAAAATTTTATATATGTTATGAAGTGGTAACTAAAGTTTCTGAATACCTTGCTTAAAACAGAGACTTCTTTTTCTTCTGCCAGAAAGTCTGCTAGAAATGCCGATCTTTGAAAATTCTGCCGCACTTTACTAAACCCATAAAACTTAAGCTGTCTAACTAAACTTTTCATTCTTCCAGTTTCAAATATTCTGAAAGGGGACTTTCTTTCCAAAACTTCCTTCTTAAAGACATCTTCATCAATCACTATGGAAGTTCCATTATCATCCCTCCAGATGGGTTTATATTGGTCACTTCCAGCCATTTTCCAGAGTTTTCTTGGAAATGTCAGAGAACGAAAATCATTATCTTCATCTGGTTCAGAGACACAATGTATGTAACATGGCCTTTTAATCAAGGATTCTTCAGACAAAGTCTAAAAAGCCATTTTTTTCAATCATAGACCTCAAGTCCAAATCCCCAGAGAATGTTTGATAACACAATAGAGATCTACCAGAATTTCCTTAACCAGTTGGTCCATCTTTATGAGACACCACTTGAATTTCTGAAGAAACATGTGCCATTTCATATAACATTTTCTACAGCTACTTTTCTAATCTGCATGATTTTGAGCACTGCAGCTTCAAATGCTGCTTTGGCAGGCCTGCACAGATAAACTGCTAGGCCATCAGAGTGGTTCTCAACCTGAGTAGCTGTGACATCACAAAATGACTGGTCTCCTAGCAAATGAAGTGTAACATTCAGCCAGTGTTTACTTCTCACTCATTCAGCTAAAATGAAACATATAAGATGCTTATTTTTATAGAGTCATCTGCAAATATTATCTCCACAAAATCTTTTTATACAATTTAATTTTGGGGTTTATTAAATAAAACCAATCTCCTTCCTTTTGTACACAAATATATAACAGATTAGTGAACAGAGTATAAATAATGAAGAAAATATATAAAATTATTTTAAAGTTTAGGAATTTTAAATGAAATTTGTCTAAAACATGTACAGAAAAGTTATAACTATTTCAATATCATTTGTAATTAAAGTGAAACTTAATTTGATTTGGTATTGGAAGCAGATATTTATGTGTGTACTTTAGAATATGTTGCTCTATATTCAAAACGTGAGAAGAATAAATATGTGTTTATATGGTATGATTATGAAAAAATGGTTAATATTTATGAAATAAAATATTAAAATAATCAATGCAATTTAAGAAATCCCAAAGGGGGTAGTTTTGTTTTAAATTGTAATTCAATGGTATAATTGAAACAAAAGTAATTTAATATTCTACAATTATTTAGCAAAAGAGACAATCTTAAAAATTAAAAAAAGAGACAATCTTATTGTAAATTTACAAATGTTTATTTTTGCCATTGTTTCACTCAGAGGTTTATCAACCCTTGAAGTAATAAATTTTCTTGTCATCTTTATAATCCATACTCTTGTGGCTTCTGCTAATTGTTCCAAAATGATGTTAATAAATAGACTTATGCACAAGATCCTGGGTTCAATAAGCAATACCTCCATTAAGGGGAAAACAAGCAAACAATCAAAAAACAAAGATATAATCGTATGTGTCGGTTGGGGTGGAAAAGACCAGGTAATTCATTTTAGGAAGCAATATGTTTCTCAGTCCTGAAACAGTTGGTATTGTTATTATTTACGGCATTTTAAGGCAATTGTCTTGTGCACTAATTGTAAATAATAGCTATATTCTGTATCAGAAAACTGTAGTAAATCCAGTTCTACCAAAATTTATATTCTTTATTTAGAAATAAATTCCATTAAACATAAGCCAAGTTCAAAATGAGAGATAACATTTTTAATAAATAAATGGTACCCTCAAGCTACAATGTAAATTTTTCATTCAGTATCTGTAAATCCCATTCTAAATAAATATAAGCAACCTGAAATCATGGTATTTTATAAGTATTATAAACTATAGTTAAGTTGCAATTAGTCCTGATTCATAAGTATTATTTAACATACACAAATTTACATATGTGATACCATCCTTTTAAGAAACAAAGAATTCAAATATAACAATCTCAAAATATATAGGAAAACTAGACAGATCTGATCTTTACATTTTTATAAAAATATTATTTAATTCGCTTTAGATAGAATGTAACTAAGCATAATAAAACCATATATGAAAAACCCATGACTTAAATCAAGTTCAATGTTAACATACAGGAATGTTTTCCTCTGGTCCAGTAATAAGAAAAATTAGCTCATTTTCACAAGTCCTAAATTACACTACTAGAAGTCCTAGGAAGAATTACTAGTCAAGAAAAATTATAAAATTCATTCATCTTGTAATAAAGGAGTGGTTTTTACACATGACATAAAAATGCATACATAGAAAACTACATAGACTCCTCCAGTGACTGTTAGAAATAATGAAGAAACTTAGTAAACTTGCAGAATACAAAATCAATATACAAATATCCTTTGCATTTTTGTATAGTAATAAAACATTATCAGAAATAGAAATTAGGAAAACAATTGTGTGTAAATTTATACCAAAAAGAATAAAATAGGAATAATATCATAAGTGAAATAAAAGTTCTAAACAAATATCTATATATTACAGGTGCAAGAAATATAAGTAAACAAAATAAATAGAAAGATATTGTGTGCTCATTGATTGTATACAATGTGAGGAAATATTGTAATCAATCTTTTACCTGTTCAATCTCCCCAGCAGTAATTATTGAGGAGAATGTCTTTTCTTAATTTTATACTCTTGATTCCTTTTTCATGGGTTAATTGATCATAGGTGTGAGGGATTATATCTGGTTGTTCTATTCTCTTCTATTGATTGATGTCTGTTTTTGAGCCAGTATCATTTTGCTTTAATTACTAAAGTTTTGTAGGACTGTTTAATATCAGAGTATTTTACACCATTAGATTTAATACCCTTTTTCAGGATTATTTTGGCAACTCATGATCTTTGTGGTTACATATAAATTTTAAAATTATTTGTTCAATTTACTGGAAAAATCTCATTGGTATTTTCACATGAATCACACTAAATGTAGATTCCTTTGGGTAGCATGTTTGTTTCAAACACATTGTTTCACATCATTAACATAAGAGATCATTTCATTTCTTTGGATCTGTTTTAATTTCCTTTATCAATGTTTTCTGTTTTTTAACGTATAGTTTTTCACCATATTTGTTAACTTCATTTATATGTGTTCTTTACATATATATATACTTATATACATAATATTTGTAACCTCGTTTCCTACACAAATACAGCAGGCAGAAGGCTGTGGCAAGACAGATTCAAATTCCTGAATGGAAGAAAGCTGTAATCTAATATACTTTATCAAACAAGGCTTTCTTTTAGAAGAAAGAGATATAAATAACTTCCACACAAGCAAATACTTAAAGAATTTAGCAAGAGAAAAAGAAATAAAAAAGATCTACTATAAATAAAAAAGAAGCAGGATGCTATAGAAAAGAGGAAGTCATTATTAGAAAGGTAATATATATAATGACTTACAACAGAATAAATATGATGTTGTAAAAGAAGAGATCAAAATTTATAAGGGTCACAGAATGAAACAGGAAAATAAAGACTGTTTTCTTCTTGTTTCTGTTGTCTGTTGTATGGGTTTGAATTTGTATTCTTATCAGTTAAAATAAACAAATATATTACAAGTCAATATGCATACAAAACAAGGTAACCATAAGTCAAAAGCATACAATGAAGTCACAAAGCCAAAAAGAATCCAAGATTATAAAAGAAAACTTATCAACCATAGAAACAAATACAAATGAACAAAAAGAAAATATCAAATCAACTGGAGAATGAAGTTCAATATGGAAATAAACATGTCTATCAATATTTATCACAAATGTTAATGGACTTAGTGCCTCAATCAAAAGATATTTATTGTCAGATGGGATAATATAACAAGACCCTACATTATGAAGCATAGAGAAGACCCACTATAGTAAGAGGAACACACATGAATTGAAAGTCAGAATTTCGAAAAATATATTCCATGCAAATGTACATGACAAGAAAGCAGGACTAGCAGTACTGACTTCACACAAAGAGATTTTACAAAAAAGGCCATACAGAAAGATAAACAAGGACATGATATACTGATTAAAGGAGCAAATCAAAATGGGGATATTATACTCATTAAGGAATATGCACTCAGTATAGGAGCACCTAAATACATAAAGGAAACACTAATAGATAAAATTGAGAAATTCCTGGGAACAGAATCAATGTAGGAGACTATAACTCCCCATTATCATCACTGGACTGGTCTTTCACACAGAAAATTAATAAGGGAACAAAGATACTAAAATACATAATAAAATAATTGGAGATGCTTGATATTTTCAAAACAGTTCTTCTCCCCAAAACTGAATATATATTTTTTTCCTGTTCACAAGGAATATTTTCTATGAAAGATTACATACTCAGGCACTCAAGAAGCCTCAATAAATTTAATTAGATAAAAATTATTTTAAGCATCTTTTCTGAGTATAAGACCATGAAACTAGAAATCAATCACAGAAAACCAGGGAGAAAAAATAACAGCATCCAGATGAAAAAACATGGTACTAAAACAAGGGGGTCAGGTGCTGAAGTAAAAGAAGAAATTAAAAAAATACCTTGAGAAATATGACATACACTACACAAAGTCTATGGAATACTGTTAAAGCAGGCTTAAGATTGAAGTTCATAGTGACAAGGCCATCCTCAAATAAGAAGAACTATTTCAAATATGTAATCTAACGTTCTATGTAAACAAATCAGGAAAAGAAGAACAAACAAAATCAAAAGTCAAAAGACAGAGGGGAAAAAATAAAGATCAAGTAAGAAATAATTGAAATAGAGATTAAAAAAAAGAAAATTCAATCAATCTCTTTTTGAAATAGTAAACAAAATTGAGAAATCTCTGGACAGACTTACCAACAAGAAAAGAGAGAGAACAGAAATAATATTAGAAATGAAAATGGATAAACTACAAAGAGAACAACAAATTTACAAAATATCATAAGGGAATACCATGAGTAACTGTGTGGAAATAAGCTGGACAACCAGGAAGAAATGAAAAAGTTTTTGGAAAAATTCAGCCCACAAATATACCATCAAGGAGAAGTTAGCCATTTGAACATACAGATCACCATAAATGGAATAGAATTATCAATAATATAAAAAAATCTCTGCAAACAAAATTCAAACCCAAATAGTTTCACTGGGGAATATGACCAAACATACAAAGAAAAATCCATGCCAGTCCTCCTCAAACTCTTCCAAAAGATTGATATGGAGAGAGTACTCCCAATCTCACACCATTAGGCCAACATCAACCCGATACCAAAAGCACACAAAGACACTACCCCAAAAAGAAAACTATATGCCAATAACATTGATAAATATTGAAGTAAAAGTTCTTGAGAAATTATTAACAAACAGAAACCAAAATCATGTTAAAAAAGATCATGCACCATGGACAAGTCAGGTTCATCCCAGGAACACAAGGATGGTTGAAAATATGCAAATCAATCAATAAATAGTGATACACCATATCAACAAAAGAGAAGACAAAACGATATGATCATCTCAGTAGATGCAGAAAAAGCATTTAATAAAATTTAAAACCTACTTGCAATAAAATCTCTTATCACAGTGGGCATAGAGCGACCATATCTCAATATAATGAAAGCTATTTATAACAAACATAAATTCAGCTGAATACTCAATGGTGAAAAACTGGAACCCTTCCCACAAAAACCTGAGACAAGACAAGGAAGCCCATTGTCACAATTTGAAATCAATGTAGTCTTGGAATTCCTAGCCACAACGATCAGGCAAGAAAAAGAAATAAAAGTACTCAGACTGGAAAAGAAGATGTAAAATTGCCACGATATGCAGACATGACAGTATATATAGAAAACTGTAAAAGCTTCACAAAAAAATACTTAGGCTATAAACGGAACTGGGCAATGTAGCCAGAGTAATGTACAAAAACCAATTACATTTCTTTACACTACCATTGAATCAACAGGAAAACAAAGTATAGAAACAACCCCTTTTATAACTGCACCAAAAATTACAAAATGCTTAAGAATAACTCTGACCAAGGTGGTGAATGACTTTTACGTGGAGAACAAGAAAACATTGATTGAGGAAATCAAGAAAGATTTGAAGAATTGAAAAGATACCCAATGGTCTCGTAATGGATGAAATAATATTGTTAAAATGGCCATACTACCCAAGGCAATCTACATACATTATCTGAGTTCCTATCATATTATTCAAAACATTTCTTTTTAGGACTGAATCAAATGATCATATGATTTATATAGATACAATAAAGATCCATAATTTCCAAAACAAAATTGAAGACAAAGAAAGAGGCTGGAGGAATAACCTGCCTGGTCTCCATACACTATGGCAGAGCTACAATAATCAAAACATCATGATATTGGTACAGAAACAGGCATATGGACCAATGGAACAGAAAAGGGAGCCTAGGAATAAATCTACAGGCCTATGCTCAATTAATATTTTACAGAGTAGCCAAGAATATGACACAGAAAATGCTCTCTCTTCGCCAACTGGTGTTGGGAAAACTGAATAGCAGCATCAGAGCAATGAAGTTAGAACACTCTTTCACTCCATACACAAGAATAAACTCAAAATTACTTGAAGACTTAAATGTAAGACAATACACAGTAAATCATCTAGAAGAAAACATACGCAAAACACTCTGAGATAATTCTCAGCAATGATCTCCTAGAACAGCTTACCCAGGTAATGGATGTAAGAGCAAAATTAATAAATAGGACCTAATTAAACTTATAATCTTTTGCACAGCAAAGGAAACCATAAACAAAGCAAAATGATATCTTACAGGTTTAAAGAAAATATTTAGAAGTGATGTAACTGACAAAGGCTAAATTTCCAATTTATAAGGAGTTCATACAAACTAATAGTAATACCTAGAAAAACAAGAAACCCAATCTGAAAATGGGCAGAAGCCCTAAACAAGCAATTCTCCATTAGAGACATACAAATGCCACACAGATATTTGAAAAAAAATTGCTCACTATCATTATCAGTGAACGGCAATTCAATACTATAATGAAGTATCAACTCACAATAGTCACAATGGCCATCATTCAAATAATTCAATAAATGCTGGGGAAGCTGTGGAGAAAGGGAACCCTCCTACACTGTTGGTAGGAATGTAGATAGGTGCAGTCACTGTGGAAAACAAGATGGGGATTCCTCTAATGAATAAAAATAGACTTAACATATGATCCAGCAAACCCACTTCTGGGTATATATCAAAGAGAACCCTAATTCAAAATGTCACCTGCACCCCAATGTCCTTAGCAGTGCTATATACAACAACCACGAAATGGAAGCTACCTAATTGTTCATCAACATATAAAAGTATACAGAATTTATGCCCTATTTACACAGTGAAATAATATTCTGCCTTAAAAACGATAAAATAATGACATTTGCAGCAAAATTGATGCCCCCATAATGTGTCATTTTAATTGAAGTAAGCCAGAAAGAGAGAGAAAAATGACACATGACATGATGTATGCAGAAACTTAAAAAAAAAATTTAGATAAGGACACTATGATTTCATCTACAAAACTGAAACACACATGCAGATCTGCTTAATAATCTTATGGTTACTGCTGAAAGGGCTTGGAGAGGATATATTTGGGAGCTGTAGATTTATAAATGTTATCCACTATATATAAAAATAGATTTTTTCAAAATGTCTTTTGTATGACACAGGGCATTATGTTAAATATTGTGAAGTATACTTTAATAGGCACACAAATGTATCCATGAAGTGTTACACTGTGCTATACACCACAGATTGACACATTGTTAATGGCAGTAATTCAAAGATAAATAAATGAATAAATAAGTAAACAAGTAAGTAAGTAAGTAAATAAATAAATAAATTAAATATTTAATATTTAAAAAATACAAAGATTCACACTACTTAAGTTTACACATCAAGAACCAAGGAGAAAACAGAAACAATAAAGAAGAAAATTGAATGAATGAGAGTAAGGCAAATAACAAGAGAAACAATTCAAAAGAAAAAAACAAACTTAAGTCTGTTTGTTTTAAACATAAATTGGACAAAGTTTTAGGTTTTCTAAGAAAATAAAGACAGAAATAAAACTAGAAATAAAAGAGAAGATATTACCACTGATGTTGAAGAGATGCATAGCATCATAAGAAATTACCACTAGCCAACAATTTGAATGTCCTTGAACAAAAGACAAATTCCCAGAAACATATGTCTTTCAATACTGAATCAAGAAGAAATTAAAAAGTTAAATTCAGCAAAAGTGTGTATGAGTAAATCAGTAATCCAAACCTTCCATACCAAAAAATATTTCCAAGATAACACTACTGGTGAATTCTGTGATACATTTGAAGAAAATTGCTTACCAATTCTTTCCCAAACCTTCTAAGAATTTGAAGGGGTTGAAAGTATCCAAACTTGTTTTATGATGCCAGCTTTATTTGCATAAAAATGCTTGAAAGGACATTATATGCAAAATAATGGGTATTAACCCTGATGGACATTTGTGCCAAAATTCTCAACAAAACACAAGCAAAATGAATTCAACAACACATTTAACATATCATACACATAAATGAGTAAAGGGAATTATCCCTGGGTTTAAGGATACTTCAAATTATTCAGTTCAATAAAGGTGACATGCCACACTAATAGAATGAGAGATAAAACTCACATAATCATCCCAATAGGTGCAGAAAAAGCATTGTATATAATGCAACATAATTTTAAGACACTGCCAACAAATTAAATTAACCCTGTCAGTGGCACGATATCATATACACACAAACACTGTGTGGAGAGAAGCGAAGCAGTTCTGTTTATTGATTCTAAGAGAAAGGTTTTATATAGGACATGTACAATGCCTCAAATATCATCTAAGTTATAACAATGTTAATAATCTTAAGCTCTTTATGCCCCCATGCTTCTGCAGAAAGCACAGGATGTTAAATGATCAAGGAAGGCTTTAAAGTTCATCATGGAACTTCATTAAGTAGGCCATTTCTTATCCAGCCTCGATATGTGACATTCCTCCCAGCTTGTTTATCAGTTCAGCCCATGGGCTTATTCTCTAGAGCCTTCAGACAGGGGCCTACAAACCTAACATCCCTTGACAGAAAACTGGATGAAGAAAATTTGATGTTTATATGCAATGGAATTAATACTTTGCATTCCTATCAACAGTGTCCACGGTGTTCCCTTTTCTCCACAATCTCACCAACATCTATTTTTCTCTTTTTGATGAGAGCCTTCTGACAAGTGTGAGGTCTTGTCTCTTTTTTGGTTTATGACTTTCCTAATAATTTATAACTCTGAACAGATTTTCATGTGTCATTTATCCTACTGTAAATTTTCTACAGAAAATTGATTCAGATATATGTATTCAGTTCCTATGGACTTTTTTTAATTGGATTGTTTGGTCTTTTTTGTTGTTGTTGTGTCTAGTTTGCCATATAATTTGGATATTAACACTTGATTGGAAAATATCACTTGCAAATATATTCTCCTATTGTGTTGGTTGAGTTTTCATTTTATTGATCATTTCTTCTGCAGTGTAAATCTGTTTAGCCTGATACAATCATATTTTGTTAGATTTGCTTCTGCTTCCCTTGACAGAGGAGACACATGAAGAATCAAATTAAGTCAAGTGTACTTCTTGTGTTTTAATCTAGGATTCTTTGTTTTCAGGTTTATGGTTTATATGCCCAGGAGTGGGAATGCTGGCTCATATGATAGGTCCATTTTTATTATTTAAAGGAAATTCCATACTGTCCCAAAGTGATTGCACCAATTTTCATTCCCACCAACAGATTTGGAGTGTCCCTTTTTCTCTACAACCTCCAAAGTCTTTATAATTTGTAGACATTTGATGTCAACCCTTCTCACTAGTGTGAGGTAAAATATTATTTTATTTTTGTCTTGCCTTTGTATAATGATTAGATATGTGAGCATGTTTTTATGTTCCTGTTTGTCATCTCTGTGTCTTTTTTAGAGAATTGTCTTCTGCTCATTTTCTGGCTTAGTTGTTTGTAGATTTTTGAAATGGAGTTGTATGAACTATATGTGTATTTAAGAAATTAGCCTCTTGTTGATTGCACCGTTTCCTAATATTTTCTCCCATTTGGAAGTTCATCTTTTCTTTCTGTTTATTTTGCGGTGTAGAAGCTTTTAAGATTAATTTGAACCTAATTGATTATTTTGCTTTTATTGTTTTCAGCTTGGGAGTGTGACATAGGAATATTTTAATACAATTTATCTATTGTTTTCCATATGTTAGTTTCCAGGAGTTTTATTGTGTCATGTATTAGATTCAGATGTTTAAAACATTTTGAGTTTGTATTTGTACAGTGTGTGAGAGTGTTCTAATGTCATTGATTTACATGTAAATGTCTAGCTTTCTCAACATCACTTGCTGAAGACTGTCTTTTAGGCATTGTATATTTTTGTTTCCTTTGTCATAGTTTAGTTGACCATAGTTGTGATGTTCTATTTCTGCCTCAGTGTTCTGTTCCAGTGATATAGATGTTTATTTGTTTTCCAGTATTGTGCTGTTTTGATTACTGTATTTTGTAATATAGTCTGAGATCTGGGAGGGTTATGGGTTATGCATCCAACTTTGTTCTTTTTCCTGATTGTTTCTTTTGCAGTTCTGGTTCTTTTGCACTTACTTACAAATCTTAGGACTGTTTCTATTTCTGTGGAAAATATCATGAAGTTCGATCTGAATCACTTTATATCTGCAGACATCTTTTGTAGTATGTATATTTTAACAATATTAATTACTCTAAACTAAGACCTTAAAATTTTTTTTCATTTCTTTGCATCATCATCCAATTTATCAGTGAATTTTCGATTTTATTATCTTGGTTTTTCATTTTTTTGATCTGATTTCATATGGATTTTTTAAAATTATGGAATATTTCATTGTTAGTGTAAAGAAATATGACAATTTTTGTATATTAATAATGAATCATGCAACTTTGTTAAATGTCTGTATTAGTTTTAGTTGTTCTGGTGTGGAGAATCTTAAGAGTTCTCTATATAGATTATCATCTCATCTAAAATAATAACAAATTTACTGCATTCAATCCAACTTGAATAAATTTTTTCTATGCCGTTTGCTGTTGCTAGGACTTCCCATACTGTGTTTAATACAAATAGTGAGACTGGGCATCCTTGTCGTATTCCATAATTTGGCTTTCAGTTGTTCACTTTTGCATATTTTGTTGTCTGTTGTTCTGTAATAAATGACTTTAGTTATGTTGAGATATATTTCCTGAATCCTAGTTTGATAAGAGGTTTCTATTGTTGTAGTTGTTGTTGTTGTTGCTGCTGTTGTTGCTGTTCCAATGAATAAATGTTGAATTTTGTGAAATGCTTTTGAAGGATTTATTGGGATAACCACATCATTTTCTCTTTTATTTTGATATTGTGGTGTATCAAACTGATTGATTTGTGTATGTTGAACCTCTCTTGTGACACTTCAATGAATCCAAGTTGATCATGGTGCATGATTCATTTTTGATATTGCTGGATTTAGTTTGTTAATTATATTTTTTAGAATATTTGCATCTAAATCAATCAAATATATTGGCTTGAAGTTGTCTTTGCCTGTACTTTCTTTCTTGGCTTTGCTATCAGGGTGATGAAAGCTTCATAGAATTAATTTGGGAGTTTCCCACATCTTCACTATTTTTGAATAGTTTGAAGAGTATAAGTCCTGCTTTGTATTTCTGTTCAGTTCTCCACGGGAGCTGTTTAAATCTGCACCAATGTTTAAAGATTTTTTTAAATGCAGATTCTAACTTTCTTCTAGAAATCAGTTTGTTCAAATGATTTGTTTCTCCTTATCTCTGTCTCTTTCTAGACATTTGTCTATTTCTTCTAATTTGTCAAGTTTATTGGCATATAATTGTAGACATAATGAACAAATTTTTGGATAACTGTGATAACAATTGTTATTTCTCCTCTTTTATTTCTGACTTTATTTCTTTGGAGCATCTTTCTTTTCTTCATGATGCACCTGGGTAGAGGTTTTTTGATTTTGCTTATCTTAAAAAGAAAACATAAAACAAAATCTTTGGTTTTACTAAAATTTTGAATAGTTTTTTTCCTCTATAATTTATATTTGCACCTGTAATATTTAGGATCATGTTTTTTATTCTGTTTTTCCTTTTTTTTATTGCTTTACAGTCATTAGACAAAGTTGTCTCCAATTCCAGCATAGAGCACAATTTTTCAGTTACAATGAATATATATACATTTGTTGTCCCATTTTTTCTTCTGTGAGCTGCTGCAGATCTTTTATATATTTCCCTGTCCTATACAGTACAGTCCTGTTAATCTATTCTACAATTTTGACCTCCCATTCTATCTCTCCCCACACTCCGCCACCTTGGCAACCAAAACATTGAATTCTATGTCTGTGAGTCTATTTCTGTATTGAATTTGGGCTTTTTTTGTTTTGTTTTGTTTTGTTTTTAGATTCCACTGATGAGCCATCTTATATGGTATTTTTCTTTCTCTTTCTGGCTTACTTCACTTAGACTGATTTTCTCCAGGAGCATCTATGTTGCTGAAAATGGTGTTATGTTGCCGTTTTATATGGATGACAAGTATTTCATTGTATAAATATTCAACATCTTCTTTATCCAGTCAACGGTCGATGGCCATTTAGGCTGTTTCCATGCCTTGGCTATTGTAAATAGTGTTGGCTACGAACACTGGGGTTCAAGTGCCATCCTGGATTTGGGTTCCTTCTGGATTTATGCCCAGGAGCGGGATTCCTGGGTCATAAGGTAAGTCTATTCCTAGGCTTTTAAAGGATTTCCATCCTGTTTTCCACAGTGGCTGCACCAAACTGCATTGCCACCAGTAGTGAAGGATGGTTCCCTTTTCTCCACAGCCTCTACAGCACTTTTCATTTGTGGATTTTTGAATGATGGCCATTCTGACTAGTGTGAGGTGATACCTCACTATAGTTTTGAATTGCATTTCTCTGATCATCAGTGATATTGAACATTTTCTGATGTGTCTTTTGATCATTTGTATGTCTTCCTTGGAGAATCACTTGTTTAGGTTTTCTGCCCATTTTTGGATTGTGCTGTTTATTTTATTCTTATTCAGTTGGATGAGCTGGTTATATACTCTGAATATAAGCCTTTGTCGGTTTCATATGCAAATTATTTTCCCATTCCATAGGTTGTCTTTTTGTTTCACTTCCAGTTTCTCTACTGTGCAGAAGCTTGTAAGTTTCATTATGTCTCATTTGTTTATTCTTACTTTTATTTCTTCTACAAGAAGATTTTCGAGACTTATGTCTGATAACATTTTGCCTATGTTTTCCTCAGGGAGGTTTATTATATCTTGTCTTATGTTTAAGTCTTTGATCCATTCTGAGTTTATTTTTGTTTATGGTGTTCTAGATTCATTGGGAGTGTTCTAACTTCATTGATTTACATGCTACTGTCCAGTTTTCCCAACATCATTTGTCTGTCTCAATTCCATTGTATTTTCTTGTCTCCTTTGTCGAAAATTAATTGACCAAAAGTTTGTCGATTCATTTCTGGGCTGTCTGTTCTGTTCCATTGGGCTATATGTTTGTTTTCCTACCAATGCAATACTGTCATGTTGACTGTAGCTCTATAGTATTATCTGAATCGTTTCTGTAAAGATATGCCACTGATTTTAAACCTTAATTTTGTAACCTGCTAACTTGCTGAATTCTTCGATCAGCTGTAGTGATTTTTGTCTGGATCTTGCAGGGTTTTCTATATATAGTAACATATTATCTGCATATAATGAGACTTTTACCCCTTCCTTTCCAATTTGCATCTCTTTAAATTCACTCTCTTGTTTGATTGCTATGGCTAGGACTTCCAAGATTATATTGAGTTGGAGTGGTGATAGTGTGCATCCTTGTCATGTCCCAGATTTTAGTTGGAAAATTTTGGCTTTCTCACCATTGAGTACTATGTTGTCTGTAGGTTTGTTTTCAATAGCTTTCATGATGCTAATATATGTTCCCTCTATGCCCACTTTTGTGAGAGTTTTTATCATACGTTGGTGTTGAATTTTACCAAATGCTTTTCCTGCATTTATTGAGATGATCATGTGGTTTTGGTTTTTTTTCTTGTTGATGTGCTGTATTAAACTGATTGATCTGCATATGCTGAACCACCCCTGTGTCTCTGGCATGATCCCAACTTAGTCATGATGTATAATCTTTTTTTCTGTGTTGTTGGATTCTCTTTGCTACTATTTTGGTGAGGATTTTGGCGTCTGTGCTCATAAGTGTTATTGGCCTATAATCCTCTTTGTTGGTAGTGTCTTTGCCTGGTTGTGGTATCAGGGTGATTTTGGCTTCATAGAATGACTTTGGGAGTATTCCTTCCTTTTCAATCTTCTGGAAGACTTTGAGAAGGACTTGTATGAGTACTTCTTTGTATGTTTTGTATAATTCCACACTGAATCCATCCGGTCTTGGGCTGCTATTTTTAGGGAGATTTTATTGCTATTTTGATTTCATTTCTAGTGCTCTGCTTACTCAAGGTGTCAGTTTCTTCTTGATTCAGTCTTGGTGGACAGTATGTTTTCAGAAACTTGTCCATCTCCTCTAGGTTATCCAGTTAATGTCCATATACATTTTATAATATTTTCCTGTGGTATTCTGTATTTCTTTTTTATTTGTTATAATTTCTCCATTCTCCTTTCTTATTTTGATATTTTGTGCTCTCTCTCTTTTCTTTTATTTGAGTTTGGACAGAGGTTTGTTCATTTTACTTACTTTTTTGCAAAACCAGCTTTTGGATTCATTGAACTTTTCCCTATGGTGTTATTAATCTCTATTTAATTTATTTCCTCCCCATCATTTATGATTTCCATCCTTCTGCTGCCTTTTGGGGTTTTTTGTTCTTCTTTTTCTAGTTCATTCTGCTGGTGGGTTAAATTGTTTAATTGAGATTGTTCTTCTTTTTTGAGGAAGGCCTGTATCACTTTAAACTCCCCTCTCAGCACTGTTTTGCTGTGTCCCATAAATTTTGTGTGATTTTGCTTTCATTTTCTTTTGTCTCAAAGTACTTTTTCATTTCAGCTTTGATTTCTTCATTGAACCATTGTTTTTTTAATAAAATACTGCTTAATCTCCATGTATTCCTTTTTTTCTCCTTCGTTTCTCTGTTGCTGATTTCTAGCTTCATGGTATTGTGTTCAGTAAAGATGCTTGATGTAATTTCTATCTTCTTAAAATTGCTGAGGTTTCTTTTGTGCCCAAGTACATCATGAAACCTGGAAAGTATTCCATGTGCACTTCAGAAGAATGTATAACCTATTTTTTGTGGAGTACAATGCTCTGAAAATATCCACCACTAGTAATATTTCTATTGTATTATTTAACTTCTCTGTTGCCTAATTTATTTTCTATCTCAGTGATCTGTCCAGTGATATTAATGCAGTGTTGAAATCTCCAAATGTGATTAGATTCCCATAACTATCCCACTTTATATCTGTTAGTAATTATTTTATGTACTTAGGTGCTCCTCTATTTGGTGCATATGTATTAACGAGTGTGTTATCCTCATTTTGTATCACTCAATGAATCATTATAAAATGTCCTTCCTTATCTTTCTTTATGGCCTTTGTTTTAAAGACTATTTTGTCAGTAGTGGGTACTGCAACACCTGCTTTTTTTGCTTTTCCATTTGTATGGAATACCCTTTTCCATCGTTTCACTCTCAATCTATATGTGTTCTTCTCTCTGAAGTGGGTCTCTTGTATGCACAATATTGAAGTTTCTTGCTTTTTTATCCAGCATGCCACTCTATTATTTTCGACTGGAACAATTAGTCCATTAACATTTACATTAATTTATGATAGGTTTGATTTTATTGCCATTTTCACCTTATTTTTCAGTTGATTTAGTATTTCCTCTTTTTTCCTTTCATCTTCATTTTATGGTCTGGTAATTTTCCTTTGTATTAACATGAATTTTATTTAGCTTTACTGACTCCCTGAAAAGGATTGTCTTCTTGTTACCTCTATTTATATGTCTTTTAGACCATTATTATAACAGCTTTTATTAAACTGATAGTAACTTGATCTCAAACCATCCTACCGAGAAAAAAAAAATTTAAAATGAAAGACCAAAAAAAAAAATTCTCTGTTTTCCTGCCTCCCTCTCCCATTCTCAATGATTTGTTTGTCTTGTTTTAAAATTTTGTGTTTATTTTATTTGTAATTTATGACTTATCACCTTTCTAGCTGTGAGTTTCACATTTCTGTATCTTCCTGCTTCTTTTCTTTTTAGAGAAGAATTTTCAATATTTCTTTTAGCATGGGTCTAGTGTTGTAAACTCTTGTAGCTTTTTCTTCTCTGCGAAATAATTTATGTCTCCTTCTACCATAAGGATAGCCTTGCTGGTCAAAGTATATAATTTTTTTCATTCAGGACTTTGAATATATCTTGCCACTCCCTTGTGACCTGTAGTATTTGTGTATTGAAATCAGTTGGGAGCCTTATGGGGATTCCCTTGTAACTCACTGTTTGCCCTGCTCTTATTGCCTTAAGGATTATTTCTTTATCCCTGACTCTGGCCATCTTAATTATATGTCTTTGTGTGGGTGTATTTGGGTTCTTCTTGTTTGGGACACTCTGAGCTTTCTGTACTTGGATATCTGATTCCTTCTTTAAGTGTGGGAAGTTCTCAGTCATGATTTCTTCAAACAACTTTGCAATCCCCTTTGATCTTTCCTCCCATTCTGGGACTTCTATCATGCCAAGATTGGCATGCTTTCTATTCTGCCATAGGTCCCTTATGCTTTTTTCATTTGTTTCTCATTGTTTCTCTTGTAGCTCTTCTGATTGGAAGCTTTCTATTGTCTTGCCTTCAAAGTCAGTAATTCGTTCCTCTCTGTTATCTAGTCAGCTTTGCGATGCCTTTAGATCATTCCTCATTTCAATTAATGGGTTTACCTATTCTACTTGGCTCTTCTTTATAGCTTCCATTTCATTTTTGACATATTTTATATCTCTAAACCCTCTCTCTTTTATTTGCTTCAGTATTTTGATCACTCCTTTTTTGAAATCTTGATCTACTAAGATATCTTTGTCTATTTCACTGATCGTCCTTTCAGAGTATTTCTCCTGTTATTTTAATTGGGAATGGTTTCTCTGCTCTTTCTTCTTGCTCCTACCTCTCTGGCACTGTGGTTTCTGGTGTATCATTTATCTACTGTTGCCCTAAAGGGGTTTATCTACCTTATGCTTATGTAGTAATACAACTTACAAAACAGAATAGAGAGAGAGAGATATAAAGAATTTTAAAGAAGGGAGAAATAAAGCTTTGAAGACATTGTAAAATGAATAATAGAAAAGCAGGTTGAAGCAGAGTTTTGAAAAATAATAATAATAAAATTATTTTTAAAAATTTCAAAGGGATGAAAATGGGGGTAAATATAATTGCATAAGAAGTAGAAGTTAGGAAGGTAACAGAGAATGGAACTGGTTAAAACAGATTAAAACGAGGAGGTGGTCAGTGTCCTCCTGGAGACTGTGTACTTTAAATGTGAAATCTTTCTGTATTCATCATGTTTTGGAAGCTCAGCTTGCTGTTTCCAGATGCCCTCCATTGGAGCCCTCATGTGTGCTGCTCCCAGGGCATGTCAGCAAGCAGATCGCTCCAACACCCAACACTGCTTCAGGTGCAGCTCTCTTTACCATGGGCTGGCTTGTCACTGCCCCACCCGATGCTAAAGTCAGATGTTGCAGAATGACCAGGCAGGATTGGGCATCATGCCCTCTCCCAGCACCATGGTCAGGGGCTGCATTCCAGCCCAAAACATGGGGTGCCACCTGCCCTCTATGTGTGCCGGTCACTCTGCTGCTCTGTGCCCCTGTATGCTCTGCCGCGGGCTTGCACATTGGAAGTGGGCTCGGGGAAGACTGTGGAACTCCCCTGTCCATGGTCTGGGCCAAAATCCAGCTCCTTGTTGTCTTGGCGGACAAGTTCCCTGAGGAACCATTACAGTATTATCCTATGTGCCTCAGGCTGTATTCAGGTCTCTATCTGGCCCTTGAGGCTGCTAAGTCCTTAGGTGTAGATGCAGTTTTGCCCCCACTGCCACCTGGGTGCAAAGCACCAGAAGCTATGGTGGCTGGGTCTGAGCCCCAGCTCTCTTCACCTACAAACTTTCGAGGAATTTCAGAGATGGGGAATGCACCCTTCCCCCCACTGTGCACATCTGCACTGTTGTTTTATGAAGAGACCAGGTTGTTCTGCCCTGTGCACCCACTGCCATGGCACAAAATGCTCTCCATTCACCTGTGCTGCCACAGTGCAACCATCCACATCAACCACCCAGCTCGGGCAGCATGGCCCTGTCTCCAGCTTCAAACTGCATCATTTGCTGGGTCTCACAGGGATCCTCTGTACCTGTTTATCTTAGTTCTGTCAGTCAACTTATACATTGTACAGGTCCAAGCCTTGGAGGCGCCCCCTCTGTCATGCCGATCTCTCAGTTGGAGAGGGGAGACACAGTGAATGAGTACCTGTACTTATTTGCTGCTCCCTACCCGTGGTACCTGTCCCACTCTGTTTTGCCTTTTCTTCTTTCTTTCTTCCTTTTCTCCTACCAGATTTTTTGCATCTTTATCTATTGAAGAGGACAATGTTCTGTCACAGTTCTGCAGGTTCTCTGGTTAGCTGAGTGGGTCTGTGGATGTGAGTCTTGGTGCATTTGTGGGAAAGGGTGTGCTATGAGCATTCTTCTGCTCCACCATCTTTGCCTCCACCCCAAAAAGTCTCACTTTATTGTGGAAGATAAACATAGTCTGGAAACAAATGGAAAAGATATTCCATGGAATTGACAGGAAAGTGCAGATTGCAATTCTCAACTCATACAAAATACGTTTTAAAATAAAAGCCAAAATGAAAGAGATATGAGATTATATAAAGAAAAATACATCAAGAAAAAAATTTGGAAATTATGCTCGTTAAATTATATATGGCCCAAAAGCATAGATCCTAAATATAAAAAGAAATGTTAGTAAACATGAGAGAATTAATTCATTATAAAACAATAATAGTAGATGAGTTTAACACCTCACTGTTCTGATGATCAGATCATTCAGAAAGAATATCTGTTAGAAAACAGAGGTCTTAATTGCATATTAAAACATTTGAAATTAACTGAGATATTGGACACTGCATTAGAAAAGCAGAACATATAAACTTTTCAAGTATGCACAGGATGTTCTCTAAGGAATTAATCAAATATTATCACATGATATAAGCCTCAGGAATTTTAAGCAAATATAGATTATAACAAGTATTTTTCCATACACAAAAGTATGAAGCTTTGCCTCAACTCTAGAAAGAAGAATAGGAAAACACAAACATGAGGTAAAACCACATCTTTTAAAAAAATACAATAAAACAAGTTCAATGATGAAATCAAAGGAGTAATAAATTCATACCTGGAGACAAATTACAATGAAAACACAGCTTCATAAAACGTATGGGATGCAACAAAGACAAATCTACGAGGTAAACTGAGAACAAATGAAGCCTTTTACAAGGAACAAGAAAGACCCCATACAAAATTCCAAGCATACCACCCAAAATCACAAGAAAGAAGAACAAACAAAACCCAAATGCAGTAGAACGAGAAATCTTTAATGATTAGGTTGAAAATAAATAAAAAATTGAAAAATAAATTACAAATCATAAAATCAACAGCTTTAATTTTTCTTAAAATATTAACATACAGGAAAGCATTTAGCCAGGCTTATCAAGAAATACAGTGACTGCACACAAACAAAATGAGAAATTAAACAGTAGAGAGAATATCTGATATTATAGAAATACAAAAAAGATTATGAAAGCACTATAAGCTGTTACGTGACAACCAACAGGATGACCTAAAAGAAATGGACAAATTTCTAAAAACGTACAGCCTGCCAAGTCTGAATAAAGTGAAAACTGAGAACTTGAATAGAGCAATCAGTATAAGTTAACTAAATTTTATAATTTTAAAAACACCCTTTAAACAAAATGCCTGGATTGCTTCACTAAAACCCGTTTCCCCTAACTAGTTTAACAAATGAAGGAGGAAGGACAAGTCCCAAAGTTATTCCATGAGGCCACCATTACCCTTATAACAAAACCAGTCAAAGACCATCCCCCCCCAAAAAAAATGAAAATGAAAATCCAATACCCTTGATGAATAGAGATTCAAAAATCCTCGAAAAACTTCAACAAATTTATCCAGCAATACATAGAAAGGATTATACATGATGATTAGTTGGATTCCTTCCAGAGTCACAAGGACGGTTCAACATACACAAGTCAAGCAGCATGACACATATCTAATAAAAGAAGGACAAAATTCACAAAACCATGTCAATACACAAAGAAAAAGCATTTGACAAAATTCAACATACATTCATCATCAGAACTCTCATGAAAGTAGGTACAATGGGAACATTTCTCAACATACTAAAGGACATTTATAACAATTTATATTACTCAGGGGAAAGGCAGAAAGCCTTCTGGGTAAATTCGGGAACAAGACAAGGATTCCTACTCTCACCACTTCTGTTCAATTGTAATAGAAGAAAGGAAAAGGAAAAGAAAAAGGATTATAGAAACACAAAATGGAATGAAAGAGGCAAAATCATCACCAGTACTGAAGTCATAAAAATCTACACAGAGAGTCCTAAGGGCTCCACACTTACTATTATGAACAAAAAATAATTTCATCAAGGGAACAGAGTACAGGATTAATGTAAAGACGTCTCTTGCATTTGTCCACAGTAATCATGAGATACCATAAAATGGACGTTGAAAGCAATAATATTTAAAACCCCATTTCTCCGAATATCTTGGAATAAATGTAACCACATTTGTGAAAAATCTACACACTGAAAATTATAAAAAAAATTGACAAAGAAATTAAAAATGATTCTAAGAAATGGAAAGATGTCTTGTGCTCTTGGATTGAAAGAGTTCATATTGTTAACGTGACAGTACTACACAAAGGAACCTAAGGATATAGTGCAATTACTGTTACAAAGCTGTAGTATTTTCCACAGAACGAGAAAATAAATGACTCTAAGTTTACATGAAACCATTAAAAATTGCCAAAATGATCTTGAGAAAAAACAACAAATCTTTAGGTATAACCCTCCTGGATACCTTACTATACTAAAAACCTACAGTAATAAAAACAGTATGGCATTGTCACAGAGATATAATCAATAAAAAGAGATAGAGAGCCTAGAAAAAATTCCACACTCCTATGAGCAATGAATCAATGATTAAAGAGGCAAGAGTTCACAATGGAGAAAAGACAGTCACTTCAATGGATGGTGTTGGGAAATCTGGACATCTACATGTAAAACAGTGAAATGAAAGCTTTCCCTGAGATCCTATACAAAAATAAATTCCAAGTGTATTAAGGACCTACATGTAAGACCTGATACTATAAAAGTGCTAGAAGGGAGTATAGGTGATACACTATTAGATATACATCATAGGAATATTTTCTTATATCAGTCTCCTAAGGTAAAAGAAATAATAGCAAAAGTAAGCAAGTGTTACCTAAACAAACTTGAAAATTTCTGCACAGCTCAGGACACTATCAAGGAAATGAAAACATTGCCTATGTAATTGGAGAACATATTTGCAAACAATGCAAGTGACCAGGGGTTAATAAATGTAGGTTAATAGATATAACATGGATTTAGGTTACACAGCTCAAGATGAAAAACAAAAACCCAATCAAAAACTAGTGCAGAGTTCCTGAGTTAATATTTTTCCAAAGAAAACATTCAGATGAGTAAAAGGAAAGTGATAAAATTTCTCAATATTACTAATTATTACATAATTGCATATCAAAACAACAATGAGGTATCACTTCACACTGGTCAAACAGCTATTATCAAAGTCTACAAATAGTAAGTGTTGGAGACGATGTGGAGGTAAGGAATCTCTTGTATACTCTTGGTAGGAATGTAAATTTGTACAACTTCTAAGGAAAAAATTATTCAAATTTGTTTAAAAACTAAAAAGTTAACTACCATATGACCCAGTAATAACTCTCCTAGGAAAAATCTGGGGAAAACCCCCTAAACTGAGAAGAACCAATGTTCACAACTGCACTGTTTATAATATGAAAGACATGGAAGCAATCCAAGAGTCCACAGTAGACTATGGACTTAAGAAGATATGATGTTTCTATACATATGCGATGGAATAATTCCCAGCCATGAAAAAGTATAACACATTGCTATTTCAGCATCATGAAAGGACCTAGTAAATATTGTGCTTAGTGAATTAACTTAGACAAAGACAAAAGTATATAATTTAATTTATCTGTGGAATCTAAAGAATATCAAATATCTGTGTACATCTATCTATAGCTATTTATTGATATATGACAGATAAATAGATAGAAGTATAGATACATAGATACATGATAAATAGATATATAGATAAATGATAGATAGATAGATAGATAGATAGATAGATAGATAGATAGATAGATAATAGATAGATAGAGAGAGATAGAGAGATAGATAGAGACATGATGGAGAGGAAAAGAGATTAGATAGACAAGACTTAAGCAGACTCAAAGATATGGGAAAAATTTATATTTACCAAAGTGGAAGGGAAAGAGAATTTAATGGTACAACATTGACAGATACAAAGTAGTATATATTAAGTAGAGAAGCAACAAGGATAATCTGTATAGATTAGGGAATTAAACACAATAGCTTAAAATAATTTTATGTTACAATTATTGTAATAATTCGTAATGCAATATAATCTACAAAGTGTTTGGAATCACTATGCTGTACATTTGAAACTATGCAATCTTATATATCTACTGTACTTCAATTAAAAATAAAACAAATTATGTATAATTTAGTCCTTTCTCCGTTGATAGAATCTTCCTTAAATATTGTTTTGTTTTACTCTTTACTTTTTATAATTTCTGTTTCAAATTATTTCTTTTAAACTTCTGAACATGATACTAGTTTGAAGCATCTATATCTATTGCCCTTGATTTCTTATTTTTCTCTCTTTAATCCATATAGTATAGTAGCATTTAATAACATAACCAAAAAAAAAGTTGCAACTTTCTCATGGACTCTTCTTAGAATTTTGTTCAATGTTTTGCATATTTCTGCCATTTTATATTTCTTAGAAGACTTCTTTTCTACACCTCTTATAAGATGTCTCGGTTTTGATTTTTCATCTAATTCAGGTTTTGTTTGTCTGTTAAAGTCTTTACTTTCACTTTATATCTGAGTGATAACTGTATAAGTATTATTGGGTGAGTGATTTCTTATTTCAGTAGTTTGAAAATACAATTTTATTTACCCTTGGCATATGTTTTCTGCTCAGAATTCTGCCGATAGACTAATGGTGGTTCCTTCGTAGATTATCATAACTTTTTTGGCTGCCTTTAAAATTTTACTCTTTCATTGACTTGCCAATTTGCATATAACGTATCCTGAAGGAGGTCCCTTTGTCTTAAATTTATTGGTTTTTTTTGGCTCACAGACTTGTATGTCAGTTCCTTACACAGGTTCAGGAAGTTATCGACTATTACTTCTTTAAATAAACCATCAGCTGCCTTCTGTCTTCTCTCTCCAGGGTTACACTCTAATGTGCACTTCCTGAGGAAGTCTGATGTTTACTGTAGAATTTCCTCACTTTTTAATATCTTGAATCTCTGCCCTCTCCTATCATTTCTAGTTTTGTATTGGTGAGTTTGCTAATCTCTCTTCCACAAAGACAGTCTACTTCCAATGCTTTCTGTTGCATTCTTCATCTCATTTATTAAATTCTCCTGGTCCTCCAGTAATGTTTGGTTATTTTATAGTTTCAGTCTCTTAGGTAATGTATTCCTTATTATCATTTCATTTATTCCTGAGCTCACTAAACTGCTTTCTTAGTTATGTATTTTGTATTGAGTTTCTGTATGACACCTATTTGGATTCTCTATTAGTTATATAGCAATATATCATGGCTTGAAGTTTGTTTGCTGCAGGGTTGACATTGTGTGTGTGTGTGTGTGCAGGTGCGTGTGTGTGTGCATGTGTGTCTGTGTCTGTCTCGGTGTCTGTGTGTGTCTATCTGTGAGTTAGCGTGCCCTATAATGTTACTGTGATTGGTCATGATCTTGATAAATTATTGCTCTGATGACACTTAATAACAGATTGGGAGTTGGAGTCCTTGCTTACGTTTTCTGGTAGCTTGCAATATTGCACAATTTTTCATTTTACTTACCTGAGCTACCTCTGATAATATTTCAAAATAGCACTTTCCAGTCGCTACTGTCTGGATAAAAGATGTGCTTTCATTGTCACTTTTTAGAAATTTCCGGTAATTAATGCCGCTGTTGTCACTGGGATGGAGAACCCTTCCTTTTATCTGATATCCCTTGAGAATCAGTGTACACATTGAGGAAATTTGTAAAGACAGATGGGTATTTGGAATCATACAAGTGCCTTTGCCATGTCCAGTGTTGCAAGGTAAATTGTCTCCACCACTATGAATGGGGAGTAGGGACAGTTTCATAAATGTCTGAGTGTCTGAAGGATGGAAATTCTGTCTCCATTGTGGCTCCCTCCTAGTTACCTGTGATCATGAGTACTGGTACAGTTGGAGGCTGAAGCTGTGAACCACTGAAACTCTGTTTCTACTGCGTTCTCTGAACTTGTGGACTCAGATATCCTATTCAGGTGGCCTTGGTTGCAGACACCAAATCTGCTCTTTCCTCAGTTCAGCCTCCTTTGTGTGTTTTAGTCCACCAAACTTCACCTGTTCACATGCGTTCTGGAGTATTGTTTTGTGTTGTAGTTATTTTTGTTCAGATATGAACGTTTTAATGACTGTAGATATAAGGGGAGAGACAAAAATATTTTAAACTTATGTCACTTTTAAAAGTATATACCTTTTCAATTAAAAGCTTAAATTCTAATTAGGACATATAAGAACAATAAAGAAAATGAACAAAACACCTCCCTTAATGTCATAGTACTACAAAATATTTTGATTTTCCTGGGTTATTTTTTTCAATGTTTTTCCCACCTACATGCACATTTTACTAAAATATATCCCTATAATCTCTTTAAAATCAATTAAATTATTAAAATAATTCTCCATGCTGTAAATATAGCCCTTTCAGTTCTCTAATTTCTTTTTGTACCTTGCACATTTCTGTGTTCTCCATCCTTCTTCCCTTTCCCCACAGGAAACCACTACTTGGTACACTACACATATATATGTCATTCTTTTTCTGTTTTTTAATGATTATTTCTCTTATACTTTTGTTTTCCTCATTTAGGTGACAACATAGAGTGTTTTTCCCTGTATGACTTATTTTCCTATATGCAACACCCTCTGGGTCCAGTCACATTGTTCCAAATGGCAGAATTTTACTTTTTAATGTACAATGATGAAGTATTTATTATGTTATCAATATCTCACATCTACTTCAGTCAATCATCTGTTGATGGGCAGTTGAGTTGTGCTTCTACCCTTGGCTACTATAAATGATGATGTTAAGAACATTTGGGGTAATATATCTTTTAAGATAATCTTTTCATTTTTTCTCAGATTTATACTGAAAACAGGAGTTGCTGCAACAGATAATGCTTCTATTTCCAGTTTTCTGAGCACTGTCCACAGTTTTATAATAGTGGATGCATCTATTTACGTTTTCACCATCAGTGTACCTGAGTTCCATCTTATCGACATTCTTATTAATGTTTGTCATTTGTAGACATTTTGTTAATTGCCATTTTGGTTGCTGTAAAATTATGTTTCATTCTGGTTTGGATTTATGTTTTCCTAATGAATATCAAAGTTGTCTTTCTTTTTATGAGCATGAAAATCATCCACATGTGTGTTTTTGAAAAGTTTCCATAAAATTGTTTAACTGTTTTTAATTTGGGGTCTTTATTTTTAAATATTGAATCTAATATGCTATATATATATTATTGATATTAACATCTTGTTGGTCCCATTGTGTGAAAGTCTTCCCTCTATTCTGTCAGTTATCATATGTCTTGTTGAAGGTTCCCTTTGCTCTGCAAAAGATTTTGCACTTCACACTAATACAAGAAATAGAATCCTTGTATCACATAGTACATCTATTTTTTCCTCAGTAAATAAAAATTGTAACTATTAGCTTTTTTTGTTTAATTTGGAGACAGATCAAAAATAAAGATTGCTATGATTTATCTCAAAGTCAGTTCTGCTCATGTTCTTGGTCAAAAATTGTACAGTTTCAGGCTTTACATTTAGGAAATTAATCCATTTCTATCTCATTTTTTCTACTATGAAAGGAAGTGCTCTTACATCTTCCAATTACATGTACTGTCCTGTTATCTCTGAACTACTTGTTGAAGAGACTGCCTTTTTTTTATTGTATACTCTTGCCTCGTTCTTTGTACACTAATTCACCATATGTTTGTGGGTTTATTTTCTGACACTTTATTTTGTTCAATTGATCTATGTGTTTCTTTAATTGCCATATTTTGATGTATTGATTACTGTAGCTTTGTAGTATGTTCTAAACTCAGGTAGGGTATTACACACAGCTTTGTTCATTTTTGAAAATAATTTTAGAAAATTTGTGTCTTTCAGTTGTATGTATAAATTTTATTATTTTTCTCCTTGTTTGGTGAAAAAACTTATGTATTCTGTGAGAATAGAAATTTACTTAAAGAAAAAACCTGAGAAAAATACTAAAGTGTGGAGGATAATTTATACAATATTAACAACAACTGGATTGCTGTATAAATCAAAGAAAAAATATATAAAGAAAAATGACAACAAAAACAAAATCCATGGGGTGTAACAAAAGCAGTATTAATAGGGATGCTTATAGCAAATAATCCCACTTATACAAATAAGAACCATTTCTCTCTTATAACATATTCTTACAACCAAAAGATGTCACATAATAATAAAGAAACTTGTCAGTAGAAGGAAAGACAGCTGAAAGTACAGAATATAATTAAATAAAATAAGGATTAAAAATATAAACATTTAATCAATCTAAATAATGGCTTTTGAAAGATAAATAATGTTTGTAAACTTTAACCAGACACATGAGCAAAAAAAGAGTTACAGATTAGTAAGCTCAGAAATAAATGAGAAATTACAGCTTATATCAAAGAAATACAAAGCATCGTAATTTGATACAACAAATTATATGCGAATAAAATGGAAACCCTTGAAGAAATGGACAATTTCTTAGAAAGACTTAATCTCCAGAATAGAATGATAAATAAAATATGAACAGATTATCACTAATGAAATCGAATAAATATTTAAAATAATCTCCCAAGAAACAAAATTCCAGGCCTAACATCTTCACAGGTGATTTCTGCCAAACATTTAAAGAAGAGCTATCAACTATACTTCTCAGAGAATTCCAAAAATTTCGAGAGGAAAGGAGGCTTTCTACCCCACATTTCTGTATCACGTTGCTACTACAGCTGGAACAAATACCTCAAAAAATTACAGGTTACATACTACTGATAAGCATAGATGCAAAAATCACCACTAAATTGTTAGCAAATATAACAATATATTAAGAGGATTATACATTATGATTAAGTCCATTTTATTCCAGGGATGAAAAAGTGATTCAATACCCACAAATTAATCAGTATAATACACCACACAAACAACCTGAAGAATAAAAATTATATGGTCACCTCAATAGAGTCATAAAATATTTTGACAAATTCAGTATCTATTTAAGATTATATTTCTCTTCAAAGTGGGCATGAGGAAACATACCTCAACACAGTTAAGGACTTATATGACAAGAACTCATCTAACATGACACTCACTGATTAAAAGCTGGAAGCATCTCCAGTAAGAGCAGGAAGAAGAGAAGAATGATCACTCTTACCACTTTTATTCAGTATAGTATGGAAATTCTAGCCATAGCTATCCAAAATAAAGGTAAATAAAATTTAGCTAATTAAGAAAAGGAGTAAAAGTATCTGTTTGAAAATGGCATACTGTAAACAGAAATCCTAAAAATGGTGCCACAAAACTACTAGGGCTTATCAATGTATTTGGTAAAATTTCTGATTGTAAAACTAACATACTGAAATCTTGCATTTCTACACACTAACAGCAAGCTAACAGATGGAGAAAGTGAGGGAACTGTCACATTTACAGTTGCATTACAAAAAAAAAAATCAAGAAATGTATCCAACCAAGGAGGTAAAAAACCTGTACTCAGAAAACTATAAAATATTTATAAAAGAAATTGAAGTTAATGCAAACAGATGAAAGGATATAATGTGTTCATTGATGAGGAAAAAATATTGTTTAAATGATAGTACTAGCCAACAAAATACGCAAATTAAATTCAGTGCCTATCAAAATACCATGGGCATTTTCAGACACTTAAAATAAATAATTCTAAAATTTACATGTAAACCGAAAAGAGATGAAATCACTAAGAAAAAGGAAAGGAAAGAAAACAAACAAACTAAAAACACAAACAACTTTAACAAAGAACAAAGAGGATGCATCTATGTCCCTGATTTTAAACTTTAATACAAAGCTACAGTATTAAAAATAATATGGTAGTGGCACAGAAAAAACAGAATAATGGCACACAACAGAATGCCTTAAAATGAAATGAGACAGTTATTGTCATTAAGCCCATTTCAAAAAATGAATATACAGTTGGGAAAGGTAACCACCAGGCACGTGAAACCGATCAACATCACTAAGCTTCAGAAAAATGCAAGTCCAAAATGCAATGAGATTTTATGTCACTCCTGTCATAATGACTACTATGAAAAAGATAACAAACATAATTGTTGGTTAGGATGTTAGAAAAACAACCCTGATGCACTGCTGGAGTGAATGTAAATATGTGCTTCCACTGTGGAAAACAACATGGAGCTTTATCTAAAAATTAAAAATGAAATATAATCCAACATATACATATCAGGATACTTATTCCATGAAAATAAAAACACTAATTAGAAAAGATAAATTCAACCCTATATTCACTGCAGCATTATCCACAATAGACAGGATATAGGAGCAAATTAATTGCTCATCAATACATGATGGATAAAGAAATTGTGTTTATAAAATTTTTATATCTACCCATCTTAAGTACAGATTTATCTATATGTATATTTATACACACGCACTTTATATATATATATGAGCTATATATATATATACACACACATAAAAATAAAATGGGTTTTTACTCAGCTCTAAAAAGAATAAGTTCTTGCCTTTTGCAACAAATGGGTTGATCAAGAGGGTAATATGCTAAGTCAAATAAGTCAGGAAGTGAATGACAATGCTGAATGATTTTATTCATATTTGAATTTTAAACAAATGAACATAAAAACACAGATATGGAGTTATACATATAGAAAGAAACAGGTTGTTCACAAGAAGGAGGGAAATGGGGTGAGAAAAAGAAAAGTTGAAAAAATTAAGAGAGAAAATTTTCCAGTTGCAAATTAAATGAGTCAGGGACAAGAAATGAACTGTATGGGGAATAGCCAAAAACTATTAAATATCTTTAAATAGCAACATATCACAACTAGATATATTTGGTGATCTGTATGAAATATATTAAATACAGCAAACAGTATGTTGTGAAAGAGAAACTAACACAGTGTTATAGATTAATGTACACTTCAATAACAAACAAACATACACATAGAAAAAAATTAGATTTGTAGTGAACAGAGGCAGGGGTTGGGAAAGTAGGATTTGATTAATGAACTCAAAAGCTATAAATATTCAGCTGTAAAAGAATCGTGTTCTAGGGATACCCCATAGTAACATGAAAATTACAGTTAATACTGCTTTATGTTCAATATCATTGTTGTTAAGAGAGTAGACCATAATTTTTCTCATCACAACCAAAAGACAAATTGTATTTCCTTAAAATTGCATCTAAATGAGATAAAGAATTCTCCCTAAAATTGCTATGATATTTATCTCATGACACTTGTAAATCAAATCACTATCCTGTTCACCTAAACTTACACAATGTTTTATGCCTATTATATCTCAATAAAAGTGGAAGAAAAAATGGAAAGTCAATGGTCACTTTTTCCCATGTCATTTCTCATGATTCTTTTTGCAGCAAGTAATCTTTAGTCATGATATATTATCCTAGTTAAAGATAATAATAAATAAGTGATTCTAATAAATTATACATAAAGATACTAATAAAAATAGTGTTTTAAAATGCCTAAATCTTTCTTCATGTTAACAGCCCACTGCTTCTGTAGGCAACAAAATTTCACTTTGTGTATTCATCTGAGATTAGGGAATGGATACAAATATTAACCCTGGCTGCTTTTGCTGTGAGTGATAAAGTTCACTGTCTCAGACCAAAAGTCTCATCTCCACGAGAGCATCTGTAAAATATGAAAATGCTAGGTTGCTAAAAATCTAAGCATGTTTAAATCTCAGAACTCCTACAATTCTTAACTGTTTTGCAAAGGGAAAGCAATACTGACAAAGACTTGATTTTGGATAACAATGTGCTGTTTTCTCATGGTTGCATAAGGGAATGTGAGGATAATCCCTGAGAACAACAACAAACATTCTGGCTCAAGTGCTGGACAAAGAGCTGTAAAGGTTCTGCATTTTTAGGACTGAGGACTGCTTTCAAAATGATGACTATGCTCACTTTAATCCAGGTAGTCCAAGGAAAGAAATGTTATTGTAATTTGTAGCTTAAAAGAAATAAATCAGTGGTTCAGTCCATATAAATCAGTCAAGGGGTGTTCAAAGAAAAAATAAGTTGTGTCAACAATGAGAATTAAAAGAAAACAAAGTAGACACAAACTTAAATTCAGAAGGACACACAGTCCTGTGCTGGGCTCTGGGGACTGGTGAATATATATGCCTCTGTCCAATTCAAGGTTTCAGTGGCTTGGCCCTAGCATTAGCTTGGGATTCAATGAACAGGTAACAATTAGTATACTGGGAGAAATATAATCTACCTCTCCCTGATTGGAAGAAAATCTGGTGGCAAAATGAAACTCTTAATTCACAGAGATTCTGCCAGAAGCAGAGGAATAATTCACTGATGACTCAACTAAGATAAACTTAGTTACTGCTTAACAGTCCAACTTCACACACACACACACACAGTGATAGACAGATTTGTAGTATTTAGTGGGAAGAATTCAGTGGTCAGAGCTCAGAGAATAGTTTTCACACACCAGACAACTTTTGTACATTTGCCAATACTCTAGGTTTTCCCAGGTAGAGAACTACAGATGGACAAACAAACAATGTTCTTCTTTAGGAATTCTAATTTTTAAAGTAAAGTGTAGCTTTTGACTTATCAGTATAGAACCTTGTTATGATGATCACAGTAAGACCCACTGTGTGATAAGAGAGCTCGAAACTAGCTGTGAACCAGCCCAACTGAAACCCAGACTGCTAATGTAAGCAAAAAATAGTCACCATCATAGTTGAGCTGACAAACATAAAAGCTTGATGTTTCTGTTTTAGGAACAACCACTGCTGTCCAGACATAGATCTCCTGCTGCAAGTGGGCTCCTTTCTTCTCTTGGTAAAATCATATTGGTGGGATGTTGCTAGAGCTTAACCTGACCCATTTGCCCATTCTCCAGATTATCAAAGGCTTTCTTCACAATTGGTGACACTTCTTCAGTATTCAGTGTTGCCATTCCAGTCTTATCAGCTGACACTGGCTGCATGGTTGTGAGCAGAAGCCTTAGGCTCCCTGACCTTGCCTACAATTTTCCAGCATTTCAGGGCAATTCACATTCTGAAAATGTTCACCATTTATTTTAAATTAATGGGAAATAGTCAAAGTCTTCCATGAAAATTTTATATTTCCTAATATCTGTATAAATTTGGTATTCTTGCAGTTGGACAAATTTTTAATACTACCACCCTCACCTCTTTTTAGTCCACACATTTTAGGTTACAATTTGGTTACTGAACACAACCACTCCAACCAAGGGACTATTACCTCTTAGATACTGCCTGTGTGAAGATTAGAAGGGGCACAATTTATGTGGGATGTATAATCCTGCATTAAATGTTTGCAATGACACTGTCTCTTCTGGATAAAGCTCTGATTCTAAGAAGTAAATTAATTAGAAGGCAGTATATTTTTTGGTATGGGGAAGAGAATCAGCTACTTATGGGTGGGCAAGTGATGAAGAGACAGGAAATAATCCAGCAAATGAGAATTGAATGCTTTAGGCCACTGGAGGCATGAATTAAGAAGAAAATAATACTTTGTCTCCTTTACCTACCTCGAATTACTGTCTTGAGTGACTAGTCCTTGGGCTATGAAAAGAGCTAGTTTGTGGTGAAGAGTAAAGACAATAATGAAATAGTTTGAAAACCATGAGAGATTTGCTGTCTCAGGAAAGTAGATTATGCTTAAAGTCAACATGTATTTTTCATTCACTAAATACTAAAATGCATCCTGTGGCATGTGCTGTGCTTACTGTGTTGGTATCCAAGTTAGACAAGGAAAGGGGGATAGACAGAAAACATCTGGAGGAGGTGGTTTCTGTGCTGAGACTGGGAAAGTCTAATTAGGTAATAGGAGAACATAAGTTCAAGGATTAGCTGGAGCAAAATTTGCGAGGTTGGAGCTTACATATATGACAAGCATTTTCCTGGATGTATCTCCAGATACAGTGAAACATAAACATATGCCAAGGTAGTCAGATGCCAGATTTATAAACGAATGACTTAACTAAGTTCAGTTTGTGTGCATAGAGTTGGAAAGGCATTAAGAGCCACCCTGAGGATGTAAGTTTGTCCTTGGTTGGAAATAAAAGCAACATAAGGTATTGACTAGAAATTATAGCATAGAATATTTAGGGCAGGAAATGAAAGCACCAATTGGAATGCTTTGAGAACAGCACAAAGAAGACCATAGATAAAATTACTTCTTAATTTCTTCCACATGCTAAATGTACCATCTGAGACTATATCATGTGACCTTCATGATTCCAGGGATGACATAATAGAGACCATGTTCCCTGGGCCGGTTCCTGCATTATCTTCTGTTCCAACCTATCCGAACTTAACACTTTTCATACTTTCCAGGATGAACCAGAAACCACTAATAACTTTCCCTCTCTCCATGTTTTAGTCTTTTTCCAAATTCTTCCATTTTCTCTTCCTGCTTACAAGAAATTATTTAAATTTACTCCCATATTGTTCCATCAAGTGATCATATCAATCAAATATCTCTTTTTCTTTAAATGATATCATAGACTCCCGTTTAACTCTTTATTTTAAAAAAAATATCGAAAATACAGGTAAACATGTATGTTTATCGTTCAAATAAGAAAATTGCATATAGTTGTCGGCATTTGCCACCATCAATATTAATCTTTGTTATCCTGCATAATATGGTAGTCCTCTGGTATATAAGTTGTGTTTAGGATGACGTTCATAAAATGAAGATGGCTGATGAGCTGGCCTTGAAAGAGAGGTAGCTGATGTATCAGCTATCAATGTCACTGGTAACCATGGTTTGCTCCCTGGTTGAAGTTGAGAAAAACGACCGTCATTGGCAGATATGTTGTGATATCTATATGGAAAATTAGAGGGCTCCACCATTAGTCAAACATGATTGCTCAGTATGGGAGACAAGGTACTGTACTGAGAAGTAGATATTGTAAATGTAATGAAGTTCACAACACGGCCATTTGCTTCAGTGTAGCTGCTTTGAGAGTGCCTGTGGGCAGTGTTCAACTGATTTAAAAAAGCACATTGATCCATTGCAATATTGTTCTGGTGATCTAACTGACATTGAAAATGGAGGAGAAAAATCACCTCTGATCAAGGTAGTTGTATCACCTATTATGTGGCTAGAAGAGGGCTTCCTTATTAGAGGCATGTTTAAATTTGCAGAAAGTAAAAATGCACTTTCTCCTCTAGTGTCAACCACAAAATCAAAATTATCATTATGCACGTTACCCCCTGCTTTAACGTGCTTCTTTTTGAAATCTTCAGCCAATGAAGATACCAGAGAGACATTTTTAATCCCAATTCTTCTTTTTATTCTCACTAAAAGCTGGGGACAGCCTCGTTTAAGATTTGGATTATGGCAGAACTGCAGCTACAACCAAAAGAGAAAGATTTTAGTAATATTTTAAACCAAAATACAAGACTAAATTAAGCCTAACCTACAAAACCTCAGATTTCACGTTTACTATGCTAAGATAATATCATCAAAATATGCACATTGCTGACTATGTTTTGAAATTCCTTATTTGGAATATGCACATTTAAATAGTATTTAAGTATTCAAATTTAAGAAGCTAGCATTTGCAGTAACGGTGAAAGCCACTTTTTAAAAGCGGCTTTAATACCTTTATTTAGATTTCTCGTAAGATTCCTAGTTGCTAGGAAAGTTTCACACAATCTTGAATACTTAAGGCTCTGTCCTCATTTTTTGAAAAAATAAAGAATTTTAGCATTTGTAGTTTTATACAGTTTTCAAACTCTAGATTTACATTTACATTACCATAGATCGATGTACAAAATAAAATTTTATATATAAGTTACCAAGTCGTAACTACAATTACTGAATACCTTGCTTAAAAGAGAGACTTCTTTTTCTTCTGCTAGAAAGTCAGCTAGACAAGCAGATATTTAAAAATTCTGCTGCACTTTCCTAAACTTATAAATGTTAAGCTGTCTAACTAAACTTTTCATACTTCCAGTTTCAAATACTCTGAAAGGGGACTTTCTTTCCAAAACTTCCTTCTTTAAGACAACTTCATCAATCACTATGGAAGTTTCATTATCATCCCACCAGTTGGATTTAAATTGATAACTCCCAACCATTTTCCAGATTTTTCTTGGAAATGTCAGAGAACGAAAATCATTATCTTCATCTGGCTCAGAGACACAATATGTGTAACATGGACTTTTAAACAAGGATTCTTCAGACAAATTCTGAAAATCACTTACTTCAATCATAGACCTCAAGACAAGTCCCCAGAGATTGTTGGATCAAACAATACAGATCTTCCGGAGTTTCCTGAACCAGTTGGTCCATCATTATGAGACCTATCTTGAAATTCTGAAGAAATATTTGCCATCTCAAATAACTTTTTCTACAGCTACTTTTCTAATCTGAATGATTTTGAGCACTGCAGCTTCATATGCTGCTCTGGCAGGCCTGCACAGATAAACTACTAGGCCATCACAATGGTTCTCAACTTGAGTAGATGTGACATCACATAACGACTGGTCTCCTAGCAAGTCAAGTGTAACATCCAGCCAGTGTTTACTTCTCATTCATCCAGTTAAAATGAAACATATAGGATGCCTTTTTTTATAGTGTGATCTGCAATTATTACCCCAAGAAAATCTTTTTAAATAATTAATGCTGGGGTCTATGAAATAAAACAAATCTCCATACTTTTGTACACAAATTTATACAACATTGATGAACAGAGTATAAATAATGCACAAAATATATAAAATAATTTTAAAGTTATGGAATTTTAAGTGAAATTTGTGTAAAACCTCTGCAGGAAATGTATACCTATTTCATTATAATTAGTAAGGTGAAACTTAATTTGATTTGGAAATGGAAGTAGTTATTTATCTGTTTACTTTACAAGAAGTAGCTCTTTATTCAAAACATGAGCAGAATACATATCAGTGTATTTGGTATGTTTTAGAATAAATGATAAATATTTATGAAATAAAACTAGATTAAAATAATGAATCAAATTTAAGAAATCCCAAAGGGGTAATTTTTGTATGAAAATATAATTTAGTGCTGTAAGTAAAACAAATGTAATTTAGTATTCTACTTTAAAATTACAAAAGAGAAATTATTAAGGTATTCTTATAAAAGTTTACTTTTGCCATTCTTTCACTCAGAGGTTTTTCAGTCCCTCGAAGTAATAAATTTTCTTCTCATCATTATAGTCCATGCTCTTGCGGCTTCTCTTAAGTGTTCCAAAATCATGTTGATATATAAACTTATACAGAAGATCATGGGTTCAAAAATCAGTGCCTCTATTAAGGGGTAAACAAACAATCAAAAACAAAGAAATAACATTATATGTGGGATGGGGTTTAAAAGACCAAATAATGCATTTTAGGAAGCAATATGTTTCTCATCCTGAAAGAGTTGGCATTGTTAGTATAATGCAGCATTTTAAGGCAAGTGTTTTGTACACTTATTGTTAATAATAGCTAGGTTCTGTATCAGTGAACTGTAGTAAAGCCAGTTCTACCAAAATTGTATTCTTTATTTAGACATAAATTCCACTAAACATAAGCCAAATTCAAAATGAGAGATAAAATTTTTAAATAAATAAATGTTCACTCAAGCTACTATGTAAATTTTTCCTTCAGTATGTGTATATTCCATTCTAAGTAAATATTAGGAAGCTGAAGTCATGGCATATTATAAGTATTATAAAGTATAGTTAAGTTGAATTTAGTCCTGATTCTTAATTTTATTTAACATACGCAAATCAATAAATGTGATACCATCCGTTAAATAAAGAATTCAAAAATAAAAATCTCAAAATATGTAGGAAAATTATTCACAGATCTGATCTTAACTTTTTATAAAAATTTTTTTAACAAATTTGCTGTAGACAGAATAGGACTAAACATAGTAAAATCCGTATATGAAAAACCAATGACTAACATCAAGTTCAATGTTAACATACAGGAAGGTTTTTCTCTGGTACAGTAATAAGAAAAAATAGCTCATACAAACAAGTCCTATATTACACTACTAGAAGTTCTAGCCAGAACAACTAGTCAAGAAAAAATATAAAAGTCATTCAACTTGTGAGCAAGCAGTAAAATTTTTATAGATGACATAATTATACATAGTTAGAAAACTGCACACACACTGCCAGTGACTGTGAGAAATAATGAACAAACTTAGTAAACTTGCTGTATACAAAATCAATATACAAATATCCATTGCATTTTTATATAGTAACAACACATTATCAGGAAGAGAAATTAGGAAATCAATTGTGTGTAAATTTATACAAAAAAGAATAAAACAGGAATACATTTGATAAGTTAAATAAAAGATCTAAACATAGATCTATAAATTACAGGTGGAAAAATATAAGTAAACATAATAAATAAAAGATATTCTGTGCTTAATGATTGTATACAATGTGAGGAAATACTCTAATCTATCTTTCAATTGTTCAGCCTCCCCAGCAATGCTTATTGAGGAGAATCTCTTTTCTTCATTTAATACTCTTGCTTCTTTTTTCATAGGTTAATTTATCATAGGTGAGAGGGATTATATCTGGTTGCTCTATTCTCTTCTATTGATTGGTGTCAGTTTTTGAGCCAGTATCATGTTGTTTAAATTACTAAAGTTTTGTAGGACTGTTTAACAACAGAGAAATTTACAATATTATATTCAATACTCTTTTTCAAGATTATTTTGGCAACTAAGATCTTTGTGGTTGCATATAAATTTTGAAATTATTTCTTCTATTTAATTTAAAAATCTCATGGTTATTTTGACATGAATCACATTAAATGTAGATTCCTTTGGGTAGTATGGTTGTTTCAACCACACTGTTTCACATCATTAACATAAGAGATCTTTTCATTTCTTTGGATCAATTTTAATTTCCTTCATCTATGTTTTCTATTTTTTAAAGTATAGGTTTTCTCTGTATTTGTTAACTTCATTTGTAGGTATTCTTTACATATATATAATTATATATATTTTATTTTTAAACATGTTCCTCACACAAATACAACAGGCAGAAGGCAGTGGCAAGACATATTCAAAGTCCAGAATGAAAGAAATCTGTTATCTAAGATAAGATATCAAGCAAGGCTAAACTTTAGAATAGAAGGAGAGAAAAATAATCTCCACACAAGCAAATACTAAAAGAATTTAGCAACAGAAAAAGACATAATGAAACATCTCCTCAAAAAATAAAGAAGCAGGATGCTATAGAAAGAGAAAGGCATAATTAGAAAGGCAAAAGCTACAATGACTTACAACAGAATAATAATGATATTGTAAAACAGGACGTCAAAATTTTTAAGTTTAAATTTAAAATTTAGATAGTGAAACAGGACAATACAGATTATTTTCTTCTTATTTCTGTTCTCTGTATGATGCATTTAAATTTATATTCCTTTCAGTTATTATAAAAATATATAGTAACGGGTCAATATACATACAAAACAGGGTAACAATAAGTCAACATCTTACAATGAAGTCACAAAGCTAGAAAAAAACCAAGATAATAAAAGAAAACTTATAAAGCCACAAAAAGAAAAAGAAATGAATAAAAAGGTAATACAAAATCAACTGGAAAATTAAGTTCAAAATGGAAATAAACACTAGTTTATCAATAATTGTTACAAATGTTAATGGACTTAGTGCTTCAATCGAAAGATGTATATTGTCAGATGGGATAATATAACAAGACCCTACATTACGAAGCATACAAGAGACCCACTTTAGAAAGAGGAACACACATCAATTGAAAGTCAGAAAATGGAAAAATACATTCCATGCAAATGTACATGACAAGAAAGGAGGACTAGCAGTACTGACTTCAAACAAAATAGACTTTACAAGAAAGGCCATAGAGAAAGATAAACAAGGACATGATATAATGATTAAAGAGCAATACAAAATGATGGTTTTATACTCATTACTATATATGCACTCAATATAAGAGCACATAAGTACATAAAGTAAATACTAATAGATAAAAAGGGAGAAATTGATGGGAACACAATCACAGTAGGACACTATAACTCCCCATTACCATCACTAGACTGGTCTTTCAGACAGAAAATTAATAAGGGAACAAAGATACAAAAAGATACGATAAAATATTTGGATTTGATTGATAGTTTCAATACACTACTTATCCCCAAAACAGTATATACATTCTTTTCCAGTGCACAAGGAACATTTTCTAGGAATGTTTGTGTACTAAGGCACAGAAGAAGCCTAATCAAATTTAAGAAGTTAAAAAAGATTTCAAGCATCTTTTCTGAGTATAATAACATGAAACTAGAAATGAATCACAGAAAAACAGGGAGATAAAATGACAGCATGTAAATTAATAAACATGGTACTAAAACAAGGGGGGTAGGTGATGAATTAAAAGAAGAAATTAAAAAATATCTTGAGAAATATGACACAACACTACACAAAGTATATGGAATATAGTTGAAGCAGGCTTAAGAGGGAAGTTCACAGTGACAAGGTCCGCCTCAAATTAGAAGAGCAATTTCAAATAACTAATCTAATATTCTATGTAAACTAATCATGAAGAGAAGAACAAACAAAATGAAAAGTCAGCAGAAAGCGGGAAAATAAAGAGCAAGGGAGAAAGATTTGAAATAAGATTAAAAATAGAAAAAATCAATCAAACTGTTTTTTGAAACAGTCAACAAAATTGACAAAACTCAGGACAGGCTCACCAACAAGAAAAGAGAGAGAACACAAATAACACACATAGTGAAAATGGGGAAACTACAAAGAGTACATAAAATTTGCAAAAAACCATAAGGGTATACCATGAGCAACTGCATGGAAACAAACTGGATAATCTAGAAGAAATGGAGAAGTTTCTGGAAACATTCGGCCCACCATTATTGTATCAAAAGAAATTGACCATTTGAACAGACAAATCACCAGAAATGGAATAGAATTATCAGTAAAATAAAAAAAAAATCTCTGCAAACAAATATTCAGACCCAAATACCTTCACTGGGGAATTTGACCAAACATACAACGAAAAATCCATACCAATCCTCCTCAAACACTTCCAAAAGATTCATATGGAGAGAGTACTCCCAAACTCACACCATAAGGCCAACATCAACCTGAAAATAAAACCAGACAAACACACTACCTAAAAAGAAAACTATAGGCCAATATCATTGATAAACATAGATGTTAAAGTCCTTAGGAAATTATTAACAAACAGAATCCAACAGCATGTAAAAAAAAGATCATACACCATGATCAAGTTAGGTTCATCCCAGGAACACAAGGATGGTGTAACATATGCAAATCAATCAATCATTTGTGATACACCATATCAACAAAAGAGAGACAAAAAACCACATGATAATCACAGTAGATGCAGAAAAATCATTTGATAACATTTAACACCTATCTGCAAAAGAAGTTCTTATCACAGTGGGTAAAGAGGGACCATATCTCAACATAATAATAGCTATTTATGACAAATATATAGCCAGCAAAATATTCAATGGTGAAAAACAGAAACCCTTCTCACAAAAACCTGAGACAATACAAGGTTGCCCATTCTCACAATTTCAATTCAATATAGTCTTGGAAGTCCTAACCAGAACGATCAGTCAAGAAAATTTGATTTCCGATCAAATTATGCAAAACGTTTCTTTTTAGGACTGAAACAAATGATCCTAAGATATACATAGAGTCATAAAAAAACCATAGTTACAAAAGCAATATTGAAGTAAAAGAAAGATGCTGGAGGAATACCCCATTAGTTCTCCATACACTATGGCAGAGCTACAATAATGAAAATGACATGACATTGGTAATAAAACAGGCATATGGACCAATGGAACAGAATAGAGACCCTAGGAATAAATCTACAGGCCTATGTTCCATTAATCTTTGACAGACTAGCTAGGAATATGACAGAGAAAAGACCATCTCTTCACCAAATGGTTTTAGGAAAACTGGATAGCAGCATCAAAGCAATGGAGTTACAACAATCATTCACTCCGTACACAAGAATAAAATCAAAATATCTAGAAGACTTAAATATAAGTAAGACACAGTAAATCTCCTAGAAGAAAACATAGGCAAAACACTCTGAGATAAATCTCAGCAATGATCTCCTAGAACAGCCTACCCAGGGAAGGGATGTAAGAGCAAAATTAATAAATTGGATCAAATAAAACTTATAGGCTTTTGCACAGCAAAAGGAACCATAAACAAAGCAAAATGACAACCTGCAGGATTAAAGAAAATATTTAGAAGTGATGCAACTGACAAAGTCTTAATTTCCAAAATATAAAGAGTTCATACAACCTAATAATAATAAAAAAAAAAACAAGAAACCCAATCTGAAAATGGGAAGAATCCCTAAACTAGCAATTCTCTAAAAGAGATGTTCAAATGCCACACAGATATATGAATAAAGAAAAAAAATGGTCATTATCATTATCAGAGGAGGGCAATTCAAAACTATAATGAAGAATTACTTCCCAGTAGTCACAGTGGTTATCATTTAAAAGTCCACAAACAATAAATGCTGGGGAAGCTGTGGAGAAAGGGAAACTTCCTACACAGTTGGTAGGAATGTAGTTTGGTGCAGTCATTTTGGAAACCAGGATGGGGATTCAGCAAAAGAATAAAAATAAACTTAACATACGATCCAGCAATCCCACTTCTGGGTATATATCAAAGGGAACCCTATTTCAAAAAGACACGTGCACCCCAATGTCCTTAGCAGTGCAGTATACAAAAGCCAAAATATGGAAGCAACATAATTGCCCAACAACAGATGACAGTATACAGAATTTATGCCATATTTGCACAATGGAATAATATTCTGCAATAAAAATGATAAAACAATGACATTTGCAGCAAAAAAGATGTCCCAAACATGTGTCATTCTAATTGAAGTTAGCCAGAAATAGAAAGAAATATAATGCATGATATTACGCATGAAGAAGCTTTAAAAAATATATGGATGGGAACACTATGATTTCATCTACAAAACTGAAACATACTCGCAGATCTTCTAAACAATTTTAGATTACTGTGGAAATGGGCTTCGAGAGGATATATTTGGGAGCTGTAGATTTATAAATGTTATCCACTGTATATAAAAAATGATGTTTTCAAAGTTTCTTTTGTATGACACAGGCCATTATGTTAAATATCGTGAAGTAACGTTTTATAGGCATAGAATTATATGTGTGTATGGGCACACTATGCTATACACCACAGATTGACACATTGTAAATGACATATTTCATTGATAAATAAATTAATAAATATGTAAATATATAAATAAATAAATATATATATTATATTTAATAATAAAAGAAATACAAAGATTCACACTACTTAACTTTACACATCAAGAATCTAGGAGAAAACAGAAAGAATAAAGAAGAAAATTGAATCAATGAGAGTAAGGCAAATAATAAGAGAAACAATTAAAAATATAAAAAAAATACCAAAGTCTGTTTCTTTTAAACATAAAGTGGACAAACGTTTAGGTTGACTAAGAAAATAAAATCTCAAATAAAATTAGAAATAATAGAGAAGATATTACCACTGATGTAGAGATGCATAGCGTCATAAGAAATTAACACTAGCCAAAGATTTGAATGACCTAGAATAAAAGACAAATTCTCAGAAACATATGTCTTCCAATACTGATTCAATAAGAAATTAGAAAGTTAAATATAGCAAAAGTGTGTATGAGTAAATCAGTAATCCAAACCTCCCAAACCAGAAAACATTTACAAGATGACTTTGCTGGTGAAATCTGTGATACATTTGAAGACAATTTTTCACCAATTCTTCCAAAAATCTTCCAAGAATTTCAAGGGGGTGAAAGATTCCAAAGTTATTTTATGATGCCAGATTTATTTGCATAACAATGCAAGAAAGTACATTAGATGCAAAATATGGAATATTATCCCTGATGAACATATGTGCCAAAATTCTCATCAAAAGAGGAAAGTCAATTCAACAACACATTAATGTATCATGCACATACAATGAGTAAAGGGACTTATCCCTGGGTTTAAAGATACTTCAAAATATTCAGATCAATATAGGTGACATGCCACACTTACAGAATGAGAAATAAAACTCACATAATAATTTCAATAGGTGCAAAAAGAGCATTGTATATAATGCAACAACCTTTTAAAATACTCCCAACAAATTACATTAACACTGTCAGTGGCACGATATCATATACAGACAAACACTGTGTGGCCAGAAGAGGAGCAGTTCTCTTTTTATTGATTCCTAGGAAAAGGGTTTATGTAGGACATGCACAATGCCTCATATATCATCTAAGTTATAACAATGTTAATAATCTTAAGCTATTTATGTCCCCATGATCCTGCAGTAAGCACAGGATGTTAAATGATCAAGGATTGTTTTAAAGTTCATCACGGAACTTCATTAAGTAGGCCATCTCTTATCCAGCCGGCTGTGCCTGTCGTAGGTTGTCCTCCTCTAAGGATCTTACCCAGCATGGGCTATCTAGCCATCCATACTGGATACAATGTGCAGGCCACTTCTTATCCAGCCTGGATATGTGACATTCCTCACAGCTTGTTTATCAGTTCAGCCCATGGGCTTATTCTTTAGAGCCTTCAGACAGGAACCTGCAAACCCAACATCCCTTGACCGAAAAATGGATGAAGAAAATTTGATGTACATATGCAATGGAATCAATACTTTGCATTCCTATAAAAAGTGTCCATGGTGTTCCTTTTTCTCTACAATCTCACCAACATATGTTTCTTTTCTTTTTGATGAGAAATTTCTGACAATTTTGAAGTCTTGTCTCATTTTTGGTTTATGACTTTCCTAATAATTGATAACTCTGAACATATTTTCATGTGTCATTTAGGCATCTGTAAGTTTTCTACAGATAATTGACTGAGATCTATCTATTCAGTTCTTACGTACTTTTTTAATTGGATTGTTTGTTCTTTTATTGGTGTTGTGGGGTAAGAGTTTGCCATATATTTGGATATTAACAATTGATTGGAAAATATCACATGCAAACATATTCTCCCAATATGTTGGTTGACTTTTCATTTTATTGATCATTTCTTATGCAGTGTAAATCTGTTTAGAGTGATACAATCATATTTTGTTAGATTTCCCTCTGCTTCCCTTGCCAGAGGAGATATATGTAGAATCAATTTCAGTCCAATGTCAGAGTGTGCTTCTTATGTTTTACCCTAGGATACTTTGTTTTCAGGTTTTATGCTTTATATGCCCTGGAGTGGGATTGCTGCATCATATGATAGGTCTATTTTAATTATTTAAAGGAACATCCATACTGTTTCCAAAGTGCTTGCACCAATTTTCATTCCCACCAACACCGTTGGAGAGTCCCTTTTTCTCCACAACTTCCACAGTCTTTATTATTTGTAGACATTTTGATGACAGCCCTTCTGACTAGTGTGAGGTAAAACATTATTTTATTTTTGTGTTGCATTTGTATAATGATTAGCTATGTGAGCATGTTTTTATGTTTCTGATTGTCATCTGTGTGTGTTTTTTAGAGAATTCTCTTCTGCTCATTTTCTGGCTGAGTAGATTATAGATTTTTGAAATGGAGTTTTATGAACGATTTGTGTATTTTAGAAATTAGCCTCTTGTTAATTGCATTGTTTTCTAATGTTTTCTCCCATTAGGAATTTCATCTTTTCATATTGTTTATTTTGCTATGAAGAAGGTTTTAAGTTTAATTAGGACCTATTTGTTTGTTTTGCTTTTATTGTTTTCAGCATGGGAGATTGACATATGAAAAATTCGCTACAATTTATGTCTTGTTTTGCCTATGTTAGTTTCCAGGAGTTTTATTTTGTCATGTATTATATTCAGATATTTCAAGCATTTTGAGTTTATTTTTGTACAGTGTGATGGAGTGTTCTAATTTCATTGATTTACATGTAGATGCCTTGCTTTCTCGACATCACTTGCTGAAGACTGTCTTTTCAGCATTGTATATTTTTGTTTCCTTTGTCATAGTTTAGTTGACCATGGTTGTGATGTTTTATTTCTACCTTGTATTCTGTTCCAGTGATATAGATGTTTGCTCGTTTTCCAGTATTGTGCTATTTTGATTACTGTTTTCGTAATATAGTCTGATATCTGGGAGGTTATTGGGTTATGGCTCCAAATTTGTTCTTTTTCCTCATTGTTCCTTTGGCAGTTCTGGTACATTTGCAGTTACATACAAATCTTAGGACTGTTTTAATTTCTGTGGAAAATATCATGTAGTTCGAACTGCATCAATTTATATCTGTGGACATCATTTTTTGTATGTATATTTTAACAATATTAATTCCTCTAAACTAAGACCTTGAGATTTCTTTCCATTTCTAGGCATCATCTCCAAATATATTTATCAGTCTCCTATAGATTTTACTATCTTGGTTTTTCCATAGGTTTTTCATTTTTGATATGATTTCATATGGATTTTTTAAAATTATGGAATATTTCTTAGTTAGGGTAAAGAAATGTGACAGTTTTTGTATATTAATCATGAATCATGCTACTTTGCTAAATGTCTTTATTAGTTTTATTTGTTTTCGTGTGGTGAATCTTTAGGGTTCTCTATATATATTATCATGTCATCTAAAATAATAACAGTTTTACTTCATTCAATCCAACTTGAATAACATATTTTTCTTGTCTGATTGCTGTTGCTAGGACTTCCCATACTGTGTTTAATAGAAATGGTGAGAGTGGGCATCCTTTTCTTATTCCTTAATTTGGCTTTCAGTTATTCACTTTTGCATATTATGTTGTCTGTGTGTCTGTTATTAATGACTCATTTACGTTGAGATATTTTTCCTGAATCCTGCTTTTGTTAGAGGTTTCTGTTGTTGTTCTTTCTGTTGTTTTTTGTTATTGCTGTTGTTGCTGCTTTTTAATGAATAAAAGTTGAAGTTTGTGAAATGCTTTTGATGGGTTTATTGGGATGATCATTTCATTTTCCCTTTTTCTTTTGTTAATGTGGTGTATCAAACTGATTGATTTCATGTATGTTCCACCTCTCTTATTACCCTGCAATAAATTAAAGTTGATCATGTTGTATAATTCATTTTAATTATTGCTGGATTTAGTTTGCTAATAATATTTTTTAGAATTTTTGCATCTATGTCAATCAAAGATACTGGCTTGAAATTTTATATGCCTGTAGTTTGTTCGTTGGCTTTGCTATCAGGGTGATGAAAGTTTCATAGAAATAATTTGTGAGTTTCCCACATCTTCACTATTTTTGAATAGTGTGAAGATTATAAGTTCTGCTTTGAATTTTTGTACAGTGTTCCATGGGAGCTGTTTAAATCTGCACTAACATTTAACAATTTTTTAAATGCAGATTGTTTCTTTCTTCTAATAAACAGTTTGTTCAAATTATTTGTTTCTCCTTATCCCTGTCTCTTTCTAGACATTTGTCTATTTCTTCTAAGTTGTCCAGTTCATTGTCATATAAGTGTTGACAAAATGATCCCCTTTTTGTATATCTGAGGGAACAATTGTTATTTCTCCATATTTATTTCTGACTTTATTTCTTTGGATCAATTCTCTTTTCTTCATGATGCATCTGGATAGAGGATTTTTGATTTTGCTTATCTTAAAAAGACAACAAAAACAAAATTTAGGTTTTACTACTCTTTTGCATAGTTGTTTATCTCTCTAATTTATATTTATACATGTAATATTTAGGTTCATGTTTTTTTCTTTTTTAACTTTTTTTTATGGATTTTTAATCATTTTACAAAGGTGTCTCAAATTCCATTGTAGAGCATAAATTTTTAGTTACAATGAACTTATATACATTTCTTGTACCATTTTTTCCCCTGTGAGCTGCCTTAAGATCTTTTATATATTTCCCTGTGCTATACAGTACTGTCCTGTTTATCTATTTTAGAATTTTGAAGTCCCAGACTATCTATTCCCACACCCCACCCACTTGGCAACTAAAATTTTGTATTCTCTGCCTGCGAGTCTATTTCTGTTTTGTATTTATGAGTTTTTTGTTTGGTTTGGTTTTGTTTTTAGATACCACACATGAGCCTTCTCATATGATATTTTTCTTTCTCTTTCTGGCTTACTTCACATAGACTGATTTTCTCCAGGAGCATCCATGTTGCTGAAAATGGCATTATGTTATCAGTTTATAAGACTGACTACTATTCCATTGTATAAATATACCACCTCTTCTTTATCCAGTCAACTGTCGATGGACATTTAGGGTGTTTCCATGTCTTGGCTATTGTAAATAATGCTGGCTATGAACATTGGGGTGCAGGTATCTTCCTGAAGTCGGGTTCCTTCTGGATTTATGCCCAGGAGCACGATTCTTGTGTTATATGGTATGACTATTCCTAGGCTTTTGAGGAATCTCCATCCTGTTTTCCACAGTGGCTGCACCAAACTTCATTGCCACCAGCAATGAAGGACGGTTAACTTTACTTCACATCCTCTCCAGCATTTATCATTTGTGGATTTTTCAATGATGGCCATTCTGACTGGTGTGAGGTGATACCTCATTGTAGTTTTGATTTGCATTTCTCTGATAATAAGTGATATTGAGCATTTTCTGATGTGTCTTTTGATCATTTGTATGTCTTCCTTGGAGAATCGCTTGTTCCGGTCTTCTGCCCAATTTTGAATTGGGTTGTTTATTTTTTCTTATTCAGTTAGATGAGCTGCTTATATACTCTGGAGATCAAGTCTTTGACGGTTTCATATGCAATTTTTTTCCCATTCCGTAGGTTGACTTTTTGTTTTACTTCCGGTTTCTTTACTGTGCAGAAGCTTGTATGTTTCATTAGGTCTCATTTGTTTATTCTTGGTTTTATTTATTCTACGAGAAAATTTTCGAGACTTATATCAGATAATATTTTCCCTATATTTTCCTCTTTGTGGTTTATTGTGTCTTGTCTTATGTTTAAGTATTTGATCCATTCTGAGTTTATTTTTGTGCATGGTGTTCTGGCTTCATTGGGAGTGTTCTAGCTTCATTGAATTATATGCTGCTGTCCAGTTCTCCAAACACCAGTTGCTGAAGAGACTATCTCTTTTCCATTGTAATTTCTTGCCTCCTTTGTCTAAGATTAATTGATCAAACGTTTTTGGGATCATTTCTAGGCTCTTTATACTGTGCCATTGGCCTATATGTATGTTTATCTACCAATACAGTGTTGTCATGTTGACTATAGCTCTATAGTATTATCTGAATCATTAGCATAAAGAAATGCCACAGATATTTGAACCTTAATCTTGTAACCTGCTACCTTGCTGAATTCTTTGATCAGCTGTAGTAATTTCATTCTGGATCTTGTATGGTTTTCTATAAATAGTAACATATAATCTGCATATAGTTAGACTTTTATCTCTTCCTTTCAAATTTTCATCCCTTTTACTTCTCTCTCTTGTTTGATTGCTGTGGCTTGGACTTCCAAGACTATCTTGAGTAGGAGTCATGATGGTGTGCATCCTTTTACTGTCCCAGATTTTAGTAGGAAGAATTTGACTCTCTCACCTTTGAGTACTATGCTGGCTGCAGGTTTGTTTGCTGAGATATATTCCTTCTATGCCCAATTTGGTCAGAATTTTTATCATATGTGGGTGTTGAATTTTTCAAATGTTTTTCCTGCATGTATTGAGATGATCATGTGGTTTTGGCCCTTCCTCTTGTTGATGTGCTGTATTACATTGATTGATTTGCATAAGTTGAACCACCCCTGTGTCCCTAGTTTGATCCCCTCTTTGTCATGATATATAATCTTTCTTCTGTGTTGTTGGATTCTATTTGCTACTGTTTTGGTGAGGATATTTGCATCTGTGTTCATCAATGTTATTGGCCTATAATCCTCTTATTTGGTAGTGTCTTTGCCTGGTTGTGGTATCAGGGTGATTGTGGCTTCATAGAATGTCTTTGGGAGTATTCCTTCATTTTCAAACTTCTGGAAGAGTTTCAGAAGGACTGGTATGTGTTTTTCTTTGTTTGTTTGGTAGAATTCCGATGTGAATCTGTCCAGTCCTGGACTGTTATTTGTAGGGAGGTTTTTTGTTGCTATTTTGATTTCATTTCTAGTGCTCTATTTGTTAAAGGGGTCAGTTTCGTCTTGATTCATTCTTGGTGGACAGTATGTTTCCAGAAACTTGTCCATCTTTTCTAGGTTATACTGTTTTATTCCATATGCTCTTCATAATATTCTCGTATGATATTCTGTTTTTCTATTTTTTTGTTGTAATTTCTCCATTTTCCTTTCTCATTTTGCTAATTTGTGCTCTCTCTCTTTTCTTCTTTTTGAGTTTGGCCAGAGGTCTGTTGATTTAACTTACTTTTTGGAAAAACCAGCTTTTGGATTGGTTGACTTTTTTCCTATGGTCTTTTTAATATCTATTTTATTTATTTCCTCCCCATTATTGATGATTTCTTTCCTTCCACTGCCTTTTTGGTCTTGTTTTTCTACTTCATTCTGCTGGAGGGTTAAATTGTTTATTTGTGGTTGTTCTTCTTTCTTGAGGAAGGCCTGTATCAGTATTAACTCCCCTCTCAGCACTGCTTTTGCTGTGTCCCATAAATTTTGTGTGGTTTTGCTTTCATTTTCTTTTGTCTCAAGGTAATTTGTCATTTCAGCATTGATTTCTTCATTGACCCATTGGTTTTTTAATAACATAATGTTTTATCTCCATGTTTTCCTTTGTTCTCCGTTTTTCTCTGTTGTTGATTTCTAGCTTCATGGTATTGTGTTCAGTAAAGATGCTTGAGGTAATTTTTATCTTCTTAAAATTGCTGAGATTTCTTTTGTGCCCAAGTACACCATGAATCCTGGAAAATATTCCACGTGCACTTGAAAAGCATATATATATCCTGATTTGGGGGGGTTGCAATGCTTTGAAAATATCCACCAAGTGTAATATTTCTATTGTATTGTTTAATTTTTCTGTTGCCTAATTTATTTTCTATCTCGATGATTTGTTCAGTGATGTTAATGCATTGTTCAAATCTCCAAATATGAATCCCACTTTATATCTGTTAGTAATTATTTTATGTACTTAGGTGCTCCTCTATTTGGTGCGTTTGTATTAACGAGTGGGCTATTCTCATACTGTATCACTCCTTCAATCATTATAAAATGTCCTTCTTTATCTTTCTTTATGACCTTTGTTTTAAAGACTATTTTGTCTGAAATCAGTAATGCAACAACTGTTTTTTGGCTTTTCCAATTGTATGGAATACCCTTTCCATCCTTTCATTCTCAATCTATATCTGTCCTACTCTCTGAAGTAGGTCTCTTGTATGCAACATATTGAAGGTTCTTGCTTTATTATACAGCCTGCCACTCTATGACTTTCGACTGGAGCATTTAGTCCATTAACTTTTAAAATAATTGATGATAGGCTTGTGTTTACTGCCACTTTGACCTTATCTTTACAGTTGATTTGTTATTTCCTCTTTATTCCTTTCATCTTCCTTTTATGGTTTGGTCATTTTCCTTTGTATTATCATGAAATTTATTTAGTTTTAGTGACTCCCGAATAAGTTTTTGTTTTCTTGTTACCCTTTTTTAGAAGTCCATTAGACCATTACCATAACTGCTTTTATTAAATGGATAGTTAGATTATCTCAAACCTATCCTATCTGAGAACAAAAAATTTAAAATGAAAGACCAAAAAAAAAAAATTCTGTATTTCCCTGCCTCCCTCTTCCACTCTCAATGATTTGTATGACTTCTTTTAAAATTTTGTGTTTATTTTATTTGTCATTCATGAATTATCACCTTTCCAGCTGTGAGTATCACATTTCTGTTGCATCCTGCTGCTTTTCTTTTTAGAGAAGACTTTTCAATAATTATTTTAGCATGGGTCTAGTGTTGCTAAACTCTTGAAGATTTTTCTTATCTGTGAAGTCCTTTATTTCTACTTCTACCAAAAAGAATTGCATTGCTGGTGAAAGTATCCTACAGTATTTAATTTTTTCATTCAGGTCTTTGAATATGTCTTGCCACTCCATTCTGGCCTGTAGTATTTGTGTAGAAAAATCAGCTAATAGCTTTATGGGGATTCCCTTATACCTCACACTTTACCATTCTCTTGTTGCCTTTTGGATCATTTCTTTATCTTTGACTCTGGCCACCTTAATTATATGTCTTAGTGCAGGTGTATTTGTGTTCTTCATGTTTGGGACACACTGGGCTTCCTGTATTTGGATATCTGATTCCTTCTTTAAGTTTTGGAAGTTCTCAGTCATGATATCTAGAAAAACTTTGCAATCCCCTTTGATCTTTCTTCCCCTTCTTGGACTTCTATCTTGCCAAGATTGGCATGCTTTCTATTATCTCATAGGTCTCTTGAGCTTTTTTCAATTGTTTCTCATTGTTTCTCTTGTAGCTCTTCTGATTGGGTGCTTTCTATTGTCGTGTCTTCTAAGTCACTAATTCATTCCTCTGCATTATCTAGTCAGCTTTGCTACACCTTTAAATCATTCCTCATCTCAGTCAACATGTTTACCTATTCTACTCGGCACTTCATTAAATCTTCCATTTCATTTTTGACATATTTTATATCTGTAAACACTATCTCTTTTATTACCTTCAGTATTTGGTCACTCCGTTTTTGAAATCTTGATCAAGTTGGATATCGATGTCTATTTCACTGATCATTCTTTCAGGTGATTTCTCTTGTTCTTTTAATAGGGAATTGTTTCTATGCTTCTTCAAATTTCTACTACCTCTCTGGCACTGTGGTTTTTGGTGTATCAGTTATCTACTGTGGTCCTAAAGGAGTTTAACTACCTAAAGCCTATGTAGTTATACAACTTAGAAAAGAGATAAAAGAGAGAGAAAGATAAAGAATTTTAAAGAAGGGCTAAATAAAGTTTTGAAGGCATTGTAAAATGAATAATAGAAAAGGAATTTGAAGCAGAGGTTTGAAAAATAATAATAATAAATAAATTTAAAAAATTTCAAAGGGATTAAAATTGGGGTATATATAATTCAATAAGAAATAAAAATTAAGAGTGTAATAGAAAATGGAACTGGTAAAAACAGATTAATACAAGGGGGTGGTCAGTGTCCTCCTGGATACTATGTACATTTAATGTGAATTCTTTCTTTATTCATCCTGATTTGGAATCTCAGGTTGTTGTTTCCAGAGGCCCTCCATTGGAGCCCTCATCTGTTCTGCTCCCAGGGCAGGTCATCAAGCAGATCGATTCTACACCCAACACTGGGTCTGATGAAGCTCTCTTTACTCTGGGCTGGCTTGTCACTGCCCTGCCCGATACTGCAGTCAGATGTTGCAGACTGACAAGGCAGGATTGGGCATCACGACCTCTCCCAGCCCAATGGTCAGGGACTGTATTCCAGCCCAAAATTTGAGGGGCCATCCTCCCCCTCAGGTTGCTGATCACTCTGCTGCTCTGTGCCACTTTATGCTCTGCCTAAGGTTTGCACACCAGAAGTGGGCTGAGGGAAGACTGAGGAACAGCCCTGTACCTGGTCTGGGCCAAAATCCAGCTCCTTGTTTGTCTTGGCAGACAAGTTCTCTGAGGAACCAGACAGTAGTATAATATGTGCCTCAGGCTGTAGACAAGTCTCGGTCTGGCCCTTGAGGCTGCTAATTCCTTAGGTGTAGATGCAGGTTTTACACCCTCTGCCACATGGTTGTAAAGCACCAGAAGGTATGGTGGCTGTGTCTGAGCCCCAGCTATCTTCACCAAGAAACTTTTGTGGATTTTCAGAGATGGGGAATGCACCCTTTCATCCACAGGGCACATTTGCCCTGTTGTTTTATGGAGGGCCCACATTGTTCTGCCCTGTGCACCCACAGCCATGACACAAAGCCAACTACATTCCCCCAGGCCACCACAGTGCAGCCATTCCCATCTACCACCCAGCTCGGGCAACAAGGCCCTGCCCTCAGCTTCTGGGCTGCATCTTTGGCTGAGTGTCACAGGGATCCTCTGTGCCTGTTTTACTTAGTTCTGTCAGTCAACTTATACTATGTACATGTACAAGACTTGGAGGCTCCCCCTCTGTCCTGCCAATCACTCAGTTTGAGAGGGGAGACACAGTGAATGAGCACCAGCCCTTCTTTGCTGCTCCCTCACTTTGGGAACTGCCCCACTCTGTTTTGTCTTTTCTTCTTTCTTTCCTCCTTTTCTCCTACCAGATTTTTTGCATCTTAACTATTGAAGAGGAGAATGATCTGTCAGAGTTCTGGAGGTTCTCTGGTTAGCTGGGTGGGTCTGTGTATATGAGTCTTGGTGCATTTGATTAAAAGGGTGAGCTACGAGCATCTTTCTTCTCCACCATCTTTGCCTCCCCACCGAAAAGTCTCACTTTATGGTGGAAGATAAATATAGTCTGGAAATAAATGGAAAATATATTCCATGAAAATGACAAGAGAGTGCAGATTGCAATGCTCAACTCATACAAAACACGTTTTTAAATAGGGGCCAAAATGAAACAAATATGAGACTATATAAATAAAAACTGATCAATAAAAAATAGGGTGTTACACTCATTAAATTATATATGGACCCAAAACCACAGATCCAAAGTATAAAATGAAATTTTACTAGACATGAAAGATTTAATTCATTATAAAACAATAATAATAGATGAGTTTAACACCTAACTATTCTGATAGCCAGATAATCCAGAATGAATATCTGTAAGGAAACAGAGATCTTCATAGCATATAAGATCATTTGAACCTAACTGAGCTATTGGACACTGCATCAGAAAATTAGAACACATAAACATTTCAAGTGTTCACAGGATGTTATCTAAGGAATTAACCACATATTATGTCATAAAAATTGCCTCAGGAACTTTAAGCAAATTTAGATTTCAGCAAGTATTTTTCCATACACAAAAGTAAGAAACTGTGTATCAACTCTAGAAAGAAAAATAGAAAAAGCACTATCAAGAAGTCAAACCACATCCTTTAAAGAAATACAATAAAACAAGGTCAATGATGAAATCAAAGCGGTAATAAAATCATACCTGGAGACAAATTAAAATGAAAACACAGCTTCATAAAACATACGGGATGCAGCAAAGACAAATCTAAGAGGGAAGTTGAGAACAAATCAAGACTTCTACAAGGAACTAGAAAAACATCACAGAAAGGATGAAGCATACTGCCCAAAATAACAAGAAATAAGAACAAACAAAACCCAAAGGCAGTAGAATGAGAAATCTGTAATGCTTATGTTGAAAAAAAATAAAATAATAGTTGAAAAATAAATTACAAATCATAAAATCAACCCATATAATTTTTTAAAAAATATTAAAAAACAGGTAAGTATTTAGCCAGGCTTATCAAGAAACAGAGAGTGGACCCAAACAAAATAAGAAATGAAATAGTAGAAATAATATCTGATATTTCAGAAATACAAAAAAAGATTATGAAAGCACAACGAGCGGTTACTTGACAACAAACTGGACGATCTAAAAGAAATGGACAAATTTCTAGAAACGTACATCCCGCCAACACTGAATAAAGAGAAAACTGAGAACATTAAAAGAGCAATCAGTATAAGTTAAATAAATTGTATAATTTTATAAACACCCCTTGAACAAAATGCCTGGATGCCTTCACTAATAATTTTTCCCCCCAAATATTTTAAGAAATGAAGGAGGAAGGAAAATTCCCAAAGTTATACCATGAGGCCACCATTACCCTGATAACAAAATCAGTCAAAGACACTACCAAAAAAAAATGAAAATGAAAACGCAATATCCTTGATGAATGATGATATCAATTCAAAAATCCTAGAAAAACATCAACAAATGAATCCAGCAATACTTAGAAAGGTTTATACACGATGATCAGTTGGATTCCTTCCAGAGTCTCAAGGATGGTTTAACATACACAAGTTAATCAGCATGACACTTATCTTAATAAAGGAAGGACAAAACTCACAAGACCATGTCAATACACAAAGTATAAGCATTTGACAAAATTGAACATACATTCATCATCAGAATTCTCATGAAAGTAAGTAAAATGGGATCACCTCTCAACATACTAAAGGTCATTTATGACAATTTATAATACTCAGGGGAAAGGGTGAAAGAATTCTGGGTGAATATGGGAACAAGACAAGGATTCCTACTCTCACCAATTCTGTTCAATAGTAATAGAAGAAAGGAAAAGGAAAAGAAAAAGAAGAAAAAGAAATGCAAAATGGAAAGAAAGAGGCAAAATTGTCACCAGTACTGATGGCATAACAATCTTCATAGAGAGTCCTAGGGGCTCCACACTGACTATTATACACAATAAATAATTTCATCAAGGGAGCAGGGTACAAAATTAATGTAAAGAAGTCTCTTGCATTTCTACACATTAATCATGAGATACCATAAAATGGACGTTGAAAGCAATAATATTTAAAACCCCATACCCCCGAAAATCCTCGAATAAATGTAACCACATATGTGAGAGTTCTAAACACTGAAAATTATAAAACATTGACAAAGAAATTAAAAATGATTCAAAGAAATGGAAAGATGTCTTGTGCACTTGAATTGAATGAGTTCATATTGTTAACATGGCCGTACTACACAAAGAAACCTACAGATTTAGTGCAATTCCTGTTACAAAGCTGTAGTATTTTCCACAGAATGAGAAAATAAATAACTCTAAATTTTACATGAAACCATTAAAAATTGCCAAAATGATCTTGAGAAAAAACAATAAATCTGGAGGTATAAACCTCCCAGATACCTTACTCTACTACACACCTACAGTAAGAAAAAACAGTATGGCATTGGCACAGAGATATAATCAATAAAAACAGAGAACCTAGAAATAATTCCACACAGCCATGAGCAATGAACCTATGATTAAAAAAAAGCAAGAGTACACAATGGAAAAAAGACAGTCACGGCAATGGATGGTGTTGGAAAGCTGGACATCTACATGTAAAACAGTGAAATGAGAGAATTTCCTGACATCATATACAAAAATAAACTCCAAGTTTATTAAGGACCTAAATGTAAGACCTGATAGTATAAAACTGCTAGAAGGGAATATAGGTGATAAACTTTTGTATATATATCATAGGATTATTTTCTTATATCATTCTCCTAAGGCAAAAGAAATAAAAGCAAAAATAAACAAGTGGGACGTAAATAAACTTGAAACTTTTGGTACAGCTCAGTACACAATCAATGAAATGAAAAGATTGTGTAATTGGAGAACATATTTGCAAACAATGCAAGTGACCAGGGGTTAATAGATGTATGTTAATAGATGTAACATGGATTTAAGTTACACAACTCAAGGTGAAAAACAAAAACCCAATCAAAAACAAGAGCATAATACCTGAGTTAATTTTTTCCCAAAGAAAACATGCAGATGCGTAACAGGCAAGTGATAAAATTGCTCAACATTACTAATTATTAGGTAATTGCAAATCAAAACCACAATGTGATATCACTTCACACTGGACAAACGGCTATTATCAAAAAGTCTACAAATAGTGTTGGAGACGATGTGTAGGTAAGAAATCTCTTGTATACCTTTAGTAGAAATGTAAATTGGTACAACTTCTTTGGAAAATATTATTCAGGTTTGTTTAAAATCTAAAAATTTAACTACCATATGACCCAGTAATACCTCTCCTAGGAAAAATCTGGGGAAAAATAACTAAATTGAGAAGAACCAATGTTCATGACAGCACTGTTTATAATATGCAAGACAAGGAAGAAATCCAAGAGTCCACAGTAGACTATGGACTTAAGAAGATATGATGTTTCTATAAATATGCAATGGAATAATACTCAGCCATGAAAATGTATAACACATTGCTATTTCAGCATCCTGAATGGACTTGGTAAATAATGTGCTTAGTGATGTAACTTAGACAAAGACAAAAGTATATAATATAATTTATATGTGGAATCTAAAGAATAACAAATATCTGTGTACATCTATCTATAGCTGTCTATTGATAGATGACAGATAGATAGAAAGAAGGATAATAAATGATAGATAGGTAGATAGAGAGATAGATAGAGGGAGAGAGATAGATAGATAGATAGATAGATAGATAGATAGAAGGATAATACATGATAGATTGGTAGAGAGATAGACAGATAGACAGATAGATAGATAGGTAGATAGAGACATGTTGGAGAGGTAAAGAGATTAGTTAGACAAGACTTAAGCAGACTCAAAGATACGTGAAATAATATATGTTTACCATAGTGGAAGGGAAAGAGTTTTTAATGGTTGAATATTGACAGATAGAAAGTAGTATTCATAAAGGAGAAAAGCAACAAGGAAAATCTGTATAGATTATGGAGTTATACACAATAGTTTAAAATAATTGTAGGTTAAAATTATTGTCGTAATTCATAATGCAATATAATCTACAAAATGATTAGAAAAGCTATGCTGTACATCTGAAACTACACAATATAGTACATCTACAGTACTTCAATGAAAATAAAATATCTGATGTATAATTTAGTCCTGTTTTCTGCTGATAGAATCTTCCTTTAATATTGTTTTGTTTTTACTCTTTACCTTCTATAATTACTGTTTCATATTATTTCTTTTGCTGTTGTGAACATGTTACCAGTTTGAATTATCTATATTTATTGTCCCTGATTTCCTATTTTTCTCTCTTTAAAACATATGGTACAGTAGCATTTAAAAACATACCGAAAGAAACAGATGCAAATTTCTCATGGTCTCTCCTTAGCATTTTGGTCAATGTTTTGCCCATTTTTGCCATTTTATATTTCTTGGAAGACTTCTATTCTGCACCTCTTTTAAAGTGTCTCGGTTTTGTTTTTCTCATCACATTCATGTTTGTTTGTCTGGTAAAGCCTTTATTTTCACTTTATATCTAAGTGATAACTGTGTAAGTATTATTGGGTGAGTGATTTCTTATTTCAGTAGTTTGAAATGTAATTTTATTTACCCGTGGACTATGTTTTCTGCTCAGAAATCTGCTGATAGCCTAATGGGGGTTCCTTTGTAGATTATCATAACTATTTTTGGCTGCCTTTAAAATATTACTCTGTCATTGACTTGCCAATTTGCATATGACATATCTTGAAGGAGGTCCCTTTGTCTTAAAGTTATTGGGTTTCGTTGGCTCACGGAATTTTATATCAGTTCCTTACACATGTTCTGGAAGTTATCAACTATTATTTCTTTAAATAAACCATCAGCTGCCTTCTAAATTTTTACTCCCTCCAGGATTCCTCTCTAATGTGCACTTCCAGAGGAAGTCTGATGGCTAGTGTTGAATTTCCTCACTTTTTATTATCTTGTATCTCTGCCCTCTCCTATCATTTCTAGTTTTGTTTTGGTGAGTTTGCTTATCCCTCTTCCACAAAGACAGTCTTCATCCAATGCTTCCTGTTGCATTCTTCATCTCATTTATTAAGTTCTCCTTGCCTCCAATAATTTTTAGTAATTTTATAATTTCAGTCTCTTTGGCACTGTATTCCTTATCATCATTTCATTTATTCCTGAGCTCACTAAACTGCTTTCATAGTTTTGTTTTTTGTATTGAGTTTCTGAATGACACCTATATGGATTCTCTATTAGTTATATGGCAATATACCATGACTTTAAGTTTGTTTGCTGCATGGTTGACATTGTGCGTGTGTTTGTGTGTGTGTGTGCGCAGGTGCGTGTGCGTGTGTGTCTGTGTCGGTGTCTGTGTCTGTGTATCTGTGTGTGCGCGTGCCCTATAAAGTTAGTGTGATTGGTAATGATCTTGATAAATTATTGCTCTGATGACACTATATAACAGATTGGTAGTTGGAGTCCTTGCTTTTATTTTCTGGTAGTTTGCAAAATTGCACAAATTTTGGTTTTACTTACCTGAGCTACCTCTGATAGTATTTCAAAATGGCACTTTCCAGTCGCTACTGTCTGGATAAAAGATGTGGTTTCATTGTCACTTCTTAGACTTCTCGGGTAGTTAATGCCACTCTTGTCACTGGGCCTGTGAACCCTTCCTTTTATCTGATATCACATGAGACTCAGTGTACACATTGAGGAAAGGTGCAAAACAGGTGGGTATTTAGAATCAGGCAAGTGCCTTTCCTATGTCCAGTGTTGCAATGTATCTTGTCTCCACCACTGTGAATGGGGTGTAGGGACAGTTTCATTAATGTCTGAGTGTCTGAAGGATGGAATTTCTGTCTCCATTGTGGCTCCCTCCTAGTTACATGTGACCATGAGTACTGGTGTAGTTGGAGGCCGAAGCTGTGTGAACCGCTGAGACCCTGTTTCTACTAGGTTCTCTGAAATTGAGGACTCATGTATCCTAGTCAGGGGGCCTTGGTTGCATACACCAGATCTGCTCTTCCCACAGTTTAGCCTCTTTTGTGTGTTTTAGTCCACCAAACTACCTATTCACATGCATTCCAGAGTATTCTTTTGTGTTGTATTTATTTTTGTTGTGATGTGTACTTTTTATTGACTGTAGATATAAGGGGAGAGACAAAAATTGTTTAAACTTATGTCACATTTAAAAGTGTATACTTTTTCAATTAAAACCTTAAATTCTACCAAGGACATTATGAAAACAGTATAGAAAGTGAATAAATCAGTTACCTTAATATCATAGTACTACAAAATATTTTGATTTCCCTGGTTTTTTTTTAACGTGTTTCCCACCTACATGCACATTTTACTGTAATATAACCCTATAATCCCTTTAAAATCAGTTAAATTATTAAAATATTTCTCTGTGCTGTAAATATAGCCCTGTTGGTTATCTAATTTATTACTAGTAGCTTGCACATATCTGTCTTCTCCATCCTTCTGCTCTGTCCCCACAGGAAACCACTACTTGGTACACTACACATATATAAGTCATCCTGTTCCTTTATTTTGATTATTTTTCTTATATCTTTTTTCCTCATTTAAGTGACAACGTAGAGTGTTTTTCTCCGTATGACTTATTTTCCTATGTGCAACACTCTCGGGGTCCAGTCACATTGTTCCAAATGGCAGAATTTTATTTTTTAATATGACAATGACTAAGAATTTATTATGTTATCTATATCTCACATCTACTTCAGCCAATAATCTGTTAATGGGCAGTTGAGTTGTGCTTCTATCCTTGGCTACTATAAATGATGATGTAAAGAACATTGGGGTAATATATACTTTAAGTAAATGTTTTCATTTTTTTCAGATTTATACCAAAAACTGGAATTGCTGCAACATATAATGCTTCTATTTCTCATTTTCTGAGCATTGTCCACACGTTTATAATAGTGGATGCATCAATTTATATTTCCACCAAGAGTGTACATAGTTTACCTCTTCTCAAAATTCTTATTGAAGTTTGTCATTTGTAGACATTTTATTAATAGCCATTTTGGTTGCTGTGAGATTATATTCCATTCTGGTTTTGATTTATGTTTCTTAATGAATAGCAATGTTATGTTTCTATATTTGAGCATGAAAATCATCCACAAGTCTCATTTTGAAAATTTTCCATGAAGATATTTCAATTGTTTTCAAGTTGGTGTTTTGTTTTTTTAAATATTGAGTCTATTTTGACACATAAATATTATGGATATTAACATCTTGTTGGTTTCATTCTCTGAAATTTTTCCTTCTATTCTGTCTGTTATCATATCTCTTGTTGAAGATTTCTTTGCTCTGCAAAAGGTTTTGCACTTCACACTTATACAAGAATTAGAATCCCTGTAACGCATAATACAATATTTTTTCCTTAGTAACCTAAAAACTGTAATTGTTACCTTTCTTTTTTTTTTATTTGGAGACAGATCAAAAATAAGCATTGCCATGATTTATCTCAAAGTCATTTCTGCTCCTGTTCTTTGTCAGAAATTGTATAGTTTCAGGCTTTACATTTAGGAAATCAATCCATTTTTATCTTATGTTGTATACTATGGAAGGAAGTGCTCTTACATCTTCCTTTTACATGTATTGTACAGCTTTCCCAGATCTACTTATTGAAGAGAATAACTTTTTTCCATTGTATACTCTTGCATTCTTCATTGTAGACTAATTGACCATATGTGTGTGGGTTTATTTTAGGACTATTTATTTTGTTCCATTGATCTATGTGTTTTTAAAGTGCCATATATTGATGCATTTATTACTGTAGCTTTGTAGTACATTATAAATTCAAGGAGGATAATACCCACAGCTTTGCTCATTTTAAATATAATTTTAGAAAATTTGGATCTTTCAAATTTTTGTATAAATTTTATTATTTTTTCTCCTTGTTTTGTGAAGAAACATGAATTATGTAAGAAAAGAAATTTACTAAAAGAAAAAACCTGAGAAAAATTGTAAAGTGTAGAGGATAAATCATACAATATTAACAACAACTGGATTGCTGTATAAATCAAAGAAAAAATATATAAAGAAAAATGACAATGAAAACAAAATCCATGGGGTATAAAAAAAGCAGTATTAATAGGGATGCTTATAGCAATATAATCCCAGTTATTCAAATAAGAAAAATGTCTCACTTACAACATATTCTTTAAAACAAAATTTGTAGGAAAATAATAAACAGTTTTGTTAGTAGAAGGAAAGACAGCTGAAAGGTCAGAACATAATTTAATAAAATAAAGATTAAAGACAGAAACATTTAATCAAAATAAATAATGGCTTTTCAAAGGTAAATAATGTTGATAAACTTTAACCAGACACATGAACAAAAAAGGGAGTACAGATTAATAAGCTCAGAAATAAATGAGAAGTTACAGCTTATATCAAAGAAATACAAAGCATCATATGAAGTTACAACAAATAATATGCTAACAAAATGGAAACCCTAGAAGAAATGGACAATTTCTATGAAAGAACTAATCTCCAGAATGGAATGAGAAAGAAGATATGAACAGATTATCACTAATGAAATTGAATCAGTAATTAAACAAAATCTCCCAAGAAACAAAATTCCAGGCCTAGACAGCTTCACAGGTGATTTCTGCCAAACATTTAAAGAAGAGCTATCACCTATACTTCTCAGCATATTCCAAAATTTTCGAGAGGAATGGAGGCTTCCAACCCCAAATTTCTGTATCACACTACTACTAAAACTGGAACAAATACCTCAAAAAATTACACGTTACATACTACTGATAAGCATAGATGCAAAAATCATCACTAAATTATCAGCAAATCAAACAATACATTAAGAGGATTATACATTATGATTAAGTCCATTTTATTCCAGGGATGCAAAATTGATTCAATGCCCACAAATTTTTCAGTATGATACACCACACTAACAACCTGAAGAATAAAATTTATATGGGCACCTCAATAGAGTCAAAAAATATATTGACAATTTGAGTATCTATTTATGAATATATTCCTCCTCAAAGTGAGCATGAGGAAACATAACTCAACACAGTTAAGGTCTTATATCACAAGAACTCAGCTAACATGACACTCACTGATTAAAAGCTTAAAGCATCTCCAATAAGAGCAGGAAGAAGAGAAGAATGCTCACTCTTACCACTTTTATTAGTTATAGTATTGGAAATTCTAGCCATAGTTATCCAAAATAAAAGTAAGTAAAATATAGCTAATTAAGAAAAGGAGTAAAAGTATCTGCTTGCAGATGACATAATTTAAACAGAAATCCGATAAATGGTGCCACAATACTACTAGGGCTTATCAATGCATTTGGTAAAATTTCCAAATGTAAAATTAACATAGAGAAATCTTGCATTTCTACACACTAACAAGAAGCGAAATTATACAGAAAGTGAGGGAACTGTCTCATTTACAGTTGCATTACAAAAAAAATCAAAAAATATATCCAACCAAGGAGGTAAAAGACCTGTATTCAGAAAAGTATAAAATATTTATAACAGAAATTGAAGATAATGCAAACAGATGAAAGGATAAATTGTGTTCATAGATGAGGAAAAATATATTTTTTAAATGACAGCATAAGCCAAGAAAATGCACAAATTAAATTCAGTGCCTATCAAAATACCAAGGGCATTTTCAGACACTTACAATAAATCATTCAAAAATTTGCATGTAAAGACAAAAGAATTGAAATCACTAAAAAAAAAGAAAGAAAAGAATACAAACAGACTGAAAACACAAACAACTTTGTCAAAGAACAAAGAGGATATATCACTGTCCCTCATTTTAAACTATAATTCAAAGCTACAGTAATAAAATGAATACAGTAGTGACACAGAACAAGCAGAATATTAGAACACAAAGAATGCCTGAAAATGAAATCAGACACTTATGGTCATTTAGCCCATTACAAAAATGAATATACAGTGGGGGAAAGGTAACCAACAGGCACATGAAACCGATCAACATCACTGACCATCAGAAAAATGCAAGTCCAAAACACAATGAGATTTTATGTCACGCCTGACAGAATGACTATTATCAAAAAGTTAACAAACATAAGTCTTGGTGAGGATGTAAGAAAAACAACCCTGATGCACTGCTGGAGTGAATGGAAATATGTGCAGCCACTGTGGAAAACAACATGGAAATTTATTTAAAAATAAAAATGAAATATAATTCTACATTTCCATATCTGGATACTAATTCCAAGAAAATAAAGACACTAATTAGAAGAGATAAATTCAACCACATATTCACTGCAGCATTATTCACAATAGACAGGATATACAAGCAAATTAATTGCTCAAAAGATGATGGATAAAGAAGATATGTGTTTATAAAATATATATCTACCCATTTAACTACAGATTTACCTATATTTATATATATATACATACACACAGAAACTATATATATATGCAGTATATATATATATATATATATATATATATGTATATGTATACACACTCACATAAATATACAATGGGTTATTATTCAAGTCTAAATAGATCAAGTTTTTGTCTTTTGCAACAAATGGGTAGACCAAGAGTGTAATATGCTAACTGAAATAAGTCAGAAAGGGAATGACAATTGCTGAATGATTTTATTCACATTTGAAATTTTAAACAAATGAGCTTAACAACATAGAAAATGAGATATACATATAGAAAGAAACAGGTTGTTCACAAGAAGGAGGGAAATGGGTAAGGAAAAGACAAATTTGAGGAAAATTAAGAGAGAAATTTTTCCAGTTGCAAATTAAATGAATCACGGACAAGAAATATACTCTATGGGGAATAGTCAATAACTATGAAATATCTTTAAATAGCAACATATCATAACTAGATATATTCTGGAGAACAGTTTGAAATGTATTAAAAATAGTGAACAGTATGTTGTGTAGGAGAAACTAACGCAGAGTTATAGATTAAAGTACACTTCAAAAACAAACAAACATGCTTATAGTAAATGAAAATAGATTTGTAATTTACAAAGGCAGGGGTTGGAAAAGGAGGATTTGTTTAATTCACTCAAATGCTACAAACCTCCAGCCTTAAAATAATCGTGTTCTAGGGATGCCCCATATTAACTTCAAAATTACAAGTAATACTGCTTTATGTTCTATATGAATGTTGTTAAGAGATTAGACAATAAGATTTCTCATCACAACCAGATACAAATTGTATTTCTTTAAAATTTTATCTAAATGAGGTAATGAATTCTCCCTAAATTTGCTATGATATATATTACATGATAGGTGTATATCAAATCGCTATCCTGTGCACCTAAACTTACACAATGTTTTATGCCAATTATATCTCAATAAAAGCAGGAGAAATGGAAACTCAAAGGTCGTTTTTACCATGTCATTTCTCATGATTGTATTTGCAGCAAGTAAACTTGAGTTATGATATACTTATCCTAGGTAAAGATACTAATAAATAAGTGATTCTAATAAGTTATACATAAAGATAGTAATAAAATAAGAGTTTTGCCATGCCTTAAACATTCTTCATCTTAACAGCCCACTGCTTCTGTAGGCATCAAAATTTCAATCTGTGTATTCATCTGAGATTAGGGAATGGATTCAAATTTAAAACTGGCTGCTCTTGCTGTGAGTGATAAAGTTCACTGTCTCTGACCGATGGTCTCATCTCCCCGACAGCATCTGTAAGAAATGAACAAGCTAGGTTGCTAAAAATCTAAGCATGGTTAAATCTCAGAACTCCTACAATTCTTAACTGTTTTGCAATGGGAATGCAATACTGACAAACACTTGATTTTGGATAACAATGTTGTGTTTTCTCATGGCTGCATTATGGAATGTGATGGTAATCCCTGAGATCCACAACATTCTTGCTCAAGTGCTGGGCAAAGTAGTGTAAAGCTTCTGCATTATTAGGACTTGGGACTGATTTCAAAATGATGACTATGCTCACTCTATTTCAGGTAGTCCAAGGGAAGAAAAGTTATTGCAATTTCTAGGTGAATGGGAATAATTCAGTGGTTCAGACCCTACAAATTAGTCAACGTGTGTTCCAAGCCAAAATATGTTGTGTCAACAGTGAGAATTAAAAGAGAAAAACTTAGACATAAGCTTAAATTAAAAAGGTGATACAGTCCTGTGCTGGGCTCTGGGGACTGGAGAATGTGTATGCCTCAGTCCCATTCAAGGGTTTAGAGGCATGGCCCTAACATCAGCTCGGGATTCAATGAGCAGGTAACAATTATTATACTGGGAGAAATATAATCTACCTCTCCCTGATCAGAAGAAAATCTGGTGGCTCAATGAAACTCTTAATTCAGAGAGATTCTAACAGATGCAGAGGAATAATTCACTGATGACTCAACTAAGACAAACTTAGTTACTGCTTAACAATCCATCTTCACACACACACACAGTTGTAGAGAGACTTGTAGTATTTTGTGGGAAGAATTCAGTGGGCAGAGCTCAGAGAATAGATTTCAATGCACCAGCCAACTTTTGTACTTTGGTCAAAAGTCTAGTTTTTCCCAGGTAGAAAACTACAGATGGACAAACAAAGAATATTCTTCTTTACGATTCCTAATTTTGAAAGTAAACTGTAGCTTTTGACTTACCAGTATAGAATCTTGTTAAGATGATCACGGTAAGACCCACTGTCTGATAAGCAAGCTGGAAACTAGCTGCTGAACCAGCCCATCTGAACCCCAGACTGCTAATGTAAGCAACAACATAGCCACCATCAGATTTCAGCTGACAAACTTAAAAGCTTGATGTTTCTGTTGTAGGAAGAACCACAGCTGTCCAGACACAGTTCTCCAGCTGCAAGTGGTCTCTTTTCTTCTCTTGGTATAGGTCATTTTGGTGAGATGTTGCTAGAGTTAACCCTGGCCCATTTGCCCATTCTCCACAATATCAAAGACTTTCTTCACAACAGGTGACAAATTTTCAGGACTCAATTTTACCATTCCAGTCTTATCAGCTGACACTGGCTGCATCATTGTAAGCAGAAGCCTTAGGGTCCCTGACCTAGCCTACAATTTTCCAGCAATTCAGGGCATTTCACATTCTGAAAATGCTTCGCTTTTTATTTTAAATTAATGGGAAATAGTCAAAGACTTCCATGAATATTTTATATTTCTTAATATCTGCAGAAATTTGGTATTCTTGCACTTGGACAAATTTTTAATTCTATCACCCTCACCTCCTTCTAGTCCACACATTTTAGATTGCAATTTGATTACTGAATACCACCACCCCATCCAAGGGAATAGTACATCTTAGAAATTTCCTGTGTGAAGGTTAGAAGGGGCACAAGTTATGTGGGGTATATAAACCTACATTAAATGTTTGCAATGGCAGTGTCTCTTCTGGAAAAGCTCTGATTCTACGAAGTAAATTAATTAGAAGGCAATATAGTTATTGGTATGGGGAAGAGAATCACATATTTTGGGATGGGTGGGTGATGAAGAGACAGGAATATATCCCACAAATGAGAAAGGAATGATTTAGGCCTATGGAGGTATGACTTGAGAAGAAAATAATACATAGTCTTCTGTACCTACCTCCAATTACTGTCTTGAGTGACTAGTCCTTGCACTATGAAAAGAGCTAGTTTGTGGTGTAAAGACCATAACGAAATAGTTTGAAAACCAAGAGTTTTGTTGTTTCAGGAAAGTAGATATTGCTTAAAGTCAACATGTATTTTTCAATCACTAAATACTAAAATGCATACTGTGGCATGTGCTGTGCTTACTGTGGTGGTATCCAAGATAGACAAGGAAAGTGGGATAGACAGAAAACATCTGGAGGAGGTGGTTTCTGTGCTGAGAGGAGGATAGTCTAAGTAGGTAAAATGAGGACACCCAACGTCCAAGTATGAGCTGGAGTAAAACTGTTGAGGTTTGAGCTAACATGGTTGAGAAGCATTTGCCTGGATATATATCCAGATACACTGAAACATAAAGATATGTCAAGGTAGTCAGATGCCAGATTTATAAAGTAATGACTAAGCTAAGTTGAGTTAATTTTGTGTGATTAGATTTGGAAAGGCATTAAGTTTCACCCTGAGGATGTAACCTTCTTTGGCTGGAACATAAAAGCAACATAAATTAATAACTAGAAAATATAGTGTAGACTCTTGAGGGCAGGAAATGAAAGCACCAATTGGAATGCTTTGAGAACAGCACAAAGAAGACCATTGATAAATTACTTCTTAAATTCTACCACATGCTGAATGTGCCATCTGAGAATACATCATGTGACCTTTTTGATTCCAGGGATGACATAATAGAGACCATGATCCCTGGGCCGGTTCCTGAATGTATCTCCTGTTCCAAACTATCCTAACTTAACACATTTAATACTTTCCAGGATGAACCAGAAACCACTTGGTACTTTTCCCTCTCTCCATGTTTTATTATTTTTCCAAATTCTTCCATTTTTTTTTCCTTACATGAAAATATTTAAATTTACTCCCATACTGTTCCATCTAAGATCATATCAAACAAATATCTCTTTTTTTCTTTGAATGGCAAGTTAGTATCCCATTTAATTCTTAATTCTTTAAAAAATACTAAGGAAAATACAGGTACACATCTATGTTTAATGTTCAAATAAGAAAATAGCAGATAGTTGTCGACATTTGCCAACATCAGTTATAATCTTTGTTCCCTGCATAATCTGGTAGTTCTCTGGTAGATCAGTTGTTATTAGGATGACTTTCATAAACTGAAGATGGCTGATGAGTTGGCCTTGAAAGGGAAGTAGCTGATGTATCAGCTATCACCGGCACTGGAAAGCGTGGGTTGCACCCTGGTTGAAGTTTAGGAAAATGACCTTCATTTGCAGATATGTTCTGATATGTATTTGGAAAAGTAGAAGGCTCCAACATCAGTCCAAAATAATTGCTCTGTTTGGGAGATAAGATACTCTACTGAGAAGTAGAAATTCTACTTCAAATGGAGTTCACAACACGGCCATTTATTTTATTGTAACTGCTTTGAGAGTGCCCATGTACAGTGGTCAACTGATTGAAAATAGCTCGTTGATCCACTGCAATTTGTTCTGTTGGTCTGACATTGATGATGGAGGAGAAAAATCACCTCTGATCGGGGTAGTTGTATCACCAATTATGTGGCTAGTAGAGGGCTTTCTCATTAGAGGCATGTTTAAATTTGCAGAAGGTAAAAATGCACTTTCTTCAATAGTGTCAGCCACAAATTCAGAATTATTATTATCCACATTATACCCTGCTTTAAAGTGCTGCTCTTTGAAGTCTTCAGGCAATGAAGATACCAGAGAGGAATTTTTAATCCCAACTCTTCTTTTTATTCTCACTAAAACCTGGGGACAGCCTCGTTTAAAATTTGGATTATGATAAAAGTGCAGCTATAAACAAAGGAGAAACATTTTAGTAATATTTATACCAAAATAGAAGACTACAATAAGCCTAACGTATAAAACCTGATTCCACGTTTACTATACAAGGATAATATCATCAAAATATGAACATTGCTAACAATATTTTGAAGTTCCTTATTTGGAAAATACACATTTAATTATTATAGTCATCAAATTTAAATGTTAGCATTTACAGTAACGGTGAATGCCACTTTTGAAAAGCAGCTTTAATACCTTTATATGAATTTCTGGAAAGATTCATAGTTGTAAGCAAAGTTTCTCATAATCTTGAATAATTAAGGCACTGTCCTCATTTTTTAGAGTAAAGTATTTTAGCCTTAATAGTTTTATACAATTTTCAAAATCTAGCTTTACATTTATATTACCATAGATTGATGTACAAAATAAAATTTTATACATAAGTTACCAATTCGTAACTAAAATTTGTGTATACCTTGCTTGAAACAGAGGCTTCTTTTTCTTCTGCTAGAAAGTCAACTAGACAAGCAGATCTTTGAAATTTCTGCCGCACTTTCCTAAACCCATAAAAGTTAATGGGTCTAAGTAAACTTTTCATACTTCCAGTTTCAAATATTCTGAAAGGGGCCTTTTTTTCCAAAACTTCCTTCTTCAAGACAACTTCATCAATCACTATGGAAGATCCATTATCACCCCACCAGATGGATTTAAATTGGTCACTCCCAGACATTTTCCAGAGCTTTCTTGGAAATGTCAGAGAACCAAAATCATTATCTTCATCTGGTTCAGAGACACAATGTGTGTAGCATGGTCTTTTTATCAAGGATTCTTCAGACAAATTCTGAAAAGCATTTTCTTCAATCATAGAACTCAAGTCCAAGTCCTCAGAGAATGTTTGATCACACAATAGAGATCTACCGGAGTTTCCTGAGCCAGTTGGTCCATCTTTATGAGACATATCTTGAATTTCTGAAGAAATATGTGCCATCTCAAATAACTTTTTCTACAGCTACATTTCTAATCTGCATGATTTTGAGCACTGCAGCTTCAAATGCTGCTTTGGCAGGCCTGAACAGATAAACTGCTAGGCCTTCACAATGGTTCTCAACTTGAGAAGCTGTGACATCACAAAACGACTGGTATCCCAGCAACTCAAGTGTAACATTCAGCCAGTGTTTACTTGTCATTCATCCAGTTAAAATGAAACATATAGGATGATTTTTTTACAGTGTGATCTGCAAATATTATCCCAACACATTTTTATAAATAATTTAGTTTTGGGGTGTATGAAATAAAATCAATCTCCATACTTTTGTATTGAAATTTATGCCAGATTTGTGAACAGAGTATAAATATAGCACAAATTATATAAAATAACTTTAAAGTTTTGGAATTTAAAGTGAAATTCGTGTAAAACTTGTACAGAAAATATATATCTATTTCAATATCATTTGTAATTAAGTTGAAACATAATTTGATTAGGAAATGGAAGTAGGTATTTATCTGTGTACTATATAATAAGTAGTTCAATATTCAAAACATGAGCAGATTAAATGTCAGTTTATTTGTTTTGTATATAAATAAATGGTAAATAATTATGAAATAAAATTAGATAAAAATAATGCATCAAATTTAAGAAATCCCAAAAGGCGGAATTTTTGATTTAAATTGTAGTTCATTTCTATAAGTAAAACAAATGTAATTTAATATTCTACTCTAAAATTACAAAAGAGAGAAACTTATTGTATATTTACGAATGTTTATTTTTGCCATTCATTCAATCAGAGGTTTTTCAGTCCCTAGAAACAATAAATTTTCTTTCCATCTTTATAATCCATTCAATTGTGGCTTCTGTTAAGTGTTCTAAAATGATGTTTATAAGTACACTTATGCACAAGATCCTGGGTTCAATCAGCAGTGCCTCCATTAAGGGGTAAACAAACAATCAAAAAACAAATAAATAACACTATATGTGATTTGGGGTGGAAAAGACCAGGTAATGCATTTTTGGAAGGAATATGTATCTCAGTCCTGAAACATTTGACATTGTTAGTAAATTATGGCATTTCAAGGCAAGTGTTTTGTTCACTAAATGTATATAATAGCTATGTTCTGTATCAGTAAACTGTAGAAAATCCAGTTCTATCAAAAGTTATATTCTTTATTTAGAAATAAATTCCTTTAAACATAAGCCAAATTAAAAATGAGGGATAAAATTTTTCAATAAATAAATGTAAACTCAATCTGTAATGTAAATTTTTCTTTCAGTATGTGAACATTCCATTCTAAATAAATATTAGCAACCTGAATTCATTACATATTATAAGTATTATAAACTATAGTTAAGAGGGATTTAGTCCTGATTCATAAATATTACTTATCAAATTCAAATCAATATATGTGATACAATCCCTGAAAAAGCAGAGAATTCAAAAACATCAATCTCAAAAAATGTAGGAAAATTTTTCACAAATCTGATCTTTACTTTTTTATAAAAATATTCTTAACAAATTCACTTTTAATACAATTTAATTAAACATAATAAAAACCATATATGAAAAACCCATGACAATCATCAAGTTCAATTTTAACATACAGGAAGGTTTCCTCTGGTCCAGTAATAAGAAAAGGTAGTTCATTCTCACAAGTACTAAATTACACTATTTGAAGACCTAGCCAGAACAACTAGTCAAGAAAAAATATAAAAGGCATCCAACTTGTAAAAAAGCAGTAAAATTTTTAGAGATGACATAATTAAGCATAGATAGAAAACTCCATAGACTCCTCCAGTGACTGTTAGAAATAATGAACAAACTTAGTAAACTTGCAGAATACAAAATCAATATAAAAATATCCATTGCATTTTTATATAGTAACAACAAACTATCAGCAAGAGAAATTAGGAAAACAATTGTGTGTATATTTATACCAAAAAGAATAAACTAGGAATACATTTGATAAGTGAAATAAAAAATCTAAATATAGATCTATAAATTACAGGTGCAAGAAATAAAATAAACTAATAAATAGAAAGATATTCTCTGCTTATGGATTGTATACAATGTGAGGATCTATTCTAATCTATCTTTTACATGATCAATCTCCCCTGCACTACTTATTCAGGAGAATGTCTATTCTTCATTTTATACTCTTGCTTCCTTTTTCATGGGTTAATTGATCATAGGTGTGAGGGATTATATCTGGTTGCTCTATCCTCTTCTATTGATTGGTGTCTGTTTTTGAGCCAGTTTCATGTTGTTTAAATTACTAAAGCTTTGTTGGACTGTTTAATTCAGAGAATTATACACTATTAGATTTAATACTCTTTTTCAAGGTTATATTGGCAACTAATGGTCTATGTGGTTACATATAAATTTTGAAATTAACTGTTCTATTAACTGGAAAAATCTCATGGGTACTTTGACATGAATGACGCAAAATGTAGATTGCATTGGGTAGTATGTTTGTTTCAACCACATTGTATCACATCATTAACATAAGAGGAATTTTCATTTCTTTGGGTCAGTTTTAATTTCCTTCACCAATGTTTTCTATTTTTTAACGTATAGGTTTTCTCCTTATTTGTTAACTTCATTTCTATGTATTCTATTCATATATATGTAATTATATATATTATATTTGTAAACACGTTTACTACACAAATACAACAGGCAGAAGACAGTGGTAAGACATATTTAAAGTCCTGAATGAAAGAAAGCTGTAATCTAAGATAATTTATCAAGCAAGGCTATCCTTTAGAATAGAAGGAGAGATAAATAACTTCCACTAAAGCAAGTACTAAAAGAATTTAGCAACAGAAAAAGAAATATTGAAAGATCGACTCTAAAAAAAAAATGAAGCAGGCTTCTATAGAAAGGAGAAAGGCATAATTAGAAAGGCAATAGCTACAATGTCTTACAATAGAATAAATATGATGTTGCAGAACAGGACATCAAAAATTTTAAGGATCAGAGAGTGAAACAGGACAATAAAGAGTATTTCCTTATTGTTTCTGTTCTCTATAGAAGGGGTTAGAATTTGTATTCCTATCAGTTAAAATAAAAAGATAAATAAAGGGTCAATATACATACAAAACAGGATGGCCATAAGTCAAAACTTACAATGAAGTCACAAAGCCAAAAAGAAACCAAGATAATAGAAGAAAACTTATCAAGCCACAAAAAGAAAATGAAATGAACAAAAAGGAAATACCAAATCAACTGGAAAATGAAGTACAAAATGGAAATGAACACCAGTCTATCAATAATTATCACAAATGTTAATGGACTCAGTGCTTGAATCAAAAGATATATATTGTCAGATGGGATAATATAACGAGACTCTACATTATGAAGCATACAAGAGTCCCACTTTTGTAAGAGGAACAAAAATTAATTGAAAGTCAGAAGATGGAAAAGTATATTGAATGCAAATGGACATGACAAGAAAGCAGGACTAGCAGTACAGACTTCACACAAAATAGACTTTACAAAAAATGTCATAGAGAAAGATAAACAAGGACATGAAAAAATGATTAAAGGAGAAATAAAAAATGAGGGTATTAAACTCATTAAGATATATGCACTCAATATAGGAGCACCTAAATACATTTAGCAAATACTAATAGATGAAAAGGGAGAAATGGATGGGAACACAATCCCATTCGGAGAACATATCTCCCCATTACCATCACTAGACTGGTCTTTCAGACAGAAATTAAATAAGGGAAAAAAGATACAAACAGGTACGATAAAATAATTGGAGTTGGTTCATATTTTCAACACAGTACTCCTCCCCAAAACAGAATATACATTCTTTTCAAGTTCACATGGAATATTTTCTAGAAAAGATTATGTACTCATGCACAGAAGAATCCTCAACGAATTTAAGAAAATAAAACAAATTTGAAGCATCTTTTCTGAGTATAATACCATGAAACTAGAAATCCTTCACAGAAAAACAGTGTGAAAAAATGACAGCATGTAAATTAAACACCATGTTACTATAACAAGTAGGGGAGATGAAGAAGTAAAAGAAGAAATTAAAAAATATCTTGAGAAATATGTCAAAATACTACACAAAGTGAATGGAATACATTTAAAGCAGGCTTAAGAGGTAAGTTTATAGTGACAACCGTCCTCAAATTAAAAGAGCAATTTCAAATAAATAATCAAATGTTCTATGTATACTAATCATGAAAAGAAGAGCAAACAAAACCAAAACTCAGCAGAGAGAAATAAGAAAGAACAATGAAGAAAGAATTGAAATACACATTACAAAATAGAAAAAATCAATTAAAGTCTTTTTTGAAATAGTAAGCATAATTCACGAAATTCTGGACAGGCTCACCAACAAGAAAAGAGAGAGAACACAAATAACATAAGAAATGAAAATGCAGAAACTACAAAGAGTACAACAAATTTGCATAATATCATAAGTGAACTACATGAGCAACAGTATGGAAACAAAATGGATAACCAGGAATAAATGGAGAAGTTTTTGAAAACATTCAGCCCACCAATATTGCATCAAGAAGAAATTAACCATTTGAACTGTCAGATCACCAGAAATTGAATAGAATTATCAATAAAATAAAAAATCTCTGCAAGCAAAATTCAAACCAAACTAGATTCACTGGGGAATTTGACCAAACATACAGAGAAAAATACATACCAGTCCTCCTCAAACTATTCCAAAAATTGATATGGAGAGAGTACACCCAAACTCACACCGTCAGGCCAACATCAACCTGATAAAAAACAGGACAAAGACACCACCCCAAGAGAAAACTATAGGCCAATAACACTGATAAACATTGATGTAAATGTCCTTAAGAAAGTATTAACAAACAGAATCCAACAGCATGTAAAAAAGATTATACACCATGGTAATGTTACTTCATCCCAGGAAAACTAGGATGGTTTAATTTATGCAAATAAATCAATCAATTTTAATACACCATATCAATAACCGAGAGGACAAAAAACCACATGATCATCTCAGTAGATGCAGAAATAACATTTGAGAAAAATTAACACCTATTTGCAGTAAAAGTTCTTGTAACAGTGTGCTAGAGGGACCATATCTCAACATAATGAAAGCTATTTATGACAAACATATAGCCAGCAAAATACTCAATGGTGAAAAACTGAAACACTTCCAACAAAAACCTGAGACAAGACAAGGTTGCCCATTCTCACAATTTCAATTCAATACAGTCTTGGAATTCCTAGCCACAATGATCAGGCAAGGAAAAGAAATAAAAGGATTCAGACTGGAAAAGAAGATGTAAAATTGTCATGATATGCAGACATGACACTATATATTGAAAACTGTAAAAGCTTCACAAAAAATTACTAAGGCTAAAAAAGGAACTGGGCAAGGTACCCAGAGTAATGTACAAAAAGGTGGTGAATGAAATATACATGGAGAAGTAGAAAATATTGATTGAGGAAATCAAAAAAGATTTGAAGGATTGAAATCATACCCAATGGTCTCGTAATGGAAGAAACAAAATGGTTAAAATGGTCATATTGTCCAAGGCAATCCACAGATTTAATGTGATTTCCTATCAAATTATGCCAAACTTCTCTTTTTGGGACTGAAACAAATGATTCTAAGATTTACATAGAGTCATAAAAGATCCATAATTTCCAAAGCAATATTAATGAAAAACAAAGAGGTTGGAGGAATAAACCACCAGTTCTCCATACACTATTGCAGAGCTACAATGAACAAAATGACAAGATATTCATACAGAAAGAGGCTTATGGACCAAAAGAACAGAATAGAGGGCCTAGGAATAAATCTACAGGCCTACGTTCTATTAATTTTTGACAAAGTATCCAGGAATATGACAGAGAAAAGACCATCTCTTCACCAAATGATGTTGGGAATCTGGATAGCAACATGCAGAGCAATGGAGTTAGAACACTCCTTCACTCCATACACAAGAATAAACTCAAAATGGCTTGAAGACTTAAATGTAAGGAAAAACACAGTAAATCACCTAGAAGAAAATATTGGCAAAACACTCTGAGATAAATCTCAGCAATGATCTCCTAGAATAGCCTACCCAGGGAAGGGATGTAAGAGCAAAATTAATAAATGGGACCTAATTAAACTTATAAGCTTTTGCACAGCAAAGGGAACCATAAACAAAGCAAAATGACAACCTGCAGGATTAAAGAAAATATGTAGAAATGTGCAACTGACAAAGGCTTAATTTCCAAATTACAAAGATTTCATACAAACTATTAATAATACTTAAAAAAAACAAGAAACCCAATTTGAAAATGGGCAGAAGCCCTAAACAAGCAATTCTCCAATAGAGACATACAAATGCCACATAGATATATACAAAAAAATTGCTCACTACCATTATCAGAGAAGGGTAAATTAAAACTATAATAAGTATCATCTCACAACAGTCACAATGGTCATCATTCAAAATTCCACAAACATTAAATCCTGGGGTATCTGTGGAGAAAGATGACCCTCTTACACTGTTGGAAAAAATGTAGTTTGGTGCAATCATTGTGGAAACCAGGGTGGGGTTTCCTCAAAAGAATAAAAATAGACTTAACTTATGATCCAGCAATCCCACTTCTGGGTATAAATCAAAGGGAACCCTAATTCAAAAAGACATCTATACCCCAATGTTCTTTGCAGTGCTATATACAAGAGCCACCACATGGAAGCAACCTAATTGTCCAACAACACATAACAGTATTCAGAAGTTATCCCGTATTTACACAATGGAATAATATTCTGCATTAAAAAATGATGAAACAATGACATTTGCAGCAAAATGGATGTCCACAAAAAGTGTCATTCTAATTGAAGTAAGCCAGAAAAAGAAAGAAAAATAATCCATGACATGATATATGCGGAACCTTAAAAATAAATTTGGATGAGGAGACTATGATTTCATCTACAAAACTGAAACACACTCACAGATTTACTAAACAATTTTAAGATTACAGCGGAAAGGGGATGTGAGAGGATATATTTGGGAGCTGTAGATTCATAAATTTTTTCCACTATATATAAAAGTAAATTTTTTCAAAATTTCTCTTGTATAACACAGGGCAGTAAGTCAAATATTGTGAAGTAATGTTTAATAGGCACATAAATATATGCATGTATTGGGACACTGTGCTATACACCACAGATAGACACATTGTAAATGGCAGTACTTCAATGATAAATAAATGAATAAACACGCAAATAAATATATAAATAATAACTAAATAAAAATATTTAATAATAAATGAAATAAAAAGATTCACACTACTTAAATTTACACCTCATGGATCTAGGAGAAAACAGAAAGAATAAAGAAGAAAATTGAATGAATGAGAGTATGGCAAATAACAAGAGATGCAATTGGAAAGGTAGAAAAAAATATACCTAAGTCTGTTTCTTTTAAACATAAACTAGGCATATGTTTAGGTTGGCTAAGAAAATATAGACTCAAATAAAATTAGAAATAAAAGATAAGATATTACCACTGATGTTGTAGAGATGCAAAACATCATAAGAAATTACCACTAGCCAACGATTTGAATGACCTAGAACTAAAGACAAATTCCCAGAAACATATGTTTTCCAATACTGAATCAAGAAGTAATTAGAAAGATAATAGAGCAAAAGTGTGTTTGAGTAAGTCAATAATCCAAACTTCCAAAACCAGAAAAAATTTACAAAACGCCTTTACTGGTGAATTCTGTCATACAATTGAAGACAATTTTTCACCAATTCTTCCCCAAATCTTCCAAGAGTTTGAAGGGGGTGAAAGATTCCAGACATATTTTATGATGTGAGCTTTATTTGCTTAACAAAGCTAGAAAGGACATTATACGCAAAAAATAGAATATTATCCCTGATGAACATATGTGCCAAAATTCTCAACAAAACACAAGTAAATGAATTCAACAAAACATTTAATGTATCATAAACATACATGAGTAAAGGTATATATCCCTGGGTTTAAGTATACTTCAAAATATTCAAATCAATAAAGGTGACATGCCACACTAATGGAATGAGAAATAAAACTCACACAATCATCTCAATAAGTGCGGAAAGAACATTGTATATAATACAACATCCTTTTAAAATACTCCCAACAAATTAAATTTGCCCTGTCAGTGGCACGATATAATTTACACACAAACACTGTGTGGAGATAAGCGAAACAGTTCTCTGTTTTTTGATTCTTAGAAGAAGGGTTTATATAGGACATGCACAATGCCTCACATATAATCTAGGTTATAACAATGTTAATAATCTTAAGCTATTTATGTTCCCATGCTCCTGCAGTAAGCGCAGGATGTTAAATGATCAAGAATTGTTTTAAAGTTCATCACGGAACTTCATTAATTAGGCCATCTCTTATCCAGCCGGCTTTGCCTGTCTTGGGATGTCCTCCTCTGACGATCTTACCCAGCAAAGGCTATCCAGCCATCCATACTGGATATATTGAGTAGACCATTTGTTATCCAGCCTGGATATGTGACATTCCTCACAGATTGTTTATCAGTTCAGCCCATGGGCTTATTCTCTAGAACCTTCAGACAGGGGCCTACAAACCAAACATCCCTTGACAGAAAACTGGATGAAGAAAATTTGATGTATATATGCAATGGAATCAATACTTTGCATTCCTATCAACAGTGTCCACGCTGTTTCTTTTTCTCCACAATCTCACCAACATCTATTTGTTTTCCTTTTGATGAGAGCCTTCTAACAAGTGTGAGGTCTTGTCTCATTTTAGGTTTATGACTTTCCTAATAATTTATAACTCTGAACACATTTTCATGTATTTTATAGCCAACTGTATGTGTTCTGAAGAAAATTGATTCAGATCTATCTATTCAGTTCCTATGGACATTTTTTTAAATTGGATTGTTTGCTCTTTTTTATGTTGTTTTGGGGTAAGAGTTTGCCATATATTTTGGATATTAACACTTGATTGAAAATTATCACTTAAAAATATGTTCTACCATTGTGTTGGTTGACTGTTCAGTTTATTGATCATTTCTTCTGCATTGTAAATCTGTTTAGTGTGACACAATCATATTTTGTTAGTCTTACTTCTGCTTTCCTTGACAGAGGAGGCATATGTAGAATCAAATTAAATCCAATATCAGAGTGTACTTCTTATATTTTACCCTAGGATTCTTTAATTTCAGGTTTTATGGTTCATATGCCCATGAGTGGGATTGCTGTGTCATATGATAGGTCTATTTTTATTATTTAAATGAACTTCCATAATGTTTCCAAAGTTGTTTCACAAATTTTATTTCCCACCAACAGCATTGGAGAGTCCCTGTTTCTCCACAACTTCCCCAGTCTTTATTACTTGTAGACATTTGGATGACAGCCCTTCTCACTAGTGTGAGGTAAAACATTATTTTATTTTTGTCTTGCCTTTGTATAATGATTTGCAATGTGAGCACGTTTTTATATTCCTGTTTGTCATCTGTGTGTCCCTTTTAGAGAATTGTCTTCTGCTCATTTTCTGGCTGAGTTGTTTGTAGATTTTTGAAATGGTGTTGCATGAACATTCTGTGTATTTTAGAAATTAGCCTCTTATTGATAACATTGTTTCCTAATGTATTCTCCCATTTGAACTCCATCTTTTCATTTTGTATATTTTGCTGTTTAGAAGCTTTTAAGTTTAATTAGGACCTACTTGTTTATTTTAACTTTATTGTTTTCAGCTTGGGAGTGTGACATAAGAAAATTTTGCTAAAATTTTTGTTTTGTTTAGCCTATGTTAGATTCCAGAAGTTTTATTGTGTCATGTATTAGATTCAGATATTTAAAACATTTTGAATTTATTCTTGTATAGTGTGAGGGATTGTTCTAATTTTATTGGTTTACATGTAACTGTTTAGCTTTCTCAACATCACTTGCTGGAGACTGTCTTTAAGGCATTGTTATATTTTTGTTTCCTTTGTCATAGTTTAGTTGACCATAGGTGTGATGTTTTATTCCTACTTCTATGTTCTGTTCCAGTGATATAGATGTTTGTTTCTTTTCCAGTATTGTGCTGTTTTGATTGCTGAATTTTTGTAATATAATCTGAGATGAGGAAGGGTTATGGTTATGCCTCCAACTTTGTTCTTTTAACTCATTGTTTCTTTAGCAGTTCTGGTCCTTTTGAAGATCCACTCAAATCATAGGACTGTTTTTAGTTCTGTGGAAAATATCATGTAGTTCGATCTGAATAAATTTATATCTGTAGACATATTTTGTAGTATGTATATTTTAACAATATTAATTCCTCTAAACGAAGACCTTGAGATTTCTTTCCATTTCCTTGCATCATCTTCAAATTTCTTTATAAGTGTCCTATAGATTTTATTATGTTGGATTTTCCTTAGGTTTTTCATGTTTTGATCTGATTTCATATGGATTTTTTAAAATAATGGAATATATTATTGTTAGTGTAAGAAATGTGACAGTTTTTTATATTAATCATGAATCATGATACTTTGCTAAATGCCTTTATTAGTTTTAGTTGTTCTGGTGTGGAGAATCTTTAGGGATCTCTATATAGATTATCATGTCATCCAAAATAATAACAGTTTTACTTCATTCAATCCAACTTGACTAACTTTATTTCTTGTCCAATTGCTGTTACTAGGACTTCCCATACTGTGTTTAAGAGAAATGGTGAGATCGGGCATCCTTGTCTTATTCCTTAATTTGGCTTTCAGTTTTCACTTTTGTATATTACATTGTCTGGGGTTTGTAAGTAATGACTTTAGTTATGTTGAGATATGTTTCCTGAATCCTACTTTGGAAAGAGTTTTCTGTTGTTGTTGCTGTTGTTGTTGTTGTTGTTGCTGTTGTTGTTTTAATAAATAAATGTTGAATTTTCTGAAATAATTTTTATGGATTTATTGAGATGACCACGTCATTTTCTCTTTTCCTTTTGTTAATGTAGTGTATCAAACTGATTGATTTCTTCATGTTGAACATTTCTTGTGACCCTGCCATGAATCCAAGTGATCATGGTGGATGATTCATTTTTGCTATTACTGGATTTAGTTTGCTAATAATATTTTGTAGAATTTTTGCATCTAAATCTGTCAAATTTATTGGCTTGAAGTTCCCTTTGCCTGTAGTATGTTTGTTTGCTTTGCTATCAGGGTGATGAATTTTTCATAGGATTAATTTGGGAGTTTCCCACATCTTCACTATTTGTGAATAGTTTGAAGAGTATAAGTTCTGCTTTGTATTTTTATTCTCCACATGATTTGTTTAAATCTGCACTTACAAATGATCAAAAAGCACATGAAAAAATGTTCAATATCACTAATTATCAGAGAAATGCAAGTCAAAACTACAATGAGGTATCACCTCACACCAGTCAGAATGGCCGTCATTCAAAAATCCAAAAATGACAAATGCTGGAGAGGCTGTGGAGAAAGGGGAACCCTCCTACACTGTTGGTGGGAATGCAGTTTGGTGCAGCCATTATGGAAAACAGTGTGGAGATTCCTCAAAAGACTAGGAATAGACTTACCATATGACCCAGGAATCCCACTCCTGGGCTTGTACCCAGAAGGAAATCTACTTCAGGATGACACCTGCACCCCAATGTCCATAGCAGCACTGTTTACAATAGCCAAGACACGGAAACAGCCTAAATGTCCATCAACAGGTGACTGGATAAAGAAGAGGTGGTATATTTATACAATGGAATACTACTCAGCCATAAAAACCGACAACATAATGCCATTTGCAGCAACATGGATGCTACTAGAGAATATCATTCTAAGTGAAGTAAGCCAGAAATAGAAAGAAAAATACCATATGAGATTGCTCATATGTGGAATCTAAAAAACAAAAACAAACAAACAAACAAAAACAAAGAATAAATACAGGACAGAAATAGACTCATGGACAGAGAATACATACTTGTGGTTACCGGGGGGGGGGGTAGAGGGTGGGAAGGGATAGACTGGGATTTCAAAATTGTAGAATAGATAAACAAGATTACACTGTATAGCACAGGGAAATATACACAAAATGTTATGATAAATCACAGAGAAAAAAACTGACAATGAGTGTGTATATGTCCATGAATGACTGAAAAATTGTGCTGAACACTTGAAATTGACACAACACTGTAAAATGATTATGAATCCATAAAAAATGTAAAAAAAATCTGCACTTCTATTTAACGATTTTTTTAAATGCAGATTCTTTCATCTAGAAAGCAGTTTGTTCAAATTATTTGTTTCTCCTGATTTCTGTCTCTTTCTAGACATTTGTCTATTTCTTCAAATTTGTCAAGATTATTCGAATGTAAGTGTTGACAAAATGATCCCTTTTTTGTATATCTGAGGTAACAATTGTTATTTCTCATCTTTTATATCTTACTTAATTTCTTTGGGGCATCTCTCTATTCTTCATGATGCACGTACCTAGAGGCTTTTTTATTTTGTTTATCTTAAAAAAAACAAAAAAAATCTTCGGTTTTACTGCACTTTTTTCATAGTTTTCTTTTTCTCTCTAATGTATATTTACACCTGTAATATTTAGGAACATGTTTTTTAATTTTTTTAAATTTTCTTTATTGATTTACTGTCATTTTACAAACTGCCTCCAATCCCAGTGTAGAGCACAGTTTTGCAGTTACAATGAACAAATATACATTTTTTGTCCCATTTTTTCCACTGTGGGCTTCCGTAAGAACTTTTATATATTTCCCTGTGCTATAAAGTACATTCCTGTTTATCTATTCTACAATTTAGACCTCCCAGTCTATCCCTTCCCACACCCCGCCCCCTTGGCTAACAAAAGCTAGTATTCTATGTCTGCGAGTCTATTGCTGTTCTGTATTTGTCCTTTTTTTTGTCTTGTTTTGTTTTGTTTTTTGATTCCACTGATGAGCCATCTAATATGGTATATTTTTTTCTCTTTCTGGCTTACTTCACTTAGACTGATTTTCTCCTGGACCATCCATGTTGCTGAAAATGGCGTTATGTTTTCGCTTTATATGGCTGACCAGTATCCCGTTGTATAAATATACCACCTCTTCTTTATCTAGTCAAATGTCGATGGATATTTAGGCTGTTTCCATGTCTTGGCTATTGTAAATAGTGCTGGCTATGAACATTGATGTGCAGGTGTCATCCTGAACTAGGGTTCCTTCATGATTTATGGCCAGGAGTGGGTTTCCTGGGTCATATGGTAAGTCTATTCCTAGGTTTTTGAGTAATCTTCATCCTGTTTTCCACCCTTGCCAGACCAATCTGCATTGCCACCAGCAGTGAAGGAGGATTCCCTTTTCTCCACAGCCTCTCCAGCATTTGTCATTGTGGATTTATGAATGGTGGCCATTCTGACTGGTGTGAGGTGATACCTCATTGTAGTTTTGATTTGCATTTCTCTGACAATCAGTGATATTGAGCATTTTCTGATGTGCCTTTTGATCATTTGTATGTCTTCCTTGGAAAATTTCTTGTTTAGGTCTTCTGCCAATTTTTGCATTGGGTGATTTATTTTTTCTTATTCAGTTGGATGAGCTGCTTATATACTCTGGAGATCAAGTCTTTGTCGGTTTCATATTCAGAATTTTTTCCATTCTGTAAGTTTTTTTTTGTTTTACTTCCAGTTTCTTTGCTGTGCAGAAGCTTGTAAGCTTCATTAAGTCTCATTTGTTTATCCTTGCTTTTATTTTTTCTTCAAGAAAATTTATGAGACGTATGTCAGATACTCTTTTGCCTATATTTTCCATTAGGAAGTTTATTGTATCTTGTATTATGTATAAGTCTTTGTTCCATTCTGAGTTTATTTTGTGTATGGTGTTCTACCTTCATTGGGAGTGTTCTAGCTTCATTGATTTACATGCTGCTGTCCAGTTTTCCCAACACCAGTTGCTGAAGGGACAGTCTCTCTTCCATTGTATTTTCTTGCCTCCTTTGTCAAAGATTAATTGACCAAAAGTTGGTGGGATTATTTCTGGGCTCTCAATTCAGTTCCATTGGCCTATATGTATAATTTCCTACCAATACAATGCTGTCATGTTGACTGCAGTTCTATAGTATTATCTGAATTGTTAGCGTTAAGAAATGCCACTGATTTTTTAAACTTAATCTTGTAACCTGCTACATTGCTGAATTCTTCGATCAGCTGTAGTAGTTTTTGTCTGGATTTTGTACGGTTTTCTATATATAGTAACATATTTTCTGCATATAGTGAGACTTTTACCACTTACTTTCAAATTTGCAATCATTTTACCTCTTTCTCTTGTTTGATTACCGTGGCTAGGTCTTCCCAGACTATTTGAGTCAGAATGGTGATAGTGTGCATCCTTTTACTGTCCCAGATTTTAGTGTGAAGATTTTGACTTTCTCACCATTCAGTACAATGCTGGCTGTAGGTTTGTAATCTATAGCTCTTATGATGCTGAGATATGTTGCCTCTATGCCCAATTTGTGACATTTTTTATCATAAGTGTGTGTTGAATTTTATCAAATGCTTTTCCTGCATCTATTGAGATTATCATGTGGTTTTGGTCCTTTCTCTTGTTGATGTGCTGTATTACATTGATTAATTTGCATATGTTGGACCACCCCTGTGTCTCTGGCATGATCCCCACTTGGTCATGATGCATAATATTTTTTCTGTGTTTTTGGGTTCTTTTCGCTACTATTTTGGTGAGGATATTGGCGTCTGTGTTCATCAGTGATATTGGCTTATAATTGTTTTGTTTCGTATTGTCTTTGCCTGATTGTGGTATCAGGGTGATTGTGGCTTCATAGAATGACTTTGAGAGTATTCCTTCTTTTTCAATTTTCTGGAAGAGTTTGAGAAGGACTGGTATGAGTTCTTCTATGCATGTTTGGTAGAATTCTGTAGTGAAGCCGTCCGGTCCTGGACTGTTATTTGTAGGGAAGTTTTATATTGTTATTTTGATTTCATTTCTAGTGCTCAGTTTGTTGAAGTGGTCAGTTACTTCTTGATTCAGTCTTGATGGACAGTATGTTTCCAGAAACTTGTCCATCTCCTCTAGGTTATCCAGTTTGGTTTAATATAGTTTTCATAATATTCTCATATGATATTCTGTATTTATTAATTGTAAATTCTACCTTCTCCTTTCATATTTTGGCAATTTGTGCTTTCTCTCTTTTCTTGTTTTTGAGTTTGGCCGGAGGTTTGTCGATTTTACTTACTTTTTCAAAAAGCCAGCCTTTGGATTGGTTGAATTTTTCCTATGGTCTTTTTAAACTCTATTTTATTTATTTCCTCCCCAATATTGATGATTTCCTTCCTTCTGCTGCCTTTAGGTTTTTTTTTCTCCTTTTTCTAGTTCATTCTCCTGATGGGTTAAATTGTTTATTTGTGGTTGTTCTTATTTTCTGAGAAAGTCCTGTATTGCTATAACCTCACCTCTCAACACTGCTTTTGCTGTGTCCCATAAATTTTGTGTGGTTTTGCTTTCATTTTCTTTTGTCTCAAGGTATATTTTCATTTCAGCGTTGATTTCTTTTTTGACCCATATTTTTTTAATAACATATTGTTTAATCCCCATGTTTTCCTTTTGTTCTCCTTTGTTTCTCTGTTGTTGATTTCTAGCTTCATGACATTGTGGTCAGTAAAGATGCTTGAGGTAATTTTTATCTTCTTAAAGTTGCTGAGGTTTCTTTTGTGCCCAAGTATATCATGAATCCTGGAAAATGTCCACGTGCACTTGAAAAGATTGTATGTACTATTTTGTGGGGGGTGCAATGCTCTGAAAATATCCACCAAGTGTAATATTTCTATTGTATCATTTAACTTCTCTGTTGTTTAATTTATTTTCTATCTCGATGATCTGTCCAGTGATGTTACTGTAGTTTTAAAATCTCCAACAATGATTAGATTCCCATCACTATCCCCCTTTATATCTGTCATTAATTATTTCATGTACTTAGGTAGTCCTCTATTTGTTGCCTGTGTATTAAAGGGTGTGATATCCTCATCTGTATCACTCCATCAATCATTATAAAATATCCTTCTTTATCTTTCTTTGTGGCCTTTGTTTTAGTGTCTTTTGTCTGAAGTCAGTACTGCAACAACTGCTTTTTTGGCTTTTCCATTTGTATGGAATACCCTTTTCCATCCTTTCACTTTCAATCTATATTTTTCCTTCTCGCTGAGGTGGGTCTCTTGTATGCAGCATATTGAAGGTTCTTGCTATACTATCCAGCCTGCCACTCAATGACATTGACTAGAACATTTAGTCCATTAACATTTAATATATCGATGATATGTTTGTGTTTATTGCCATTTTCGCCTTATCTTTGAAGTTGATTTGGTATTTCCTCTTTGTTCATTTGATCTTCCTTTTTTGGTTTGGTCATTTTTCTTTATATTATCATGAAAATTATTTAATTTTAGTGACTCCCTGAATATGTTTTTGTCTTGTTTTTGCACTTTTATATAGTCTATTAGAACATTAGTATAATTGATTTTATTAAACTGATAGTAACATGATCTCAAATACATCCTACTGAGAACAAAATATTTTAAAAGGAAAGACCCCCCCAAAGAAATTCTCTATTTTCCTGCCTCCCTCTCCCACTGTCAATGATTTCTATGTCTTGTTTTAAAATTTTGTGTTTATTTTATTTGTAGTTTATGAGTTATCACCTTTCCAGCTGTGAGTTTCACATTTCTGTAGCATCCTGCTGCTTTTCTTTTTAGAGTAGGCTTTCAATATTTCTTTTAGCATGGGTCTAGTGTTGCTAAACTCTTGTAGCTTTTTCTTGTCTGTGAAATTTTTTATGTCTCCTTCTACCATAGAGGATAGCCTTGCTGGTTAAAGTATCCATGGGTATATCATTTTTTTTCATTCAGGAGTTTGAATATATCTTGCCACTCCCTTCTGTTCTGTAGTATTTGTGTTGTGAAATCAGCTGTGAGCCTTATGGGGATTCCCTTGTAACTCTCTGTTTGAGATTCACTTGCTGCCTTTAGGATAATTTCTTTATCCTTGACTCTGGCCATCTTAATTATATGTCTTGCTGTGAGTTTATTTGAGTTCTTCCTGTTTGGGACCCACTGAGCTTCCTGTACTTGGATATCTGATCCCTTCTTTAAGTTTGGGAAGTTCTCAGTCATGATTTTTCAAACACCTTTGCAATGCACTTTGATCATCTCTCCCCTTCTGGGACTTCTACCACACCAAGTTTGGCATGCTTTCTATTAACCCATATGTATCTTGTGATTTTTTAATCTGATTCTTGATGTTTCTCTTGTAGCTATTCTGATTGGGTGCTTTCTATTGTCCTGTCTTCTAGGTCACTAATTCATTCCTCTGCATTATCTAGTCAGCTTTGCGACCCCTTTAGATCATTCCTCATCTCAGTCAATGGATTTACTTATTCTACTCGGCTCTTCTTTATAGCTTCCATTTCATTTTTAACATATTTTACATCTCTAAACACTATCTTTTATTTCCTCCAGTAATTTGATCACACCTCTTTTGAAATCTTGATCTAGTAGGCTATTGATGTCTATTTCACTGATCACTCTTTCAGGGGATTTCTCTTGTTCTTTTAATTGGGAATGGTTTGTCTGCTTCTTTATCTTGCTCCTACCTCTCTGACACTGTGATGGAGTATATGTTATCTACTGTGGTCCTAATGGAGTTTATCTACCTAATGCCTACGTAGTAATACAACTAAAAAAGAGAAAAAAGAAAGAGGGAGACAAAGAATTTTAAAGAAGTGGTAATAAATGTTTGAAAACTTTGTATAATACATAATAGAAGAGCAAGTTGAAGCAGAGTTTTGAAAAATAATAATAATAAAAATATTTTTATAAATTTCAATGGGATTTAAAAGGGGGTATATATAATTGTCTAAGAAATAAATATTAATATGGTAATAGGAAATGAAACAGGTAAAAACAGATTAAAACAAGGGGATGGTCAGAGTGTCCTGGATACTGTGTACTGTTAATGTGAACTCTTTCTGTATTCATCATGGTTTGGAAGCTCAGCTTGCTTTTTCCAGAAACCCTCCATTGGAGTCCACATCTGTGCAGCTCCCAGGTCCTGTCGGCAAGCAGATCACTCCTACTCCCAAAACTGGTTCCAGAGCAGCTCTCTTTACTGTGAGCTGTCTTGTCATTGCCCTGACTGATACCTCAGTCACATGTTTCAGACTGAACAGGCAGTAGTGTTCATCAACCCTCTCCCAGCCACATGGTCAGGGACTGCATTACAGCCCAAAATTTGGCAGGCCATCAGCCCCCTCAGGGTGATGGTCTCTCCTCTGCTATGTGCCCTGTCACTGGTCTGGGCCAAAACCCAGCTCCTTGATTGCCTTGGCAGAGCAAGTTCTCTGAGGAAATAAGACAGAAAGATCTTATATGTCTCAGGCTGTAGACAAGTCCCCATCTGGCGCTTAAGGCTGCTAAGTCCTTAGGAGTGAATGGAGGTTTTGCTCTCACTGCTGCCAGGGTGCAAAGCATCAGAGGCTTTGGTGGCTGTGTCTGAGCCCCAGGTCTCTTGTCCTAGATAATTTGTGGATTTTCAGAGATTCGGAATGCACCTTTCCCCTCACAGGGCTAGTCTGCCCTGTTGTTTAATGGAGGGCCCAGGTTGTTTTGCCCTGTGCAACCACAGCAATGGCACACAGCCCCCTCCATTCCCCCTGGCTGCCTCAGTGCAGCCATCACCATTTTCCACCCAGGTCGGGAAGCATGGCCCTGACCCCAGCTGCCAGGTTGCCTCTTGGGCTTGGTGTCATAGGGATCCTCTGTCCCTGTTTATCTTAGTACTGTCAGTCAACTTATAATCTATAGAGGTTCAATTCTTGGAGGCTCCTCCTTCATCCTGCCGACCTCTCAGTTGGAGAGGGGAAACTCAGTGAATGAGCACCAGTCCTTCTTTGCTGCTCCCTCACTGTGGGACCTGTCCCAATCTGTTTTGCCTTTTCTTCTTTCTTTCTTCATTGTCTTCTTCCAGATTTTTTGCATCTTTATCTTTTGGGACCTGTCCCAATCTGTTTTGCCTTTTCTTCTTAATTCATTTTCTTCTACCAGATTTTTTGCATCTTTATCTTTTGGGACCTGCCCCAATCTGTTTTGCCTTTTCTTCTTAATTCATTTTCTTTTACCAGATTTTTTGCAACTTTATCTTTTGAAGAGGACAATATTCTATCAGAGTACTGCAGGTTCTCTGGTTAATTGAGTAGGTCTGTGAATGTGAGTCTTGATGCATTTGTGGGAAAGGGTGAGCTACGAGCATCCTTCTGCTCCACCATTTTCACATCCCCCACAAAAAGTCTCACTTTATGGTGGAAGTTAAACACAACCAGTAAATAGATGGAAAAGATGTTTCATGGAAATGACAAGAAAGTGCAGTTTGCAGTGATCAACTCATACAAAATACATTTTAAAATAAGGGCCACAGTGAAAGTTAAATATGAGTTTATAAATAAAAAAGAGATCAATATAAAAATACAGTATTACACTCATTAAATTATATATGGACCCAACACAGTAGATCCTAAGAATAAAAAGAAATATTAGACATGAAGGAATTAATTCATTATAAAACTATAATAGTAGATGTGTTGAACACCTCACTATTCTGATGGCCAATTCATCTCAAAAGAATATCTGTAAGGAAACAGAGGTCTTAATGGCATATTAGATCATTTGAACCTAACTCATTTATTGGACACTGCATCAGAAAAGGAGAACACATAAAATTCTCAAGTGTGCACAGGATGTTATCTAAGGAATTAACTGCACATTATGTCATAAAATGAGCCTCAGGAGCTTTAAGCAAATACAGATTACAGCGAATATTTTTCCATATATAAAATTATGGAAATATGCATCAACTCTAGAAAGAAGAAGAGGGTAAGCACAAATATGAGATTAAACCTCATCCTTTAAAAAATAAAATAAAACAAGTTCAATGATGAAATCATAAAGGTAATAAAATCATACATGGAGACAAATTACATTGAAAACAGAGCTTCATCAAATATATGGGATGCAGCAAAGGCAAATCTAACAAGGAAGTTTAGAACAATTGAGGCCTTCTACAAGGAAAAAGAAAAAACTCACACAAAGGATAATGTTAACCACCCAAAATAAATGGATATAATAATAAACAAAACGCAAAGGCAGTAGAGTGAGTAATCTTTAATGATTAGGTTGAAAATAAATAAATTAAAAATTAAATAAAAATTCATAAAATCAACAGTTATTTTTCTTAAAAATATTAACAAATTGATAAACATTTAACCAGGTTTATAAAGAAATACAGAGTCGACCCAAGCAAAATAAGAAATGAAATATTAGAAATAATTTCTGATAGTACAGAAATGCAAACAAAGATTATGAAATCACTCTGAGCAGTTACGTGACAACTAACTGGACGACCTTAAAGAAATGGACAAATTTCTTTAAACTCTACAGCCTGTCAACACTGAATAAAAAGAAAACTGAAAACTTGAAAAGAGCAATCAGCATAATTTAAATAAAATCTATAGTTTTAAAATCATCCTTTGAACAAAATGCCTGGATGCCTTCACTAAAACCTCTTTCCTCTCAACTATTTCAAAAAATGTATTAGGAAGGAAAATTCCCAAAGTTATTCTATGAGGCCACAAATAACATGATAACAAAACCAGTCAAAGACACTACCAGAAAAAGAAATGAAAATGTAAAGCCAATATCCTTGAGGAATATACATTAAAAAATTCTCAACAGAACATCAACAAATTAATCCAGCAATACATAGAAAGGATTACACACGATGATCAGTTGGTTTCCGTCCAGAGTCACAGGGATGGTTCAACATACACAAGTAAATCAGCATGACACATATTTTATAAAGGAAGTACAAAATTCACAGGACCATGTCAATACACACAGAAAAAGCATTAGACAAAATTCAACATACATTCATGATCAGAACTCTCATGAAAGAGAGTAAAATGGGAACATCTCTCAACATAATATAGGCCACTTATAACAATTTATAATACTTAGGGGAAAAGCTGAAAACATTCTGGGTAAATTCTGGAATAAGACAAGGATTTTTACTCTCAGCACTGTTATTCCATAGTAAAAGAAGAAAGGAAAAGGAAAGAAAAAGAAGAAAAAGAAATGCAAAATGGAAAGAAAGAACAAAATTGGCACCAGTACTGATGACATAACAATCTACATAGAGTCCTAAGTTCTCCACACAGACTAACATCAACAATAAATTATTTCAACAAGGGAGCAGGGTACAAGATTAATGTAAATTTGTCTCTTGCATTTCTACACGTTAATCATGAGGTACCCTAAAATGGACGTAGAAAGCAATACTATTTAAAATCCCATTCCCCCGAATACCTTGGAATAAATATAACCACATATATGAAAGATCTAAACACTGAAAATTAAAAAACATTGACAAAGAAATTAAAAATGATTCAAAGAAATGGAAAGATGTCTTGTGCTCTTGGATTGAAGGAGTTAATATTGTTAACATGGCCGAAATGCACAAAGAAGCCTACAGATTTAGTGCAATTCCTGTTATGAAGCTGTAGTATTTCCCACAGAACCAGAAAATAAATAACTCTAAGTTTTACATGAAGCCATTAAAAATTGTCAAAATGATCTTGAGTAAAGACAACAAATCTGGAGGAATAAACCTCCCAGAGTCCTTACTATAGTACAAAGCTACAGTAATAAAATCAGCATGGCATTGGCACAGAGATATAATCAATAAAATCAGATAGAGAGCCTAGAAATAATTCCACACACCTATGAGCACTGAATCAATGATAAATGAGGCAAGACTACACAATGGAGGAAAGACAGTCTTGTCAATGGATGGTGTTTGGAAAGCTGGACATCTACATGTAAAACAGTGAAATGAGAGCATTCCCTGACATCGTATACAAAAATAAACTCCAAGTGTATTAAGGACCTAAATGTAAGACCTGATACTGTATAACTTCTAGAAGGGGATATAGGTGATACACTATTGGATATATATCATAGGAATATTTTCTTGTATCAGTCTCCTAAGGCAAAAGAAATAAAAGCAAAAAAAAGCAAGTGAGACCTAAATAAACTTGAAAACTTCTGCACAGCTAAGGACAATTTGAATGAAATGAGAACACTGCCTGTGTAATTGGAGAACATATTTGCAAATAATGCAAGTGATCAGGGGATAATAGATGCAAGTTAATAGATGTAACATGGATTTAGATTACACAACTTAATGTGAAAAACAAAAACGCAATCAAAAAAAGAGCAGAGTACTTGAGTTAATATTTTTCCAAAGAAAACCTACAGATGAGTAACATGCTAGTGATAAAATTGCTCAACATTACTAATTATTAGTTAATAGCAGGTCAAAACCACAATGAGGTATCACTTCACACTGGTCAAATGGCTATTATCAAAATGTCAAAAAATAGAAACTGTTGGAGATGATTTGGAAGAAACAAATCACTTGTATACTCTTGGTAGGAATGTAAATTGGTAGAACTCCTTTGGAAAACAATATTCAGATTTTTTTAACACCTAAAACAGAACTACCATATGAAACAGTAACACCTCTCCTAGGAAATATCTGGAGAAGAAACCCTAAATTGAGTAAAACCAATCTTCACAACTGCACTGTTTATAATATGCAAGACAGGGAAGCAATCCAAGTGTGCACTGTAGACTATGGACTTAAGAAGAAATGATGATTCTAGAAATATGCAATGGAATATTATTAGCCATGAAAAAGTATAACACATGGCTATTTCAGCATCATGAATGGACCTAGTAAATATTGTGTTTAGTGAAGTAACTTAGACAAAGACAAAAGTATATAATATGATCAATATGTGGAATCTAAAGTATACCAAATATATGTGTACATCTATATATAGCTATCTGTTGATAGATGACAGATAAGTAGATACATAGAAGGATAGATAAATAGACACATGATAGATAGACAGATAGATACACAGTTAGATAGATAGATAGATAGATAGATAGATAGATAGATAGATAGTTAGAGGGTAGAGGGATAGAGAGATTAGTTAGACAAGACTGAAGGAGACTGAAAGATATGGGAAATAATTTATGTTTACCAAAGGAGAAGGGAAAGACAATTTAATGGTAGGACACTGACAGATAAAAAGTAGTATACAAAAAGGAGATAAGCATCAAGGATAATCTGTATAGATCAGGGAATTACAAGCAATAACTTAAAATAATTGTATGTTACAATTATTGTAATAATTTATAATGCAATCTAATCTAAAAAGTGGTTGGAGTCACTATGCTGTACATCTGAAACTACACAATATAGTACATCTACTGTACTTCAATTAAAAATAAAACATCTCATGTATAATTTAGTCCTTTTTCTGCTGATAGCATCTTCCTTTAATATTGTTTCAATTTTACTCTTTACCTTTTATGAATACTGACTCAAATTATTTCTATTTCTGTTGTGAACATGTTACCAGATTGATGTACCTATATTTATTGCAAGTGAATTACTATTTTTCTCTCTTTATATCATATAAAATAGAAGCTTTTAAAAACACACTGAAAGAAACTGTTGCAACTTTCTCATGGTCTCTGCTTAGTATTTTGTTCAATATTATGCATATATTTGCATTTTATTTTTCTTAGAATAGCTCTTTCCTGAACCTCTTGTAAGGTGTCTCGGTTTTGTTTTTTACATCTCATTCATGTTTCTTTGTCTGATAAAGTCTTTATTTTCACTTTACATATAAGTGATAACTGTGCAAGTTAGAGTGTACTTGGGTGGGAGATTTCTTATTTCAGTAGTTTGAAAATGTCTTTTTAATTACCCTCGGCGTATGTTTTCTGCTCAGCAATCTGCTGATAGCCTGATGGGGGTTTCTATGTAGATTAACATAACTTTTCTTGGCTGATTTTAAAATTTTACTCTGTCATTAACTTGCCAATTTGCATATGACGTATCTTGAAGAAGGTCTCTTTGTCTTAAAGTTATTGGTGTTTTGTTGGCTCACGGAATTGTATATCAGTTCCTTACCCAGGTTCAGAAAGTTATCAACTATAACAACTTTAAATATACCATCAGCTGCCTTCTAACTTTCTTCTCCCCCCAGGATTTCACTCTAATGTGCACTTCCTGAAGAAGTCTGATGGCTATAGTAGAATTTCCTCACATTTTAATATCTTGAATCTCTGCCCTCTCCTATCATTTCTTGTTTTGTATTGGTGACTTTGCTAATATCTCTTCCACAAGGCAGTCTTCTTCCAATGCTTTCTGTTGCATTCTTCATATCACTTATTAAGTTCATCTGGTCCTCTAATAATGTTTGGTTGTTTCATAGTTTCGGTCCCTTAGGTAATGTATACCTTATCAACATTTATTTTATTCCTGAGCTCACTAAACTGCTTTCTGAGTTTTGTTTTTTATATTCAGTTTTTGTATGGCATCTCTTCGGATTCTCTATTAGTTATACGGCAATATTCCATGACTTTAAATTTGTTTGCTGCAGTGTTGATGTTTGAGTGTGTGTGTGTATGTGTGTGTGCATTTGCCTGTGCATGTGTGTCTTTGTCTGTGTCAGTGTCTGTGTGTGTGTATATGTGTGTGTGTGTGCCCTATAATGTTACTGTGATTGATCATGGACCTGGTAAATTATTGCTCTGATGACACTAAAAAACAGATTGGGTTTTGGAGTCCTTGCTTTTGTTTTCTGGTAGTTTGCAATATTGCACAATATTTGGTTTTGCTTATCTTAGCTACCTCTGAAAATATTTCAAAGTGGCACATTCCAGTCGCTACTGTCTGGATAAAAGATTGCTTACATTGTCACTTCTTTCACTTCTTTGGTAGTTAATGCCACTTTTGTCACTTGGCCGGTGAACCCTTCCTTTTATCTGATATCCCTTAAGAATCAGTGCACACATTGAGGAAAGGTGTAAAGACAGGTGGGTATTTGGAATCAGGCAACTGCCTTTGCCATGTAGAATGTTGTAAGGTACATTGTCTCCACCACTGTGAATGGGAAGTAGGGAGAGTGTCATGAATGTCTGAGTGTCAAAAGGTTGGAAATTCTGTCTCCAATTTGGCTCCCTCCAAGTTACCTGTAACCATTAGTACTGGTGCAGTTGGAGGCTGATGCTGTGTGAAACAATGAGACCCTGTTTCTACTGGGAACTCTGAAACTCTGGGCTCAGATACCCTAGTAAGTTGTCCATGGTCGCAGGCACAAACTCTGCTCTTCCCTCAGTTCAGCCACCTTTATGTGTTTTAGCCCACCAAACGTCAGCTGTACACATGTGTTCTGGAGTATTGTTTTGTGTTGTAGTTATTTTTCTTGAGATGTGATCGTTTCACTGAGTGTAGATTAAAGGGGAGAGACAGAAATACTTGAAACATGTCACTCTTTTCAAAGAATATACTTTAACGTTTAAAACCTTAAATTCTAATAAGGACATTATGAGAACAGTAAAGAAAGTGAACAAATCACCTCCCTTAATATCAGAGTACTACAAAATATTTTGTTATTCCTGGGATTTTTCTTCAATTTTTTCCCACATGCATGCACATTTTAGTATAATATATGCCTATAATCTCTTTAAAATCATTTAAATTATTAAAATATTTCTCTGTGCTGTAAATATAGCCCTGTTGGTTCTCTAGTTTATAACTAGTACCTTGCATATTTCTGTATTCCACATCCTCCTTCCCTGTCCCCAGTGGAAACCACTACTTGCTACACTACACATATATATGTGAGTCTGTTTCTATTTTTTTATGATTATTTCTCTTATATCTTTAGTTTCCTCACGAAAGTGGTAACATAGAGTGTTTTTCTCTGTATGACTTATTTTGCTATGTGCAACACTATCTGGCTCCAGTCACATTGTTCCAAATGGCAGAATTTTATTTTTTGATATGACAATGACTAAGTATTTATTATGTTATCTATATCTCACATCTACTTCAGCCAATCATCTGTTGATGGGCAGTTGATTTGTGCTTCTATCCTTGGCTATTATAAATGATGATGTTAAGAACTTTGGGGGTAATATAGCCTTTAAAGTTAATGTTTACATTTTTTTCAGATTTATAACAAAAACTGGAATTGTGGCTACATATAATGTTTCTATTTCTAGTTTTCTTAGCACTGTCCACACTTTTATAATAGTGGAGGCATCAATTTATATTTCCACCAACAGTGTACCTGGGTTCCCTTTTATTGACATTCATACTAATGTTTGTCATTTGAAGACTTTTTTTAATAGCCATTTTGGTTGCTGTGACATTATATTTCATTCTGGTATTGATTTATGGTTTCCTAATGAATAGCAACGTTATGTTTCTTTTTATGTCATGAAAATCATCCACATGTATGTTTTTGAAAAGTTTCCATGAAGATCCTACAACTGTTTTTAAGTTGTGGTCTTTGTTTTTTAAATAATGAGTTTAATATGCTATATATACATTATGGATATTAACACCTTGTTGGTTTCATAGTCTGAAACTATTCCTTCTATTCTATGTGTTGTCATAAGTCCTGCTGAAGATTTCCTTTGCTCTGCAAAAGATTTTGCATTTCACAATTATACAAGAAGTGGAATCACTGTATCATATATTACATCTATTTTTTCCTCAGTATAATTAAAAACAGTTATTGTTAGTTTTCCTTTGTTTGTTGCTTAGTAGACAAATAAAAATACACATTGCAAAGATTTATCACAAAGGCACTTCTGCTCTTGTTCTTCTTCAGAGATTGTATAGTTTCAGGTTTTACATTTAGGAAATTAATCCATTTCTATTTTATTTTTTATTCTATGGAAGGAATTGCTCTTACATCTAACTTTTACATGTAATTTCCAGTTTTCCCAAAACTACTTGTTGAAGAGACTGCCTTTTTTCCATTGTATACCCTTGTCACCTTCATTATAGACTAATTGACCATATGTGTGTGTGTTTATTTTTGGACCCTTTATTTTCTTCCATTGATTATGTGACTCTATTGGTGATATATTTTGATGTTTTGATTACTGTAGCTTTGTAGTATGTTCTAAAGTCAGGGAGGATAATACTCACAGCATTGTTAATTTTTCAAGGATAATTTTTGAAAATTTGTGCCTTTCAGAATTTAGTGTAAATTTTATTATTATTCTCCTTGTTTTGTGAAGAAACATATGGATTCTGTGAGAACAGAAATTTACTAAAAAGAAAAACATGAGAAAAATTGTAAAGTATGGAGGATAAATCATACAACATTAAACAACCAATGGATTGCTGCATAAATCAAAGAAAAAATACAAAAAGAAATATAACAACAAAAACAAAGTTCATGTGATATAGCAAAAGCAGTATTAATAGGGATGCTTAGAGCAAAACAATGCCACTTATACAAATAAGAAATATCTCTCTCTTATAACATAATCTTACAAAGGATGTAGCAAAATAATAAACAAACTTATTAGTAGAAAGAAAGATAGCTGAAAGATCAGAACATAAATACATATAATAAAGATTAAAAGTAGAAATATCTAAAGAACCTACGTAGTGGCCTTTGAAAGATAAATAAAACTGATAAAATTTAATGAGACTCATGAGCAAAAAAGAGAGTGCAGGTTAAAATGCTGCAAAATAAATGAGAAGTTACAGCTTATGTCAAAATAACAGAAAGCATCATAAGATGATACAACAAACTATATGGGAATTAAAATGGAATCCCTCGAAGAAATGGACAATTTCCTAGAAAGAACTTATATCCAGAATGGAATGAGAAATAGAAAATATTAACTGATTATCACTAATGAAATTGAATAAGTAATTAAAAAAATTCTCCCAAGAAACAAAATTCCAGGCCTTGACAGTTTCACAGGTGATTTCTTCCAAACATATAGAGAAGAGCTATCACCTATACTTCTCAGAGAATTCCAAAAATTTGCAAAGGAAAGAAGGCTTCCTACCCCACCTTTCTGTATAACACTATTATTAAAACAGGAACAAATATTTCATAAAATTACAATTTAAATACAACTGAGAAGCATACATGCAAAAATGATCAATAAATATTAGCAAAGCAAACAAAACATTAAAGGGATTATACAGTATGATTAAGTCCCTTTTATCCCAGGGATGCAAAAGTGATTCATCACCCAGAAATTTATCAATATGATACACCAAACTAACAAATTGAAAAATAAAAATTATATGGTAACCTCAAAAGTGTCATAAAATGTTTTGACAAATTCAGTATCTATTTATGATTATATTTCTCCTCAAAATGGATATGAGGAAACATACCTCAACACATTTAAGGTTGCATATGACAAGAACTCAGCTATCATGACACTCACTGATTAAAAGCTGAAAGCATCTGCTGTTAGAGCAGGAAGAAGTCAAGAATGTTCACACTTGCCACTGTTATTCAGTATATTATTGGAAATTCTAGCCATAGCTATCCAAAATAAAAGTAAATAAAATATAGGTATTTCTGAAAAGGAGTACAAGAGTCTGCTTGCAGATGAAATACTTAAACAGAAATCCTAAAAAGGCACCACAGTGCTATGAGTGCTTTTCAATGCATTTGGTAAAATTTCAGAATGTAAAATTAACATACAGAAATCTTGCATTTCTACACACTAACAACAAGCTAACAGATACAGAAAGTGAGGGAACTGTCTCATTTACAGTTGCATTACAAAAAAAACCCCAAGAAATGTGTACAACCAAGGAGGTTAAAAAACCTGTACTCAGAAAACTATAAAATATTTATAACAGAAATTGAAGATAATGAAAACAGATGAAAGGATATACTGTGCTCATTGATTAGAAGAAAAATATTGTTTAAATAACAGTACTAGCCAAGAAAATACACAAATTAAATTCAGTGCTTTTCAAAATAAAAATGGCATTTTCAGACACATAAAAAATAATTATTACATTTACATGTAAACACAAAAGAGTTGAAGTCACAAAGAAAAACAAAAGAAAAGATAATGAACAAACTTAAAACACAAACAACTTTGACAAAGAACAAAGAGGATGTAACACTGTCCCTGATTTTAAATTATAATACAAATCTACAGTAATGAATATGGTAGAGGCACAAAACAAACAGAATAATGGAACACAACAGAATGCCTAAAAGTGAAATCAGACAGTTATGGTCATTTAGCCCATTACAAAAAAATGAATATACAGTGGGGGAAAGGTAATCAACAGGCACATGAAAATGGTCAACATGACTAACCATGAGAAAAAAGCAAGACCATAACTCAATGAGATATTATGCCACTCCTGTCAGAAAGACTATGATCAAAAAGGTAACAAATATAAATATTGGTGAGGATGTAAGAAAAATCACCCTGCTGCACTGCTTGAGTGAATTTAAATTTGTGCTGCTTCTGTGGAAAACAGTATGGAGTTTTATATAAAAATTAAAAATAAAATATGAACCAACATTTCCATAACTAGATACTTATTCCAAGAAAATGAAAACACAAATCAGAAAAGATAAATTCAACCCTATATTCACTGTGGCATTATTTACAATAGCCAGGCTATAAAAGAAAATTAATTGCTTTTCAATAGATTATGGATAAAGAAAATGTGTATTTATAGTATATATATCTACCCAACTATTAACTGCAGATTTATCTATATTTATATATATACGCACACTAAACTTATATATATATATATGCACTCATACCCATAAAAATACAATGGGTTATTACTCAGCTATAAAAAGAATAAGTTCTTGTCATTTGCAACAAATGTGTAGACCAAGAGTGTAATATGTTAGGTGAAAGAAGTCAGACACAGGAGGACAAATGCAGAAAAGTTTTACTCATATTTGGAATTTAAAGAAATGAACATAACAAAACAGAAAAGAATTTATATATATAGAAAGCAACAGGTTGCTCAAATGAAGGAGGGAAATGTGGTGAAGGAAAACAAATAGTTGAGAAAAATTAAGAGAGAAATTTTTCCAGTTGCAAATTAAAATATCAGGGACAAGAAATTTACTGTGTGGGGAATAGTCAATAACTATGAAATATCTTTAAATAGCAACTATCAAAACTAGATTTATCTTTTGATCAGTTTGAAATGTATTAAAAATAGCAAAAATTATGTTATGTAAGAGAAACTCACACAGAGTTATAGATTAAAGTGCACTTCAAAAACAAACAAACACACTTATAGAAAAAACAATTTGATTTGTAGTTAACAAAGGCAGTATTTGGGAAAGGAGAAATTGATTAATGCACTCAAAAGCTAAAAAACTCTAGCCGTAAAATAAACCTGTTCTAGGGATGCCCCGCAATAACATGAAAATTACAATTAATACTGCTTTATGTTCTATATTAATGTTGTTAAGTGGGTAGACCATAAGATTTCTCATCACAACCAAAAGACAAATTGTATTTCTTTAAAATTGTATCTAAATAAGATAATGAATTCTCCCTAAACTTGCTATGATATTTATTTCTTAATACTTATAAATCAAATCAATATCCTGTGCACCTAAACTTACACAATGTTTTATGCCAATTATATGTCAATAAAGCGGAAGTAAAAATGGAAATTCAAAGGTCATGATTTCCCATGACATTTTTCATGATTCGTTTTGCAGCAAGTAAACTTGAGTCATGATATACTTATCCTAGGTAAAGATACTAATAAATAAGTGATTCAAATAAATTATACATAAAGATACTAATAAAATTAGGATTTTACCATGCTTTAAGCTTTCTTCATGTTAACAGCCCACTGCTTCTTTAGGTATCAAAATTTCACTCTGTGTATTCATCTGATATTAGGGAATGGATACAAATTTAAAACTGGCTGCTCCTGCTCTGAGTGATAAAGTTCAATGTCTGTGACCAATGGTCTCATCTCCCCGACAGCATCTGTAAGAAATGATTATGCTAGGTTGCTAAAAATCTCAGCATGGTAAAATCTAAGGACTCCTACAATTCTTAACTGTTTTGCAATGGGAATGCAATACTGACAAAGACTTGATTTTGGATAACAATGTGGTGTTTTCTCATGGTTGCATTAGGGTATGTGAGGATAACCCCTCAGATCCACAACAAATATTCTTGCTCAAGTGCTGGTCCAAGAAGTGCAAATTTCTGCATTACTAGGACTGAGGACTGCTCTCAAAATGATGACCATGCTCACTGTATTCCAGGTAGTACAAGGAAAAAAGTTTATTGCAATTTCAAGGTGAACGGGAATAAGTCAGTGATTCAGTCCCTATAAATTAGTCAACGGGTGTTCAAAGCCAAAGTAAGTTGTGTCAACAATGAGAATTAAAAGAAAAAAAACTTAAACATAAGTTTAAATTAAAAAGAAGACACAGTCCAGTGCTGGGCTCTGGGGGCTGCAGAATGTATATGCCTCAGTCCAATTCAAGGATTCAGTGGCTTGGCCCTAGCATCAGCTCTGGATTCAATGAACAGGTAACAATTAGTATACAGGGAAAAATATAATCTACCTCTCCCTAATCTGAAGAAAATCTGGTGGTTCAATGAAACTCTTATCTCACAGACATTCTGACAGGTGCAGAGGAATAACTCACTGATGACTCAACTAAGACAAACTTAGTTACTGCTTAACAATCCATCTTCACACACACACAGTGTTAGAGAGATTTGTAGTATTTAATGGGAAGAATTCATTGGGCAGAGCTCAGAGTATAATTTTCAAAGCACGAGCCAACTTTTGACATTGGCCAATATTCTAGCTTTTCTCAGGTAGAAAACTACAGATGGACAAACAAATAATATTCTTCCTTAGAATTTCTAATTTTGAAAGTAAACTGTAGCCTTTGACTTATCAGTATAGAACCTTGTTAAGATGATCACGCTAAGACCCACTGTCTGATAAGAGAGCTGGAAATTAGCTGCTGAACCAGCCCATCTGAACCCCAGACTGCTAATGTAAGCAACAACATAGCCACCATCAGAGTTGAGCTGACAAATTTAAAACCGTGATGTTTCTGTTGTAGGAAACACCACTGCTCTCCAGACACAGTTCTCCTGCTGCAAGTGGGCTCTTTTATTCTCTTGGTGAAGGTCATATTTACAGGATGTTGTTAGAGATTACCCTGGCCAATTTGCCCATTCTCCAGATTATCAAAGGCTTTCTTCACAAATGGAGACACATTTTCGGACACAATGTTACCATTTCAGTCTTATCAGATGACACTAGCTGCATCATTGTGAGTAAAGGCCTTAGGATCCCTGAACTTGCCTACAATTTTTCCAGCATTTCAGGGCATTTCACATTCTGAATATGCTTCACCATTTATTTAAAATTAGTGGGAAATAGTCAAAGTCTTCCATGAATATTTTATATTTCCTAATATCTGCAGAAATTTGGTATTCTTGCAGTTGGAAAATTTTTAATTCCACCACCCTCACCTCCTTCTAGTCCACATAATTTAGATTGCAATTTGGTTACTGAATACGAGAACCACAACCAAGGGGATATTACCACTTAGACACTTACTTTGTGAAGGTTAGAAAGGGCACAACTTATTTGGTGTGTATAAACCTACATTAAATGTTTGCAAAGGCACTGTCTCTTCTGGACAAAGCTCTGATTCTAAGAAGTATATTAATAATAAGTCAGTATAGTTATTGGTATGGGGAAGAGATTCAGCTGTTTTGTGGTGGGTGGGTGATGAAGAGACAGGAACAAATCCAGCAAATGTGAATGGATTGCTTTATGCCTCTGCAGGCGTGAATTAAGAAGTAAATATTACTTTGTCTCCTGTACCTAACTCCACTTACTGTCTTGATTGACTTGTCCTTGGGCTATGAAAGATCTAGTTTGCGGTGAAGACCATAACGAAATAGTTTGAAAACCATGAGAGTTTTCTTGTTTCAGGAAAGTAGATATTGCTTAAAGTCAACATGTGTTTTTCATTCACTTAATACAAAAATGCATCCTGTGACATGTGTTGTGCTTACTGTGCTGGTATCCAAGTTAAACAAGGAAAGGGGGATAGACTGAAAACATCTGGAGGAGGTGGTTTCTGTGCTGAGACAGGGAAAGTCTAAGTAGATAAAAGGAGGACACCCAAAATCCAAGGATGAGCTGGAGTAAAGGTGGTGAGGTTGCAGCTAACATAGTTGACAATCGTTTGCCTGGATATATTTCCAGATACAGTGAAACATAAAGATATACCAAGGTAGTGAGATGCCAGATTTATAAAGAAATGACTAAACCAAGATGAGTTTGTGTGCTTAGAGTTGGAAAGGCATTAAATGCCACCCTGAGGACGTAAGCTTGTCTTTGGCTTGAATATAAAAGCAACATAATGTATTGACTTGAAAATATAATGTAGACTCTTGAGGGCAGGAAATGAAAGCACCAATTTTAATGCTTTGAAAACAGCACAAAGAAGACCATAGATAAAATTACTTCTTAAATTCTACCACATGCTGAATGTGCCATCTGAGACTACATCATGTGACCTTTATGATTCCAGGGATGACATAATAGAGACCATGATCCCTGGGCCGGTTCCTGCATTTATCTCCTGTTCCAGCCTATCCTATAAACCCTTTTAATACTTTCCAGGATGAACAAGAAACCACTTAGTAATTTTCCCTCTCTCCATGTTTTAGTCTTTTTCCAAATTCTTCCATTTTCTCTTCCTCCTTACAAGAAAGTATTTAAATTTACTCCCATATTTTTCCATCAAATGATCATATCAATCAAATATCTCTTTTTAACTTAAATGTTAATTTAGTCTCCCATTTAATCTTAACCTAATTTAAAAAAATAAGGTTAATACAGGTACACATCTATGCTTCTTGTTCAAATAAGAAAATTGCAGATATCTGTCAACATTTGCCAACATCAATTTTAATCTTTGTTATCCTGCATAAACTGGTAGTCCTCTGGTAGATCCTTTGTAATTAGGATGACGTTCATAAAGTGAAGTTGGCTGATGAGTTGGCCTTGAAAGAGAGGTAGCTGATGTATAAGCTGTCATTGTCACTGGAAACCGTGCATTGCTCCCTGGTTGAAGTTTAGAAAAACGACCTTCTTTGGCAGATATGTTGTGATATCCATTTGGAAAAGCAGAAGTCTCCACCATCAGTCCAAAATAATTACTCTGCATTGGAGACAAGATGGTGTTCTGAGAAGTAGAATTTTTGGTTTTAATGAACTTCATAATAAGGTCATTTGCTTCAGTGTATCTGCTTTGAGTGTGCCAGTGGACAATGTTCAACTGATTTAAAATAGCATGCTGATCTACTGCAATTTGTTCTGGTGGTCTGATGGACCAGAAAAATCACCGCTGATCGGGGTAGTTTTATCACCAATTATGTGGCTAGTAGAGGGCTTTCTAATTAGAGGCATTTTTAATTTTGCAAAAGGTAAAAATGCACTTTCTCCACTAGTGTCAGCCACAAAACCAGAATTATGAGTATCCACATTACCCCCTGCAATAAAGTGCTTCTTATTGAAATCTTAAGACAATGAAGATACCAGAGAGGCATTTTTAATCCCAACTCTTCTTTTTATTCTGATTAAAACCTGGGGAAAGACTCGTTTAAAATTTGAATTATGGTAGATCTGCAGCTACAATCAAAGTGAAAAATTTTAGTAATATTTTAAACCAAAATACAAGACTACAATAAGCCTAACGTATAAAACATCAGATTTCACATTTACAATGCACAGATAATATCATGAAAATATGAACATTGCTATTTTTTAAATTTCCTTATTTGTAAAAGACACATACAAGTAGTATAGTCATCAAATTAAAGAAGTTAGCATTTGCAGTAACTGTGAATGCCACTTTTCACAAGCAGCTTTAATATCTTTATATAGATTTCTGATAAGATTCATAGTTGCAAGCAAAGTTTCTCTGAATCTTGAATACATATGGCACTGTCCTCATTTTTAGAAAAAATAAAGAATTTAAGACTTGGTAATTTTATACAGTTTTCAAAATCTAGCTTTAAATATATATTACCATAGACTGATGTACAACATAAATTTTCATATATAAGTTACCAAGTGGTTACTAAAATTTCTGAATACCTTGCTTAAAACAGAGACTTCTTTTCCTTGTGCCATAAAGTCAGCTAGACAAGCAGATCTTTGAAAATTCTGCCTCACTTTACTAAACACATAAAGGTTAAGCTGTCTAACTAAACTTTTCATACTTTCAGTTTAAATATTCTGAAAGGGGCCTTTCTTTCCAAAACTACCTTCTTAAAGACATCTTCATCAATCACTATGGAAGATCCATTATCATCCCACCAGATGGATTGATATTGGTCACTCCTAGCCATTTTCCAGAGTTTTCTTGGAAATCTCAGAGAACGAAAATCATTATCTTCATCTGGTTCTGAGACACAATGTGTGTAACATGGTCTTTTTATCAAAGATTCTTCAGACAAAGTCTGAAAAGCATTTTCTTCAATCATAGACCTTAAGTCCAAGTCCCCAGAGAATGTTTGATCACACAATAGAGATCTACCAGAGTTACCTGAAACAGTTGGTCCATCTTTATGAGACACATCTTGAATTTCTGAAGAAACATGTGTCATCTCAAATAACTTTTTCTACAGCTACTTTTATAATCTGCATGATTTTGAGCACTGCAGGTTCAAATGCTGATTTGGCAAGCCTGCACAGATAAACTGCTAGGCAATCACAATGGTTCTCAACCTGAGTAGCTGTGTCATCACAATACGACTGGTATCCCAGCAACCCAAGTGTAAAATTCCGCCAGTGTTTACTTCTCATTCATCCAGTTAAAATGAAACATAAATGTTGCTTATTTTTATAGTGTGATCTGCAAATATTATCCCCACAAAATCTTTTTAAATAATATAATTTTGGGGTCTATGAAATAAAACCAATCTCCATACTTTTGTACACAAATTTATACTAGATTGGTGAACAGAGAATAAATAATGCAAAAAAAATAATTTTAAAGTTTTGGAAGTTAAAGTGAAATTTGTGTAAAACCTCTACAGAAAATGTGTAACAATTTCAATATCATTTGTTATTAAAATTAAACATAATTTGATTCGGAAATGGAAGTATGTATTTATCTGTGTTCTTTAAAATAAGTAGCTGTATATTCAAAATATGAGAAAAATAAATATCAGTTTATTTGGAATGTTAATAAATAAATTGTAAATATTTATAAAATAAAATTTTATTTATATAATCAATCAAATTTAAGAAATCCCAAAGGGGGAAATTTTTGTTTTAAATTGTAATTCAGTGGTATAAGTAAAACAAATATAATTTAATATTCTGGTATAAAAAGTACAAAAGAGACAATCTTATTGTATATTTGCAAAAGTTTATTTTTGCCATTCTTTCAGTCAGAGGTTTTTCAGTCCCTAGAAGGAATAAATTTTCATGTCATCTGTATAATCCATACTCTTGTGGCTTCTGTTATGTGTTCCAAAATGCTGTTGATAAATACTCTTATGTACAAGATCCTGGGTTCAATAAGCAGTGCCTCCATTAAGGGGCAAACAAACAAACAATCAAAAAACAAAGAAATAACAGTATATGTGGTTTGGGGTGGAAAATACCAGGTAATGCATTTTAGGAAGCAATATGTTTCTCAGTCTTCAAATAGTTGGCATTGTTTATATAATACAGCATTTTAAGGCAAGTGTTCTGTTCACTAATTGTAAATGATAGCTATGTTCTGTATCAGTAAACTGATATAACTGGTATTATATATTATATATAAATCCAGTATAACTGGATTTATACCAAAATTTATATTATTTATTTCAAAATAAATTCCATTAAGGATAAGCCAAATTCAAAATGACAGATATAATTTTAAGTAAATAAATGTAAAATCAAGCTGTAATGTAAATTCTTACTTCAGTATCTGTAAATTCCATTCTAAATAAATATTAGCAACCTGAATTCATGGCATATTATATGTATTATAAACTATAGTTAAGTTGGATTTAGTCTTGATTCATAAATATTATTTAACATACGCAGATTATTATATGTGGTAACATCCTATAAAAAACAAAGAATTGAAAAATTACAATTTCAAGAAATGTAGGAAATTTATTGACAGAACTGATCTTAACTATTTTATTTAAATATTCTTTACAAATTCGCTCTATATAGAAGTTAACTAAACAAAATAAAAGCCATATATGAAAAACCCATGAGTAACATCAAGTTCAATGTTAACATACAGGAAGGTTTTCCTCTGGTACAGTAATAAGAAAAAGAAGCTCATTTTCACACATCCTAAATTACACTACTAGAAGTCCTAGCCAGAACATCTTGTCAAGAAAAAATATAAAAGGTATCCAACTTGTAAAATTCAGTAAAGTATTTACAGATGACATAATTATACATTGATAGAAAACTCCATAGACTCCTCCAGTGACTGTAAGAAATAATGAACAAACTTAGTATACTTGCAGAATACAAAATCAATATACAAATATCCGTTGCATTTTTATATAGTAACGACACATTATCAGAAAGAGAAATTAGGAAAACACTTGTGTGTAAATCTATACCAAAAAGAATAAAATAGGAATACATTTGTTAAGTGAAATAAAAGATCTAAACATAGATCTATAAATTTCAGGTGTAAGAAATATAAGTAAATTAATTAAATAGAAAGATATTCTGTGCTCATGGATTGTATACAATGTGAGGAAATATTGTAATCTATCTTTTCAATATTCAATCTCCACAGCACTAATTATTGAGGAGAATATGTTTTCTTCATTTTATACTCTAGCTTTCTTTTTCATGGGTTAATTCATCATAGGTGTGAGGGATTATATCTGGTTGCTCTACACTCTTCTATTGATTGGTGTCTGTTTCTGAGCCAGTATCATGTTGTTTTATTTACTAAAGCTTTGTAAGAGTGTTTAACATCAGAGAATTTTACACCATGACATTTAATACACTTTTTCAAGATTATTTTGGCAACTCATGTTCTTTGTGGTTACATATAAATTTTGATATTATTTGTTCTATATAATGGAAAAATCTCATAGGTATTTTGACATGAATCAAACTAAATGTAGATTCCCTTGGGTAGAATGGTTGTTTCAACCACATAGATTCACATCATTAACATAAGAGATCTTTTCATTTCTTTGGATCAGTTTTAATTTCCTTCACTAATGTTTTCTGTTTTTTAACGTATACGCTTTCACCTTATTTGTTAAATTCATTTCGAGGTGTTCTTTTCATATATATATAATTATATGCATAATATATGTAAACTCGTTTCCTACACAAATACAGCCGGCAGAAGGCAGTGGCAAGACCTATTCAAATTACTGAATGAAAGAAAGCTGTAATCAAAGATACTTTATCAAGCAAGGCTATCTTTGAGAATAGAAGGAGAGGTAAATAACTTCCACACAAGCAAATACTTAAAGAATTTGGTAAGAGAAAATGAAATAATGAAAGATCTACTCTAAATACAAAAGAAGCAGGATGCTATAGAAAAGAGAAAGGCATAATTATAAAGGCAATATCTTCAGTGACTTACAACAGAATATATAAGATGTTCTAAAAGAGAACATCAGAATTTTTAAGGGTCACAGAATGAAACAGGACAATACAGCGTTTTTATTTCTTGTTTCTCTTCTCTGTAGGATGGGTAAGAGTTTGTATTCTTATCAGTTAAAATAAACAGATACATTATGGGTAAATATAAATACACAACAAGGTAAACATAAGTCAAAATCTTACAATGAAATCACAAAGCCATAAAGAAACCAAGATAATAAAAGAAAACTATCAAGCCATAAAAAGAAAAAGAAATGAACAAAAAGGAAATACCACATCAACTGGAAAATGAAGTTCAAAATGGAAATAAACACCAGTCTATCAATAATTATCACAAATGAAAATGGAATTAATGCTTCATTCAAAAGATATATAGTCAGATGGGATAATATAACAAGACCCTACATAATGAAGCATACAAGAGACCCTATTTAGTAAGTGGAAAACACAATTGGAAGTGAGAAGATGGAAGAATATATTGCATGCAAATACACATGACCAGAAAGCAGGACTAGCAGTTCTTACTTCACAAAAATAGACTTTACAAGAAAGGTCATAGAGAAAGATAAACAACGACATGATATAATGATTAAAAGAGCAATAGAAAATGAGTGTTTTATACTCATTAATACATATGAACTCAATATAGGAGCACCTAAATAAATAAAGCAAATACTAATAGATAAAAAGAGAGAAATCGCTGGGAACACAATCACAATAGGATACTATAACACCCCGTTACCATCACTGGACGGGTCTTTCACACAGATAATTAATATGGGAACAAAGATACTAAAAGACATGATAAAATAATTGGAGATGGTTGATACTTCCAAAAGAGTACTTCTCCCAAAAACAGAATATACATTCTTTTCCAATACACATGGAACATTTTCAAGGAAAGATTATTAACTCAGGCACAGAAGAAGCCTCAAAAAATTTAAAAAGATAAATATTATTTCAAGCATCTTTTCTGAGTATAATACTATGAAACTAGAAATAAATCATAGAAAAACAGGGAGAAAAAATAACAGCATCCAGATTAAAAAACATGGTACTATAACAAAGGAGGGAGTTGATGAAATAAAAGAAGAAATTAAAAAATATCTTGAGAAATATGACAAAACACTTCACAAAGTCTATGGAATACAGTTAAAGCAGGTTTAAGAGGGAAGTTCTTAGTGACAAAGCCCTCCTCAAAAAGAAGTACAGTTTCAAATAAATAATCTGAAGTTCTATGTAAACTAATCATGAAGAGTAGAGCAAACAAAACCAAAAGTCAGCAGAAAGGGGGAAAAAGTAAAGCTCAAGGAGGAAAGAATTGAAATAGGGATTAAAAAATAGAAAAAAAATCAATCAAATTCTTTTTTGAAACTTTAAACAAAATTGACAAATCTCTCGGCAGGATCACCAACAAGAAAAGAAAGAGAACCCAAATAATATAAGAAATGAAAATGGAGAAAATACAAAGAGTACAACAAATTTACAAAATATCATAAGGAAATATCAAGAGCAACAGTATGGAAACAAACTGGATAACCAGGAAGTAATGGAGAAGTTTTTGGCAACATTCAGTCCACCAATATTGCATCAAGAAGAAATTAACCATTTGAACAGACAGATTACTAGAAATGGAATACAATTATCAATACAATAAAAAATATCTGCAAACAAAATTCAGACCCAAATAGCTTCACTGGGGAATTTGACCAAACATACAAAGAAAAATCCATATAAGTCCTCCTCAAACTCTTCCAAAAGATTGATATGGAGAGAGTACTCCCAAACCCACACCATAAGGCCAACATCAACCTGATACCAAACCAGACAAAGACACTACCCCAAAAAGAAAACTATAAGCCAATATCATTGAGAAACATAGATGTGAATGTCCTTAAGAAAGTATTAACAAACAGAATCCAACAGCATGTGAAAAAAAGATCATGCACCATGGTCAAGTTAGGTTCATCCCAGGAACACAAGGATGGTTGAACATATGCAAATCAATCAGTCAATTGTGATACACCATATCAACAAAAGACAAAAACGATATGATCATCTCAGCAGATGCAGAAAAAGCATTTGATAAAATTTAACATCTATTTGCCATAAAAGCTCTTATCACAGTGGGCATAGAGGGACCATACCTCAACATAATGAAAGCTATTTATGACAAATATATAGCCAGCAAAATACCCAATGGTGAAAAACTGAAACCCTTCCCACCAAAACCTGAGACAAGACAAGGATGCCCATTCCCACAATTTCAATTCAATATAGTCTTGGAATTCCTAGCCACAACGATCAGGCAAGGAAAATAAACAAAACTATTCAGACTGGGAAAGAAGAGGTAAAGTTGTCAATTTATGCAGACATGACACTGTATATAGAAAACTGTAAAAGCTTCACAAAAAATTACTTAGGCTAAAAAAGGAACTGGGCTAGGTAGCCAGATTAATCTACAAAAAAAAATTACATTTCTTTACACTACCATTGAATCATCAGGAAAACAAAGTATGGAAACAATCACTTTAATAACTGCACCCAAAACTATAAAATGCTTAAGAATAACTCTGACCAAGGTGGCAAATGACTTATACATGGAGAACAAGGAAATATTGATTGAGGAAATCAAGAAAGATTTTAAGAATTGAAGAGATACCCAATGGTCTCGTAATGGAAGCAATAATACTGTTAAAATGGCCATAATGTCCAAGGTAATCCACAAACTTAAACTGGTTTCCTATCAAATTATGCAAAACATTTATTTTGAGGACTGAAACAAATGATCAGAAGATTTATATAGAATCCAAAATGATCCATAATTTCCATAACAATATTAAAGACAAAGAAAGAGGCTGGAGCAATAACCCGACTGGTCTCCATACACTATTGCAGAGCTACAATAGTTAAAATGGCATGATATTGGTACAGAAACAGGCATATGGATCAATGGAAGAGAATAGAGAGCCTAGGAATAAATCTAAAGGCCTATGTTCAATTAATATTTGACATAGTAGCCAAGAATATGACAGAGAAAAGCCCATCTCTTCACCAACTGGTGTTGGGAAAACTGGATAGCAGCATGCAGAGCAATGGAGTTAGAACAATCCTTCAATCCATACACAAGAATATGCTCAAAATGGCTTGAAGACTTAAATGTAAGGCAAGACACACTATATCTCCTAGAAGAAAATATAGGCAAAAAACTCTGAGATAAATCTCAGCAATGATCTCCTAGAACAGCCTATCCAGTTAATGGGTGTAAGAGCAAAATTAATAAATGGGACCTAATTAAACTTCTAAGCTTTTACACAGAAAATGGAACCATAAACAAAGCAAAATGACAACCTACAGGATTAAAGAAAATATTTAGAAATAATGCAACTGACAAAGGCTAAATTTCCAAAATATAATGACTTCATACAATCTAATAATAATAAAAAAAACAAACAAGAAACCCAATCTGAAAATGGGCAGAAGCCCTAAACAAGCAATTCTCCAAAAGAGACATACAAATGACACATAGATTTATGAAAAACAATTGCTCACTATCATTATCAGAGAAGGACAATTCAAAACGATAATGAAGTATCACCTCACAATAGTCACAATGGCCATCATTCAAAAGTCCACAAACAATAAATGCTGGGGAAGCTGTGGAGAATGGGAACCCTCCTAAACTGTTGGTAGGAATGAAGTTGGTGCAGTCACTGTGGAAAACAGGATGGGGATTCCTCTAAAGTATAAAAATAGACTTAACATATGATCCAGCAATCCCACTTCTGGGTAGACATCAATCGGAACCATATTTCAAAAAGACAACTGCACCCCAAATTTCTTAGCAGTAGCCTTCAGAGAGGGGCCTACAAACACAATATTCCTTGACAGAAAAATGGATGAAGAAAATTTGATGTACATATGCAATGCAATCAATACTTTGCATTCCTATCAACACTGTCCACAGTGTTCCTTTTCCTACACAATCTCACCAACATCTATTTCTTTTCTTTTTGATGAGAGCCTTCTGACAATTGTGAGGTCTTGTCTCATTTTTGGTTTATGACTTTCCCAATAATTTATAGCTCTGAACATATTTTCATGTGTCATTTTGCCAACTGTATGTTTTCTACAGAAAATTGATTCAGATCTATCTATTCAGTTCCTATGGACACTTTTTTAACTGGATTGTTTGGTCTTTTTTTGTTTTTGTGGTGTATGAGTTTCCCATATAGTTGCATATTAACTCTTGTTTGGAAAATTTCACTTGCAAATATATTCTCCCATTGTGTTCGTTGACTTTTCACTTTATTGATCATTTCTTCTGCAGTGTAAATCTGTTTAGAGTGATACAATCATATTTTGTTTGTTTTCCATCTGCTTCCCTTGGCAGAGGAGACATATTGAGAATCAAATTAAATCCAATGTCAGAGTTTACTTCTTATATTTTACACTACGATTCTTTGTTTTCAGATTTTAGGCTTTATATGCCCAGGAGTGGGATTGCTGGGTCATATGATAGGTCTATAGAAAATTGCCTTCTGCTCATTTTCTGGCTGAGTTGTTTGTAGATTTTTGAAACGGAGTTGTATGAACGATGTGTGTATTTTAGAAATTAGCCTCTTGTTGATTGCATTGTTTCCAAATGTTTTCTCCCATTTGGAAGTTCATCTTTTCATTCTGTTTATTTTGCTGTATAGAAGCTTTTAAGTTTAATTTGGATCTATTTGATTATTTTGCCTTTATTGTTTTCAGCTTGGGAGAGTGACATAAGAAAATTTCGCTACAATTTATGTTTTGACTATGTTAGTTTCCAGGAGTTTATTGTGTCATGTATTAGATTCAGATATTTAAAACATTTAGAGTTTATATTTGTACAGTGTGATGGAGTGTTCTAATTTCATTGATTTACATGTAGATGTCTAACTTTCTCAACATCACATGCTGAAGACTGTCTTTTAGGCATTATATAATTTTGATTCCTTTGTCATAGTTTAGTTGACCATAGGTGTGATGTTTAATTCAGCCTCTGTGTTCTGTTCCAGTGATATAGATGTTTGTTTGTTTTCCAGCATTGTGCTGTTTTGATTACAGTTTTTGTAATATAGTCTGAGATCTGGGAGGGATATGCGTTATGCAACCAACTTTGTACTTTTCCCTCATTGTTTCTTTTGCAGTTCTAGTTCTTTTGCTTTTCCATACAAATCTTAGGACTGTTTTAAGTTCTGTGGAAAATATCATGTAATTCGATCTGAATCACTTTATATTTGTAGACATTTTTTGTAGTATACATATTTTAACACTATTAATTCCTCTAAACTAAGATCTTGAAATTTCTTTCCATTTCTTTGCATCAAATTCAAATTTCTTTATCAGTGTCCTATTGATTTTATTATCTTGGATTTTTCATAGATTTTTCATTTTTGATCTGTTTTCATATGGATTTTTTTAAAATAATGGAATATTTCACTGTTAGTATAAAGAAATGTGACATTTTTTGTATATTAATCATGAATCATCCTACTTTGCTAAATGTCTTTAATAGTTTTAGTTGTTTTCATGTGGAGAATCTTTAGGGTTCTCTATATAGATTATCCTGTCATCTAAAATAATAACAGTATTACTTTATTCAATCCAACTTGAGTAACGTTTTTTTCTTGTCCGATTGCTGTTGCTATGACTTCCCATACTGTGTTTAATAGAAATGGTGAGTGTGTGCATCCTTGTTTTATTCCTTAATTTGGCTTTCAGTTATTCACTTTTGCATATTATGTTGTCTGTGGGTCTGTAATTAATGACTTTAGTTATGTTGAGATATATTTCCTGAATCCTACTTTGGTAAGAAGTTTCTGTTTTTGTTGATTCTACTGTTCTTGTTGTTGTTGCTGCTGCTGTTTTAATGAATGAAAGTTGAAGTTTGTGAAATGTTGTTTATCGATTTATTGGGATGACCAAGTCATTTTCCCTTTTTCTTTTGTTAATGTGGTGTATCAAACTGATTGATTTCATGTAATTTCAACCTCTCTTATGACCCTGCAATGAATTAAAGTTGATCATGTTGTATGATTCATTTTAGGTATTGCTGGATTTAGTTTATTAATAATACTTTTTTGAATTTTTGCATCTATTTCAATCAAAGTTATTGGCTTGAAATTCTCTTTGCTTGTACTTTGTTTGTTGGCTTTGCTATCAGGGTAATGAAAGCTTCATAGAATTAATATGGGAGTTCCCTACATCTTCACTATTTTTGAATAGTTTGAAGAGTATAAGTCCTGCTTTGTATTTTTCTGCAATTCTCCACGGGAGCTGTTTAAATCTGCACCAATGTTTAATGTTTTTTTAAATGCAGATTCTATCTTTCTTCTAGTAAACAGTTTGTTCAAATTAATGTTTCTCCTTATCTCTGTCTATTTCTAGACATTTGTCTATTTCTTCTAAGTTTTCCAGTTTATTAGCATGTAATTGGTGACAAAATGTTCCCTTTTTTGTATATCTGAGAGAACAATTGTTATTTCTTCACTTTTATTTCTGAATTTATTTCTTTGGAGCATCTCTCTTTTCTTCATGATGCACCTGGATAGAGGTTTTTTGATTTTGCTTATCTTAAAAAGAAAACAAAAAACAAAATCATTGGTTTTACTACTTTTTGAATAGTTGTTTTTGCTCTCTAATTTACATTAACACCTGTAATATTTAGGATTATGTTTTTTTCTTTTTTTAACTTTTTTAAATTGATTTTCAATCATTTTACAAAGCTGTCTCAAAGTCCATTTTAGAGCACACTTTTTTAGGTACAATTAACATATATACATTTTTTCTCCCATTTTTTCACCTGTGAGCTGCCGTTAACGTCTTTTATATATTTCCCTGTGCTATAGAGTACAATCCTGTTTATCTATTTTACAATTTTGACCTCCCAGCCTATCTCTTCCCACACCCCACCCCTTGGCAAACAACACTTTGTATTCTCTGCCTGCGAGTATATTTCTGTTTTCTATTTATGCATTTTTTGCTAAGTTTGGTTTTGTTTTTTGATTCCACACATGAGCCATCTCATATGGTATTTTTCTTTCTATTTCTGGCTTACTTCACTTAGACTGATTTTCTCCTGGACCATCCATGTTGCTGAAAATGGCATTATATTGTCAGTTTATAAGAATGACTACTATTCCATTGTATAAATATACCACCTCTTCTTTATCCAGTCAACTGTCGATGGACATTTAGGCTGTTTCCATGTCTTGGCTATTATAAATAGTGCTGGCTATGAGCATTGGAATGCAGGTGTCTTCCTGAAGTAGGGTTCCTTCTGGATTTATGCCCATGAGCGGGATTCTTGGGTCATATAGTAAGTCTATTCCAAAGATTTTGAGTAATCTCCATCCTGTTTTCCACAGTGGCTTCACCAACCTGCATTGCCCCCAGCAGTGAAGGACGGTTCCCTTTATTCCACAGCCTCTCCAGCATTTGTCATTTGCGGATTTTTGAATGATGGCCATTCTGACTGGTGTGAGGTGATATTTAATTGCAGTTTTGATTGGCATTTCTCTGATCATCAGTGATATTGAGCATTTTCTGATGTTCCTTTTGATCATTTGTATGTCTTCCTTGGAGAATTGCTTGTTTATGTCTTCTGCCCAATTTTGGATTGGGTTGTTTATTTTTTCTTATTCAGTTGGATGAGCTGCTTATATACTCTGGAGATCAATCCTTTGACGGTTTCATATGCAAATTTTTTCCCATTCCGTAAGTTGTCTTGTTGTTTTACTTCCGGCGTCTTTACTGTGCAGAAGCTTGTAAGTTTCATTAGGTCTCATTTGTTTATTCTTGGTTTTAATTTTTATACAAGGAAATTTATGCAATATATATTTTCTATATATTGTAACATATTTCTAAATATTGTAACATATTCTCTGCATATAGTGAGACTTTTACCTCTTCCTTTCCAATCTGCATCCACTTTACTTCTCTCTCTTGTTTGATTGCTGTGGCTAGGACTTCCAAGTCTATCTTGAGTAGGAGTCGTGATAGTGTGCATTCTTTTACTTTCCCAGATTTTAGTGGGAAGAATTTGACTTTCTCACCATTGAGTACTATGCTGGCTGTAGGTTTGTTATCTATAGCTTTCATGATGTTGAGATATATTCCCTCTATGCCCACTTTGGTGAGAATTTTTATCATACGTGGGTGTTGAATTTTATCAAATGCTTTCCTGCATCTATTGAGATGATCATGTGGTTTTGGTTCCTTCTCTGGTTGATGTGCTGTATTACATTGATTGATTTGCATATGTTGAACCACCCCTGTGTCCCTGGCATGATCCCCACTTGGTCATGATGTATAATCTTTTTTCTGTGTTGTTGGATTCTATTTGCTACTATTTGGTGAGGATTTTGGTGTCTGTCTTCATCAATGATATTGGCATATGATACTCTTTTTTGGTAGTGTCTTTGCCTGGTTGTGGTATCAGGGTGATTGTGGTTTCATAGAATGACTTTGGGAATATTCCTTTCTTTTCAAACATCTGGAAGAGTTTGAGAAGGACTAGTATGAGTTCTTCTGTTATGTTTGGTAGAATTCCTCGGTGAATCCATCCAGTCATGGCTGCTATTTTTAGGGAAGTTTTATATTGCTATTTTAATTTCATTTCTGGTGCTCTGCTTTTTCAAGGGGTCAGTTACGTCTTGATTCAGTCTCGGTGGACAGTATGATCACAGAAACTTGTCCAGCTATTGTAGGTAACACAGTTTGGTTTAATATATTTTCATACTATTCTCATATGATATTCTGTTTTTCTAAATTTTGTGGTAATTTCTGCATTCTCATTTCTTATTTGGTGATTTGTACTCTCTCTCTTTTCTTCTTTTTGACTTTGGCCACAGGTTTGTCGATTTTACTTACTTTTTGGAAAAACCAGCTTTTGAATTGGTTGATTTTTTTCCTGTGTTCTTTTTCATCTCTGTGTTATTTATTTCCTCCCCTATATTTATGATTTTCTTCCTTCCCCTGTCTTTTGGGTATTTTTGTTCTTCTATTTCTAGTTCATTCTGCTGGTGGGTTAAACTGTTTATTTGTGGTTGTTCTTTTTTGAGGAAGGCCTGTATCACAATAAACTCCCCTCTCAGCACTGCTTTCGCTGTGTCCCATAAATATTGTGTGGTTTTGCTTTCATTTTCTTTTGTCTCAAGGTGCATTTTCATTTCACCTTTGATTTCTTCATTGACCCATTTGTTTATTAATAACATATTATTTAATCCCTATGTTTTCATTTTTCCCCTTTGTTTCTCTGTTGTTGATTTCTAGCTTCATGGCATTGTGGTCAGTAAAGATACTTGAGGTAATTTCTAACTTCTTAAAATTGCAGAGGTTTCTTTTATGCCCAAGTACATCATAAATCCTGGAAAATGTTCCACGTGCACTTGAAAAGAATGTATATCCTATTTTGTGGGGGGGTGCAATGCTCTGAAAATATTCACCAAGGGTTATATTTCTATTGTATTATATAAATTCTCAGTTGCCTAATTTATTTTCTGTCTCGATGATCTGTCTAGTTATGTTAATGCAGTGTTGAAATCTCCAAATATGAATCCCCCTTTATATCTGTTAGTAATTATTTTATGTACTTAGGTGCTCCTATATTTGGTGCATATGTATTAACGGGTGTGCTATCTTCATATTGTATCACTCCTTTAATCATTATAAAATGTCCTTCTTTTTCTTTCTTTATGGCCTTTGTTTTAAAGACTATTTTGTCTGAAGTCAGTACTGCAACACCTGCTTTTTTGGTTTTTCCAATTATATGAAATGCCCTTTTTCCATTCTTTCACTATCAATCTATTTGTGTCCTTCTCTCTGATGTGGGTCTCTTGTATGCAGCATTTTAAAGGTTCTTGCTTTATCATCCAGCCGGCCACTCTATGACTTTCGACTGGAGCATTTAGTCAAATAACATTTACAATAATTGATGATAGGCTTGTGTTTATTGACAATTTGAACTTTCCTTTGCAGTTGATTTGGTATTTACTCTTTGTTCCTTTCATCTTCCTTTTATGGTTTGGTAAATTTGCTTTGTATTATCATGAATTTTTTTTTGTTTTAGTGACACCCTGATAAGTTTTTGTCTTCTAGTTACCCTTTTTTATAATTCCCTTAGACCATTAATATAACTGTTTTTATTAAATGGGTAGTAACATGATCTCAAACCCATCCTACCGAGAATAAACAATTTTAAAAGGAAAGACCAAAAAATAAATTCTCTATTTTCCTGTCTCCCTTTCCCACTCTCAATGATTTGTATGTGTTGTTTTAAAATTTTGTGTTTATTTTATTTGTAATTCATGAGTTATCACCTTTCCAGCTGTGAGTTTCAAATTTCTGTTGCATCCTGCTACTTTTCTTTTTAGAGAAGGCCTTTCAATAATTCTTTTAGCTTGGGTCTAGATTTGCTGAACTTTTGAAGCTTTTTCAAGTCTTAGAAATTCTTTATGTCTCCTTCTACCAAAAAGGATAGCCTTGCTGGTTAAAGTATCCTAGGATATAACTTTTTTTTCATTCAGGACTTTGAATATATCTTGCCACTCCCTTCTGGCCTGTAGTATTTTTGTAGTGAAATCACCTGGGAGCCTAATGGGGATTCCCTTATAACTCACTCTTTGCTCTTCTCTTGCTGTCTTTAGGATCATTTTTTATCCATGACTCTGGCCATCTTAATTATATGTCTTGGTTTGGGTGTATTTGGGTTCTTCCTGTTTGGGACACTCTGATATTCCAGTATTGGATATCTGATTCCTTCTTTAAGTTTGGGAAGTTCTCAGTCATGATTTCTACAAAAACCTTTGTAATCCCCTTTGATCTTCTTCCCCTTCTGGGACATTTATCATGCCAAATTTGGCATGCTTTCTATTTTCCCGTAGGTCCCTTATGCTTTTTTCATTACTTTCTCATTGTTTCTCTTGTAGCTCTACTGTTTGGGTGCTTTCTATTGTCCTGTCTTCTCAGTCACTAATTCGTTCCTCTGCATTATATAGTCAGCTTTGCTACGCCTTTAAATCATTCCTCATCTCAGTCAACAGGTTTACCTATTCTACTCGGTTCTTCTTTATAGCTTCCATTTCATTTTTGACATATTTAATATGTCTAAACACTATCTCTTTTATTTCTTTCAGTACTTAGATCACTCCATTTTTGAAATCTTCATCTAGTAGGTATCGATGTCTATTTCACTGATCATTCTTTCAGGGGATTTCTCTTGTTCTTTTAATTGGGAATGGTTTCTCTGCTTCTTCATCTTTCTACTACCTCTCTGGCACTGATTTTTATGAAGTATCAGTTATATACTGTGGTCCTAAAGGAGTATGTCTACCTAATGACAATGTAATAATACAACTTAGAAAACAGAAAAAAGAGAGAAAGAGATAAGGAATTTTAAAGATGGGAGAAATAAAGCTTTGAAGACATTGTATAATGAATAATATTAAAGCAATTTGAAGCAGAGTTTGAAAAGTAATAATAATAAAAATATTTTAAAAAATTTCAAAGGGATTAAAATGGTGGTATATATAATTGAATAAGAAGTAAAAATTAAGAGGATAATAGAAAATGGAACAGGTAAAAACAGATTAAAACAAGGGGGTGGTCTGTGTACTCCTGAGGACTGTGTACTTTTAATGTGAAATCTTTCTGTATTCATCCTGTTTTGGAAGTTCATCTTGCTGTTTCCAAAGGCCCTCCATTGGAGCCCTCATCTGTGCTGCTCCCAGAGCATTTTGGCAAGCAGATCGCTTCTACACTAAACACTGGTTCAGGTGCAGCTCTCTTTACTTTGGGCTGGCTTGTCACTGCCCTGCCCGATGCTGCAGTCAGATGTTGCAGACTGACTAGGAAGGATTGGGCATCATGTCCTTTCCCAGCACCATGGTCAGGGGCTGCATTCCAGCTCAAAATTTGAGGGACCACCCGCCCTCTCAGGTTGCCGATCACTCTGCTGCTCTGTGCCACTGTAATCTCTGCCTCAGGTTTGCACACCGGATGTGGGCTCAGTGAAGACTGAGGAATAGGCCTGTCTCTGGTCTGGGCCAAGATCCAGCCCCTTGTTTGTCTTGGCAGACAACTTCTCTGAGGAATGAGACTGTAGTATCATATTTGCCTCATGCTGTCGGCAAGTCTCAGTCTGGCCCTTGATGCTGCTAAGTCCCTAGGTATAGATGCAGGTTTTGCCCTCACTGCCACCTGGGGGCAAAGCACCAGAGTCTATGGTGGCTGTGTCTGAGCCCCAGCTCTCTTCACTTAGAAACTTTTGTGGATTTTCATAGATGGGAATTGCACCCTTCCCACAATTGGGCACATCTGCCCTGTTGTTTTAGGGAGGGCCCAGGTTGTTCTGCCCTGTGCACCCATAGCAATGGCTCAAGCCCACTCCATTCCCCCAGGCCACCACAGTGCACCCATTCCCATCTACCACCCAGCTCGGGCAGCATGGCCCTGCCCCCAGCTTCTGGGCTGCATCTTCGGCTGGGTGCCACAGGGATTCTCTGTGCCTGTTTAACTTAGTTCTGTCATTCAACTTATACTATGTACAAGGCCAAGCCTTGGAGGCTCCCCCACCATCCTGCTGAACTCTCAGTTGGAGAGGGGAGACACAGTGAATGAGCAACAATCCTTCTTTGCTGCTCCCTTCCAATGGGACCTGTCCCACTCTGTTTTGCCTTGTATTCTTTCTTTCTTTCTTTTCCCTACCGATTTTTCACATCTTTATCTACTGAAGAGGACAATGATCTGTCAGATTTCTGCAGGTTATTTGGTTAGTTGAGTGGGTCTGTGGATATGAGTGCATTTGTGGAAAGGGTGAGCTATGAGCATCTTTCTACTCCTCCATCTTTGCCTCCCCCAAAGAAAGTCTCACTTTATGGTGGAAGATAAACATAGTCTGGAAAAAATGGAAAAGATATTCCTTGGAAATGACAAGAAAGTGCAGATTGCAATGCTTAACTCACACAAAATACGTTTTAAAACAAGGGCCAAAATGAAAAGAAATATGAGATTATATAAAGAAAAAGAGATCAATTAAAAAATAGGGTATTACACTCATTAAATTATATATGGACCAAACACCGTAGATCCTAGATATAAAAAGAAATTTTTGTAGACAAGAAAAATTTAATTCATTATAAAACAATAATAGTAAATGACTTTAACTCCTCACTATTCTGATGGCCAGATCATCCAGAAAGAACATTTGTAAGGAAACAGAGGTCTTAATAGCATATTAGATCATTTGAACCTAAGTGAGCTATTGGACACTGCATCAGAAAAGCAGAACACATAAACTTTTCAAGTGTGCACAGGATGCTGTCTAAGGAATTAACCACATATTATGTCATGAAATGAGCCTCAGGGACTTTAAGCAAACATAGATTACAGCAAGTAGTTTTCCATACACAAAAGTATGATACTGTGTATCAACACTAGAAAGAATAGGAAAAGCACAAACATAAAGCCAAACCATATCCTTTAAAAAAAATAAAGAAAGGTCAATGATGAAATCAAAGATGCAGTGAAATCAAAGAGGTTATAAAATCATACCTGGAGACAAATTACAATGAAAACACAGCTTCATAAAATGTATGGGATGCAGCAAAAACAAATGTAAGAGGGATGTTGAGAACATATTAGAATTTCCACAAGGAACAAGAAAAACCTCATAGAAAGTATGAAGCATACTGCACAAAATAGGAAGAAATAAGAACAAACAAAACACAAAGGCAGTAGAAAGAGAAATCTTTAATGATTATGTTGAAAATAAATTAAAAAAAGTTGAAAATTAAATTACAAATCATAAAATCAACAGCTTTAAGTTTTCTTAAAAATATTAACAAACAGTTAAACATTTAGCCAGCCTTATCAAGAAATACAGAGACTGTACCCTAACAAAATAAGAAGTGAAACAATAGAAATAATATCTGATATTACAGAAATACAAAAAATGATTATGAAATCACTATGAGCTGTTACATGACAACCAATGGGACGACCGAAAAGAAATGGACAAATTTCTAGAAATGTACAGCCTGACAACACTGAATAAAAAGAAAACTGAGAACTTGAAAAGAGTAATCAGTGTAAGTTAAATTAAATCTACAATTTAAAATCACCCCTTGAAAAAAATGCCGAGATGCTTTCAGTAAAACCTCTTTCCCCCCAGCTATTTTAAAAAATGAAGGAGGAAGGAAAATTCCCAAAGTTATTCTATGAGGCCACCATTAACCTGATAACAAGACCAGTCAAAGACACTAACAAAAAAAAAATAAAATGAAAATCCAATATCCTTGATGAATATACATTCAAAAATCCTCAAAAAACATCAACAAATGAGTCCAGCAATACATAGAAAAGATTATACACGATGACCAGTTGGACTCCTTCCAGAGTCACGAGGATGGTTCAACATACACAAGTCGATCAGCCTGACATATCTCTAATAAAGGAAGGACAAAATACACAATACCATGTCAATACACAAATAAAAGCATTTGACAAATTTTAAAATACGTTCATCATCAGAACTCTCATGAAAGTGAGTACAATGGAAACATCTCTCAACATACTAAAGGCCATTTATAACCATTTATAATAGTCAGGGAAAAGGCTGAAAGCCTTATGGGTAAATTCAGGACCAAAACAAAGATTCCTACTCTCACCACATCTGTTCAACAATAATAGAAGAAAGGAAAAGATAAAGAAGTAAAAGAAATGCAAAATGGAAAGAAAGAGGCAAAATTGTCACTAGAACTAATGGCATAACAATCTACATAGAGAGTCCTAAGGGCTCCACACTGACTATTATGAACAACAAATAATTTCATCAAGGGAGCAGGGTTCAAGGTTAATGTGAAGAAGTCTCTTGCATTTCTACACATTAATGATGAGATACCATAAAATGGACATTGAAAGCAATAATATTTAAAACCCCATACCCCCGAATACCTTGGAATAAATGTAACCAAATATGTGAAAGATCTAAACACTGAAAATAATAAAACATTGACAAAGAAATTAAAAATGATTCAAACAAATGGAAAGATGTGGTATTGGATTGAAAGAGTTCATATTGCAAACATGGCTGTACTACACAAAGAATCCTAATGATTTAGTGCAATTCCTGTTATGAAGCTGTAATATTTTCCACAGAATCAGAAAATAAATATCTCTAAGTTTTACATGAAACCATTAGAAATTGTCAAAATGACTTTGAGAAAAAACAACAAATCTGGAGGTATAACCCTCCCAGAAACCTTACTATACTACAAAGCTAAAGTAATACAAACAGCATGGCATTGGCACAGAGATATAATCAAAAAAAAATATATAGCCTAGAAATAATTCCACACACCTATGAGAAATGAAACTATGATAAAAGAGGCAAGAGTACACAACGGAGAAAAGACAGTCTCATCAATGGATGGTGTACTAAAAGCTGGACATCTACATGTAAAAGAGTGAAATGAGAGCATTCCCTGACATCAGATACAAAAATAAACTCCAAGTTTATTAAGGACCTAAATGAAAGGCCTGATACTATAAAACCGCTAGAATGGAATATAGGTGATACACTTTTGGATGTATATCATAGGAATATTTTCTTATATCAGTCTCCTAAGGCAAAAGAAATAAAAGGAAAAAAGCAAGTGGGACCTAAACAAACTTGAAAATTTCTGCACAGCTAAGGACACTATAAATGAAATGAAAACACTTCCTGTGTAATTGGAGAACATAATTGCAAACAATACAAGTGACCAGGGGTTAATAGATATAGGTTAATAGATGTAACACGGACTTAGGTTACACAACTCAAGGTGAAAAAGAAAAACCAATCAAAAACTAGAGCAGAGTACCTGAGTTAATATTTTTCCAAAGAAAACTTACAGATGAGTAACAGGCAAGTGATAAAATTGCTCAACATTACTAATTATTATATAATTGCAAATCAAAATCAAAATGAGGTATCACTGAAAACTGGTCAAATGGCTATTATCAAAAATTCCACAAATACAAAGTGTTGGAGACGATGTGGAGGAAACAAATATCTTGTTTTCTCTTCGTAGGAATGTAAATTGTTGGAACTTGTATGGAAAACAGTATTTAGATTTGTTTAAAAACTAAAAAGTTTACTACCATAAGACACAGTAATAACTCTCCAAGAAAAAATCAGGAGAAATAAACCTTAATTGAGAAGAAACAATGTTCACAACAGCACTATTTATAATATGCAAAATATGGAAGCAATCCAAATGTCCACAGTATACTATGGACTTAAGAATATATGATGTTTCTATAAATATACAATGGAATAATACTCAGCCATGAAAAGTATAATACAATGCTATTTCAGCATCATGAAAGGACCTACTACATTTTGTGCTTAGTGAAGTAACTTAGACTAAAACCAAACTATATAATATAATTTATATGTGGAATCTAAAGTATAACAAATATCTGTGTATATCTATTGATAGATGACAGATAAATAGATAGAAGGATAATACATGATAGATAAATAGATAAACAGATAGATAGATAGATAGATAGATAGAGACATGATGGACAGGTAAAGAGATTAGATAGACAAGACTTAAGCAGACTCAAAGATATGGGAAAAAATTTATGTTTAACAAAGTGAAGGGAAAGAGAATTTAATGGTAGAACATTGACAGAGAGAAAGTAGTATAAATAAACAGAGAAGAAACATTGATAATCTGTATAGATAATGGAATTAAACACAATAGCTTAAAATAATTGTAAGTTGCAATAATTGTAATAATACATAATGCAATATGATCTACAAAGTGGTTAGAATAACTATGCTGTAGATCTGAAACAACACAATATAGTACATCTACTGTACTTCAATTAAAATATAACGTCTCATGTATAATTAAGTCCTTTTTCCGTTGATAAAAGCTTCCTTTAATATTGTTTTATTTTTACTCTATTCTTTTTATGATTACTGACTCAAATTATTTCTTTTACTGTTGTAAACAAGTTACCAGTTTGAAGTATGTATATTTATTGCCCCTGTTTTCCTATTTTTCCCTCTTTTTATCCATATAGTATAGTAGCATTTAAAAACATACCAAAGAAACAGTTGCAACTTTCTCATGGTATCTCCTTAGCATTTTGTTCAATGTTTTGCATATATTTGCCATTTTATATTTCTTAGAAGATTTCTTTTCTACACCTCTTATTTGGTGTCTCGGTTTTGTTTTTTTCATCACATTCAGGTTTTGCTTGTCTGTTAAAGTCTTTATTTTCACTTTATATCTAAGTGATAATGGTGTAAGTATTATTGGGTTAGTTATTTCTTATTTCAGTAATATGAAATGTAATTTTATTTAACATTTGCCAATGTTTCCTTCTCAGAAATCTGCTGATAGCCTAATGGGGTTCCTTTGTAGATTATCAAACTATATTTGTCTGTGTTTAAAATTTTTTCTCTGTCATTGACTTTCCAATTTGCATATGACGTATCTTGAAGGAGGTCCCTTTCTCTTAAAGTTACTGGTGTTTTGTTGGCTCACAAATTGTATATCAGTTCCTTACACAGGTTCAGGAATTTATCAACCATTACTTCTTTAAATAAACCATCAGCTGCCTTCTAACTTTCTTCTCCCTCCAGGATTCCATTCTAATGTGCACTTTCTGGGGAAGTCTGATGGCTACTGTTGAATTTCCTCACTTTTTAATATCTTGTATCTCAGCCCTCTCCTATCATTTATAGTTTTGTATTGGTGAGTTTGCTAATCTCTATTCCACAAAGACAGTCTACTTCCACGGCTTTCTGTTGCATTTTTCAACTCATTTATTAAGTTCTACTGGTCCTCAAACAATAATTGGTTATTTTATAGTTTCAATCTCTTTGGTAATATATTCCTTATCATCATTTCATTTATTCTTGAGCTCACTAAACTACTTTCTTAGTATTTTTTTTTTGTATTGAGTTTCTGTATGACACCTATTCGGATTCTCTATTAGTTATATGGCAATATACTATGACTTTAAGTTTGTTTGCTGCAAGGTTGACATTGTGTGTGTGTGTGTTCACAGGTGCATGTGCGTGTGTGACTATGTTTGTGTCAGTGTCTGTGTCTGTGTATCTGTGTGTGTGCATGCCCTATAATTTTACTGTGATTGGTCATGATCTTGAAAAATTATTGCTCTGATGACACTAAATAACAGATTGGGAGTTGGAGTCCTTGCTTTTGTATTCTGGTAGTTTGCACTATTGCACAATTTTTGGTTTTACTTACCTGAGTTACCTCTGATAATATTTCAAATTGGCACTTTCCAGTCGCTACTGTCTGCATAAAAGATGTGCTTTCATTGTCACTTCTTAGACTTCTCGGGTAGTTAATGCCACTGTTCTCACTGGGACGGCAAACCCTTCCTTTTATCTGATATCCCTTGAGACTCAGTTTACACATTGAAGAAAGGTGTAAAGACTGGTGGGTATTTGAAATCAGGCAAGTGCCTTTGCTATGTCCAGTGTTGCAAGGTATCTTGTCTCCACCACTATGAATGGGGAGTAGGGACATTGTCATGAATGTCTGAGTGTCTGAAAGATGGAATTTCTGTCTCCATTGTGGCTCCCTCCCAGTAACATGTGACCATGAGTACTAGTGCAGTTGGGGGTGGAAGCTGTGTGAACTACTGAGACCCTGATTCCACTGGGTTCTCTGAACTTGTGGACTCATTTATCCTAGTCAGGGGGCCATGGTTGCAGACACCAAATCTGCTCTTCCCTCACTCCAGCCTCCTTTGTGTGATTTAGTCCACCAAACTTCACCTGTTCACATGTATTCTGGAGTATTGTTTTGTGTTGTTATTTTTGTTGAGATGTGAACGCTCTACTGACGGTAGATTTAAGGGGAGAGACAAAAATAGTTTAAACTTATGTCACTTTTAAAGTATATACTTTTTCAATTAAAAGCTTAAATTCTTCTAAAGGCAGCAAGAGAAAAGTAAAGAGTGAACTACATGGGAACCCCCATAAGGCTCTCAGCTGATTTCTCTACACAAACACTACAGGCCAGAAGGGAGTGGCAAGATATACTCAAGGCCCTGAATGAAAAAAGATGCAGCCTAGGATACTTTATCCAGCAAGGATATCCTTTAGGATAGAAGGAGAAATAAAGAGTTTCACAGACAAAAAAAAGCTGCAGGAGTTTAGCAACACTAAAGCCATGCTAAAAGAAATATTGAAATGGCTATTCTAAATAGAAAAGCAGCAGGATGCTACAGAAATGAGAAACATACAGCTGGAAAGGTGATAACTCATGAATTCCAAATAAAGAAAACACTTAATTATAAAAGAAGACATACAAATCACTGAGAGTGGGAGAGGGAGGCAGGGAAATATAGAATTTTTTTCTTTCTTTTTTTAAATTTTTTTAACAGTAGGATGGGTTTGAGATCATGTTATTATCAGTTTATTAAAAACGGGTATAGGTTAATAGATTTACAAAAAAGGGTAATCACAAGTCAAAAATTTACAAGGGAGTCACAAAAATTAAATAAAATCCATGATAATACAAAGGAAATTTACCAAACCACAAAAGGAAGAAGAAAGGAACAAAGAGGATATACCAATTCAACTGCAAAGATAAGTTCAAAATGTCAATAAACACACATCTATCATTAATTACTGTAAATGTTAATGGACTAAATGCTCCAGTCAAAAGACATAGAGTGGCAGAGTGGATAATAAAGCAAGAACCTTCAATATGCTGCATACAAGAGACCCACTTTAGGGAGAAGGACACATATAGATTGACAGTGAAAGGATGGAAAAGAATATTCCATGCAAATGGAAAAGCCAAAAAAGCAGGTGTTGCAGTACTGATTTCAGACAAAATAGACTTTAAAACAAAGGCCATAAAGAAAGATAAAGAAGGACATTTTATAATGATTAAAGGAGTGATACAAGATGAAGACATTACACTCGTTAATATATATGCACCCAATATAGGAGCACCTAAGTACATACAAGAATTACTAACAGAGATAAAGGGGGATATTGATGGGAATACAATCATAGTTGGAGATATTAACACTGCATTAACATCACTAGACTGATCTTCCAGACAGAAAATAAACAAGACAACAGAGAAATTAAATACTACACTAGAAAAACTAGATTTGGTGGATATTTTCAGAGCTTTACACCCCCAAAAAATAGAATATACATTCTTTTCAAGTGCACATGGAACATTTTCCAGGATCGATCATCTACTTGGACACAAAAGAAACCTCAACAAATTTAAGAAGTTAGAAATAATCTCAAGCATCTTTACTGACCACAATGCCGTGAAACTGGAAATCAACAACAGAGAAACAAAGGAGAAAAAAAGAAAAGCATGGAGATTAAACAATATGTTATTGAAAAAACAATGGATCAATGAGGAAATCAAAGCTGAAATTAAAAAATACCTTGAGACAAATGATAATGAAAGCACAACCACTCAAAACCTATGGGACACAGCAAAGGCAGTGCTAAGAGGGAAGTTTATAGCAATACAGACCTTCCTCAAAAAAGAAGAACAATCTCAAATAAACAAGTTAGCCCACCACCTGAATCAATTAGAAGAAGAAGAACAAAAAGCCCCGAAAAGCAGCAGAAGGAAGGAAATAACAAAGATCAGAGAGGAATTAAATACAATAGAGATTAACAAGACCATAGAAAAATTCAACCAAGCCAAAAGCTGGTTTTTTAAAAAGTAAATAAAATCGACAAACCTCTGGCCAAACTCAGAAAGAAGAAAAAAGAGAGAGCACAAATTAGCAAAATATGAAAGGAAAATGGAGAAACTACAACAAACAAAATAGAAATACAGAATATCATACGAGAATATTATGAAAAACTATATGGAACCAAACTGAATAACCTAGAGGACATGGACAAGTTTCTGGAAACATACTGTCCACCACAGCTGAATCAAGAAGAAACTGAACACTTGAACAATCCGATCACTAGAAAGGAAATAGAAATAGCAATTAAAAGCCTCCCTACAAATAAAAGCCCAGGATGGATGGCTTCACCGGGGAATTCTACCAAACATACAAAGAAGAACTCATACCAGTCCTTCTCAAATTCTTCCAGACGATTGAAAAGGAGGGAATACTCCCAAACCCATTCTATGAAGCCACCATCACCCTGATACCAAAACCAGGCAAAGACACTACAAAAAAAGAGAATTATAGGCCAATATCACTGATGAACATAGACGCCATAATCCTCACCAAAATTTTAGCAAATAGAATCCAACAACACATAAAAAAGATTATACATCATGACCAAGTGGGGTTCATCCCAGGGACACAAAGCTGGTTCAACATACGCAAATCAATCAATGTAATATATCACATCAACAAGAGAAAGGACAAAAACCACATGATCATCTCAATCGATGAAGAAAAAGCATTTGATAAAATTCAACACCCATTTATGATAAAAACTCTCGCCAAAGTGGGTATAGAGGGAACATATCTCAACATAATAAAAGCTATATATGACAAACCTATAGCCAGCATAGTTCTCAACAGTGAAAAACTCAAAGCTTCCCAATAAAATCTGGGACAAGACAAGGATGCCCACTATCACCACTCCTATTCTATATAGTCCTGGAAGTCCTAGCCACAGCAATCAGGCAAGAGAAAGAAATAAAATGGATCCAAATTGGAAAAGAAGAGGTAAAAGTGTCATTATATGCTGACGACAAGTTACTATATAAAGAAAACCCTAAAAGGTCCACAAAAAAGCTACTAGAGCTGATTGAAGAATTCAGCAAGGTAGCAGGTTACAAAATTAATGTTCAAAAATCAGTTGCCTTTCTTTACACTAACGATAAATCAACAGAAAAAGAAAGTAAAGAAACAATCCCCTTTAAAATAGCACCCAAAGTAATAAAATATCTGGGAATAAATCTAACCAAGGAGGCGAAAGAATTATACAAAGAAAACTATAAACCATTGATGAAGGAAATTACAGAAGACTTTAAAAAATGGAAAGATATTCCATGCTCTTGGATTGGAAGAATCAATATTGTTAAAATGGTCACACTGCCCAAGGCAATCTACAGATTTAATGAAATCCCTATCCAATTACCCAGGACATATTTCACAGAACTAGAACAAATCATAATAAAATTTATATGGAACCATCAAAGACCTAGAATTGCTAAAGCATTACTGAAGAGAAAGAAAGAGGCTGGAGGAATAACTCTCCCAGACTTCAGACAATACTATAGAGCTACAGTCATCAAGACAGCATGGTATTGGTACCAAAACAGACATATAGACCAATGGAACAGAATAGAGAGCCCAGAAATGAACCCACAAACTTTTGGTCAACTCATCTTCGACAAAGGAGGCAAGAATATATAATGGAATAAAAACAGTCTCTTCAGCAAATGGTGTTGGGAAAACTGGACAGCAGCATGTAAAACAATGAAGCTAGAACACACCCTTACACCATATGCAAAAATCAACTCAAAATGGATTAAAGACTTAAACATAAGACAAGATACAATAAACCTCCTAGAGGAAAACATAGGCAAAACATTATCTGACATACATTTCAAAAATTTTCTCCTAGAAGAAATAAAAGCAAGAATAAACAAATTGGACCTAATGAAACTTACAAGCTTCTGCAGAGCAAAGGAAACCAGAAATAAAACAAGAAGAAAACCTACGGAATGGGAGAAAACTTTTGCAAGTGAAACCGACAAAGGCTTGATCTCCTAAATATATAAGCAGCTCATATGACTCAATAAGGAAAAAGTAAACAACACAATCCAAAAATGGGCAGAAGACCTAAGCAAGCAACTCTCCACGGAAGACATACAAATGATCAAAAGGCACATGAAAAAGTGTTGAATATCACTAATTATCAGAGAAATGCAAATCAAAACTACAATGAGGTATCACCTCACACCAGTCAGAATGGCCGTCATTCAAAAATCCAAAAATGACAAATGCTGGAGAGGCTGTGGAGAAAGGGGTACCCTCCTACACTGCTGGTGGCAATGCAGTTTAATGCAGCCACTATGGAAAACAGTGTGGAAATTCCTCAAAAGACTAGGAATAGACTTACCATATGACCCAGGAATCCCACTCCTGGGCTTGTACCCAGAAGGAAATCTACTTCAGGATGACACCTGCACCCCAATGTTCATAGCAGCACTATTTACAATAGCCAAAACATGGAAACAACCTAAATGTCCATCAACAGGTGACTGGATAAAGAAGAGGTGATATATTTATACAATGGAATACTACTCAGCCATAAAAACCGACAACATAATGCCATTTGCAGCAACATGGATGCTCCTAGACAATGTCATTCTAAGTGAAGTAAGCCAGAAATAGAAAGAAAAATACCATATGAGATCGCTCATTTGTGGAATCTAAAAAACAAAAACAAACAAAAACAAAGCATAAATACAGGACAGAAATAGACTCATGGACAGAGATTACAGACTTGTGGTTACCGGAGGGGGGTAGAGGGTGGGAAGGGATAGACTGGGATTTCAAAATTGTAGAATAGATAAACAAGATTACACTGTATAGCACAGGGAAATATACAAAAATATTATGATAAATCACAGAGAATAAAATGTGACAACGAGTGTGTATATGTCCATGAATGACTGAAAAATTGTGCTGAACACTGGAATTTGACACAACACTTTCAAATGATTATGAATCAATAAAAAAATCTAAAAAAAAAAAGCTTAAATTCTACAAAGGTCAATATAAGAACAGTAAAGAAAGTGAACAAAACACCTCCCCTAATATCATAGTACTACAAAATATTTTTATTTTCCTGGGTTCTTTTCTTCAATGTTTTTCCCACCTACATGCACATTTTACTATTATATATCCCTATAATCTCTTTAATATTAATTAAATTATTTAAATATTTCTCTGTGCTGTAAATATAGCCCTGTTGGTTCTCTAATTTACTACTAGTAGCTTACAAATTTCTGTCTTCTCCATCCTTCTTCTCTTTCCCCACAGGAAACCACTACTTGGAACAGTACACATATCTATGTGATTCTTTTCGTGTTTTTTTATGATTATTTCTCTTATATCTTAATTTTCCCCATTTAAGTGACAACATAGAGTGTTTTCCTCTCTATGGCTTATTTTCCTATGTGCAACGCTCTCTTGGTCCAGTCACATTTTTCCAAATGGCAGAAGTTTATTTTTTAATTTGACAATGATGAAGTATTTATTATTTTATCTATATCTCACATCTACTTCTGCAAATCATCTGTTGATGGCAGTTGAGATGTTCATATATCCTTGGGTAATATAAATGATGATGTTAAGAATATTGGGGGTAATGTATCCTTTAAAGTTAATGTTTTCATTTTTTTTGAGGTTTATAGATAAAACTGGAATTCCTGCAGCATACAATGCTTCTATTTCTAGTTTTCTGAGCACTGTCCACACTTTTATAATAGTGGATTCATCAATTTACATTTTCACCAACAGTGTACCTGGTTTCCCTTTGATCGACATTCTTATCAACGTTGGTCATTTGCAGACTTTTTGTTAATAGCCATTTTGATTGCTGTGAGATTATATTTCATTCTGGTTTTGATTAATGATTTCCTAATGAGTAGCAAAGTTATGTTTCTTTTTATGTGCATGAAAATCATCCACATATCTGTTTTTGAAAAGTTTCAATAAAGATCATTCAACTGTTTTTATGTTGGGGGTCTTTGTTTTTTAAATATTGATTCTAATATGCTATATATACATTATGGATATTAATAGCTTGTTGGTTTCATTGTCTGAAACTCTTCCTTCTATTCTGTGTGTTGTCATAAGTCTTGCTGAATATTTCCTTTGCTATGCAAAAGGTTTTGCTCTTCACACTTATACAAGAAGTGGAATCCCTATATCACATATTATACCTATTATTTCCTCAGTAAAATTAAAAACTGTTATTGTTAATTTTCCTATTATTTTTACTTAGGGGATAGATCAAAATTAAAATTGCAATGATTTATCTCAAAGGCAGTTCTGCTCTTGTTGTTGGTCAGAAGTTTTATAATTTCATGTTTACTTAGGAAATTAATCCATTTTTATCTTACTTTGTATAACATGGGAGCAAGTGCTCTTACATTTTCCTTTTACATGTACTGTCCAGTGTTCCCAGAACTACTTCTTGAAGAGACTGCCCGTTTTCATTGCATACTCTTGCCTCCTTCATTGTAGACTAACTGACCATATGAGTGTGTGTTTATTTTAGGACTATTTATTTTGTTCCATTAATCTATATGACTCTTTTAGTGATATATTTTGATGTTTTGATTACTGTAACTTTGTAGTATATTCTTAACTCAGGGAGGATAATAACCAAAGCTTGGTTCACTACTCAAAGATAATTTTATAAATTTGGGTCTTTCACAATTTTGTATAAATTTTATCATTTTTCTCCTTGTTTTGTGAAGAATCATATGGATTTTGTCAGAATAGAAATTTACTACAAGGAAAAACCTGAGAAAAATTGAAAATTGTGGAGGATAAATCATAGAATATTAAACAACCAATGGATTGCTGCATAAATCAAAGAAAAAATAAATAAAGAAATGTGACCACAAAAACAAAGTCCATAGGGTATAGCAAATGCAGTATTTATAGGGATGTTTATAGCAAAATAATCCCACTTATACAAATAAGTCACATCTCACTCTTATAAAATAATCTTACAAACAAAAGATGTAGAAGAATAATAAACTTGTTAGTAGATGGAAAGACAGCTGGAAGGTCAGAACAGAAATAAAAAAATAAAGATGAAAAATAGAAATATCTAATCAAACTACATTATGGCTTTTGAAAGATAAATATAACTGATAAACTTTAACGAGACTCATGAGCAAAAAAGAGAGTACAGATTAAAAAGCTCCAAAATAAATGAGAATTTACAGCTTAATATCAAAGTAACAGAAAGCATCATAAGATGATACAACAAATTATATGCCAATTAAAATGGAATCCCTAGAAGAAATGGACAATTTCTTAGAAAGACATAATCTCCAGGATGGAATGTGAAATGGAAAATATTAACAGATTATCACTAATGAAATTGAATAAGTAATTAAACAAAATCTCCCAAGAAACAAAATTTCAGGCCTAGGCAAATTCACAGGTGATTTCTTCCAAACATTTAGAGAAGAGCTATTACCTATACTTCACAGAGAATTCCAAAAATTTGTAGAGGAAGTAAGGCTTCCTACCCCACATTTGTGTATCACATTATTATTAAAAGAGGAAAAAATATCTCATATAATTACAGGTTATATACTACTGATAAGCATAGATGCAAAAATCATCACTAAATTGTTAGCAAAGCAAACAAAACATTAAAGGATTATACAGTATTATTAAGTCCCTTTTATTCCATGGATGCAAAAGTGTTTCATTACCCACAAGTTAATCAATATGTTACACCAAACTAACAAATTGAAAAATAAAAATTATATGGTCACCTCAAAAGAGTCATAAAATGGTTTGACAAATTCAGTAACTATTTATGATTAAATTTCTCCTCAAATTGGGCATGAGGAAACATACCTCAACACAGTTAAGGTCATATATGAGAAAAATTCAGCTAACATGACACTCATTGATTGAAACCTGAAAGCATCTCCTGTAAGAGAAGGAAGAAGAGAAGAATGATCACTCTTACCACTGTTATTCAGTATAGTATTGGAAATTCTAGCCATAGCTATCCAAAATAAAAGTAAATAAAATATAGCTATTTCAGAAAAGGAGTAAAAGTATCTGTTTGCAGATGAAATACTTTAAACAGAAATCCTAAAGGAGACGCCACAAAACTACTAGGGCTTATCAATGCATTTGGTAAAATTTAAGAATGTAAAATTAACATACAGAAATCTTGCATTTCTACACACTAACAACAAGCTAACAGATAGAGGAAGTGAGGTAACTGTCTCACTTAGAGTTGCATTACAAAAAACAAAAAAATCAAGAAATGTATCCAAACAATGAGGTAAAATACCTGTACTCAGAAAACTATAAAATATTTATAACAGAAATTGAAGATAACGCAAACAGATGAAAGGATATACTGTGTTCATATATTAGGAAACAAATATTGTTTAAATGACAGTACTAGCCAAGAAAATACACAAATTACATTCAGTGCCTATCAAAATACAAAGTGCATTTTCAGACACTTACAAAAAATAAATCTTAAATTTACATGTAAACACAAAATAGTTGAAATCAGTAAAAAAGAAAACAAAACAAAACAAAACAAGCAAACTAAAAATACAATCAACTTTGACAAAGAACAAAGAGGAAGTATCACTGTCCCTGATTTTAAACTATAATACAAAGCTGCAGTAATGAATATAGAAGTGGCACAGAACAAACAGAATTTTGGAACACAACAGAATGCCTAAAAATGAAATCAAACAGTTATGGTCATAAAGCCCATTTCAAAAAATGAACATACATTGAGGGAAAGGTAATCAAAAGGCACATGAAAATGGTCAACATCACAAACCATCAGAAAAATGCAAGTCCAAAACACAATGAGATTTTATGTCACTCCTGTCAGAATGACAATGATCAAACTGGTAACAAATATAAATATTGGTGAGGATGTAAGGAAAAGAACCTTGATCCATGGCTTGAGTGAATGTAAATTTGTACTGCCACTGTGGAAACACTGTAGAGTTTTATCCAAAAATTAAAAATGAAATATGATCCAACATTTCCATATCTGGATACTTATTCCAAGAGAATAAAAACACTAATCAGAAAAGATATATTCAACCCTATACTCACTGCCGCATTATTTACAATAGCGAGGACATAGAAGAAAACTAATTGCTCATCAAAAAATGATGGATAAAGAAAATGTCTGTTGAATATGACACAACACTGTAAAATGATTATGAATCAATAAAAATGTAAAAAAAAAAGAAAAGAAAATGTCTGTTAATAGTGTATATATCTAACCATCTGTTAACTAAAGATTTATCTATATTTGTATATCTATATATGCATACACTCTAAATATGTATATATATATGCTCACTGTATATATATATATATGCACACACACACATAAAATTTTAATGGGTCATAACTCAGCTCTAAAATGTATAAGTTCTTGCCATTTGCAACAAATGGGTAGACCAAGAGTGTAATATGCTAAGTGAAACAAGTCAGATAGATAATGACAAATGCTGAATTATTTTACTCATATTTGGAATTTAAAACAAATTAACATAACAAAACAGAAAACGAGTTATAGATACAGAAAGAAATAGGTTGTTCACAAGAAGGAGGGAAATGTGGTGAAGAAAAAGAAAGAGTTGAGGAAAACTAAGAGAGAAAATTTTCCAGTTGCAAATTAAATGAGTCAGGGACAAGAAAATTCCTGTACGGGGAATAGTCAATAACTATGAAATATCTTTAAATAGCAACATATAATAACTAGATTTATTGTGATCAGTTTGAAATGTATTAAAATTTGCAAACATTTTGTTATGTAAGAGAAACTAACACAGTGTTATACATTAAAGTACACTTCAAAAACAAACAAACATACTTATAGAAAAAAAGCAGATTTGTAGTTAACAGAGGCAGGGGTTGGGAAAGCAGAATTACATTAATTCATTCGAAAGATACATATCTCCAGCAGTTAAATAAACGTGTTCAAGGGATGCTACGTATTAACATGGTAAATACAATTAATACTGTTTTATGTTATATATGAATGTTGTTAAGAGAGCAGACACTAAGGATTCTCATCACAACCAAAAGACAAATTGTATTTCTTTAATACTGTATCTAAAGGAGATAATGTGTTCTCCCTAAATTTGCTATAATATTTACTTTATGATACATGTAACTCAAATATCTACCCTGTGAACCAAACCTTACACAATGTGTTATGTCAAATATATCTCAATAAAAGCAGAAGGAAAAATGGAAAAACAATGATCATTGTTTCCCATGTCATTTCTCATGATTGTTTTTGCAGCAAGTAATCTTGAGTCATGATAGACTTATCCTAGATAAAGATACTAATAAATAAGTGATTCTGATAAATTATACATAAAGATACTAATATAAATAGTGTTTTACCATGCATTAAACTTTCTTCATGTTAACAGCCCACTGATTCTGTAGGCATCAAAATTTCACTCTGTGTATTCATCTGAGATTAGGGAATGGCTACAAATTTAACCATGGCTGCGTTTGCTGTGAGTGATAATGCTCACTGTCTCTGACCAAAGGTCTCATCTCCCCAACAACATCAGTAAGAAAGGAACATGCTAGGTTGCTAAAAATCTCAGCATGGTAAAATCTCAGAACTCCTACAATTCTTAACTGTTTTGCAATGGGAATGCAATACTGACAAAAACTTGATTTTGGATAACAATATGGTGTTTTCTCATGGTTGCATTAGGGGATGTGAAGATAATCCCTGGGATCCACAAGAAACACCCTCGCTCAAGTGCTGGCAAAGAACTGTAAATGTTCTGCATTATCAAGACTGAGGACTGCTTTCAAAATAATGACTATGCTCACTGTATTCCAGGTAGTCCAACGAAAGAAAGGTTATTGGTATTTGTAGTTGAACGGGAATATATCAGCAGTTCAAACTCTATAAACTTGTCAACGGGTGTTCAAAGCCAAAATAAGTCATGTCAACAATGAGAATTAAAAGAAAAAATTCTTGGACATAAGCTTAAATTAAAAAGGAGACACAGTCCTGTAATGGGCTCTGGGGATTGGAGAATGTATATGCCTCAGTCCAATTCAAGGGTTTAGTGGCTTGGCCCTAGCATTAGCTCGGGATTCAATGAACAGTTAACAGTGTACTGGGAGAAATATAATCTACCTTTCCCTGATCGGAAGAGAATCTGGTGGCTCAATGAAACTCTTAATTCACAGACATTCTGAAAGGTACAAAGGAATGATTCACTGATGACTCAACTAAGACAAACTTAGTTACTGCTTAACAATCCATCTTCACACACACACAGAGTGGTAGACAGATTTGTAGTATTTAGTGGGAAGAATTCAGTGGGCAGAGCTCAGAGAATAGTTTTCAAAGCACCAGCCAACTTTTGTACTTTTGCCAATAGTCTAGATTTCTCAGGTAGAAAACTAGAGATGGACAAACAATAAATTTCTTTAGGATTTCTAATTTTGAAAGTAAACTGTAGCTTTTGACTAATCAGTGTAGAACCTTGTTATGATGATCACTATAAGACCCACTGTGTGATAAGAGAGTTTGAAACAAGCTGCTGAACCAGCCCATCTTAACCCCAGACTGCTAATTTAAGCAACAACATAGCCACCATTAGATTTGAGCTGACAAACATTAAAGCTTGATGTTTCTGTTATAGGAAAAACCACTGCTGTCCAGACACTGATCTCCTGCTGCAAGTGGGCTCTTTTCTTCTCTTGGTAAAGGTCATATTGGTGGGATGTTGCTAGAGCTTACCCTGGCCAATTTGACCATTCTCCAGATTTTCACAGTCTTTCTTCACAACTGGTGACACATTTTCAGGACTCAATGTTGTCATTCCAGTCTTATCAGCTGACACTGGCTGCATGATTGTGAGCAGAAGACTTAGGCTCCCTCTCCTTGCCTACACTTTTTCCAGAATTTCAGCTCATTTCAAATTCTGAAAATGCTTCACCTTTTATTTTAAATTAATGGGAAATAGACAAAGTCTTCCATGAATATATTATATTTCCTAATATCTGCAAAAATTTGGTATTCTTGCAGTTGCACAAATTTCTAATTCTACCACCCTCACCTCTTTTTAGTCCACACAGTTTAGATTGCAATTTAGTTACTGAATATGACCACCCCAACCAAGGGGCTAGTACCTTTTAGATAGTTCTTGTGTGAATGTTAGAAGGGGCACAAGTTATTTGGTGTGTATAAATCTACATTAAATGTTTGCAATGGCAGGGTCTCTTCTGGACAAAGCTCTGATTCTAAGAAGTCAATTAATTAGAAGGCAGTATAATTATTAGAATGGGGAAGAATATCAGCTATTTTGAGGTGGATGGATGATGAAGTGACAGGAAAAAATCCAGCAAATGAGAATGGAATGCTTTATGCCTCTGGAGGCATGAATTAAGAAGAAAATAATACTTTGTCTTCTGTACCTACCTCCAATTACTGTGTTGAGTGACTAGTCCTTGGGCTACGAAAAGAGCAAGATTGTGGTGAAGAGTAAAGACCATAATGAAACAGTTTGAAAACCATGAGAGTTTTATTGTTTCAGGAAAGTAGATTTTGCTTAAAGTAAACATGTACTTTTCATTCACTAAATACTAAAATGCATCCTGTGGCATGTGCTGTGCTTACAGTGCTGGTATGCAAGTTAGACAAGGAAAGGGGGATAGACAGAAAATATCTGGAGGAGGTGATTTCTGTGCTGAGACTGGAAAAATCTAAATAGGTAAAAGGAGGACATCCTTTGCCCAAGGATGAGCTTGAGTAAAAGTTCTGAGGTTGGATTTAATATGGTTGATAAGCATTTGCCTGGATGTATCTCCAGAAACAGTGAAACATAAGGATATGTCAAATTAGTCAGATGCCAGATGTATAATGAAATGACTAAACTCTGTTGAGTTTGTGGGCTTAGAGTTGGAAAGGCATTATGTGCCACCCTGAGGATGTAAGCATGTCTTTGGCTGGAACAAAAAAGAAACATAAAATATTCACTTGAAAATATAGTGTAGACTCTTGAGGGGAGGAAAAGAAACCACCAATTTGAATGCTTTGAAAACAGCACAAAGAAGACAATAGATAAAATTACTTCTTAAGTTCTACCACATTCTGAATGTGCCATCTGAGAATACATCATGTGACTTTTATGATACCAGAGATGACATAATAGAGACCATGATTCCTGGGCCGGTTCCTGCATTTATATCCTGTTCCAACATATCCTAACTAAACACATTTAATACTTTCCAGGATGAACCAGAAACAACTTAGTAATTTTCCCTCTCTCCATGTTTTGGTCTTTTTACAAATTCTTCCATTTTCCTCTTTTCCTTACAGAAATTATTTAAATTTACACCCATATTGTTCCATCGAATGATCATATCAATCAAATATCTCTTTTTTTCTTTAAATGGTAACTTAGCCTCCCGTTTAACTCATTAATCCATTTTTTTTAAAAAAAAAGGATAATAAATGTACACAACTATGTTTATTTTTCAAATAAGAAAATTGCAGATATTTGTCGACATTTGCCAACATCAATTTTAATCTTTGTTATCCTGCATAATCTGGTAGTCCTCTGATAGATCAGTTGTAATTAGGATGACATTCATAACCTGAAGATGTCTGATGAGTTGGCCTTGAAAGAGATGTAGCTGATGTATCAGCTATCAATGGCACTAGAAACCGTGGTGTTCTCCCTTGTTGAAATTTAGAAAAACGACCTTCATTGGCAGATATGTTGTGATATCTTTTTGGAAAAGTACAAGGCTCCACAATCAGTCCAAAATAATTGCTCTGTATGGGAGAAAAGATGCTGTACTTAGAGTAGAATTTGTAGTTGTAATGAAGTTCAAAACACGGCCATTTGCTTCAGTGTAGCTGCTTTGAGAGTGCTCATGGACAGTGGTCAACTGATTGAAAATAGCACTTTGATCCACTGCAATTTGTTTTGGTGGTCTAACTGACATTGATGATAGAGGAGAAAAATCACCTTGATTGGGGTAGTTGTATCACCAATTATGTGGCTAGTAGAGGGCTTCCTTATTAGAGCCATGTTTAAATTTGGAGAAGGTAAAAATGCACTTTCTCCACTAGTGTCATACACAAAATCAGAATTATGTTTACCAACATTACCTCCTCCTTTAAAGAGCTTCTTGTTGAAATCTTGAGACGATGAAGATACCAGAGAGGCATTTTTAATCCCAATTCTTCTTTTAATTCTCACTAAAAGCTTGTGACAGGCTCTTTTAAAATTTGGATTATGGTAGAACTGCAGCTACAACAAAAAAAGAAAGATTTTTAATAATATATTAGAACAAAATACAACACTACAGTAAGCCTAACCTATAAAACCTCAGATTTCACGTTTACAATGCAAAGATAATATCATCAAAATATGAACATTGCTGACGATATTTTGAAGTTCCTTGTTTGGAAAATACACATTTAAATAGTACAGTCATCAAATTTAAGACGTTAGCATTTGCAGTAACGGAGAATGCCACTTTTTAAAAGCAGCTTTAATAGCTTTATTTAGATTTCTGATAAGATTCATAGTTGCAAGCAAAGTTTCTCATAATCTTGAATAGTTAATGCACTGTCATCATTTTTAGAAAAATAAGGATTTTAACCTTTGTAGTTTTATACAATTTTCAAAATCAAGCTTTACATTTATATTGCCATTGATTGATGTACAAAATAAAATTTTATGCATAAGTTACCAAATCGGAACTAAAATTTCTGAATACCTTGCTTAAAACAGAGACTTCTTTTCCTTGTGCCAGAAAGTCAGCTAGATAAGCAGATCTTTGAAAATTCTGCCTCACTTTACTAAACCCATAAAGGTTAAGCCGTCTAACTAAACTTTTCATTCTTCCAGTTTCAAATATTCTGAAAGGGGCCTTTCTTTTCAAAACTTACTTCTTAAAGACATCTTCATCAATCACTATGGAAGTTACATTATCATCCCACCAGATGGATTTAAATTGGTCACTCCCAGCCATTTTCCAGAGTTTTCTTGGGAATGTCAGAGGACAAAAATCATTATCTTCATTTGGTTCTGAGACACAATGTGTGTAACATGGCCTTTTTATCAAGGATTCTTCAGACAAAGTCTGAAAAGCATTTTCTTCAATCTCAGACCACAAGTCCAAGTGCGCAGAGAATGTTTGATCACACAATAGAGATCTACCAGAGTTTCCTGAACCAGTTGGTCCAACTTAAGGAGACACATCTTGAATTTCTGAAGAAATATGCTCCATCTCAAAAAATTTTTCTACAGCTTCATTTCTAATCTGCATGATTTTGAGCACTGCAGCTTCAAATGCTGCTTTAGCAGGCCTGCAAGTTAAACTGTTAGGCCATCAAAGTGGTTCTCAACCTGAGAGGCTGTGACATCACAAAATGACAGGTCTCCTAGCAACTCAAGTGGAACATTCAGCCAGTGTTTCCTTCTCATTCATCCAGTTAAAATGAAACATATAGGATGTTTAATTTTATAGTGTGATGTGGAAATAATTTCCCCACAAAATCTTTTTAAATAATTTAATTTGGGGTCTATGAAATGAAACCAATCTCCTTCCTTTTGTACACAAATTTACACCAGATTGGTGAACAGAGTATAAATATGAAAAAAATAAGTAAAATAATTTTAAAGTTTTGGTATTTAACTTGAAATTTGTCTAAAACCTGTGCAGAAAAGGTATAACTATTTTATTATCATTTGTAATTGAAGTGAAACAAAATTTGATTTGGAAACGGAAGTATTTATTTATCTGTGTACTTTACAATAAGTAGCTCTATATTTAAAACTTCAGCAGAAAAAATATCAATTTATTTGTTATGTTTATAAATAAATGGTAAATATATATGAATTAAAATTAGATTAAAATAATCAATCAAATTTAAGAAATCCCAAAGGGGAGAATTTTTGTTTTAATTTGTAATTCAGCGCTATAACTAAAACAAATGAAATTTAATATTCTACTTTAAAATAACACAAGAGAAAATCTTACGGTACCTTACAAATGTTTATTTTTACCATTCTTTCACTCAGAGGTTTTTCAGTCCCTAGAAGGAATAAATTTTCCTTTCATTTTTATAATCCATATATTTGTTGCTTCTGTTAAGTGTTTGAAAATGTCTTTGATAAATACAGTTATGCACAAAGTCCTGGTTTCTATAAGCAGTGACTCCATTAAGGGGCAAACAATCAAAAAACAAGGAAATAACAGTATATGTGGGTTGGGGTGCAAAAGAACTGGTAATGCATTTTAGGAAGCAATATGTTTCCCATTCCTGAAACATTTGTCATTGTTAGTATAATACGGCATTTTAAGGCATCTCTTTTGTGCACTAAATGTAAATAATAGCTATGAGCTGTATCAGTAAACTGTAGTAAATCCAGTTCTACCAAAAGTTATATTTTTTTTAGAAATAAATTCCATTAAACATAAGCCAAATTCAAAACGAGGGAAAAACTTTTTAAATAAATAAATATACACTAAAGCTACAATGTAAATTTTTCCTTCTGTATGTGTATATTCCATTATAAATAAATTTTAGCAACCAGAATTCATTACATTTTATAAGTATTATAAACTACAGTTAACTGTGATTTATTCCAGACCCATAAATATTATTTTACATACACAAATCAAAAAGTGTGATACCATCCCTTACAAAACAGAGAATTCAAAAGTAACAATCTCAAAAAATGTAAGAAAATTATTGACAGAACTGATCTTAACTTTTGTATACAATAAATTCTTAACAAATTCTCTCTGGATAGAATATAACTAAAAATAATAAAAGCCATATATGAAACACCCATGACTAACATCAAGTTCAATGTGAACATACAGGAAGGTTTTCCTCTGGTCCAGTACTACAGAAAAGTAGCTCATTCTCACAAGTCCTAAATTACACTACTAGAAGTCCTAGCCAGAAAAACTAGTCAAGAAAAAAGATAAAAGGCATCCAACTTGTAAACAGGTAGTACAAATTTTACAGATGACATAATTATACATAGATGGAAAATACCATATACTCCTCCAGTGACTGTTAGAAATAGTCAAAAAACTTAGTAAACTTGCAGAATACAAAATCAATATACAAATATATGTTGCATTTTTATATGCTAACAACAAATTATCAGAAAGAGAAATGAGGAAAATAATTGTGTGTATATTTATACCAAAAAGAATAAAAAAGGAATAAAATTGATAAGTGAAATAAAAGGTCTAAACATAGATCTATATATTACACGTGCAAGAAAAATAAGTAAACAAAATAAATAAAAGATATTCTGTGCTCATAGATTGTATACAATGTAAGGAAATACTCTAATCTAACTTTCACATGTTCAATCTCCCCTGCACTACGTATTCAGGAGAATGTCTATTCTTCATTTTATGCTCTTGCTTTTTCATGTATTTTTTCATGGGTTAATTGATCATAGGTGTGAGGGATTATATCTGGTTGCTCTATTCTCTTCTATTGATGGGTGTCTGTTTTTGATCCAGTATCTTGTTTTTTAAATTACTAAAGCTTTAGAGGACACTTTAACATCAGAGTATTTTACACTATTAGATTTAATACACTTTTTAAAAATTATTTTGTCAATTCATGATCTTTGTGGTTACATATAAATTTTGAAATTATTTCTTCTATTAAATGGAAAAATCTCATGAGTATTTTGAAATGAATCACACTAAATGTAGATTGCTTTGTGTTGTATGTTTGTTTCAACCACATAGTTTCACATCATTAACATTAGACATCTTTTCATTTCTTTGGATCAGATTTAATTTCTTTCATCAATGTTTTCTATTTTTTAATGTATAGGTTTTCATCTTATTTGTTACCTTGATTTTAGGTATTCTTTACATATATATATATAATTATATACATTATATTTGTAAACACATTTCCTACACAAATACAACAGCCAGAAAGCAGTGGCAAGACATATTCAAAGTCCTGAATGAAAGGAAGCTGTAATCTAAAGTAATTCATCAAGCAAGGCTATACTTTAGAATAGAATGAGAGATAAATAACTTTCATAAAAGTAAATACTAAAAGAAATTAGAAACAGAAAAAGAAAAATGAAAGATCTACCCTAAAGAAAAGAAGCAGGATGCTATAGAAAGGAGAAAGGCATAATTAGAAAGGCAAAAGCTACAATGACATACAATAGAATATACATGATATTTTAAAACTGGACATCAAAATTTCTAAGGTACAGAGTGTGAAACAGGACAATTCAGATTATTTTCTTCTTGTTTCTCTTCTCTGTAGGAGGGGTTAGAATTTGTATTCCTATCAGTCAAAATAAATATATATAGTAAAGGGTCAATATACATATAAAACAGAATAACCATAAGTCAAAAACTTACAATGAAGTCAAAAAGCCAAAAAGAAACCAAGATTATAAAAGAAAACTAATCAAGCCACAAAAAGAAAATGAAATGAACAAAAAGTAAATACAAAATCATCTGGGAAATGAAGATCAAAGTGGAAATAAACAACAGTGTATCAATAATTATCACAATTGTTAATAGACTACGTGCTTCAATCAAAAGATATACATTGTCAGATGGGATAATATAATAAAACCCTACATTATGAAGCATACAAGAGACCCACTTTAGTAAGAGGAACACACATCAATTGACACTCAGAAGATGGAAAAATATATACCATGCAAATGGACATGACAAGAAAGCAAGACTATCAGTACTGACTTCACACAAAATAGACTTTACAAGAAAGGCCATAGAGAAAGATAAACAAGGACATGATATAATTATTAAAGGAGCAATACAAAATGAGGGTATTATACTCATTAATATATATGCACTCAATGTAGGAGCAACTAAATACGTAAAGCAAATACTAATAAATAAAAAGGGAGAAATTGGAGGGAACACAATCACAGTAGGAGACTATAACTCCCCATTACCATAACTAGACTGGTATTTCAGACAGAAAATTAATAAGGGAACAAAGATACTAAAAGTTACGATGAAATAATTGGAGTTGGTTGATATTTTCAAAACAATAATTCTCCCCAAAGCAGAATATACATTCTTTTCCAGTGCACATGGAACATTTTCTAGGAAAGATTATGTACTCATGCACAGAAGAAGCCTCAACAAATTTAAGAAGATAAAATTATTTCAAGCATCTTTTCTGAGTATAAAACCATGAAAGTAGAAATGAATCATAGAAAAACAGGGACAAAAAATGACACCATGTAGATTAAACAACATGGTACCAAAACAAGTATGGGAGGTGAAGAATTAATATAAGAAATTAAAAAATATTGAGAAATATTACAAAACCCTATGTAAAATATATTGTATACAGATAAAGCATGCTTAAGAGGAAAGTTCATAGTGACAATGCCCTCCTCAAAGAAGAAGAGCAATTTCAGATAAATAATCAAACGTTCTATGTACACTAATCATGAAAAGAAGAGCAAACAAAACCAAAAGTCAGCAGAAAGAAGGAAATAATCAAGATCAAGTAAGAAAGAATTGAATTAGACTTTAAAATATAGAAAAAATCAAACATTTTTTAAATAGTAAACAAAATTGACAAAACTCTGGACAGACTCATCAACAAGAATAGAGAGAGAACACAAATAACATAAGAAATGACAATGTAGAAACTACAAAAAGTACAACAAATTTGCAAAATATCATAAGGGACTACCATGAGCAACTATATGGAAACAAACTGGAAAACCAGGAAGAAATGCAGAAGTTTCTGGAAACATTCAGCCCACCATTTTTGCATTAAGAAAATATTGACCATTTGAACACACAGATCACCAGAAATGGAATATAATTATTAATAAAATAAAAAATCTCTGCAAACAAAATTCAGACCCCAATAGCTTCACTGGGAAATTTGACCAAACATTCAAAGAAAAATCCATACCACTCCTCCTCAAACTTTTCCAAAAGCTTGATATGGAGAGAGTACTCCCAATCTCACACCATAAGGCCAACATCAACCTGACACCAAAACCAGACAAAGACACTACCCCAAAAGACAACAATAGGCCAATATCATTGATAAAAATAGATGTAAAATTATTTAAGAAATTATTAACAAACAGAATCCAACAGTATGTAAAAAAACATTATAAACCATGGCCAAGTTAGGTTCATACTAGGAACACAAGGATGGTTGAAAATATGCAAATCAATCAGTCAATTGTGATACACCATATCAACAAAAGAGAGGGCAAAAAACCACATGATCATCTCAGTAGATACAGAAAAAGCATTTGAAAATATTTAACACTTATTTGCAATAAAAGTTCTTACCACAGTGGGCATAGAGGGACCATATCTCAACATAATGGAAGCTATTTATGACCAACATATAGCCAACAAAATACTCAATGGTGAAACCCTGAAAACCTTCCCACAAACCTGAGACAAGACAAGGTTGCCCATTCTCATAATTTCAATTCAATATAGTCTCGGAAGTCCTAGCCACAATGATCAGGCAAGAAAAAGAAATAAAATGATTCAGACTAGAAAAGAAGAGGTAAAATTTTTATGATATGCAGACATGACAGTATATAGAGAAACTGTAAAAGCTTCACAAAAAATACTTGGGTTAAAAAAGGAACTGGGCAATGTACCCAGTGTAATGTACAAAAACCAATTACATTTCTTTACACTACCATTGAATCAACAGGAAAGCAAAGTATAGAAACAACCGATTTTATAACTGCACCCAAAAGTATTAAGTGCTTAAGAATATATCTGCCCAAGGAGGTGAATATCTTAAACGTGGACAACTAGAAAACATTGATTGAGGAAATCAAGGAAGATTTGAAGAATTGAAAAGATACCCAATGGACTTGTAATGGAAGAAACAAAATTGTAAAAATGGCCATACTGCCCAAGGCAATCAACAAACTTAATGTGATTTCCTATAAAATTATGCAAAATATTTCTTTTTAGGACTGAAACAAATGATCCTAATATTTACACAGAGTGATAAAAGATCCATAATTTCCAAAGCAATATTCAAAAAAATGAAAGAGGCTGGAGGAATAAACCACCAGGTCTCCATACACTATTGCAGAGCTACAATAATCAAAATGACAGATATTGGTACAGAAACAGGCATATGGACCAATGGAACAGAATAGAGGGCCTAGGAATAAATCTACAGGCCTATGTTGAATTAATCTATCACAGAGAAGCCAAGAATATGACAGAGAAAAGATCATCTCTTCACCAAATGTTGTTGGGAAATCTGGATAGCAGCATACAGTGTAGTTAGAACACTCCTTCACTCCATGCAAAAGAATAAACTCAAAATATCTTGTAGACATAAATGTAAGGTAAGACACAGTAAATCTCCTAGAAGAAAACATAGGCAAAACACTCTGAGATAAATCGCAGCAATGATCTCCTAGAACAGCCTACCCAGGTAATGGATGAAAGAGCAAAATTAATAAATTGGACCTAATTAAACTTATAAGCTTTAGCACAGCAAAGGGGATCATAAACAAAGCAAAATGACAAGTTACAGGATTAAAGAAAATATTTTAATGTGATGCAACTGACAAAGTCTTAATTTCCAAAATGTAAAGACTTCATACAATCTTATAATAATTAAAAAAAAGAAACCCCATCTGAAAATGGGCTAAACAAGCAATTCTCCAATAGAGACATACAAATGCCACACAGATATATGAAAAAAAAATTGCTCACTATCATTATCAGAGAAGGGCATTTTAAAACTATAATTAAATATCACCTCACAATATTCACAATGGCCATCATTCAAAAATCCACAAACAATAAATGCTGGGGAAGATGTGGAGAAAGTGAACCCTCCTACACTGATGGAAGGAATGTAGATTCGTGCAGTCATTGTGGAATACAGGATGGGGATACCTCAAAAGAATAAAAGTAGACTTAACTTACAAGCCAGCAATCCCACTTCTGGGTATATATCAAAGAGAACTCTAATTCAAAAAGACACCTGCACCCCAATGTAATTAGCAGTGCTATATACAACAGCCATGACATGGAAGCAACCTAATTGTCCAACAACTAATGACAGTATTCAGAAATTATGCCGTACTTACAAAATGGAATAATATTCAGCAATATGAAATGATAAAACAATGACATTTACACCAAAATGGATGTCCCCATAAAGTGACATTCTAATTCAAGTAAGACAGAAAGAGAAAGAAAAATAATACATGACATGACATATGTGGAATCTTAAAAAAAAATTTGGATGAGAACACAATGATTTCATCTACAAAACTTAAGCACACTCACAGACCTACTAAAAATTTTATGATTACTGCGGAAAGGGGCTTTGAGAGGATTTATTTGGGAGCTTAAGTTTTATAAATGTTATCCACTATATATAAAAATAGATTTTTTCAAAATTTATTTTGTATGACACTGGGCAGTAAGTTAAATATTGTGAAGTAACCTTTAAAAGGTACACAAATGTATGCATGTACGGGAACACTGTGCAATACACCACAGATTGACACATAGTAAATGGAAGTACTTCAATGATAAATAAATGAATAAATGTGTAAATAAATAAATAAATAAATAAATAAATAAATAAATAAATAAATAAAAATAAAAAATAAATAAATAAAATCTAAATAAAAATATTTAGTAATAAATGTAATACAAAGATTCACACTATATAACTTTCACCTCAAAATCTAAGAGAAAACAGAAAGAAAAAAGAAGAAAATTGAATGAATGAGAGTACGGCAAATAACAAGAGAAACAACTGAAAATATAAAAAAAAATACCTAAGTCTGTTTCTTTTAAACATTAAGTGGACAAACGTTTATGTTGGCTAAGAAAATGAAGACTCAAATAAAATTAGAAAAAAAAAGAGAAGATATTACCACTGATGTTGTAGAGATGCAAAAAATCATAAGAAATTACCACTAGACAACGATTTGAATGACTTAGAACAAAAGACAAATTCCCAGTAACGTATGTCTTCCAATACTGAATCAAGAAGGAATAAGAAAGTTAAATAGAGTAAAAGTGCGTATGAGTAAATCAATAATCCAAACTTCCCAAATCAGAAAAACTTTACAAGACGACATTACTGGTGAATTCTGTCACACATTTGAAGGCAATTTTTCACCAATTCTTCCCCAAATCTTCCAAGAATTTGAAGGGGTAAAAGATTCCAAACATGTTTTATGATGACAGCTTTATTTGCATAAAAATGATAGAAAGGACATTATATGTAAAATATAGAATATTATTCCTGAAGAACATATATGCCAAAATTCTCAACAAAACTCAAGCAAAATGAATTCAACAACGCATTTAATGTATAATACACATACATGAGTAAAGGGATAATCCCTGGGTTTAAGGATACTTCAAAATACTCAAATCGATAAAGGTGACATACCACACTAATAGAATGAGAAATAAAACTCATATAATCATCTCAATACGTGTGGAAAGAGCATTGTATATAATGCATCATACATTTAAGTTACTCCCAACAAATTTAATTAACCCTGTCAGTGCCACGATATAATATACACACAAACAGTGTGTGAAGAGAAGCGAAGCAGTTCTCTGTTTTTTTGATTTTTAGAAGAAGGGTTTATATAGGATATGCAAAATGCCTCGCATATCATCTAAGTTATAACAATGTTAATAATCTTAAGCTATTTATGTCCCCATGCTCCTGCAGTAAGCACAGGATGTTAAATAATCAAAAATTGTATTAAAGATCATCACAGAACTTCATTAAGTAGGCCATCTCTTATCCAGCCAGCTGTGCTTGTCTTAGGTTGTCCTCCTCTGAGGATCTTACCCATCATAGGCTATCCAGCCATCCATACTGGATACATTGATTAGGCCATTTCTTATCCAGCCTGGATATGTGACATTCCTCACAGATTGTTTATCAGTTCAGCCCAAGGGCTTATTCTCTAGAGCCTTCAGACAGGGGCCTACAAACCCAACATCCCTTGACAGAAAAATGGATGAAGAAAATTTGATATATATATGAATGGTATCAATACTATGCATTCCTATCAACAGTGTCCATGGTGTTCCTTTATCTCCACAATCTCATCAGTATCTATTTGTTTTCTTTTTGATGAGAGCCTTCTGACAAGTGTGAGGTCTTTTCTCATTTTTGGTTTATGACTTTCGTAATAATTTATAACTCTGAACATACTTTAATGTGTCATTTAGCCAACTCTATGTTTTCTAAAGAAAATTGATTCAGATCTATGTATTCACTTCTTATGAACATTTATTTAATTGGATTTTTTTGTCTTTTTTGTTGTTGATGTGGCATAAAAGTTTGCCATATATTTTGGATATTAACACTAGATTGGAAAATATAATTTGAAAATATATCCTCCCATTATGTTTGTTAATTTTTCATTTTATTCATCATTTCTTCTGCAGTGTAAATCTGTTTAGAGTGATACAATCTTATTTTGTTAGTTTTGCTTCTGCTTCCCTTGCCAGAGGAGACATATGTAGAATCATATTAAGTCCAATGTCAGACTGTACTTCTTATTTTTTACTCTAGGATTCTTTGTTTTCAGGATTTATGTTTTATATGCCCACGAGTGGGATTGTTGTGTCATATGAAAGGTCTAATTTTATTATTTAAAGGAACTTCCATACTGGTTCCAAAGTGGTTTCGCCAATTTTCATTCCCACCAACAGCGTTGGAGAGTTCCATTTTCTCCCCAACCACCCCATTCTTTACTATTTGTAGACATTTGAATGACAGACTTTCTGAATAGTGTGAGCTAAAACATTATTTTATTTTTGTCTTGCATTTGTATAATGATTAGCAAGGTGAGCATGTTTTCTTTTTCCTGTTTGTCATCTGTGTGTCTGCTTTAGAGAATTGTTTACTGCTCATTTTCTGGCTGAGTTGTTTGTAGATTTTTGAAATGGAGTTGTATGAACAATGTGTGTATTTTAGAAATTAGCCTCTTGTTGATTGCATTGTATACTAATGTTTTCTCCCATTTGGAAGTTCATCTTTCATTTTGTTTATTTTGCTGTGTAGAAGATTTTCAATTTAATTAGGACCTTTTTGTTTATTTTGTTTTTATTGTTTTCAGCTTGGGAGTGTGAAATAAGAAAATTTTGCTACAATTTATGTCTTGTTTTCCTTATGTTAGTTTCCAGGATTTTTATTGTGTCATATATTATATTCAGAAATTTAAAGCATTTTGAGTTTATTTTTGTACAGTGTGAGGGAGTGTTCTAATTTCATTGATTTACTTGTAGCTGTCTAGCTTTCTCAACATCACTTGCTGAAGACTGTCTTTAAGGCATTGTATATTTTTGTTTCCTTTGTCATCATTTAGTTGACCATAGGTGTGATATTTTATTTCTGTCTCTGTGTTACTTTCCAGTGATATAGATATTTGGTTGTTTTCCAGCATTGTGGTGTTTTGATTACGGTATTGTTGCAATATAGTCTGAGATCTGGGATGGTTATAGGTTATGCCTCCAACTTTGTTCTTTTAACTCATTGTTTCTTTTGCAGTTCTGGTTCTTTTGCAGTTCCATACAAATCATAGGACTGTCTTTAGTTCTGTGGAAAATATCATGTAGTTCGATCTGAATCAATTTATATCTGTAGACATCTTTTGTAGTATGTATATTTTAACAATATTAATTCCTCAAAACTGTGACCTTGAGATTTCTTTCCATTTCTTTGCATCATCTTCAAATTTCTTTATCAGTGTCCTATTTATTTTATTATGTTGGATTTTTCATTGGTTTTACATTTTTTGATCTGATTTCATATGGATTTTTTAAAATTATGCAATATTTCATTTTTTGTGTAAATAATGTGGCAGTGTTTGTATATTAATCATGAATCATGCTACTTTGCTAAATGTCTTTGTTAGTTTTTGTTGTTTTGGTTTGGAGAATCTTTAGAGATGCCTATATAGATTATCATGTCATCTAAAATAATAACAGTTTTACTTCATTCAATCCAACTTGAATAACTTTTTTTCTTGTCTGATTACTGTTGCTAGAACTTCCCATAATGTGTTTAATAAAAATGGTGAAAGTGGGCATCCTTGTCTTTTCCTTAATTTGGCTTTCAGGTTTTCACTTTTGCATATTATGTTTTCTGTGGATCTGTAATTAATGACTTTATATATGTTGAGATATATTTCCTGAATCCTATTTTGGTAAGAGTTTTCTATTTTTGTTGTTGCTATTGTTTTTGTTGTTGTTTTTGCTGTTGTTGCTGTCTTAATAAATAAATGTTGAATTTTATGAAATGCTTTTAATGGATTTATTGGGATGACCATGTCGTTTTCTTTTTTCTTTTGTTAATGTGGTGTATCAAACTGATTGATTTGTGTATGTTGAAACTTTCTTGTGAAACTGCAATAAATCCAAGTTGATCATGGTGTATGATTCATTTTAGGTATTGCTGGATTTAGTTTGCTAATAATATTTTGTCGAATTTTTCATTTAAATCTATCAAATATATTGGCTTGAATTTCCCTTTGCCCGTGCTTTTTTAGTTGGTTTTGCTATCAGGGTGATGAAAGCTTCATAGAATTTATTTGGGAGTTTCCCACATCTTCACTATGTTTGAATAGTTTGAAGAGTATTAGTTCTGCTTTGTATTTTTGTACAGTTCTCCAACGGAGCTCTTTAAATCTGTACTTCTATTCAACAATTTTTTTAAATGCGGATTCTATCTTTCTTCTTGTAAACAGTTTCTTCAAATTATTTGTTTCTCCTTATCTCTGTCTCTTTCTAGACATTTGTCCATTTCTTCTAATTTGGCCAGTTTATTGGCATGTAAGTGTTGACAAAATGATCCCTATTTTGTATATCTGAGATAACAATTGTTATTTCCCTACTTTTATTTCTTAATTTATTTCTTTGGAGCATCTACCTTTTATTCATGATGCACCTGGCTAGAAGTTTTTTGAATTGCTTATCTCAAAAAGAAAACATAAAACAAAATCTTTGGTTTTACTACCTTTTAGCATATTTTTTCTCTATAATATATATTTACACATGTAATATTTAGGATAATGCTTCTTCTATTTTTCACTTTTTTTATTGATTTACAGTCAGTTACAAATTTGTCTCCAATTCCAGCGTAGAGCACAATTTTTCAGTTACAATGAACATATATACATTTTTTGTCCCACTTTTTCATCTTTGAGCTGCCGTAAGATCTTTTATAAAATTCCCTATGCTATACAGTAGAATCCTGTTTATGTATTCTACAATTTGGGCCTCCCCGTCTATCTCTTCCAACCCCCAGCCCCATGGCAACCAAATCTTTGTATTCTATGTCTGCGAGTCTATTTCTGTTTTGTATTTGTGCTCTTTTTGTTTTGTTTTGCTTTGCTTTTAGATACCACAGATGAGCCATCTCATATGCTATACTTCTTTCTCGTTCCGGCTTACTTCACTTAGACTTATTTTCTCCAGGAGCATACATGTTGCTGAAAATGGCGTTATGTTGTTGGTTTATATGGCTGACTAGTATTCCATTGTATAAATATACCACCTCTTCTTTATCCAGTCAACTGTCGATGGACATTTAGGCTGTTTCCATGTCTTGGCTATTGTAAATAGTGCTGGCTATGAACATTGATGTGCAGGTGTCATTCTGAAGTAGGGTTCTTTCTGGATATATGCCCAGGAACGGGATTCCTGGTTCACATGGTAAGTCTCTTCCTAGGCTTTTGAGGAATCTCCATCCTGTTTTCCACAGTGGCTGCACCAAACTGCATTGCCACCAGCAGTGAAGGATTGTTCCCTTTTCTCCACAGCCTCTCCAGCATTTTTCATTTGTGGATTTTCGAATGATGGCCATTCTGACTGGTGTAAGGTGATACCTCACTGTAGTTTTGATTTGCATTTCTTTGATAATCAGTGATATTGAGCATTTTCTGATGTGCCTTTTGATCATTTATTTGTGTGCTTTCCTTGGAGAATCGTTTGTTTAGGTTTTCTACCCATTTTTGGATTCCGTTGTTTATTTTATCTTATTCAGTTGGATGATCTGCTTATATACTTTGAAGATCAAGCCTTTGTCGGTTTCTTATTCAAATTTTTTTCCCATTCTGTAGGTTGTCTTTTTGTTTTATTTCCGGCTTCTTTATGTGCAGAAGCTTGTAAGTTTCACTAGGTGTCATTTGGTTTTCTTGTTTTTATTTCTTCTATGAGAAAATTTTCGAGAATTATGTCAGATAATATTTTCCCTATATTTTCCTCAAGGAGGTTTATTGTATCTTGACTTATGTTTAAGTCTTTGATCCATTCTGATTATATTGTTGTGTGTGGTGTTCTAGCTTCATTGGGAGTGCTCTAACTTCATTGAATTACATGCTGCTGTCCAATTTTACCAACACAAGTTGCTGAAGGTTCTGTCTCAATTCCATTGTATTTTCTTGCCTCCTTTGTTGAAGATTAACTGACCAAGATTTTGTGGGTTCATTTCTGGGCTCTCTATTCTGTTCCATTGGCCTATATGTATGTTTTCCTGCCTATTTAGTGCTGTCATGTTGACTGTAGCTCTATAGTATTATCTGAATCGTTAGCGTAAAGAAATGTCACTGATTTTTGTATCTTAATCTTATAACCTGCTATCTTGCTGTATTCTTTGATCAGTCTTAGTAGTTTTTGTCTGGATCTTGCAGGGTTTTCTATATATAGTAACATATTACCTGTATATAGTAAGACTTTTACCTCTTCCTTTCCAATTTGCATCCCTTTTACATCACTCTCTTGTTTGATTGCTGTGGCTAGGACTTCTAAGCCTATCTTGAGTTGGAGTGGAGATAGTGTGCATCCTTGTCTTGTCCCAGATTTTAGTGGGAAGGTTTTAACTTTCTCACCTTTGAGTACTATGCTAGCTGTAGGTTAGTTATCTATAGCTTTCATGATGCTAAGTTATGTTCCCTCTATGCCCACTTTGGTGAGAGAATTTATCACATGTTTGTGTTGAATTTTATCAAATGCTTTTCCTGCATCTATTGAGATGATCATATAGTTTTGGTCCTTTCTCTTGTTGATGTGCTGTATTATATTGATTGACTTGTATATGTTGAACCACCCCTGTGTCCCTGGCATGATCTCCACTTGGTCATGAAATATAATCTTTTTTCTGTGTTTGGATTCTATTTGCTACTATTTTGGTGAGGATTTTGGCATCTGTGTTCATCAGTGATATTGGCCTATGATACTCTTGTTTGGTAGTGTCTTTGCCTGGTTGTGGTATCAGGGTGATTGTGGCTTCATAGAATGACTTTGGGAGTATTCCTTCCTATTCAATCTTCTGGAAGAGTTTGAGAAGCACTGGTAAGAGTTCCTCTTTGTATGTTTTGTAGAATTCTACATTGAATCCTTCTGGTTCTAGACTGTTATTTGTAGGGAGGTTTTATATTGTTGTTTTGATTTAATTTCTGGTGCTCTGATTGTTCAAGGAGTCAGTGTCTTCTTGATTTATTCTTGGTGGACAGTATGTTTCCAGAAACTTGTCCGTCTCCTCTAGGTTATCCAGTTTGTTTCCATAAACTTTCATAATATTCTCATGTGATATTCTTTATTTCTATTTTATTTGTTGTAATTTCTTCATTCTCCTTTCTTATTTTGCTAATTTGTGCTCTCTCTCTTTCTTCTTTTTGAGTTTGGCCAGAGGATTTTCTGTTTTAATTATTTTTTTAAAAAACCAGCTTTTAGTTTGGTAATTTTTTCCTATGGTTTTTTCAATCTCTATTATATTTATTTCCTCCCATTATTTATGATTTCCTTCCTTCTGCTGCCTTTTGGGGTTTATTGTTCTTCTTTTTCTAGTTCATTCTGCTGGTGGGTTAAATTGTTTATTTGTGATTGTTCTTCTTTTTAGAGGAAGGCCTGTATCGCTATAAACTCCCCTCTCAGCACTGCTTTTGATGTGTCCCATAAATTTGGTGTGGTTTTGCTTTCATTTTCTTTTCTCTCAAGGTATTTTTCCATTTCAGCTTTGATTTCTTCATTGACCCATTAGTTTTTTAATAACATATTGTTTAATCCCCATCTTTTCCTCTTGTTCTCCTTTATTTCTCTGTTGTTGATTTCTAGCTTCATGGTACAGTGGTCAGTAAAGATGCTTGAGGTAATTTCTATCTTCTTAAAATTGCTGAGGTTTCTTCTGTGCCCAAATATATCATGAAACCTGGTAAATGTCCCATGTGCACTTGGAAAGAATGTATATACTATTTTGTGGGGGGTGCATTGCTCTGAAAATATCCACCAAGTGTAATATTTCTATTGCATTATTTAACTTCTCTTTTGCCTAATTCAGTTTCTGTCTAGATGATCTTTCCAGTTATGTTAATGCTGTGATGAAATCTCCAACTATGATTAGATTCCCATCACTATCCCACTTTATATCTGTTAGTAATTATTTTATGTACTTAGGGTCTCCTCTATTTGCTGCATATGTATTAATGAGTGTTCTATCCTCATCTTGTATCACTCCTTCAATCATTATAAAATTGCCTGCTTTATCTTTCTTTATGGTCTTTGTTTTAAAGACTCTTTTGTCAGATAACAGTACTGCAACACCTGCCTCTTTGGCTTTTCCATTTCTATGGAATAACTTTCCCATCCTTTCTCTCTCAATCTATATATGTCCTTCTCCCTGAAGTGGTTCTCTTGTATGCAGCATATTGAAGGTTCTTGTTTTATTATCCAGCCTGCCACTCTGTGACTTTTCACTGGAGCTTTTAGTCCATTAACATTTACAATAATAGATGATATGTTTGGGTTTATTGCCGTTTTGTCCTTATCTTTGCAGTTGATTTGGTATTTCCTCTTTGTTCATTTCATCTTCCCTTTATGGTTTGGTCATTTTCCTTTGAAATATGAAATTTATTTAGTTTTAGGGACAACCTGGTAAGTTACTGTCTTGTTGTTACCCTTTTATATAAGTCTTTTAGACCATTATTATAACTGCTTTTATTAAACTGATAGTAACACGATCTCAAAACCATCCTATTGAGAACAAAAATTTTTAAAAGGAAAGACCAAAAAAAAAAATTCTCTATTTTCCTGCCTTCCTCTCCCTCTCTCAATGATTTGTATGTCTTATCTTAAAATTTTGTGTTTATTTTATTTATAATTCATGAGTTATCACCTTTCCAACTGTGAGATTCTCATTTCTGTAACATCCTGCTACTTCTCTTTTTAGAGTATACCTTTCAATATTTCTTTTATCATGGGTATAGTGTTGCTAAACTCTTGTAGCATTTTATTGTCTGTGAAATCCTTTATGTCTCCTTCTACCATAAATATAGCCTTTCTGGTTAAATTATCCTAGTGTATATCATTTTTTTCATTCAAGACTCTGAATATACCTTGCCACTTCCTTATGTCCTGTAGTATTTGTGTAGTGAAATCAGCTGGGAGCCTTATGGGGATTCCCTTGTAACACACTCTTTGCCTTTCTCTTGCTTCCTTTTGGACCATTTCTTTATCCTTGACTGTGGCCATCTTAATTATATGTCTTGGTGTGGTTGTATTAGGGTTCTCCCTGTTTGGGACACTCTGAGCTTCCTGTACTTGGATATTTGATTCCTTATTTATGTTTGGAGTTTTCAGTCATGATTTCTTCAAACACCTTTGCAATCCCCTTTGAACTTTCCTCCCCTTCTGGAACTTCTATCGTGCCAATTTTGGCATGCTTTCTATTATCAGATAGGTCCCTTATGCTTTTTTGCATTTGTTTCTCTTGTAGCTCTTCTGATTGGGTGCTTTCTATTGTACTGTATTCTAAGTCACTAATTCATTCCTCTGCATTATCTAGTCAGCTTTGTGACACTTTATATTTTTCCTTATCTCAGTCAACTAGTTTACCTATTCTACTCGGCATTTCTTTATAGCTTTCATTTCATTTTTGACATATTTTAAATCTCAAAACACTATCTTTTATTTCCTTCAGTAATTTGATAATATCTTTTTTTAAAATCTTGATCTAGTAGGCTATCAATGTCTGTTTCACTGATCATTTTTCAGGGGATTTCTCTTGTTCTTTTAATTGTGAATGGTTTCTCTTCCTCTTCATCTTGCTCCTACCTCTCGGGCACTGTGGTTTTTGGCGTATTAGTTATCTACTGTGGTCCTAAGGGAGTTTCTCTACCTAGTGTCTATGTAGTAATACAACTTAGAAAAGAGAAAAAAGAGAGAGAGAGACAAGGAATTTTAAAGAAGGGGAAAATAAATTTTTGAAGACATTGTATTATGCATAATAGAAGAGCAAGTTGAAGCAGAGTGTTGAAAAATAATAATAATAAAAATATTTTTAAATATTTCAAAGGGATGAAAATAGGGGTATGTATAATTGCCTAAGAAGTGAAAATTTTAGGGTAACAGAAAATGGAACAGGTTAAAACAGATTAAAACAATGGGGCGGTCTATGTCTTCCTGGAAACTGTGTACATTTAATGTGAATCTTTCTGTATTCATCCTTATTTGGAAGCTCATCTTCCTATTTTCGGAGGCCCTCCACTGGAGACCTCATCTGTGCCACTCCCATTGCCTGTCAGCAAGCAGATCACTCCTACCCTAAACACAGAGTCCAGGGCTGATCTCTTTACTTAGGGCTGGCTTGTCACTGCCCTGCCCGATGTTGCAGTGAGATGTTGCAGGCTGACCAGGCAGGAGTGGACATCATGCCCTCTCCTAGCACCATGGTCAGGGGCTGCATTTCAGCAGAAAAGCTGGGGGCCACACGCCCCCTCAGGGTGCCAGTCACTACGCTGCTCTGTGCCACTATATGGTCTGCCTCGGGTTTGCACACCAGAAGTGGGCTCAGGGAAGACTGAGGAACAGCCCTGTCCCTGATCTGGCCCAAAATCCAGCTCCTTGTTTGTCTTGGTGAAGCAAGTTCTCCGAGGAACCAGGACAGAAGTATCCTATCTGTCTCAGGCTGTAAAGTCTCCATCAGACCCATAAGGCTGCTAAGTACTTAAACATGAATGCAGATTTTGCCCCCGCTACTGCCTGAGTGCAAAGAATCAGAGGGTATGGTGGCTGTGTCTGACCCCAGTTCTCTTCACCTAGAAACTTTTGTGGATATTCAGACATGGGTATGCACCCTTCCACAAACAGGGAAAATCTGCTCTGTGGTTTGATAGAGGGCCCAGGTTGTTCTGCCCTGTGCACCCACAGAAATGACACACAGCAGCCTCCATTCCCCTGGACTGCCTCAGTGCAGATATTCCTAACTTCAACCCAGCTCGTGCAGCTTGGCCCTGCCCCCAGCCTCTGGGCTGCATCTTGGGCTGGTTGTCTGTGCCTGTTTAACTTAGCTCTGTCAGTCAACTTATTCTCTGTACAGATCCAAGCCTTGGACGCTCCCCATCCATCCTGCCGAACTCTCAGTTGGAGAGGGGAGACCCAGTAAATGAGCGCCAGTCCATCTTTGCAGCTCCCTCCTTGTGGGACCTGGTCCACTCTGTTTTGCCATTTCTTCTTTCTTTCTTCCTTTTCTCCTTCCAAATTTTACATATCTTTACCTATTGAAGAGGACAATGTTCTGCCAGTGTTCTGCAGGTTCTCTGTTTAGCTGAGTGGGTCTGTGGATGTGAGTCTTGGTGCATTTGTGGGAAAGGGTGAGTATCGAGCATCCTTCAGCTCCACCATCTTGGTCTCCACCCCCCAAAATCTCACTTTATAGTGGAAGATAAACACAGACTTGAAATAAATGGAAGAGATATTTCATGGAAATGATAAGAAAGTACATATTGCAATGCTCAACTCATACAAAATACATATCAAAATAAGGGCCACAATGAAACATATATATGAAATTATATAATGAAAAAGAGATCAATATTCAAATAGGGTATTACACTCATTAAATTTTATATGGACCAAAAACCATAGATCTTAATTATATTAAGAAATATTAGTAGACATGAAGGAATTAACTGATTATAAAACAATAATTGTAGATGAATTTAACACCTAATTATTCTGATAGCCATATCATCCAGAAAGAATATCTATAAGGAAATAGAGGTCTTAATAGTATATTAGATTATTTGAGCATAACTGGGTTACTGGACACTGCATCAGAAAAGCAGAACACATTAAATTTTGAAGTGTGCACTGGATGTTATGTAAGGAATAAACCACAAATTATGTAATGAAAAATGCCTCAGGAACTTTAAGCAAATATAGATTACAGCAATTATTTTTCCATACACATAAGTATGAAACAATGCATCAACTCTAGAAAGAAGAATCGGAAAAGCACAAACATGAGTTCAAACCACATCCTTATAAAGAATAAAATAAAACAAGGTTGATGATGAAATCAAAGAAGTAATAAAATCAAACCTAGAGACAAATTACAATGAAAACACAGCTTCATAAAATGTATGGGATGCAGCAAAGACCAATCTATGAGGGAAGTTATGAACAATTAAGGCCTTCTACAAAGAACAAGAAAACCTCACACATAGGACCAAGCATACCACACAAAATAACTTGAAATAAGAACAAACAAAACCCAAAGGCATTAGAATGAGGAATCTTTAATTAGTAGTTTGAAAATAAATGAAAAAATTCAAAAAATAATTTTAAAGTCCTAAAATCATGAGCTATAATTTCTCTTAAAAATATTAAAAAACTAGTAAGCATTTAGCCAGGCTTGTCAAGAAATACACAGAGTGGACCCAAACAAAATAAGAAATGAAAGAGTATAAATAATATCTGATATTACAGAAATACAAAAAAAAAAGATTATGAAAGGACTATGAGCAGTTACGTGACAACCAATTGGATGACCTAAAAATAATGGACACATTTCTAGATACGTGCAGCCTGCCAACACTGAAAAAAGAGAAAACAGAAAACTTGAAAAGGGCAATCAATATAAGCTAAATACAATGTATAATTTTAAAAACATCCCTTGAACAAAATGTCTGGATGCCTTCAATAAAAGCTCTTTCCCATCAACTATTGTGAAAAATGAAAAAGGAACGACAATTCCCAAAGTTATTTCATGAGGCCACCATTAACCTGATAACAAACCAACCACTAACAAAAAAAGAAAAGAAAATGAAAAACCATTATCCTTGATGAATATTCATTCAAAAATCCTCAAAAAAAATCAACAAATTAATCCAGCAATACATAGAAATGATTACACATGATGATCGGTTGGAGTCCTTCCAGAGTCACAAGGATGGTTCAACATGCACAATCAGCATGCCACATATCTAATAAAGGAAAGACAAAATTCACAGCACCATGTTAATACACACAGAAAAAGGATTTGACAAAATTCAGCATACATTCATGACCAGAACTCTCATGAAAGTGAGTATAATGGGAATATCTCTCAGCACAGTAAAGGCCATTTATAACAAATTATAATAATCAGGGGAAAAAGCTGAAAGCCTTCTGGGTAAATTTGGGAAGAAGACAGGGACTCCTACTCTCACCAAATCTGTTCCATAGTAATACAAGAAGGAAAAGGAAAAGAAAAAGAAGTAAAAGAAATACAAAATGGAAAGAAAGAAGCAAAATTGTCACCAGTACTAATGGCATAACAATCTACACAGAGAGTCCTAAAGTCTCCACACTGACTGTAATGAACAATAAATAATTTCATCAAGGGATCAGGGTACAAGTTTAATGTAAAGAAGTCTGATGCATTTCAACACATTAATCATGAGATATCCTAAAATGGACGTTGAAAGCAATTGTATTTATAATCACATTCCCTGGAATATATTGGAATAAATGTAACCACATATGTGAAAGATCTACACACTGAAAATTATAAAACATTGACAAAGTATATAAAAATGATTCAAAGAAATGGAAAGATGTCTTGTGCTCTTGGATTGAAAGAGTTCATATTGTGAATATGGCCATACTACACAAAGAAACCGACAGATTTAATGTAATTAATGTTACAAAGGTGTAGAATTTTCCAAAGAAGCAGAAAAAGTGACTCTAAGTTTTACATAAAACCATTAAAAATTGCCAAAATGATCATGAGAAAAACAACAAATATGGAGATATAACCCTCCCAGATACCTTACTCTACTACAAACTTATAGTAATAAAAACAACATGGCATTGGCACAGAGATATAACTAATAAAAATAGAGAGCCTAGAAACAATTCCACACACCTATGAGCAATGTATCTTTGATAAAAGAGGCAAAAGTACCCAATGGAGAAACGACAGTCTCATCAAAGTTTTGTGTTGGGAAAGCTGGACATCTACATGTAAAACAGTGAAGTGAGAGCATTCCCTGACATCATTTACACAAATAAACTACAAGTTTATTAAGGACCTAAATGTAAGACCTGATAGTATAAAACTGCTAGAAGGGAATATATGTGATACCCTATATATATACATATCATAGGAATATTTTCTTAAATCAGTCTCCAAATGCAAAAGAAATAAAAGCAATAATAAGCAGGTGAGACCTAAACAAACTTGAAAACTTCTGCACAGTTAAGGACACAATCAATGACATGAAAACACTGCCTGTGTAATTGGAGAACATATTGGCAAACAATGCAAGTGACCAGGGTTTAATAGATGTAGGTTAGTAGATGTAACATGGATTTAGGTTATACAACTCAATGTGAAAAGCAAAAACCCAATTAAAAACAAGAGCAGAGTAACTGAGATAGTATTTTTCCAAAGAAAATTTACAGATGAGTAACGGGTAGATGATAAAATTGCACAACATTACTAATTATTAGGTAATTGCAAATCAAAACCACAATGAGGTATCACTTCACACTCTTCAAATCGATATTATAAAAATGTCTACTAATGGAAAGTGTTGGAGATGATGTGGAGGTAGAAAATCTGTTTTTACACTTGGTAGGAATGTAAATTGGTACAGCTTCTATGGAAAACAGTATTCAGATTCCTTTAAAACCTAAAACATAACTACCATATGAAACAATAATACCTCTCCTAGGAAAAATCTGGGGAAAAAACCCTAAATTGTGAAGAACAATAGTTCACAACAGCATTGTTTATAACATGCAAGCCTGGGAAGCAATCTAAGAGTCCACAGTAGAGTATGGACTTAAAAAGAAATGATGATTCTATAAATATGCAATGGAATATTAGTCAGCCTTGAAAAAGTATAACACATTGCTATTTCAGCATCCTGAATGGACCTAGTAAATATTGTGCTTAGTCAAGTAACTTAGACAAAGACAAAAGTATATAACAAAATTTATATGTGGAGTCTAAAGAATAACAAATATCTATGTACATCTATCTATCGATATCTATTGATAGATGACAGATAAATAGGATAGATACATAGATACATGGTAGATAGATTGATAGATAGATAGATAGATAGATAGATAGATAGATAGATAGATAGATAGATAGATAGATTGATTGATTGATAGAGACATGGTAGAGAGATAGAGAGATTAGATAGAAAAGACTGAAACAGACTGAAAGATATGGGAAAAAATTTATGTTTACCAAAGTGGAAGGGAAGGACAATTTTATGTTACGATATTGAGAGATATAATGTAGTATGCATAAAGGATAGAAGCAACAAGGATAATTTGTATAGATCAGGGAATTATACACAATAACTTATAATAATTGAATGTTAAAAGTATTGTAATAATTTATAATGCAATATAATCCACAAAGTGGTTGGAATCTCGATGCTGTACATCTGAAACTACACAATATAGTACATCTACTGTACTACAATTAAAAATAAAACATCTCATGTATAATTTAGTAATTTTTCTGCTGATAGAAGCTTTCTTTAATATTGATTTATTTTTGCTCTTTACCTTTTATGATTACTGTCGCAAATAATTTCTTTTACTCTTGTGAACATGTTACCAGATTGATGTATATATATTTATTATCCCTGATTTCATATTTTTCCCTTTTAAATCCATATAGTATAGTAGCATTTAAGAACATATCCAAAGAAACATTTGCAAATTTCTCATGGTGTCTGCTAAGCATTTTATTCAATGTTTTGCATATTTTTGCCATTTTATATTTCTTAGAAGAGTTCTTTTCTGTACCCCGTGTAAGGTGTCTCAGGTTTGTTTTTTTCATCTCATTCAGGTTTTGTTTGTCTGGTAAAGTCTTTATTTTCACTTTATAGCTAAGTTATAACTGTGCAAGGTAGAGTATTCTTGGGTGAGAGATTTCTTTTCTCATTAGTTTAAAAATGCCATCTAATTTACCCTTGGCCTATGTTTTCTGCTGAGAAATCTGCTGAAAGTCTAATGGGGGTTCCTTTGTAGATTATCATAATATTTTTTGGGTGCCTTTAAAATTTTACTCTGTCATTGACTAGCCAATTTGCATATGACATATCTTGAAGGAGGTCTCTTTGCCTTAAAGTTAATGGTGTTTTGTTGGCACACGGACTTGAATATCAGTTCCTCACATAGGTTCAGGAAGTTATCAACTATTATTTCTTTAAATAAACCATCAGCTACCTTCTAAATTTCTTCTCCCTCCTGCATTTCACTCTAAAGTGCACTTCCTGAAGAAGTCTGAATGCTGTTGTAGAATTTCCTCACTTTTTAATATCTTGCATCTCTGCACTCCTCTATCATTTCTAGTTTTGTATTGGTGAGTTTGCTAAATACTCTTCCACAAAGGCAGTCTGCTCCCAATGCTTTATGTTGCATTCTTCATCTCAGTTATTAAGTTCATATGGTTCTCCAATAATGTTTGGTTATTTTATAGTTTCAGTCTCTTTGGTAATGTATTCCTTATCAGCATTTAATTTATTCCTAAGCTCACTAAACTGCTATCTGAGTTTTGTTTTTTGTTTTGAATTTCTGTATGACACTTATTTGTATTCTCTGTTAATTATATAGCAATATACCATGACTTTAGGTTTGTTTGCTGCAGGGTAAACATTTTGTGTGTGTGTGTGCGTGTGCGTATTCGTGTGTGTCTGTGTCTGTTTCGGTGTCTGTTTCTTGGCAACTGTGTGTGTGCGTGCACTATAATGTTACTGTGATTGGTCATGATCTTGGTAAATTATTGTTGTGAGGACACTAAATAACAGATGTGGAGTAGGAGCCCTTGTTTTTCTTTTCTGGTAGGTTGCAATATTGCAGAATTTTTGGTTTTACTTACCGGAGCTACCTCTGATAGTATTTCAAAATGGCACTTTCCAGTCGCTACTGTCTGCATAAAAGATGTGCTTTCATTGTCACTTCTTAGACTTCTCGGGTAGTTAATGCCACTGTTGTTACTGGGACGGCAATCCCTTCCTTTTATCTGATATCGCTTGAGACTCAGTTTACACATTGAGGAAAGGTGTAAAGATAGGTGGGTATTTGGAATCAGGCAAGTGCCTTTCCCATGTCCAGTTTTGCAAGGTAACTTTTCTCCACCAATGTGAATGGGGAGTTAGGACAGTGTCATGAATGTCTGAGTGTCTGAAGGATGGAATTTCTGTCTCCATTGTGGCTCCCTCCTAGTTACCTGTGACCATAAGTGCTGGTGCAGTTGGAGGCCGAAGCTGTGTGAACCACTGTGACCCTGTTTCTACTGGGTTCTCTGAGCCTGTGGGCTCAGATACCCTAGTAACTGGGCCTTGGTTGCAGACACCAAATCTGCTCTTCCCTCAGTTGAGCCTCCTTTATGTGTTTTAGCCCAACAACCTCAGCTTTACACATGTGTTCTGGAGTATTGTTTTGAATTTTAGTTATACTTGTTGAGATGTGAACGTTTTAAAGACCGAAGATTTTAGGGGAGAGACAAAAATAGTTTAAACTTATGTCACTTTTTTCAAAGTATATACTTTTTCATTTTAAATCTTAAATTCTAATTAGGACATTATAAGAACACTAAAGAAAGTGAACAAATCACCTCCCTTAATGTCATAGTACTACAAAATATTTTGATTTTCCTGGGTTATTTTCTTCATTGTTTTCCCACATACATGCACATTTTACTAAAATATATGCCTATAATCTCTTTAAAATCATTTAAATTATTAAAATATTTCTCTGTGCTGTAAATGTAGCCCTGTTTCTTCTCTAATTAATAACTGGTAGCTTGCATATTTCTGTCTTCACCCTCCTTCTTGTCTGTCCCCAAAGGAAAACACTACTTGGTACACTACACATATATATGTGATTCTGTTCCTGTTTCTTTATGATTATTTCTCTTATATTTTTAGTTTCCTCATATAAGTGATAACTTAGAGTGTTTTTCTCACTATGACTTATTTTCATATGTACAACCCTCTCTGGGTCCAGTCACATTTTTCCAAATGGAAGAAATTTATTTTTTGATATGACAATGACTAAGTATTTATTATGTTATCTATATCTCACATCTACTTCAGCCAATCATCTGCTGATGGGCAGTTGAGTTGTGCATCTATCCTTGGCTATTTTAAATGATGATGTTAAGAACATTGTGGGTAATATATCCTTGAAAGTTGATGTTTTCATGTTTTTAAAGATTTATATCAAAAACTGGAATTGCTGTAATATATAATGCTTCTATTTCTAGTTTTCTGTACACTGTTTACACTTTTATAATAGTGGATACATCAATATATGTTTCCACCACGAGTGTACCTTGGTTCCCTTTTATTAACATTCTTATTAATGTTTGTCATTAGAAGCATTTTTTAATAGCCCTTTTGGTTGCTGTGAGATTATATTTCATTCTGGTTTTGATTTAAGATTTCCTAATGTATAGGAACATTATGTTTCTTTTTATGTGAATGAAATTCATCCACATGTCTGTTTTTGAAAACTTTCCATGAAGATCCTTAAACTGTTTTAAAGTTGGTGCCTGTGTTTTAAAATATTGAGTCTAATATGCTACATATATATTATGGATATTATCACCTTGTTGGTCTCATTGTCTGAAATTTTTCCTTCTATTCTGTGTGTTGTCATATGTGTTGTATAAGGTTTCCTTTGCTCTGCAAAAGGTTTTACACTTCACACTTATAAAAGAAGTAGAATCCCTGTATCATGTAGTACATCTAAATTTTTCTACATAAACTTAAAACTATTGTTGATAATTTTCCTTTATTTTTAATTAGGAGACAGATCACCAATAAATATTGCTACAATTTATCTCAAAGAAAGTTCTCCTCATGTTTTTGTCAGAAATTGTACATTTTCAGGTTTTACATTTAGGAAATTAATCATTTTTTATCTTATTTTGTATTCTATGGAAGGAAGTGATCATACATCTTACTTTTACATGTACTGTCCAGTTTTCCCAGAACTATTGTTGAAGAGACTGCCTTATTTCCATTGTATACTTTTGCCTCCTTCATTGTAGACTAATTGACCATATGTTTGTGGGTTTATTTTCGGACTCTTTATTTTGTTCCATTGATCTATGTGTCTCTTTTAGTGATAAATTATGATGCTTTGATTACTGTAGCTTTCTAGTACTTTATAAATTCAGGGAGGATAATATCCACAGTTTTATTTTTCAAAGATAATTTTAGAAAATTTGGTTCTTTCCTATTTTTGTATAAATTTTATTACTTTTTCCCTGTTTGGGAAGAAACATATGGATTCTGTGAGAATAGAAATTTATTAAATGTAAAACCATAAGAAAAATAGTAAAATGCAGAGGATAAATCATACAATATTAAACAAACAATGGATTGCTGTAAAAATCAAAGGAAACATGTATAGAGAATATGACAACAAATACAAAGTCCATGGGGTATAGCAAAAGCAGTATTAATAGGGATGCTTATAAAAAATAACCCCACTTATACAAATATGAAACATCTCTCTCTTATAACATAATCTTACAAACAACAGTTATAGCAAAATAAGAAAAAATTTGTTAGTAGAAAGAAAGACAGCTGAAAGGTCAGAACATAAATAAATAAAATAATGATTAAAAATAGAAACATTCAATCAAACTAAATAATGGTTTTTGAAAGATAAATAAAGTTGATAAAATTTAACCAGACTTATGAGAAAAAAGAGTACAGATTAATAAGCTCAGATATAAATGAGAAGTTACAGTTTATATCAAAGAAATACAAAGCATCATAAGAAGATGCAACAAATTACATGTAAATAAAATGGAAACCCTAGAAGAAATATACAATGTCTGAGAAAGACATAATCTCCATGATGGAATGATAAATAGAAAATATGAACAGATAACCACTAATGAATTTGAATAACTCATTAAACAAAATTTCCCAAGAAATACAATTCCAGGCCTAGACAGCTTCACATGTGAATTCTGCCAAATATTTAGAGAAGAGCTATCACCTATAATTCTCAGAGATTTCCAAAAATTTCAAGAGGATGGAAGGCTTCCTCCCCCAACTTTCTTTATCACACTACTACTAAAACTGGAACAAATACCTCAAAAAATTGCAGGTTAAATACTACTGATAAGCATTGATGTAAAAATCATCACTGAAATGTTAGCAAAGCAAAAAATACATTAACAGGATTATATATTATGATTAAGTCCATTTTAATCCAGGGATGTAAAAGTGATTCATTACCTACAAATTAATCAATATGATACACCACACTAACAAATTAAAGAATAAAAATAATATAGTCACATCAAAAGAGTCATAAAATGTTTTGAAAAATCATTAACTATTTAAGATTATATTTCTCCTCAAATTGGGCATGAGGAAACCTACCTCAACACAGTTAAGTTCATATATGACAAGAACTCAACTAACATGACACTCACTGATTAAAAGCTGAAAGCATCTCCTGTAAGAGCAGGAAGAAGGCAAGAATGCTAACTTTTACCACTGATATTCAGTATAGTATTGGAAATTCTAGCCATAGCTATCCAAAATAAATGGAAATATAATACAGCTAATTAAGAATAGGAGTAAAAGTATCTGTTTGCAGATGACATACTTTAAACAGAAATCCTATAGATGGCACCTCAAAACTGCTAGGACTTTTCAGTGCATTTGTTAAAATTTCAGAATGTAATATTAACATACACAAATCTTGCATTTCTGCACACTAACAACAAGCTAACAGATAGAGAAAGTGAAGGAACTGTCTCATTTACAGTTACACTGCAAAACAAAAATCTTCAAATATATCCAAACAAGGAGGTAAAAGAACTGTACACAGAAAACTATAAAATATTTATAACAGAAATTGAAGATAATGCAAACAGATGAAAGGATATACTGTGTTCATTGATGAGGAAAGTAATATTGTTTAAATGACAGTACTAGCCAAGAAAATACATTAATTATATTCAGTGCATATCAAAATACCAAGGGCATTTTCAGAATTTACAATAAATAATAATAAAATTTACATGTAAACACAAAAGTGTTGAAATCACTAAAAAAAGAAAAGAAAAGAAAACAAACAATAAACACAAATATATCTGACAAAGAACAAAGAGGACGTATCACTTTCCCTGATTTAAAACTATAATACAAAGCTACAGTAATAAAAAGAATATGGTAGTGGCACAGAACAAAGAAAATAATGGAACACAAAGAAAGCCTGAAAATGAAATCAGACAGTTATGGACATTTAGCCCATTACAAAAAATGAATATACAGTAGGGAAAAGTAATCATCAGGCATATGAAACAAGTCAACATCACTAACCATCAGAAAAATGCAAGTCCAAAACACAATAAGAGTTTCTGTCAGTCCTGTCAGAATGAATATTACCAAAAAGATATCTAATATAACAGTTGGTGAGGATGTAAGAAAAACAACCCTTAGGCACTGCTGGAGTGAATGTAAATTTGTGCTGCCACTGTGGAAAACAGAATGCAGTTTTATCTAAAAATTAAAAATGAAATATAATCCAACATTTCCATATCTGGATACTTATTCCAAGAAAATAAAAACACAAACGAGAAAGGATAAATTCAAACATATATTCACTGCAGCATTATATATATGTACACACACACAGATAAAAATAAAATGAGTTATTACTCAGCAATAAAAAGAATAAGTTCTTCATTTGCAACAATTGGGTATAGACCAAGACGGTAATATGCTAAGTGATATAAGTCAAAAAGAGATCGACAAATGCTGTATGATTTTATTCACATTTGGAATTTAAAAGAAATGAACATACCACAACAGAAAAGGAGATATAGATATACAAAGAAACAGGTTGTTCACAAGAAGGAGGGAAACGGTGTGAGGAAAAAGAAATATTTGACGAAAATTAAGAGAAAATTTTCCAGTTGCAAATTAAATGAGTCAGGGGTTAGAAATGTGCTGTATGGGGAATAGTAAATAACTGTGAAATATCTTTAAATAGCAACATATCATAACTAGATATATTCTGGTGATCAGTTTGAAATGTACTAAAAATAGCAAACAGTACGTTGTGTAAGAGGAACTAACACAGTTTATAGATAAAAGTACACTTCAAAGACAAACATACTTATAGAAAAAAAATTAGACTTGTAGTTAACAGAGGCAGGGGTTGGGAAAGGAGGATTTCATTAATGCACTCAAAACCTACAAATCTCCAGCCGTAAAATAAATGTGTCTTCGGGATGCCCCATAAGAACATGAAAACTACAATTAATAATGCTTTATGTTATATATGAATGTTGTTAAGGGAGTAGACCCTTAGTTTTCTCATCACAACAAAAAGGCAAATTGTATCTCTTTAATATTGTATCTAAATGAGATAATGAATTCTCCTTAAAGTTGCTATGATATTTCTTTCATGATACTTGTAAATCAAATCACTATCCTGTGCACCTAAACTTACACAATATTCCTCACCAATTATATCTCAATTGAAGTGGAAATAAAAATGGAATGTCAATATTCAATTTTTCTCATGTCATTTCATATAATTGTTTCTGCAGCAAGTAAACCTGAGTCATGATATACTTATCCTAGGTAAAGATACTAATAAATAAGTGATTCTAATAAATAATACATAAAGATACTAATAAAATTAGTGTTTTACCATGCCTTAAACTTTCTTCATGTTAACAGCCCACTGCTTCTGCAGGTATCAAAATTTCACTCAGTGTATTCATCTGAGATTAGGGAATGGATACAAATTTAAAACTGGCTGCTCTTGCTGTGAGTGATATAGTTCACTGCCTCTTACCGATGGTCTCATCTCCCGACAGCACCTGTAAGAAATGAACATGCTAGATTGCTAAAAATCTCAGCATGGTAAAATCTCAGAACTCCTACAATTCTTAACTGTTTTACAATTGGAATGCAATACTGACAAAGCCTTGATTTTGGATAACAATGTGGTGTTTTCTCATGGTTGCATTAGGGGATGAGAGGATAATCCCTGAGATCCACAACAAATATTCTTGCTCAAGTTCTGGGCAAAGAAGTGTAAAGGTTCTGCATTATTAGGACTGAGGACTGCTTTCAAAATGATGACTACGCTCACTTTATTCCAGGTAGTCCAAGGAAAGAAAGGTTATTACAAATTCTAGGTGAACGGGTATAAGTCAGTGGTTCAGTCTCTATAAATTATTCAAGGGGTGATCAAAGCCAAAATAAGTTGTGTCAACAATGAGAATTAGAAGAACAAAGAAATTAGACATAAGCATAAATTTAAAAGGAGACACAGTCCTGTGCTGGGCTCTGGGGACTGGAGAATATATTTGCCTCAGTCCCATTCAAGGGTTCAGTGGCTTGGCCCTAGCATCAGCTCGGGATTCAATAAACAGTTAACAATTAGTATATTGAGTGAAATATCATCTACCTCTCCCTGATCAGAAGAAAATCTGGTGGCTCAATGAAACTATTAATTCACAGAAATTCTGCAAGCTGCAGAATAATAATTTACTGATGACCTAACTAAGACAAACTCAGTTACTGCTTAACAATCCATCTTCACGCACACACAGTGGCAGACAGATTTGTAGTATTTAGTGGTAAGAATTCTGTGGGCAGAGCTCAGAGGATAGATTTCAAACACCAGACAACATTTCTACTTTTGCCAATAGTCTAGCTTTTCCAAGGTAGAAAACTATAGATGGAGAAACCAACAATATTCTTCTTTAGGACTTCTAATTTTAAAAGTAAACTGTAGCTTTTGACTTATCAGTATAGAACCTTGTTAAGATGATCATTGTAAGACCCACTGTCTGATAAGAGAGGTGGAAAATAGTTGCTGAACCAGTCCAACTGAACCCCAGCCGTTTAATGTAAGCAACAACATAGCCACGGTCAGAGATGTGCTGACAAATTTAAAAGCTTGATGATTCTGTTGTAGGAACAACCACTGCTGTACAGACACAGATCTTCTGCTGCAAGTGGTCTCTTTTCTTCTCTTGGAAACGGTCATATTGGTGGGATGTTGCAAGAGGTTACCCTGGCAAATTTGCCTTTTCTCCAGATTATCAAAGGCTTTCTTCACAACTGGTGACATATTTTCAGGACTCAATATTGCCATTCCAGTCATCAGTTGACACTGGCTGCATGATTATGAGCAGAAGACTTAGACACTCAGACACTGCCTACAATTTTTCCAGCATTTCAGGGCATTTCACATTCTATAAATCCTTCACCTTTTATTTTAAATTAATAGGAAATAGACAAATTCTTCCATGAATATTTTATATTTCCTAATATCTGCAGAAAATTGGTACTCATGCAGTTGGACAAATTTTTAAATCCACCACCCTCACCTCCTTCTAGTCCACACATTTTAGGTTGCAATTTGGTTACTGAATACGACCACCTCAACCAAGGGTCTAGTACCTCTTTGATACTTCCTGTGTGAAGGTTGGAAGGGGCACAAGTTATGTGGGGTGCATAAACCTACATTAAATGTTTGCATTAGCACTGTCTCTTCTGGGCAAAGCTCTGATTCTAAGAAGTAAATTAATTAGAAGTCAGTATAGTTATTAAAATGATGAAGAGAATCAGCTATTATGGGTTGGGTGGGTGATGAAGAGTCAGGAAAAAATCCAGCAAATGGGAATGGAATGCTTTAGGCCTCAGGAGGCATGAATTAAGAAGAAAATAATACTTTGTTTCCTGTAGCTACCTCCACTTACTGTCTTGAGTGACTAGTTCATGGTCTATGGAAAGAGCTAGTTTGTGGTGAAGAGTAAAGACCATAACGAAATATTGTGGAAACCATGAGAGATTTGTTGTTTCAGGAAAGTAGATTTTGCTTAAACTCAACATGTATTTTTCATTCACTAAATACTAAAATGCATCCTGTGGCAAATGCTGTGCTTACTGTGCTGGTATCCCAGTTAGACAAGGAAAGGGGGATAGACAGAAATCTTCTGAAGAAGGTAGTTTCTGTACTGAGACTGGCAAAGTCTAAGTAGGTTAAAGGAGGACATCCAAATTCCAAGGATGAGCTGCAGCAAAAGTGGTGAGGTTGCAGCTAACATACTTGACAAGCGTTTGCCTGGATTTATCTCCATATACAGTGAAACATAAAGATATGCCAAGGTAGTCAGATGCTAGATTTATAAAGGAATGACTAAACTAAGTTCAGTTTGTGTGCGTAGAGTTGGAAAGGCATTAAGAGCCACCCTGAGGACGTAAGCTTGTCTTTGGATGGAACATAAAAACAAAATAAAGTATCGACTGAAAATATAGTGTAGACTCTTGAGGGCAGGGAATGAAAGCAACAATTGGAATGCTTTGAGAACAGAACAAAGAAGACAATAGATAAAATTTCATCTTAAATTCAACCACATGCTGAATGTGCCAACTGAGACTACATCATGTGACATTAATGATTCCAGGGATGACATAATAGACACCATGATCCCTGGGCTGGTTTCTGAATTTATCTCCTTCCACCCAATCCTAACTTAACACTTTTAATACTTTCCAGGATGAACCAGAAGCTACTTAGTACTTTTCCCTCTCTCCATGTTATAGTCTTCCTCCAAATTCTTCCATTTTCTCTTCTTCCTTACAAGAATTTTTTTAAATTAACTACCATATTGTTCCATTAAATGATCATATCAATCAAGTATCTCTTTTCATCTTTAAATTGTAGCTTAGTCTCCCATTTACCTCTTAACACTATTTAAAAAAATAAGATAATTAGAGGCAGACATCTATGTATATTGTTGAAATAATAAAATTGCAGATATTTGTTCAACATCAATTTTAATCTTTTTTATCCTTAATAATCTGATAGTCCTTTGGTAGATCAGTTGTGACTAGGATGACGTTCATAAACTGAATATGTCTGATGAGTTGGCCTTGAAAGAGAGTTTGCTGATGTATCAGCAATCAATGGCACTGGAAACCGTGGGTTGCTCCCTTGATGAAGTTTAGAAAAACGACCTTCATTGGCAGATATGTTGTAATATCTATTTGAAAAAATAGAAGGTTCCATCATCTGTCCAATATAATTCCTTTGTATGGGACAAAAGATGCTGTACTGAGAAGTAGTAGTTGTAGTTATAATGAAGTTCACAACACGGCTATTTGCTTCAATGTAGCTTCTTTGAGAGTGCCCGTGGACAGTGGTCAACTGATTTAAAATAGCACGTTGATTCACTGCAATTTGTTCTGGTGGTCTAACTGACATTGATGATGGAGGAGAAAAATCACCTCTGATCGGGGTAGTTGTGTCACCAGTTATGTGGCTGGTAGAGGGCTTTCTTATTAGAGGCATGTTTAAATTTACAGAAGGTAAAAATTTACTGTCTATAGTAGTGTCACCCACAAAATCAGAACTATGTTTATCCACATTACCCACTGCTTTATAGTGTTTCTTGTTGAAATCTTCAGCCAATGAAGATATCAGAGAGGCATTTTTAATCACAACTCTTCTTTTTATTCTCACTAAAACCTGGGGACAGCCTCGTTTAACATTTGGATTATGATAGAACTGCAGCTACAACCAAAGTAGAAAGATTTCAGTAATAATTTATACCAAAATACATCAGTATAATAAGCCTAACCTATAAAACCTCAGATTTCACGTTTACTATGCAAAGATAATATCATCAAAATATGAACATTACTGACAATATTTTGAAGTTCCTTATTTGGAAAATACACATTTAAATAGTATAGTCATCAAATTTAAGAGACAAGCTTTTGCAGTAATGGTGAATGCCACTTTTGAAAAGCATCTTTAATACCTTTATTTAGATTTCTGATAAGATTCATAGTTGCAAGCAAAGTTTCTTATAATGTGAATGCTTAAGTCACTGTCCTCATTTTTTAGAATAAATAAAGAATTTTAGCCTTAGTAGTTTTATACAATTTTCAAAATCTAGCTTTACATTTATATTACCATAGATTGATGTATAAAATAAAATTTTATATATAAGTTACGAAGTGGTAACTAAAGTTTCTGAATACCTTGCTTAAAACAGAGACTTCTTTTTCTTCTGCCAGAAAGTCTGCTAGAAATACCGATCTTTGTAAATTCTGCCGCAATTTACTAAACCCATAAAGGTTAAGCTGCCTAAGTAAACTTTTCATTCTTCCAGTTTCAAATGTTCTGAAAGGGGCCTTTATTTCCAAAACTTCCTTCTTAAAGACATCTTCATCAATCACTATGGAAGTTCCATTATCATCCCTTCAGATGGGTTTATATTGGTCACTCCCAGCCATTTTCCAGAGTTTTCTTGGAAATGTCAGAGAACGAAAATCATTATCTTCATCTGGTTCAGAGACACAATGTATGTAACATGGCCTTTAAATCAAGGATTCTTCAGACAAAGTCTAAAAAGCATTTTTTTCAATCATAGACCTCAAGTCCAAATCCCCAGAGAATGTTTGATAACAAAATAAAGATCTACCGGAGTTTCCTTGACCAGTTGGTCCATCTTTATGAGACACCTCTTGAATTTCTGAAGAAACATGTGCCATTTCATATAACTTTTTCTACAGGTACTTTTCTAATCTGAATGATTTTGAGCACTGCAGCTTCAAATACTGCTTTGGCAATCCTACACAGATAAACTGTTAGGCCATCAGAGTGGTTCTCAACCTGAGTAGCTGTGACATCACAAAACAACTGGTCTCCTAGCAACTCAAGTGTAACATTCAGCCAGTGTTTACTTCTCACTCATCCAGTTAAAATGAAACATATAAGACGCTTATTTTTATAGAGTAATCTGCAAATATTATCTCAAAAAAATCTTTTTATAAAATTTAATTTTGGGGTTTATTAAATAAAACCAATCTCCTTCCTTTTGTACACAAATTTATAACAGATTAGTGAACAGAGTATAAATAATGCAGAAAATATATAAAATAATTTTAAAGTTTAGGAATTTTAACTGAAATTTGCCTAAAACATGTACAGAAAATGTATAACGATTTCAATATCATTTGTAATTAAAGTGAAACATAATTTGATTTGGTATTGGAAGCAGGTATTTATCTGTGTACTTTAGAATATGTACCTCTATATTCAAAACATCAGAAGAATAAATATGTGTTTATATGGTATGTATATAAAAATGGTTAATATTTATGAAATAAAATATTAAAATAATCAATCTAATTTAAGAAATCCCAAAGGGGGAACTTTTGTTTTAAATTGTAATTCAATGGTTTAATTGAAGCAAAAGTAATTTAATATTCTACAATATTATTTCAAAAGAGAGAATCTTATTGTAAATTTACAAATGTTTATTTTTGCCATTCTGTCACTCTGAGGTTTATCAGTCCCTAGAAGTAATAAATTTTCTTGTCTTCTTTATAATCCATACTCTTGTGGCTTCTGTTAATTGTTCCAAAATGATGTTGATAAATAAACTTATGCACAAGATCCTGGGTTCAATAAGCATTGCCTCCATTAAGGGGCAAACAAACAAACAATCAAAGAACAAAGATATAATCCTATGTGTCATTTGGGGTGTAAAAGACCAGGTAATTCATTTTAGGAAGCAATATGTTTCTCAGTCCTGAAACGGTTGGCATTTTTATTATTTTACGGCATTTTAAGGCAAGTGTCTTTTGCACTAATTGTAAATAATAGCTATGTTCTGTATCAAAAAACTGTAGTAAATCCAGTTCTACCAAAAGTTATATTCTTTATTTAGAAATAAATTCCATTAAACATAAGCCCAGTTCAAAATGAGAGATAAAATATTTAAATAAATAAATGTACCCTAAAGCTACAATGTAAATTTTTCATTCAGTGTCTGTAAATCCCATTCTATATAAATATTAGCAACCTGAATACATGGCATATAATAAGTATTATAAACTATAGTTAAGTTGGATTTTGACCAGATCCATAAATATTATTTAATATACACGAATTTACATATGTGATACTATCCTTTAAAAAAAAAAGAATTCAAATATAACAATCACCAAATATATAGGAAAATTATTGACAGATCTGATCTTTAAATTTTTATAAAAATATTATTTAATTCGATTTAGATAGAATGTAACAAAGCATAATAAAAGCCATACATGAAATACCCATGACTTAAATCAAATTCAATGTTACCATACAGGAAACTTTTCCTCTGGTCCAGTAATAAGAAAAAGTAGCTCATTTTCACAAGTCCTAAATTACACTACTAGAAGTCCTCGGAAGACTTGCTAGTCAAGAAAAAATATAAAATTAACTCAACTTGTAATAAAAGAGTGAAGTTTTTACAGATGACATAATTATGCATACATAGAAAACTCCGTAGACTCCTCTAGTGACTGTTAGAAATAGTGAACAAACTTAGTAAACTTGCAGAATACAAAATCAATATACAAATATTCATTGCATATTTGTATAGTAACAAAACATTATCAGAAATAGAAATTAGGAAAACTATTGTGTGTAAATTAATACCAAAAAGAATAAAATAGGAATAAATTTGATAAGTGAAATAAAAGTTCTAAACAAAGATCTATATATTACAGGTGCAAGAAATATAAGTAAACAAAATAAATAGAAAGATATTGTGTGCTCATGGATTGTATACAATGTGAGGAAATATTCTAATCAATCTTTTACATGTTCAATCTCCCCATCAGTAATTATTGAGGAGAATGTCATTTCTTAATTTTATACTCTTGCTTCCTTTTTCATGGGTTAATTGATCATAGGTGTGAGGGATTATATCTGGTTGCTCGATTCTCTTCTATTGATTGGTGTCTGTTTTTGAGCCAGTATCATTTTGTTTTAATTACTAAAGTTTTGTAGGACTGCTTAACATCAGAGAATTTTACACCATTAGATTTAATAAACTTTTTCAGGATTATTTTGGCAACTCAAGATCTTTGTGGTTACATATAAATTTTAAAATTATTTGTTCAATTTATTGGAAAAATCTCATTGGTATTTTCACATGAATCACACAAAATGTAGATTCCTTTGGGTAGCATGGTTGTTTCAAACACATTGTTTCACATCATTAACATAAGAGATCATTTCATTTCTTTGGATCTGTTTTAATTTCCTTTATCAATGTTTTCTGTTTTTTAATGTATAGGTTTTCACCATATTTGTTAACTTCATTTATATGTGTTCTTTACATATATATATTATTATATACATAATATTTGTAACCTCGTTTCCTACACAAACACAGCAGGCAGAAGGTAGTGGCAAGACAGATTCAAAATCCTGAATGACAGAAATCTGTAATCTAAGATACTTTATCAAGCAAGGCTATCTTTTAGAAGAAGGAGAGATAAATAACTTCCACACAAGCAAATACTTAAAGAATTTAGCAAGAGAAAAAGAAATAAGAAAGATCTACTATAAATAAAAAAGAAGCAGTATGCTATAGAAAAGAGGACGTCATAATTATATAGGCAATATCTATAATGACTTACAACAGAATAAATATGGTGTTGTAAAAGAAGAGATCAAAATTTTTAAGGGTCACAGAATGAAACAGGAAAATAAAGAGTGTTTTCTTCTTGTTTCTGTTTTCTGTTGTATGGGTTTGTATTTGTATTCTTATCAGTTAAATTAAACAAATATATTACAAGTCAATATGCATACAAAACAAGGTAACTATAAGTCAAAAGCATACAATGAAGTCACAAATCCAAAAAGAACCCAAGATTATAAAAGAAAACTTATCAAGCCACAAAAACAAAAACAAATGAACAAAAAGAAAATACCAAATCAACTAGAGAATGAAGTTCAGTATGGAAATAAACATGTCTATCAATAATTATCACAAATGTTAATGGACTTAGTGCTTCAATCAAAAGATATTTATTGTCAGATGGGATAATTTAACAAGACCCTACATTATGAAGCATAGAGGAGACCCACTATAGTAAGAGGAACACACATCAATTGAAAGTCAGAAGGTAGAAAAATATATTCCATGCAAATGCACATGACAAGAAACAGGACAAGCAGTACTGACTTCACACAATGAGACTTTACAAAAAAGGCCATAGAGAAAGATAAAAAAGGACATGATATAATGATTAAAGGAGCAAATCAAAATGGGGATATTATAATCATTAAGATATATGCACTCTGTATAGGAGCACCTAAATACATAAAAGAAACACTAATATATAAAATAGAGAAATCTCTGGGAACAGAATCAATGTAGGAGTTTATAACTCCCCATTATCATCACTGGACTGGCCTTTCACACAGAAAATTAATAAGGGGACAAAGATACTAAAATACATAATAAAATATTTGGAGATGATTGATATTTTCAAAACAGTTCTTCTCCCCAAAACTGAATATACATTTTTTTCCTGTTCACAAGGAATATTTTCTATGAAAGATTACATACTCAGGCACTCAAGAAGCCTCAAAAAATTTAATTAGATAAAAATTAATTTAAGCATCTTTTCTGAGTATAATACCATGAAACTAGAAAACAATCACAGAAAAGCAGGGAGAAAAAATAACAGAATCCAGATGAAAAAACATGGTACTTAAACAAGGGGGTCAGGTGCTGAAGTAAAAGAAGAAATTAAAAAATATCTTGAGAGATATGACATACACTACACAAAGTCTATGGAATACTGTTAAAGCAGGCTTAAGAGTGAAGTTCATAGTGGCAAGGCCATCCTCAAATTAGAAGAACAATTTCAAATATATAATCAAACGTTCTATGTAAACAAATCAGGAAAAGAAGAACAAACAAAATCAAAAGTCTAAAGAAAGAAGGAAAAAGTAAAGATCAAGGAAGAAATAATTGAAATAGAGATTAAAAAATAGAAAAATCAATCAATCTTTTTTTGAAATAGTAAACAAAATTGACAAATCTCTGGACAGACTCACCAACAAGAAAAGAGAGAGAACACAAACAATATAATAAATGAAAAAGGAGAAACTATGATATTATAAAACTGCTAGATGGGAATATAGGTGATACACTATTGTATATACATCATAGGAATATTTTCTTGTATCAGTCTCCTAAGGCAAAAGAAATAAAAGCAAATATAAGCAAGTGGGACCTAAAGAATCTTGAAAAATTCTGCACAGATAAGGACACTATCAATGAAATGAAAACACTGCCTGTGTAATTGGAGAACATATTTGCAAACAATGCAAGTGACCATGGGTTAGTAGATGTAGGTTAATAGATGTAACATTGATTTATGTTACATAACTCAAGGTGAAAAACAAAAACCCAATCAAAAACAAGAGCAGAGTACCTGAGTTAATATTTTTCCAAAGAAAACATTCAGATGAGTAACAGACAAGTGATAAAATTTCACAACATTACTAATTATTACATAATTGCAAATCAAACCACAATGAGGTATAACTTCACACTGGTCAAACGGCTATTATGAAAAAGTCTACAAATAGTAAGTGTTGGAGATGATGTGGAGGTAAGAAATCTCTTGTATACTCTTGGTAGTAATGTAAATTGGTACAACTTCTAAGGTAAACAGTATTCAGATTTGTTTAAAAACTAAGAAGTTAACTACCATATGACCCAGTAATACCTCTCCTAGGAAATATCTGGGAAAAAAACACCCTAAATTTAGAAAAACCAATTTTCAAAGCAGTACTGTTTATAATATGCAAGACAGGGAAGAAATCCAAGAGTCCACAGCAGACTATGGACTTAAGAAGAAATGATGTTTCTGTAAATATGCAATAAATATTTCTCAGCCATGAAAAACTATAACACATAGCTATTTCAGCATCATGAGAGGACTTAGTAAATGTTGTGCTTAGTGAAGTAACTTAGACGAAGACAAAACTATATATTTTAATTTATACGTGGAGTCTAAAGTATAACAAATATCTGTGTACATCTTTGTATAGCTATCTATTGACAGATGACAGAAAAATAGAAGTATAGATACATACGTACATGATAGATAGATAGATAGATAGATAGATAGATAGATAGATAGACAGATAGATAGATAGATAGAGACATGATCGAGTGGTAAAGAGATTAGATAGACAAGACTTAAGCAGACTCAAAGATATGGGAAAAATTTTATGTTTACCAAAGTGGAAGGGAAAGAGAATTCAATGGTAGGACATTGACAGATACAAAGAAGTATACATTAATAGAGAAGCAAGAAGGATAATCTGTATAGAATATGGAATTATATACAATAGCTTAAAATAATTGTAAGTTACAATTACTGTAATAATTCATAGTGCAATATAATCTACAAAGTGGTTGGGATCACCACACTGTACATCTGAAACTACACAATATTTTACATCTACTGTAATTCAAATAAAAATAAAACATATCCTGTATAATTTAGTCCTTTTTCCGCTGATAGCATCTTCCTTTAATATTGTTTTATTTTACACTTTAATTTTTATGACTACTGTTTCAAATTATTTCTTTTACTCTTGTGAACATGCTACCAGTTTGAAGTATCTATATTTATTGCCCCTGATTACCTCTTTTTCACTCTTTAATCCATATAGTATAGTAGCATTTAAGAACATACCCAAAGAAAGTGTTGAAAGTTTCTCGTGGTCTCTCCTTAGCATTTGGTCAATGTTTTGCATATTTTTGCCATTTTATATTTCTTAGAAGACTTCTATTCTACACCTCTTATAAGGTGTCTCGGTTTTGCTTTTTCATCTCATTCAGGTTTGTTAGTTAAAGTCTTTACTTTCACTTTATATGTAAGTGATAACAGTGTAAGTATTATTGGGTGAGGGATTTCTTATTCCAGTAGTTTGAAAATACAATCTTATTTACGCTTGGCGTATGTTTTTTGCTCAGAAATCTGCTGATAGCCTAATGGGGGTTCCTTAGTAGATTATCATAACTTTTTTTGGCTGCCTTTAAAATTTCACTCTGACATTGTCTTGTCAATTTGCATATGACGTATCTTGAAGGAGGTCCCTTTGTCTTAAAGTTATTGGTGTTTTGTTGGTTCATGGACTTGTATATCAGTTCCTTGCACAGGTTCGGGAAGTTATCAATTTTACTTCTTTTAATAAACCATCAGCTGCCTTCTAACTTTCTACCCCCTCCAGGATTCCACACTAATGTGCACTTCCTGAGGAAGACAATGGCTACTGTAGAATTTCCCCACTTTTAAATATCTTGAATCTCTGCCCTCTCCTATCATTTCTAGTTTTTCATTGGTGAGTTTGCTAATCTCTCTTCCACAAAGACATTCTACCTCGAATGCTTTCTGTTGCATCCTTCATCTCATTTATTAAGTTCTCCAGGTCCTCCAATAATGTTTGATTATTTTATATTTTCAGTCTCTTTGGTAATGTATTTCTTTTCATCATTTCATTTATTCCTGAGCTCACTAAACTGCTTTCTCAGTTTTGTTTGTTGTATTGAGATTCTGTATGACAGCTATTTGGATTCTCTATTGATTATATGGCAATAGACAATTACTTTAACTTTGTTTCCTGCAGGGTTGACATTGTGTGTGTGTGTGTGTGTGTGTGTGTGTGTGTGTGCAGGTGTGTGTGCTTGTGCTTCTGTGTCTGTGTCTGTGACGGTGTCTGTGTGTGTCTATCTGTGTTAGCGTGCCCTATAAAGTTACTGTGATTGGTCTTGATCTTGATAGATTATTGCTCTGATGACACTAAATAACAGATTGGGAGTTGGAGTCGTTGTTTTTGTTTTCTGGTAGCTTGCAATATTGTACAATTATTGGTTTTACTAACCTGAGCTACCTCTGATAACATTTTAAAATAGCACTTTCCTGACGCTACTGTGTGGATAAAAGATGTGCTTTCATTGTCACTTCTTAGAATTCTCTGATAGTTAATGCCACTGTTGTCACTGGGAAGGAGAACCCTTCCTTTTATCTGATATCCCTTGAGAATCAGTGTACACATTGAGGAAAGGTGTAAAGAAAGGTGGGTATTTGGAATCAGGCAAGTGCCTTTGCCATGTCCAGTGTTGCAAGGTAACTTGTCTCCACCACTGTGAATGGAGAGTAGGGACAGTTTCATGAATCTCTCAGTGTCCGAAGGATGGAAATTCTGTCTCCATTGTGGCTCCCTCCTAATTAACTGTGACCATGAGTACTGGTGCATTTGGAGGCCGAATCTGCGTGATCCACTGAGATCCTGTTTCTACTGGGTTCTTTGAATTTATGGACTCAGATATCCTATTCAGGGGGCCTTGGTTGCAGACACCAACTCTGGTCTTCCCTCATTTCAGCCTCCTTTGTGTGTTTTAGTCCACCGAACTTCACCTGTTCACATGCGTTCTGGAGTATTGTTTTGTGTTGAAGTTATTTTTGTTCAGATGTGAACGTTTTACTGACTGTAGATGTAAGGGGAGAGACAAAAATAGTTTCAACTAGTGTCACATTTGAAATTATATAGTTTTACAACTAAAAGCTTAAATTCTAATTAGGAAATTATAAGAACACTAAAGAAAGTGAACAAATCACTTCCCTTAATATCATAGTACTACAAAATATTTTGAATTTCCTGGGTTCTTTTCTTCAATGTTTTACCCACCTACATGCACATTTTACTAAAATATATCCCTATAATCTCTTTAAAATCAATTAAATTATTAAAATAATTCTCTGTGCTGTAAATATAGTACTTTTGGTTCTCTAATTTATTAATTGTAGCTTCAACATTTCTGTCTTCTCCATCCTTCTACCCTTTCCCCACAGGAAACCACTACTTGGTACACTACACATATATATGTGATTCTTTTTTTGTTTTCTTATGATTGTTTCACTTATATCTTTATTTTCCTAATTTAAGTTACAACGTAGAGTGTTTTTCCCTGTATGACTTATTTTCCTATGTGCAACACCCTCTGGGTCCAGTCACATTGTTCCAAATGGCAGAATTTTACTTTTTATTATACAATGATGAAGTATTTATTATGTTATCTATATCTCACATCTATTTCAGCCAATCATCTGTTGATGGGCAGTTGAGTTGTGCTTCTACTCCTGACTACTATGAATGATGATGTTAAGAACACTGGGGGTAATATATCCTTTAAGTTAATGTTTACATTTTTTTCAGATTTATACCAAAAACTGGAATTGCTGCAAAATATAATGCTTCTTTTTCTAGTTTTCTGTGCACCGTCCTCACTTTTACACTAGTGGATGCATCAATTTATATTTCCACCATCATTGTTCCTGGGTTCCCTCTTATAGACATTCTTATTAATATTTGTCATTTGTAGATATTTTGTTAATAGCCATTTTGGTTGCTGTAATATTATTTCTTTCTGGTTTTGATTTATGGTTTCCTAATGAATAGCAAAGTTATGTTTCTTTATATCAGTCTAAAAATCATCCACATGTCTATTTTTGAAAAGTTTCCATGAAGATTCTTCAACTGTTTTTAATTTGAGGTCTTTAATTTTTAAATATTGAGTCTAATATGCTATATATATATTATGGATTTTAACATCTTATTGTTCTCATTGTCTGAAATTTTTCCTTCTATTCTGTCTGTTATCATATGTCTTGTTGATGTTTTCCTTTGCTCTGCAAAAGTTTTTGCATTTCACACTTATAAAAGAAATAGAATCCCTTTATCGCAGAATACATCTATTTTTTCCTCAGTAAACTAAAAACTGTAATTGTTAGTTTTCCTTTTTTTTTTTAATTTGGAGACAGATCAAAAATAAAGATTGCTATGATTTATCTCAAAGTCAGTTCTGTTCCTGTTCTTGGTCAAATATTTTATAGTTTCATGCTTTACATTTAGGTAATTAATCCATTTTTATCTCATTTTTTTGTACTATGGAAGGAAGTACTTTTTCATCTTCCTTTTACATGTACAGTCCTGTTTTCTCAGAACTACTTTTTGAAGAGACTGCCTTTTTTCCATTTTATACTCTTGTCTCCTTCATTATAGACTAACTGATCATAGTGTGTGGGTTTATTTTCAGACTCTTTATTTTGTTCCATTGATCTCTGTGTTTCTATAAGTGCCATATTTTGATGAATTGATTACTGTAACTTTGTAGTATGTTCTAAACTCAGGGAGGGTAATACCTACAGCTTCATTCATTTTTCAAAATAATTTTAGAAAATTTGGGACTTTCAGATATATGTTCAAATTTTATTATTTTTCTCCTTGCTTTGTGAAGAAACTTATGGATTCTGTGAAAATAGAAATTTATAAAAAGAAAAAACCTGAGAAAAATACTAAAGTGTGGAGGGTAAAACAAACATTATTAACAACAACTGGATTGTTGTAGAAATCAAATAAAAAATATATAAAGATAAATGACAGCAAAAACAAAATCCATGGGGTATAAAAAAACAGTATTAATAGGGATGTTTATAGCAAAATAATCCCACTTATATAAATAAGAAACATCTCTCTCTTATAACATATTCTTACCACCAAAAGACATATCAATATAATAAAAAGAAACTTGTTAGTAGAAGGAAAGTCAGCTGAAAGGACAGAATATAATTAAAGAAAATAATGATTAAAAATATAAACATTTAATCAATCTAAATAATGGCTTTTGAAGCATAAATAATGTTGATAAACTTTAACCAGACACATGAGCATAAAAGAGAGTTACAGATTAATAAGCTCAGAAATTAATGAGAAATTACAACTTATATCAAAGAAATAGAAAACATCATATGATGATACAACATATTATATGCCAATAAAATGGAAACCCTAGAATAAACGGACCATTTCTTAGAAAGACTTAATCTCCAGAATGGAATGAGAAAGAAAACATGAACAGTTTATCACTAATGAAATTGAATAAGTATTTAAAAAAATCTCTGTAGAAACAAAATTCCAGGCCTAGACAGCTTCACAGATGATTTCTGACAAACATTTAGAGAAGAGCTATTAACTATACTTCTCAGCGTATTCCAAAAATTTCGAGAGGATGGGAGGCTTTCTATCCCACATTTCTGTATGACACTTCTGCTAGAACTGGAACAAATATCTCCAGAAATTACAGGTTACATACTACTAGTAAGCATAGATGCAAAAACACCACTAAATTGTTAGCAAATCAAACAATACATTAAGAGGATTATGCATTATGATTAAGTCCATTTATTTCAGGGATGCAAAGTGATTCAATACCCACAAATTAATGAGTATGATACACCACACAAACAACCTGAAGAATAAAAATTATATGGTCACCTAAATAGAGTCATAAAATGTTTTGACAAATTCAGTATCTATTTATGAATATATTCCTCCTCAAAGTGGACATGAGGAAACACACTTCAACACAGTTAAGGTCATATATGACAAGAACTCCGCTAACATGACACTCACTGTTTAAAAGCTGAAAGCATCTCCAATAAAAGCAGGAAGAAGACAAGAATGCACACTCTTACCACTTTAATTCAGTATAGTATGGAAATTCTAGCCATAGCTATCCAAAATAAAAGTAAATAAAATATAGCTAATTAGGAATAGGAGCAAAAGTGTCTGTTTGCAGATTACATACTTTAAACAGAAATCTTAAAGAAGATGCCACAAAACAACTAGGGCTTATCATTGCATTTGGTAAACTTTCCGTATGTAAATTTAACATACAGAAATCTTGCATTTCTACACACTAACAACAAGCTAACAGATAGAGAAAGTGAGGGAACTATCACATTTACAACTGCATTACAAAAAAAAAATCAAGAAATGTATCCAACCAAGGAGGTAAAAGACCTGTACTCAGAAATCTATAAAATATTTATAACAGAAATTGAAGATAATGCAAACAGATGAAAGAATATACTTTGTTCGTAGATGAGGAAATAATATTGTTTAAATGACAGAATAAGCCATGGAAATACACAAATTAAAATCAGTGCCTATCAAAATACCAAGGGCATTTTCAGAAACTTACAAAAAATAATTCTAAAATTTACATGTAAACCCAAAGAGATGAAATCACTTAAAAAAAAAGGAAAGAAAAGAAACAAACTAAAAAGAGAAACAACTTTAACAAAAACAAAGAAGATGTATCACTGTCCCTGATTTTAAACTATAATACAAAGCTGCAGTATTAAAACGAATATGGTAGTGGCACAGAACATACAGAATAATGGAACACAACAGAATGCCTGAAAATGAAATCAGACAATTATGGTCATTAAGCCCATTACAAAAAATGAATATACAGTGGGCGAAAGGTAACCACCGGGCACATGAAACTACTCAACATCACTAAACATCAGAAAAATGCAAGTCCAAAACACAGTGAGATTTTATGTTGCTCCTGGCAGAATGACTATTATCAAGAAGATAACAAACTTAACTGTTGGTTAGGATGTAAGAGAAACAACCCTGATACACTGCTGGTGTGAATGTAAATATGTGATGCCACTGTGGAAAACAACATGGAGCTTTAAATAAAAAGTAATAATGAAATATAATCCAAAATATACATATCAGGATACTTATTCCAAGAAAATAAAACACGAATTAGAAAAGATAAATTCAACCCTATATTCACTGCAGCATTATCCTCAATAGACAGGATATAGAAGCAAATTAATTGCTCATCAATAGATGATGGATAAAGAAGATGTGTGTTTATACTATATATATCTACCCATCTTAAGTACAGATTAATTTATATATATATATACACACACACTTATTTATATATATATATATATATATATATATATATATATATATATATATATGCACACACACATAAAAATACAATGGGTTATTACTCAGCTGTAAAAATAAGTTCTTGCCATTTGCAACAAATGGGTTGACCAAGAGGATAATATGCTAAGTGAATTAAGTCAGAAATTGAATGACAAATGGTGAATGATTTTACTCATATTTGGAATTTATAACAAATGAACATAACAACACAGAAAAGGAATTATAGATATAGAAAGAAACAGGTTGTTCACAAGAAGGAGGGAAATGGGGTGTGGAAAAGAAAATTTGAGGAAATTAAGAAAGAAAATATTCCAGTTGCAAATTAAATGAGTCAGGGACAAGAAATGTACTATATGGGAAATAGCCAATAACTATTGAATATTTTAAATAGCAACATAACATATCTAGATATATTCTGGTGATCTGTTTGAATTATATTAAAAACAGCAAAGAGTATGTTGTGTAAGAGAAACTAACACAGTGTTTTAGATTAAAATACACTTCAAAAACAAACAAACATACACATAGAAAAAAATTAGATTTGTATTTAACAGAGGCAGGGTTTGGGAAAGGAGGATTTGATTAATGTACTCAAAAGCTATAAACATCCAGCCGTAAAATAATCGTGTTCTAGGGATGCGCCGTTATAACATGAAAATTAAAATTAATACTGCTTTATGTTCTATATCAATGTTGTTAAGAGAGTAGACCATAAAGTTTCTCATCACAACCAAAAGACACATTGTATTACTTTACAATTTTATCTATATGAGATAATGAATTCTCCCTAAAGTTGCTATGATATTTATTTCATGATACTTGTAAATCAAATCACTATCCTGTGCACCTAAACTTACACAATGTTTTAAGCAATTTATATCTCAATAAAAGTGGAAGAAAAAAAGGAAAGTCAATTGTCACTTTTTCCCATGTCATTTCTCATGATTCTTTTTGCATCAAGTAAACTTTAGTAATGATATACTTATCCTAGGTAAAGATACTAATAAATAAGTGATTCTAATAAATTATACATAAGGATACCAATAAAATTAGTGTTTTGCCATGCCTTAAACTTTCTTCATGTTAACAGCCCACTGCTTTTGTAGGCAACAACATTTCATTTCGTGTATTCATCTGAGATTAGGGAATGGATACAAATTTAAAACTGACTGCTCTTACTGTGAGTGATAAAGTTCACTGTCTCAGACCGAAAGTCTCATTTCCACAAGAGCATCTGTAAGAAATGAACATGCTAGGTTGCTAAAAATCTCAGAATGTTAAAATCTCAGAACTCCTACAATTCTTAACTGTTTTTCAATGGGAATGCAATACTGACAAAAACTTGATTTTGGATAACAATGTGCTGTTTTCTCATGGTTGCATTATGGGATGTGAGGATAATAACTGAGATCCACAACATACATTATCGCTCAAGCGCTGGGCAAAGAATGTAAAGGTTCTGCATTTTCAGTACTGAGGACTGCTTTCAAAATGATGACTACACTCACTCTAATCCAGGTAGTCCAAGGAAAGAAAGGTTATTGCAATTTGTAGCTTAAAGGGAATAAATCAGCGGTTCAGTCTCTATAAATTATTCAAGGGGTGTTCAAAGACAAAATAAGTTGTGTCAACAATGAGAATTAAAAAAAAATTTGATATAAGCTTAAATTAAAAGGGGGACACAGTCCTGTGCTGGGCTCTGGGGACTGGAGTTTGTATATGCCTCTGTCCAATTCAAGGGTTCAGTGGCTTGGCCCTAGCATTAGCTTGGGATTCAATAAACATGTAACAAATAGTATACTGGGAGAAAGATAATCTACCTCTCTCTGATCAGGAGAAAACCTGGTGGAACAATGAAATTCTTAATTCACAGAGATTCTGCCAGATGCAGAGGAATAATTCACTGATGACTCAACTAAGACAAACTTAGTTACAGCTTAACAATCCATCATCACACACACACACAGTGGTACAAATATTTGTAGTATTTACTATGAAGAATTCAGTGGGCAGAGATCAGAGTATAGTTTTCAAACACCAGTCAACTTTTGTACTTTTGCCAATAGTCTAGATTTTCCCAGGTAGAAAACTACAGATGGACAAACAATATTCTTCTTTAGGATTTCTAATTTTGAAATTAAAGTGTAGCTTTTGACTTACCAGTATAGAAACTTGTCATGATGATAACATTAAGACCCACTGTGTGATAATAGAGCTGGAAACTACCTGCTGAACCAGACAATCTGAACCCCAGACTGCTAATGTAAGCAACAAAATAATCACCATCATAGTTCAGCTGACAAACTTAAAAGCTTGATGTTTCATTTCAGGAGAAACCACTGCTGTCCAGACACAGATCTCCTGCTGCAAATGGGCTCTTTTCTTCTCTTGGTAGATGTCATATTGGTGAGATGTTGCTAGAGCTTACCCTGGCTCATTTGCCCATTCTCCAGATTATCAAAGGCTTATTCACATATGGTGACACATTTTCAGGACTCAATGTTGCCATTCCAGTCTTATCAGCTGACACTTTCTGCATGATTGTGAGCAGAAGCCTTAGGCTCCCTGACCTTGCCAACAATTTTCCAGCATTTCAGGGTATTTCACATTCTGAAAATGCTTCACCTTTTATTTTAAATTAATGGGAAATAATCAAAGTCTTCCATGAATATTTTATATTTCCTAAAATCTGTATACATTTGGTATTCTTGCAGTTGGACAAATTTTTAATTCTACCACCCTCACCTTGTTCTAGTCCACACATTTTAGATTGCAATTTGGTTACTGAATGCGACCACCCCAACCAAGGGTCTAGTACCACTTAGGTACTTCCTGTGTGAAGGTTAGAAAGGACACAATTTATGTGGGGTGTATATTCCTGCATTAAATGTTTGCAATGACACGGTCTCTTCTGGACAATGCTCTGATTCTAAGAAGTAAATTAATTAGAAGGCAGTATACTTATTGGTAAGGGGAAGAGAATCAGCGCTTTTGTGTGGGTGGGTGATGAAGAGACAGGAAAAAAATCCAGCAAATGAGAATGGAATGCTTTAGGCCTCTGGAGGCATGAATTAAAAGGAAAATAATACTTTACCTCTTGTACCTACCTCAACTTACTGTCTTGAATGAATAGTCCTTGTGCTATGAAAACAGCTAGTTTTTGGTGAAGTGTATAGACCATAACGAAATAGTTTGAAAACTATGAGAGTTTTGTTGTTTCAGGAAAGTAGATTTTGCTTAAATTCAACATGTATTTTTCATTCACTAAATACTAAAACTCATCCTGTGGCATGTGCTTTGTTTACTGTGTTATTATCCAAGTTAGACAAGGAAAGGGGGATAGACAGAAAACATCTGGAGGAGGTGGTTTTTGTGCTGGGACTGGGAAAATCTTAGTAGGTAAAAGGAGTACATCCTAACTCCAAGGATTAGCTGGAGCAAAAGTTGTGAGTTTGGAGCTAACTCTCTTGACAAGTATTTCAATCGATGTATCTCCAGAAATAGTGAAACATAAAGAAATGCTAAGGTAGTCAGATGCCAGATCTATAAAGGAATGACTAAATTATGTTTAGTTTGTGTGCTTAGAGTTGGAAAGGCATTAACTGCCACCCTGAGGATGTAAGCTTGCCTTTGGCTGGAACATAAAAGCAACATAAATTATTGACTATAAAATAGAGCATAGATTCTTCAGGACAGGAAAAAAAGCATCAATTGGAATGCTTTGAGAACAGCACAAAGAAGACCATAGATAAAATTACTTCTTAATTTCTACCACATTCTGATTGTGCCATCCGAGACTGCATCATGTGACCTTTATGATTCCAAGAATCACATAAAAGAGACCATGATCCCTGGGCCGGTTCCTGCATTTATCATCCGTTCCAAACTACCCTGACTTAACACTTTTAATACTTTCCAGGATGAACCAGAAATCACTTAGTACTTTTACCTCTCTCCATGTTATATTCTTTTTCCAAATTCTTCCATTTTCTATTCTTCCTTCCAAGAAATTATTTAAAATTATACCCATATTGTTCCATCAAATGATCATATCAATCAAATATCTCTTTTTTTCTTTAAATGTTATCTTAGTCTCCAGTATAACTCTTTACTCTATTTTAAAAAAAATAAGGAAAATACAGGTACACATCTATGTTTGTTGTTCAAATAAGAAAATTGCAGATATTTGTCGACATATGCCAAATCAATATTAATCTTTGTTATCCTGCATAATCTGGTAGTCATCTGTTAGATCAGTTGTAATTAGCATGACATTCATAAACTGAGGTTGGCTGATAAGTTGGCCTTGAAAGAGAGGTAGCTGATGTATCAGCTATCACTGGCACTGGAAACCGTGGGGTACTCCCAGTTGAAGTTTAGGAAAAGACCTTCATTGGCAGATATGTTGTGATATCTTTTTGGAAAAGTAGAAGGCTCCACCATTAGTCCAAAATAATTGCTCTGTATGGGAGACAAGATGCTTTACTGAGAACTAGAAGTTGTAGTTGTAATGAAGTTCACACCACAGCCATTTGCTTCATTGTAGCTGCTTTGAGAGTGCCCGTGGACAGTGGTCAACTGATTTAAAATAGCACGTTGATCCACTGCAATATTGTTCTGGTGGTCTAAATGACATTGATGATGGAGGAGAAAAATCACCTCTGATCAGGTTAGTTGTATCACCAAGTACGTGGCTAGTAGACGGCTTTCTTATTAGAGGCATGTTTAAATTTGCAGAAAGTAAAAATGAACTTTCTACACTAGTGTCAGCCACAAAACCAGAATTATGGATATGCACATTACCCTCTGCTTTAAAGTGCTTCTTTTTGAAATCTTAAGCCAATGAAAATACCAGAGAGCCATTTTTATTCACAACTCTTCTTTTTATTCTCACTAAAACCTGGGGACAACCTCGTTTAAGATTTCGATTATGGCAGAACTGTAGCTAAAACCAAAGGAGAAAAATTTTAGTAATATTTTAAAACAAAACACAAGACTATATTAAGCCTAACCTATAAAATCTCAGATTTCACGTTTACTATGCAATGATATTATCATAAAAATGTGTACAATGCTGACTATATTTTGAAATTCCATATTTGGAATATACACATTTAAATAGAATAGTCATCAAATTTAAGAAGTTAGCATTTGCAGCAACGGTGAAAGCAACTTTTTAAAAAAAAGCTTTAATACCTTCATTTAGATTTCTTTTAAGATTCATAGTTGCTAGGAACGTTTTGCATAATCTTGAATAGTTAAGGCACTGTCTTAATTTTTAGAAAAAATAAAGAATTTCAGCCTTTGTAGTTTTATAGAATTTCAAAATCTTGCTTTACATTTATATTACCATATTTTGATATACAAAATAAAATTTTATATATACATTACCAAGTCATAACTACAATTACTGAATTCCTTGCTTAAAACAGAGACTTCTTTCTCTTCTGCCAGAAAGTCAGCTAGACAAGAAGATTTTTGCAAATTCTGCCGCAATTTACTAAACCCATAAATGTTAAGCTGTCTAAGTAAACTTTTCATACTTCCAGTTTCAAATAATCTGAAAGGGGCCTATCGTTCCAACACTTCCTTCTTAAAGACAGCTTCACCAATCACTATGGAAGATCCAGTATAACCCCACCAGATGGATTTAAATTGGTCACTCCCAGCCATTTTCCAGAGTTTTCCTGGAAATATCAGAGAACGAAAATCATTATCTTCACCTGATTCTGAGACACAATGTATGTAACATGGTCTTTTTATCAAGGATTCTTCAGACAAAGTCTGAAAAGCATTTTCTTCAAACATAGACTTCAAGACAAGTCCCCAGAGATTGTTTGATCACACAATAGAGATCTACCAGAGTTTCCTGAACCAGTTGGTCCGTCTTTATGAGACACATCTTGAATTTCTGAAGAAACAGGTGTCATCTCAAATAACTTTTTCTACTGCTACTTTTCTAATCTGCATGTTTTTGAGCACTGCAGCTACAAATGCTGTTCTGGCAGGCCTGCACAGATAAACTGCTAGGCCATCACAATGGTTCTCAACTTGAGAAGATGCGACATCACAAAACGACTGGTCTCCTAGCAACTCAAGTGTAACATTAAGCCAGTGTTTATTTCTCATTCATCCAGTTAAAATGAAACATATAGGATACTTATTTTTATAGTGTGATCTGCAAATATTATCCCCACAAAATCTTTTTAAATAATTTAATTTTTTGGGTCTATGAAATAAAACCAATCTCCATACTTTTGTACACAAATTTATAACAGATTTATGAACAGAGTATAAATAATGCACAAAATATATAAAATAATTTTAAAGTTATGGAATTTAAAGTGAAATTTGTGTTAAGCCTGTACAGAAAATTTATACCTATTACATTATAATTTGTAATTAAAGTGAAACAATTTTATTTGGAAATGGAAGTAGTTATTTATCTGTTTACTTTACAATAAGTAGCTCTATATTCAAAACATGAGCAGAATAATTATCAGTGTATTTGGTATGTTTATTAATAAATGGTAAATATTTATGAAATAAAAATATATTAAAGTAATCAATCAAACTTGAGAAATCCCTAAGGGGGTAATTTTTGTTTTAAATTGTAATTCAGTGCTATAAGTAAAACAAATAACATATTTATTTTGTTTGTAATTCATGAATTATCACCTTTTGCCATTCTTTCACTCAGAAGTTTTTCAGTCCTAGAAGGAATAAATTTTCTTGTCATCTTTATAATCCATACTCTTGGGGCTTCTGTTAAGTGTTCCAAAATGATGTTGATAAATACACTTATAAACAAGATCCTGGGTTCAATAAACAGTGCCTTCATTAAGGGGAAAACAAACAATCAAACACAAAGAAATAACAGTATATGTGGGTTTCGGTGGAAAAGACCAGGTAATGCATTATAGGAAGCAATATGTTTCTCAGACCTGAAACAGTTGGCATTGTTAGCATAATGCGGCATTTTAAGGCAAGTGTTTTGTACACTAATTGTTAATAAAAGCTAGGTTTTGTATCACTAAACTGTAGTAAATCCAGCTCTACCAAAATTTGTATTCTTTATTTGGACATAAATTTCATTAAACATAAGCCAAATTCAAAATGAGAGATAAAATTTTGAAATAAATAAATATTCACTCAATCTACAATGTAAATTTTTCCTTCAGTATTTGTATATTCCATTCTGTGTAAATATTAGCAAGTTGAATTCATGGCATATTATAAGTATTATAAAGTATAGTTAAGTTGGACTTAATCCTGATTCATAAATTTTATTTAACATACACAAATCAATAAATGTGATACCATCTGTTAAATAACAAATAATTGGAAAATAACAATCTCAAAATATGTAGGAAAATTATTAACAGATCTGATCTTAACTTTTAAAAAAATTCTTAACAAATTCGCTCTAGATAGAATATGACAAGACATAATAAAAGCCATATATTAAAAACTCATGACTATCTTCAAGTTCAATATTAACATACAGGAAATTTTTCCTCTGGTCCAGTAATAAGAAAAGTACCTCAATTTCACAAGTCCTAAATTACACTACTAGAAGTTCTAGCAAGAATAACTAGTCAAGAAAAAATATAAAAGGCATTCAACTGGTAAACAAGCAGTAAAATTTTTACAGATGACTTAAATATACATAGATAGAAAGCTCCATACACTCCTCCAGTGACTGTTAGAAATAATGAACAAACTTAGTAAACTTGCAGAATACAAAATCAATAAACAAATATCAATTGCATTTTTATATAGGAACAGAACATTATCAGAAAGAGAAATTAGGAAAACAATTGTGTGTAAATTTATACCAAAAAGAATAAAATAGGAATATATTTGATAAGTGAAACAACAGTTCTAAACATAGATCTATAAATTACAGGTGCAAGGAATATAAGTAAACTTAATAAATGAAAGGAATTCTGTGCTTACTGATTGTATACAATGTGAGGAAATACTCTAATCTATCTTTCACTTGTTCAATCTGCCCAGCATTACTTATTGAGGAGAATCTCATTTCTTCATTTCATTCTCTTGCTTCCGTTTTCATGGGTTAATTGATCATAGGTGTGAGGGAATATATCTGGTTACTCTATTCTCTTCTTTTGATTGGTGTCAGTTTTTGAGTGAGTATCATGTAGTTTAAGTTACTAAAGCTTTGTAGGACTGTTTAACATCAGAGAACTTTACACTACTATATTTAAATTCTTTTTCAAGATTATTTTGGCAACTGAAGATCTTTGTGGTTACATATAAATTTTGAAATTATTTCTTCTATTTAATGGAAAAATCTCATGGGTATTTTGACATAAATCATACTAAATGTAGATTCATTTGGGAAGTATGGTTGTTTCAACCACATTGTTTCACATCATTAACATAAGAGATCTTTTCATTTCTTTGGATCAATTTTAATTTCCTTCATCAATGTTTTCTGTTTTTTAACGTATAGGTTTTCTCCTAATTTGTTTACTTCATTTGAACTTATTCTTTACATACATATAATTATATACATTATATTTTGAAAAATGTTTCCCACACAAATACAACAGGCAGAAGGCAGTGGCAAGACAAATTCAAAGTCCAGAATGAAAGAAATCTGATATCTAATATAACATATCAAGCAAGGTATCCATTAGAATAGAAGGAGAGTTAAATAATCTCCACAAAAGCAAATACTAAAACTATTCGGTAACAGAAAAAGAAATAATGAAACATCTACTCTAAAAATAAAGAAGCAGGATGCTATAGAAAGGAGAAAGGCATAATTAGAAAGGCAATAGATATAATGACTTACAGCAGTATAAATATGATGTAAAAAAGGACATCAAAATTTTTATGTGTCAGAGCATGAAACAGGACAAAACAGAGTATTTTCTTCTTGTTTCTGTTCTCTGTATGATGCGTTTGAGTTTGTATTCATTTCAGTTAATATAAACAGATATAGTAATGGGTCAATATACATACAAAACAGGGTAACCATAAGTCAAAATCTTACAATGAAGTCACAAAGCCAGAAAAAAACCAAGATAATAAAAGAAAACTTATAAAGCCACAGAAAGATAAAGAAATGAACATAAAGGAAATACCAAATCAACTGGAAAATGAAGTTCAAAATGGAAATAAACACCAGTTTATCAATAATTTTTACAAATGATATTGGAATTAGTGCTTCAATCAAAAGATATATATTGCCAGATTGGATAATATAACAGGACCCTACATTATGAAGCATACAAGAGACCCAATTTAGAAAGAGGAACACACATCAATTCAAAGTCAGAAGATGGAAAAATATATTCCATGCAAATGGCCATGACAAGAAGGCAGGACTAGCAGTACTGACTTCACACAAAATAGGCTTTACAACAAAGGCCATAGAGAATGATAAACAAGGACATGATATAATGATTAAAGGAGCAACACACAATGAGGGTATTATACTCATTAATATATATGCACTCAATATAAGAGCACCTAAATACATAAAGCAAACACTAATAGATGAAAAGGAAGAAATCGATGGGAGCACAATCACAGTAGGAGAATATAACTCCCCATTACCATAACTAGACTGGTCTTTCAGACAGAAAATTAATAAGGGAACAAAGATACCAAAAGATATGATAAAATAATTGGATTTGGTTGATATTTTCAAAACACTACTTTTCCCCAAAACAGAATATATATTCTTTTCCAGAACACATGGAACATTTTCTAGGAAAGTTTATGTACTGAGGCACAGGAAAAGCCTCAACAAATTTAACAAGATAAAAATTATTTCAAGCATCTTTTCTGAGTATAATACCATGAAACTAGAAATCAATCACAGAAAAACAGGGAGAAAAAATGACAGCATGTAAATTAAAAAAATGGTACTATAAAAAGTTGGGGAGGTGAGGATTTTAAAGAAGAAATTAAGAAATATCTTGAGAAATATGACACAACACTACACAAAGTCTATGGAATACAGTTAAAGCAGTCTTAAGAGGGAAGTTCACTCTGACAATGTCAGCCTCAAAGTATAAGAGCAATTTAAAATAACTAATCTAAAGTTCTATTTAAACTAATCACGAAGAGAAGAGCAAACAAAACCAAAAATCAGCAGAAAGTGGGAAAATAAAGATCAAAGGAGAAAGAATTGAAATAAAGATTAAAAAATAGAAAAAAATCAATCAAACTGTTTTTTGAAATAGTCAACAAAATTGACAAAACTCAGAACAGGCTCACCAACAAGAAAAGAGAGAGAACACAAAAAACATAAGAAATGAAAATTTAGAAACTAAAAGAGTACATCAAATTTGCAAAATATCATAAGGTAATACCATGAGCAACTGCATGAAAACAAACTTGATAACCTAGAAGAAATGGAGAAGTTTCTGGAAACATTCAGCCCACCATTATTGCATCAAGAAGAAAATGATCATTTGAACAGACAGATCACCAGAAATGGAATACAATTATCAATAAAATAAAAAATCCCTGCATACAATAATTAAGACCCAAATAGCTTCACTGGGGAATTTCACCAAACATACAAAGAAAAATCCATACCAGTCCTCCTCAAACATTTCCAAAAGATTCATATGGATAGAGTACACCCAAACTCACACCTTAAGGCCAACATCAACCTGATAACAAAACGAGACAAAGACACTACCTAAAAAGAAAACTATAGGCCAATATCATTGATAAACATAGATGTAAAAGTCCTTAAGAAATTATTAACAAACAGAATCCAACATCAAGTAAAAAAAAATCATACACCATTATCAAGTTAGGTTCATCCCAGGAACACAAGGATGGTGTAACATATGCAAATCAATCAATCAATAGTGATACAACTTATCAACTAAACAGAGGACATGAAACCATATGATAATCTAAGTAGATGCAGAAAAAACATTTGATAACATTTAACACCTATCTGCAAAAAATATTCTTATCACAGTGGGTACAGAGGGACCATATCTCAACATAATAATAGCTATTTATGACAAATATATAGCCAGCAAAATACTCAATGGTTAAAAACTGTAACCCTTCTCACAAAAACCTGAGACAAGACAAGGTTGCCAATTCTCACAATTTCAATTCAATATTGTCTTGGAAGTCCTAGCCACAATGATCAGGCAAGAAAATTTCATTTCCTATCAAATTATGCAAAACATTTCTTTTTAGGACTGAAACAAATGATCCTAAGATTTAAACAGAGCCATAAAAAACCATAGTTTCCAAAACAATATTGAAGTAAAAAAAAGAGGCTTCAGGAATAATCCATCAGGTCTCCATACACTATTGCAGAGCTACAATAATGACATTGACATGATATTGGTACAGAAACAGGCATATGTACCAATGGAAGAGAGTAGAGAGCCTAGGAATAAATCTACAGGCCTTTGTTCAATTAATCTTTGACAGAGTAGCCAGGAATATGACAGAGAAAAGACCATCTCTTCACCAACTTGTGGGAAAACTGGATAGCAGCATGCAGAGAAATGGAGTTAGAGCACTCCTTGAATCCATACACAAGAATAAACTCAAAATATCTTGAAGAATTAAATGTAAGGTAAGACACAGTAAATCTCCTTGAACAAAACATAGGCAAAACACTCTGACATAAATAGCAGCAATGATCTCCTAGAACAGCCTACTCAGGTAATGGATGTAAGAGCAAAATTAATAAATGGGACCTAATAAAACTTATAAGCTTTTGCACAGCAAAGGGAACCAAAACCAAACAAAATGAGAAACTACAGGATTAAAGAAAATATTTAGAAGTGATGCAACTGACAAAGTCTTAATTTCCAAAATATAAAGACTTCATACAACCTAATAATATTAAAAAAAAACAAGAAACCCAATCTGAAAATGTGCAGAATCCCTAAACAAGCAATTCTCCAATAGAGCCATTCAAATGCCACACAGATATATGGAAAAAAAATTGCTATCATTATCAGAGAAGGGCAATTCAAAACTATAATGATATATCACTTCCCAGTAGTAACAATGGTCATCATTCAAAAGTCCACAAACAATAAATGCTGGGGAAGATGTGGAGAAATGGAAGCTTCCTACACTGCTGGTAGAATGTAGTTTGGTGCAGTCATTTTTGAAACCAGGATGGAGTTTCCTCTAATGGATAGAAATAAACTTAAAATACGAACCAGCAATCACACTTCTGGGTATATATCAAAGGGAACCCTATTTCAAGAAGCCACCTGCACCACAATGTCCTTAGCAGTGCTGTATACAACAGCCACAATATGGAAGTAACCTAATTGTCCAAAAACAGATGACATAATTCAGATGTTATGCCGTATTTACACAATGGAATAATATTCTGCAATAAAAAATGATAAAACAATGACATTTGCAGCAAAATGGATGTCCACAAAAAGTGTCAATCTAATTGAAGTAAGCCAGAAAAAGAAAGAAATATAATACATGACATTACATATGAAGAAGCTTAAAAAAATATTTGGATAAGAACACAATGATTTCATCTACAAAACTGAAATACACTCGCAGATCTACTAAACAATTTTATGATTACTGCGGAAAGGGGCTGCTAGAGGATATATTTGGGAGCAGTAGATTTATAAATTTATCCACTATATATAAAAATAGATATTTTCTAAAATTTCTTTTGTATGACATAGGGCAGTATGTTAAATATTGTGAAGTAATGTTTTATAGGCACAGAAATATATGCATCTACAGGGATACTATGCTATACACCACAGATTGACGCATTATAAATGGCATTTTTCAATGATAAATAAAAAATAAATATGTAAATAAATAAATAGATTAATTAATTAATAATGTAATAAAAGAAATACAAATATTCACACTACTTAACTTTACACATCAAGAATCTAGGAGAAAACAGAAAGAATAAAGAAGAAAATTGAATCAATGAGAGTAAGGCAAATAACAAGAGAAACAATTCAAAAGATAACATAAATACCAAAGTCTGTTTCTTTTAAAGATAAAGTAGACAAACGTTTAGGTTGTCTAAGAAAATAAAAACTTAAATAAAATTAGAAATAATAGAGAAGATATTACCACTGATGTTGTAGAGATGCATAGCACATAAGAAATTAACACTAGCCAACAATTTGAATGACCTAGAACAAAAGACAAATTCCCAGAAACATATGTCTTCCAATACTGAATCAAGAAGAAATTAGAAAGTTAAATAAGGCAAAAGTGTGTATGAGTAAATCAGTAATCCAAACCTCACAAACCAGAAAAAATTTACAAGTTGACTTTACCGGTGAATTCTGTCATGTATTTGAAGACAATTTTTCACTAATTCTTCCAAAAATCTTCCAAGAATTTGAAGGGGTGAAAGTTTCCAAACTTCTTTTATGATGCCTGGTTTATTTGCATAACAATGTTAGAACGGACATTAGATGCAAAATATGGAATATTATCCCTGATGAAAATATGTGTCAAAATTCTCAACAAAACAGAAGGAAAATGAATTCAACAACACATTTAATGTATCATACACATATATGAGTAAAGGGATTTATCCCTTGGTTGAAGATACTTCAAAATACTCAGATCAATAAAGGTGACATGCCACACTAATAGAATGAGAAATAAAACTCACATAATCATTTCAACAGGTGCAAAAAGAGCATTGTATACAATGCAACATCCTTCTAAGATACTCCCAACAAATTAAATTAACCATGTCAGTGGCACGATATCAAATACACACAAACACTGTGCGGAGAGAAGCGGAGCATTTCTCTTTTTATTGATTCTTAGAGAAAGGGTTTATATATGACATGCACAATGCCTCACATATCATCTAAGTTATAACAATGTTAATAATCTTTAGCTATTTATGTCCCCATGCTCCTGCAGTAAGCACAGGATGTGAAATGATCAAGGATTGTTTTAAAGTTCATCACGGAACTTCATTAAGTAGGCCATCTCTTATCCAGCTGGCTGTGCCTGTCTTAGGTTGTCCCCCTATGAGGATCTTATCCAGCATAGGCTCTCCAGCCATGCAATGAGCAGGCCATTTCTTATCCAGCCTGGATATGTGACATTCCTCACAGCTTGTTTATCAGTTCAGCCCATGGGCTTATCCTCTAGAGCCTTCAGACTGGAGCTTGCAAACCAAACATTCCTTGACAGAAAAATAGATGAACAAAATTTGATGTATATATGCAATGGAATCAATACATTTCATTCCTATCAAGAGTGTCCACGGTGTTCCTTTTTCTTCACAACCTCACCAAAATCTATTTCTTATCTTTTTGATGAGAACCTTCTGAAAATTGTGAGGTCTTGTCTAATTTTTGGTTTATGACTTTCCTAATAATTTATAACTATGAACATATTTACATGTGTCATTTAGCCAACGGTATGTTTTCTACAGATAATTGATTCAGATATATCTATTCACTTCCTATGGACTTTTTTTAATAGATTGGTTTTTGTCACTGTTGTGCGATAAGAGTTTGCCATATATTTGGATATTAACACTTAATTGAAAAATATCACTTTCAAATATATTCTCCCAATGTGTTGGTTGACTTTTCATTTTATTGATCATTTCTTCTGCAGTGTAAATCTATTTAGAGTGATACAATCATAATTTGTTAGTTTTGCTTCTGATTCCCTTGCCAGAGGAGACATGTAGAATCAATTTAAGTCCAATGTCAGAGTGTACTTCTTATATTTTACCCTAGGATTCTTTGTTTTCATGTTTTATGCTTTATGTACCCAGGAGTGGGATTGCTGTGTCATATGATAGGTCTATTTTAATTATTTAAAGGAACTTCCATACTGTTTCCAAAGTTGATGCACCAATATTCATTCCCACCAACAGGGTTGGAGAGTCCCTTTTTCTCCACAACTTCCCCAGTGTTTATTATTTGTAGACATTTTGATGACAGCCCTTCTCACTAGTGTGAGTTAAAACATTATTAAATTTTTGTCTTGCATTTGTATAATGATTAGCTATGTGAGCATGTTTTTATGTTTCTGATTGTCATCTGTGTGTCTTCTTTAGGGAATTGTCTTCTGCTCATTTTCTGGCTCAGTTGTTTGTAGATTTTTGAAATGGAGTTATATGAACGATTTGTGTATTTTAGAAATTAGCCTCTTGTTGATTGCACTGTTTCCTAATGTTTCCTCCCATTTGGAAGTTCATATTTTCATTCTGTTTATTTTGCTATGTAGAAGGTTTTAAGTTTAATTAGGACCTATTTGTTTATTTTGCTTTTATTGTTTTCAGCTTGGGAGATTGACATAAGAAAATTTCGCTACAATTTATGTCTTGTTTTGCCTATGTTAGATTCCAGGAGTTTTATTGTGTCATGTATTAGATTCAGATATTTAAAACATTTTGAGCATATTTTTGTACAGTGTGAGGGAGTGTTCTAATTTCATTGATTTACATGTAGCTGTGTAGCTTTCTCAAAATCACTTGCTGAAAACTGTCTTATAGGCATTGTATATTTTTGTTTCCTTTGTCATAATTTATTTGACCATAGGTGTGATGTTTTATTTCTGCCTCTGTGTTCTGTTCCAGTGATATACACGTTTGTTCATTTTCCAGTATTGTGCTGTATTGATTACTTTTTTTGTAATAGAGTCTGATATCTGGGAGGGTTATGGGTTGTGACTCCAACTTTCTTCTATTTCCTCATTGTTTCTTTTGAAGTTCTGGTACTTTTGCTGTTCCATACAAATGTTAGGACTTTTCTAATTTCTGTGGAATATATCATGTATTTCGATATGAATCACTTTATATTTGAGGATATCATTGTTTTATGTATATTTTAACAATATTATTTCCTCTAAACTGAGACCTTGAGATTTCTTTCTATGTTTTGCATCATCTTCAAATTTATTTATCAGTGTCCTATTGATATTATTATCTTGGTTCATTCAAACCTATTAATAGGTTTTTCATTTTTGACCTGATATCATATGGACTTTTTAAAATTATGGAATATTTAATTGTTAGTGTAAAGAAATGTGACAGTTTTTGTATATAAATCATGAATCATGCTACTTTGCTAAGTGTCTTTATTAGTTTTATTTGTTTTGGGTTGGAGAATCTTTAGGGTTCTCTATATAGGTTATTATGTCATCTAAAATAATTACACTTTTACTTCATTCAATCCAACTTGAATAAATTTATTTCTATTCCGATTGCTGTTGCAAGGACTTCCCATACTGTGTTTAATAGAAATGGTGAGTGTGGGCATCCTTGTCTTATTCCTTAATTTGGCTTTCAGTTATTCACATTTGCATATTATGTTGTCTGTGTGTCTGTTATTTATGACTTTAGTTATGTTGAGATATATTTCCTGAATCCTACTTTGGTAAGAGGTTTCTGTTGTTGTTGTTTCTGTTGTTTTTTGTTGTTGCTATTGTTGCTGCTTTTTCAATGAGGAAAAGTTGAAGTTTTTGAACTGTTTTTATGGATTTATTGGGATGACCACGTCACTTTCCCTTTTTCTGTTGCGAATGTGATGTATCAAACTGATTGATTTCATGTGTGTTCCACCTCTCTTATGATCCTGCAATGAATTAAAGTTGATCACGGTGTATAATTCATTTTAGGTATTGCTGGATTTAGCTTGCTAATAATATTTTTAAGAATTTTTACATCTATATCAATCAAAGATATTGGCTTGAAATTCACTTTGCCTGTACTTTGTTTGTTGACTTTGCTATCAGGGTGATGAAAGCTTCATAGAATTAATTTGTGAGTTTCCCACATCTTCACTGTTTTTGAATAGTTTGAAGAGCATAAGTTCTGCTTTGAATTTTTGTACAGTTTTCCACGGGAGCTGTTTAAATCTGCACTAACTTTTAATGATTTTTTTAAATGCAGATTCTTTCATTCTTCTAGTAAACAGTTTGTTCAAATTATTTGTTTCTTCTTATCCCTGTCTCTTTCTAGACATTTGTCTATTTCTTCTAAGTTGTCCAGTTTATTGGCATGTAAGTGTTGACAAAATAATCCCTTTATTGTATATCTGTTGGAACAATTGTTATTTCTCCACATTTATTTCTGACTTTATTTCTTTGGAGCATCTCTTTTTTCTTCATGATGCACCTGGCTTGAGGTTTTTTGATTTTGCTTATCTTTAAAAGAAAACAAAAACAAAATTTTTGGTTTTACTACTCTTTTGCATAGTTGTATTTCTCTCTAATATATATTTACACCTGTAATATTTAAGTTCATGTATTTTTCTTTTTTAACATTTTTATTGACTTTTAATCATTTTGCAAAGTTGTCTCAAATTCCATTGTAGAGCACAATTATTTATTTACAATGAACATATATACATTTGTTGTCCCATTTCTTTCCTTGTGAGCTGCCGTAAGATCTTTTATATATTTCCCTGTCCTATACAGTACAATCCTGTTTATCAATCTTACAATTTTGAACTCCAAGCCTATCTATTCCCACACCACACCCACTTGGCAATCAAAACTTTGTATTCTCTGCCTGTAAGTCTATTTCTCTTTTGTATTTTGCGTTTTTTGTTTGTTTTGGTTTTGTTTTTAGATTCCACAAAGGAGCATTCTCATATGGTATTTTTCTTTCTCTTTCTGGCTTACTTCACGTAGACTGATTTTCTCCAGGAGCACCCATGTTGCTGAAAATGGCGTTATGTTGTCAGTTTATAAGTCTGACTACTATTCCATTGTATAAATATACCACCTCTTCTTTATCTAGTCAACTTTCGATGGACATTTAGGGTATTTCCATGTCTTGGCTATTGTAAATAGTGCTGGCTATGAACATTGGTGTGCAGGTGTCATCCTGAATTAAGGTTTCTTGTGGATTTATGCCCAGGAGCGGGATTTGGGTTATATGATGTCTATTCCTAGGCTTTTAAGGAATCTCCATTCTGTTTTGCACAGTTGCTGCACCAAGCTGCATTGCCACCAGCAATGAAGGAAGGTACCCTGTTCTACAAAGCCTCTGCAGTATTTGTCATTTGTGGATTTTTCAGTGATGGCCATTCTGACTGGTGTGAGGTGATACCTCATTGCAGTTTTGATTTGCATTTCTTTGATAATAAGTGATATTGAGCATTTTCTGTTGTGCTTTTTGATCATTTGTTTGCCTTCCTTGGAGAATTGCTTGTTTAGGTCTTCTGCCCAATTTTGCATTGGGTTGTTTATTTTCTCTTCTTCAGTTGGATGAGCTGCTTATGTAATCTGGAGATCAACTCTTTGACGGTTTCATATGCAAATTTTTTCCCATTCCGTAGGTTGTCTTTCTGTTTTACTTCCGGTTTCTTTACTGTGCAGAAGCTTGTAAGTTTCATGAGGTCTCATTTGTTTATTCTTGCTTTTATTTCTTCTATGAGAAAATTTTCGAGACTTTTGTCAGATAACGTTTTGCCTATATTTTCCTCTTGGTGGTTTATTGTATTTTGCCTTATGTTTAAGTCTTTGATCCATTCTGAGTTTATTTTTGTGCATGGTGTTCTAGCTTCATTGAATTATATGCTGCTGTCCAGTTTTCCAAATACCAGTTGCTGAAGAGACTATCTCTTTTCCATTGTAATTTCTTGCCTCCTTTGTCTAAGATTAATTCACCATTTTCGGTTTCATTTCTGGGCTCTCTATTCTGTGCCATTGGCCTATATGTATGTTTAACTACCAATACAGTGCTGTCATGTTGACTGTAGCTCTATAGTATTATCTGAATCATTAGCTTTAAGAAATGCCACTGATATCTGAACCTTAATCTTGTAACCTGCTATCTTGCTGAATTCTTTGATCAGCTGTAGTAAATTCATTCTGGATCTTGTAGGGTTTTCTATAAATAGTAACATATTATCTGCATATAGTTTGACATTTATCTCTTCCTTTTCAATTTTCATCCCTTTTACCTGTCTCTCTTGTTTGATTGCTGTGGCTAGGACTTCCAAGACTATCTTGAGTAGGAGTCGTGATAGTGTGCATCCATTTACTGTCCCAGATTTTAGTAGGAAGGATTTGACTTTCTCAACTTTGAATACTATGCTGGCTGTAGGTTTGATATCTATAGCTTTCATGATGCTGAGATATATTCCCTCTATGCCCACTTTGGTGAGAGTTCTTATCATACGTGGGTGTTGAATTTTATCAAATGCTTTTCCTGCATCTATTGAGATGATCATGTGGTTTTGGTTCTTTCTCTTGTGGATGTGCTGTATTACATTGATTTGCTTAAGTAAACCACCCCTGTGTCCCTGGCATGATCCCCACTTGGTCATGATACATAATATTTTTTCTGTGTTCTTGGGTTGTATTTGCTACTATTTTGGTGAGGATTTTGGCGTCTGTGTTCATCAGTGATATTGGCCTATAATCCTCTTTTTTGATTGTTTCTTTGCCTGGTTGTGGTATCAGGGTGATTGTGGCTTTATAGAATGTCTTTGGGAGTATTCCTTCCTTTTCAATCTTCTGGAAAAATTTGAGAAGGACTGGTATGAGTTTTTTTGTTTGGTAGAATTCCGCTGTGAATCCATCCGCTGCTGGACTGTTATTTGTTGGGAGGTTTTATATTGCTATTTTGATTTCATTTCTTGTGCTCTGTTTGTTCAAGTGGTCAGTTTCATCTTCATTCTGTCTTGCTGGACAGTATGTTTCCAGAAACTTGTCCATCTCTTCTAGGTTATACAGTTTGATTCCATATACTCTTCAAAATATTCTCATATGATATACTATATTTCTATTTTTTGTTGTAATTTCTCCATTCTCCTTTCTTATTTTGCTAATTTGTGCTCTCTCTCTGTTCTTCTTTTTGAGTTTGGACAGAGGTTTGTCGATTTTACTTACTTTTTGGAAAAACCAGCTTTTGGATTTGTTGACTTTTTCCTATGGTGTTTTTAATCTCTATTTTATTTATTTCCTCCCCATTATTGATGATTTCATTCCTTGTGCTGCCTTTTAGGTTGTGTGTTCTTCTTTATCTAGTTCATTCTGCTGGTGGGTTAAATTGTTTATTTGTGGATGTCCATTTTTGAGGAACGCCTGTATCACTACAAACTCCCCTCTCAGCACTGCTTTTACTGTGTCCCATAAATTTTGTATGGTTTTGCTTTCATTTTCTTTTGTTTCAAGGTACTTTTTCATTTCAGCTTTGATATCTTCATTGACCCATTGGGTTTTTACTAACATATTGTTTAATCCCCATTTTTTCCTTTGTTCTCCTTTGTTTCTCTGTTGTTGATTTCTTACTTCATGGCATTGTGGTCAGTAAAGTTGCTTGAGGTAATGTCTATCTTCTTAAAATTGCTGAGATTTCTTTTGTGCCCAAGTACATCATGAATCCTGGAAAATGTTCCTCGTGTACTTGAAAAGAATTTATATCCTATTTTGGGGGTTGTAATGCTCTGAAAATATCCACCAAGTGTAAAATTTCTATTGTATTATTTAATTTTTCTGTTGCCTAATTAATTTTCTGTCTCGATGATCTATCTAGTGATGTTAATGCAGTGTTGAAATCTACAAATATGACTCCCCCTTTATATCTGTTAGTAATTATTTTATGTACTTAGGTGCTCCTTTATTTGGTGCATAAGTATTAATGATTGTGCTATCCTCATATTGTATCACTCTTTCAATCACTATAAAATGTCCTTCCTTTTCTTTCTTTATGGTCTTTGTTTTAAAGAAACTTTTGTCTGTAATCAGTAATGCAACAACTGTTTTTTGGCTTTTCCAAATTTATGTTGGATAACTACTGTATGAAATGACAGAAAACCAATATTAATAGAAGTTTTACACCATTAAATGCATACTTAATTTTTTTCTTTAAATTCTTGTTTTTGCTCTTGTTACTTACAGATCAAAATTTAAAATGAGTGCTTTTTGTTATTTTTTCTTCTCCATGAAAGTCATTTTGATAATTAGTCCATTTATTACTGTGTTCCTTGATTTTAAGTTGTTTCTGCTTCTTCATTATCTTGATTACATTATCTTATACCATGACACAAAAAACTGCTGTTACCCCTTTTATTCACTGATTGATAAGGCAGTGAATATAGTTAGCAGAAATTTTGTAAAAACTGAAGTGTCTCATGTATGTGGAAGAATTTAATTTTATTTTTCTTGAATCTATATCCTGACATTGATGTTGTCATTCAAAACTGCTTTAAGCATTGCTTTCTAAATTCTTACATTTATTCAACAAATATTGAATACATATAACACATCAGGATGTCCTTAGACAAAGGGATATAATGTTTAAAACAAAATATGCTTCCCTCCATGAAGCTTGTATTATAGCATCCTCTATCCTTCTGATTATGGTGTTTCTCTTGATTCTTTCTCAATCTATGTATTCATCTTTTTAACAAATATTTATGGTGTTCTTATGTGCTTGGCTTTGTTCTACATGTTTGGTACATAATGGTGAGATGATTACTATCTTCGTGTTTTTTAAATTAGAATGGGGAAATGAATATTATATAATAAAGGCAGACCTGAATACAAAATAATGAGATTTTAAGCACTAAGAAAGAGACAAATTCTCTGTAAGAAAACAATCAGGGTAGCAGATTCTTGTATAGAATATGTAGCCCAGTATTGTCCTTAAAAGAAGTAAATCAACCTGAGAGCTGAGTGAAGAGAAGGATATAGCCATGCCCAAGAATTCAAATTCATGTTTTTCTGATAGAATATCATCACATTTAAGTACTGAGATGGGTAAAAGTCACAGTCTTCAGTACACCAGAGTCCAGTGCAACTGAAATTCAGTGAATAAAAGGAGAGAAAGATATTAGAAGATGCTGGGTGGTGGCCATGATGTTGAAGATCAAGAAGGTGTTTTTTGGAAATATAATTATCAGGAATTGGTGGTATTTTTTATGTGAGGACTAAGGAATACAGAAGTATCAAGGATGACCCCTAAACCTGAGCTTAAGCAGCAAAACAGGGGACATAGTTTATGGAAGGAATGAGATGAGTTTGCAAAGTGTGTTAGAGACACCTTTTCTGGCACTAAAGCAGAGATGTCAGGTGGAAAGCTGAGTATAGGTCAAACTTCAGAGGAGGTGATCAGATTGAAGTTAGAGGTATAATGAGAGATGTCTTGGGCTGATAGTATAAGTCATAAAATCAGGCTCCCCAAAGAGTGTCTAGAGAAGATACTTCCAGTATAGATTCAATAGTAAGGTTTGAGTAGAGGAATAAAATCTGGGAGCATGCACTAGGAAATGGAGATATGGAAAAAATAGAACAAAGCTTTGACTTCTAGGGGGTTAAGGTCAAGCTGAAGAGATAAACAAGTATCTGAGTAGTTATATGATAAAGGTATGTACTAGCTACTAAGGGAGCACAATGGAAGAAACATTTAACTCTACTGAGGGTAGTTCAGAGGAGAGTTACAGTAGGATAATATGGAGCAATTCTGAAAAATCTTCAAAATAAATAACAAGCTAATAGGAAACAGGCAAGAACATTCTGAGCAAAGATTTTGAGATTAAAAAAATTTAAAGCATTTGAACAATTGTAAATAGTTCAGCTTAATTACATGGTTATAGCTTGTTTCACAATTCAAGATTTAGGTTAACCTTCACTGATGTACCTTTTCACCTTTATTTTACATTCCTGTAGTAATTAACAAATCATATTGCTTTTGCCCTCTCATTGTCTGTGTTAATATTTTCTCTCCTGATTTGTCTTTAATCTGTACAGTAAAAAGAGGGGCATAATTCCTTCTTATAAGCAAATGCTCATGCAGTTCTATGGAAACATCAGATGGTATACAAATGTATCATTTTCTAAATAACTGTATTCTTGTCCCTTTATCCTTGGCAGAGATGGAGGTAAAACTTTTAATTAGTGTGAAAACCAAAATAACTGTATCCAAAATATTACAACATATAATTCTAGCCTATCTGTGATGCCCTGATGTAAGTAAAACAATTCAGTGATCTGAAATTAACCTGTAATTATAGTGTTGAAAATTAATCAGTACAATTTAGGTTTCATTAAATTCAAACACACTCAAAATTGAATCAATTTATTAAGCTTATTTATTTCCCAGGCCCCAACAGACACAATGATACCAACATATAACAAGTTCAGATATATAAACAGCTTCACTATTCCACTTACAGAAGTGAGACTACAACTTCCCAACTAGAATAATGTACACTCTAAACGCAAGTTAAAAGCAAGACAAGACACTCTAAATTGGAGATCTGCTTGCTGTTGGCGAGAATGCTTTGAAATATTGTTCTTGATCTATATGCAAAAGTATAGGGACACACACTTGTCAAAAGAGAATACAAAGTTCAATCTAACCAATCCATCTTGTGCAGATTTTCCCTTCATTCAGTGCAAGTTTAAAATGTATAAATTATTTTGATCAGAATTCATCAATAAAATCTTAACTCAAAAACAAATACAACAGTAGTGTCTTGTTCACACAATGCCTGTGTGTCTTTGAAAAAAGAAAACTACCTGGAAGCAATCCTCTCTGTACCTCTCTGCCAATTTTGATTAACAGATTCCCTCATCTTGACTTGGAGCAACTCTCTTAGAACCATAAATTGTGAAAATGAATTGCACATTAAAGGTTCTGGCTCCCGACGACCTTGAGTTTTCCAAATAATGTTTTTCAAGACATTTAACTAAATGCAACTATTGTGTAAGGAGATAGTAGTTGTCAATATGAACACTTCAATAGAGTAGAAGTAGTCATGTTGAATTTTTTGTATTCAATTATTCATTCTATGTTATATGTTAACACATAATCTATCAATTATTTGTTAACTATCACAATTAAATTTGTCAGAATTTTTGGTAAAGCCACTACCAAAAACAGCAATGACTAAACATGCTTTTATAAGGATCAAGCAACCAATGCATTTTAACACATGATCCATTAGAACCTCTCTTATCAAATCCTGGAGTTCTTTGACAGGTGGAAAAATGTAAATACTGTATACATTACAGAAGAGATCTTACAAAATTCTATCAATAAATATCCATAAAACTATTGCATGTCACTGTTAAAATTCAATTTCACTATTCTGTTGAAAAAATTCCATTGGTTACATATCTCATTTAAGTGTTGGAAAGAATACTCAGTGACTTCTAAGAAATGATGGACAATCTGAATTAAATAGCTAATTAACTTAAAATCAAAACTATAAGTTGCATATTTGATAAAAGTAATCTATATGTGTGCTTATCACACTAATATAATGTGGAATAAGATGGCTATAATTGTGGATGACTGGATCTACAGAGGTAGTAAAATGGTCCTGCTAGCTAGTAAATCTGATTATTAAATTCAGGAAGGAAGAAGAAAGTAGGGAAGAGAGGGAAAGAGGAAGATGAGAGGGAGTTAAAGAGAAAAAGAAGGGAAGGAAGGAACGATTTGTAGTCAAACTGTTACATGTCAGGCCCTAAAATAAATTCTTTCCTTAATTCTCCAACACTGGTTCTATTGTACCCAGAATTTATTTTAGCTTTTTTTTTCCCAAGGTGAAAACATCAAGGCTTAAGAATATTAAATAAACTTTCTGTGAACACATAAATAATGAAGGAAGAAACAGTACTTTAAACTATTGACTTTTTATTATATCTGGACAACAAAAGTTACTTAAACATAGACTGATTAAACAAATATTTACTACTATTTATTTTTATCATTTACCCACTTTCCTGTAACTATGATAATCACCAGCAAAAACTCAGGATGTAATGTCTCTTTATCTCACCATTGTAACAGTAGAAATAGAAAAAATATTTCCTATACAAAACATTTGATTTTAAGATATTTTTTACTCAGCATGCTGAAGATAAATTCAATTAATGGTAGTTAAAATTAATCAGCAAGAAATTGAATGGGACAAAGGGCCTAATTGTTCCTTAAAATATTTATTTCACAGTCTGTTCTACATGTCATTTTTTATGACGTCTTGTTGGGATATCTCTTAATAATAAAAATAGTTACTTTTTTGAGATACACTTTTGAAAGGTTGTGATAATATAATACAAATAGAATTATTCCTGTTTTACTAAACTTGCATAAATGCAAATTCTGAAACACAAGCATAAGGTCAGCTTTGTTTCTCAGTACAAAATTAAACTATACTAAATTAAACTATGCTAAAGGGAAGTGCTTGGCTAAGGGAGTTTGGCCATCTAAATAAATGACCATCATTTATGCAGTTTGCTCATTCCCCTGCAATGATTTTGCATGTTAAATAAAAATTGATATGAGTGAAAGGATATGGAATCTCTACCAACAAATTAGAAAGAAAAAATAACACACTAACTTAAAATATACTTCAGCTACCTGTCATGAGCAAATTTTGAAAAGCCTTAATGGAAAGAAGTGCAGTGCTTGGCAATATCAGTACTTGCTTCTATAGATGATTCAGCTTATTTGAGTCTTAAAAAGGACATAGACATATTTGTATCTTCATATCTGAATGTTATGTGGTTTTTCTGTGGGAAAAGGTGAATTATTTCCATTTAATAACTTAGAAACAAAAGATAGGATATTTCCATATTAAATTTTAGATGTTGGTATTTAAAATAGCACCTTTGGCCATAGCTTGACCTCATATTTTGTTTCTCCTTATTTTATATTAATCTTAAATCATCATTTGCAAAATTTTGTGCATGGTATTTCTTGTGAATAATTAAAATGGGTCAAACCAAGGAATTGTATTTGACTTCTTTAGGGCAGAAAATGGGGAGAAAAAGTTAAGAAATTCTACCGCTTTACTAGAGATTGCTCTGCAAGGCTGACTGCAGGGGACTTTCAACTGCTTACCCATGCAAGGGTTTATCAGTAAACTGACAATTTCAACTGTCTGTATTTACAAGTTCCTGCTGTTCAAAGTCAATAAACTCACCGACTGAATTCACGCATTTCAGCCACACAGCCAAGCACTGACTTCAACTGCAAGGAATGCCTTTGAAAAATTGAGATCAAAGATTGAAAACTTGCACTTTTAAGTGTAGATCCATTCACATTCTTTAAGACTCTTTAGGGAAGCTCAGCAGTGGACAGTCATATAACTGCTATGCACTTACACTTGGTGTTATTTGTTAAGAAAATGTATGGCAATTAGAAACCAGAAAAGGGATTGACAAGATGACAGACTAGAAGGACACATGGCCCACCCTGTCTCATGAACACACCAAAAATTATATACAAATACAGAACAATTCACACAGAATAACTCCTGAAATTTGACATAATTTCTATTACTTTGGAAATACAAGGAAAGCCCCACAAAACCAGGTAGAGGAAAAAAGAAGAAAGAAAAAGGAAATTGGTGCATGATATTCTTCACAGAAAGAGATCAGCATAGAAAGAAATGTGCCCTCACCCTGGGAAGCTTCCTCACCAGCAAGGAGATCCACAGGGACAGAACAGGAGCTTCAGAGGTTCAGAGGAGGCAGCAGCAGCTGCTTAGCAGAAAGAACTAAGAGAAACCAGCAGTGAGAGTCACTTTGAATCCTAGCCTAAGATGCATGCCAGTGGGGACAGGCTGGGCTGGGCTGCTGGAACTCAGGCTTACACGGATGAGCCTGGGGAGAGGACTGGGGTTGACTGCACACAGGCAGCCTCAGGAGCCTGGAGTGTGGTGCGGGCTGTGTCTAGAAGAGAGTGCAAATCAATCTGGGTCCCTCCATAGAAAGCACCATTGCATGTGGGATGAGGGGTGCATTGCAACCTTCATAGATGCCATCTCTACTAGTGCACAGGGTGTTGCTTTGCACCAATGTTGATGAGCATTCTTGTGAGAAGAGAGGAGGGGTTCAGTCACAGCCATCTTCTCAGCATGCTCTGGAGCGGTACAACTGCTGGTGCTCGTCTTCTGGGCAGAGGAGGGGCTGAAACATGAACCATTACTCAGGGGCCCTGCAACATCACAGGCAAGACTGTCATTCCAGTCCCAGGCAGAGGTGGTGGATTTGCTCTCCTGGTGCCTTTGTGGAACTGTGCCTCTAAGACAAATGAGTGGAGATTTGGTGCACATTGGGGATGTGTTTGGCATCAACCGTAGGTCTGTGTACCCTGCTTTTGATTTGTGGTTACCCTGTTTTTTAATTATGTTAGCCCATTAGTATATCTATTTGCTTTAGAGTGGTAGTCATAAAGGCTCTAACACATCCTATGAAGAATGCAAAGAAAATTTACATTTGGTTTCACTGGGGAATTCTACCAAACATACAAAGAAGAACTCCTATTGATCCTTCGCAAACTCTTCCAAAAGATTGAAGAGGAGGGAATACTACCAAACTCATTCTACAAAGACACCATCACCCCAATATCAAAACCACGTAAATATACTACCAAAAAAGAAAATTATAGGCCAATATCATTGATGAACATAGATGCAAAAATCCCTCACAAAATATTAGCAGACTCCAACGACACATAAATAGATCATATACAATGATCAATTTGGATTCATCACAGGGATGGTTCAATATACACAAATCAAACAATGTGATACACCACATCAACGAAAGAAAGGACAAAAATCACATGATCATCTCAATATATGCAAAAAAGCATTTGATAAAATTCAAAAATCATTTAAGATAAAAATTCTTACCTAAGTGGTCATAGAAGGAACATATCTCAACATAATGAAAGCTATTTATAACAAACCCACAGCCAGCATAATACTCAACAGTGAAAAGGTGAAAACCTTCCCTCTAAAATCTGGAACAAGACAAAGATGCCCATTCTCATAACTTTTATTCAACAGAGTAGTGGAAGTACTGGCCACAGCAATTAGACAAGAAAAAGAAATAAAAGGAATCTAAATACAAAGAGAAGAAGTAAAATTGTCACTAAATGTGGATTACATGATACAACATATAGAAAACCTTAAAGGCTCTACACTAAAACTAATAAAGCTGATAAAAAATTTGGCAAGGTAGCAGGATACAAGATTAACATAGACAAGTCAGTTGCATTTCTTCACACTAACAATGAAATATCAGAAAAGGAAAATAAAGAAACAATCTCTTTTAAAATCTCATCCAATTAAAAAAAATTCTTAGGAATAAATCTGACCAAGGAGGGGAATGATTTTTATCAGGAGAACTAGAAAACATTAATTAAGGGAATTAAAGATAACTCAAAGAAATAGAAAGATATCCCATGTTCTTGGATTGGAGGAATTAATATTGTTAAAATGGTCACACTACCAAAAGCAATCATTAAAAAGTCCATGAATGATAAACGCAAGAGAGAGTGTGGAGAAAAGGGAGCCTTCACACACTGCTGGTGAGAATGTAGTTTGGTACAGCTATTATGGAAAACAGTATGGAGATTCCTTAACAAAAACTAAAAATAAAGTTACAATATTATACAGCAATCCCACTCCTGGGCATATATCTGGAGATAACCCTAATTCAAAAAGATACATGCACCCCAGTGTTCATAGCAGCACTATATATAGGTAGCCAAGACATGGAAGAAGCCTAAGTGTCCATTGACAGATGGCTGGATAAAGAAACTGTGGAATATTTATAGAATGGAAAACTACTCAGCCATAAAAAGAATAAAAGAATGTCATTTGCAGCAATATGGATGGACCTGGAGGTTATCATTCTAAGTGAAGTAAGCCAGAAAGAAAAAAAAAAATTAAATGTGATATCACTCATATGTGGAATCTAAAATAAATTAAAAATAAAGACACAAATGAAATTCTTTACAAAGCAGAAATGGACTCACAGACATAGAAAGTAAACTTATGGTTACTAAGGTGAAAGGAGGTGGGAATGAATAAATTAGGAGTTTGTAGATATATGTACTATTATATATATAATAGATAAGCAACAAGCTTCTTCTCTATAGCACAGGGAAGTATATTCAGTATTTTGTAGCAACCTAAAATGAAAAATAATTTGAAAACAAATATATGTATGAATACATATATGACAGAAACATTATGCTGTGCACCAGAAATTGACACAACTTTGTAAACTGACTTTACTTCAGTTGAAAGAAAGAAAGAAAGAAAGAAAGAAAGAAAGAAAGAAAGAAAGAAAGAAAGAAAGAAAGAAAGAAAGAAAGAAAGAAAGAAACTAAAAAAATTTAAAAGGGAAAAAGAAGGCCAACAAAAATAATAAACAAAAAGAGGAAAATTGGATTGGATTTTTTCAAAGTACTCTTTAGCTTATTATTTATAATTTAGTCAGTCCTCTATTTAACCATATATCAGTTGGTTATTGACCCTGACCGTCACTGACCTACTTTCTCTCTCTGTCGTCCTACTTATTCCAAACATTTCATATAAATGGAATCCAATATATGGCCTTTTGTGTATGACTCCTTTCACTTAGCATAATCAGAACTTCATTCTTTTTATGGCCAAATAATGTTGTATTGTATGGATATACCACATTTTATTTACCCAATTTCTTATTGATAGACTTTGGCTTGTTTTCTTTTTGGGGCTATCATGCATACTGATGCTGTGAATATTTGTGTACAAATTTTTGAACGTATTTTTAAAATTTTCTTGGGCATAACAGTGGAGTTGCTGGATCATATGATAATTCTTTCTTTAACTTTTTGAAGAACCAGCTGCCTTACAAATTGGCTTCACTATTTTACATCCCCTCGACTCAAAGCAATGTATGATGTTTCCAATTTTTTCACATTCTTTCCTGTTATTGCTTATCTTTTATTTTTTAATGATAGCCATCCTGGTAGGTGTGAAGTGGTACCTAAAATTGTATTAACTTTCTTAGCATTTACAAACTAAGTGATATATGGGTAGATATGAAACTAGATTCATAGGGACATAATTAGATACATGATAGAAGAAGGTATACAGGAATATCTCAAAGATATTGCATGTTCAATTCCAGACAACTACAATAAAGCACATATCACAGTAAAATGAGCCACATAATTTTTTTGGTTTCCAAGTGCATATAAAATTTATGTTATACTACACTGTAGTCTATTTAGCTTGCAATAGTATTATATCTAAAAAACAATACACATATCTTAATTAAAAATACTTTAAAATCTGTTAACCATCATCTGAGACTTCAGTGAATCATAATTTTTTTACTGGTGGAGTGTCTTGCCTCGATGCTGGCAGATCAGGCTAGCAGTTGCTGAAAGTTGAGATGTCTGGCAATTTCTTAAAATAACAATAAATAATAATTGATAGTGAAATATTGATTGATTCCTCTTTCACTTGAACACTTAGAGGCCACTGTAGGTTTATCAACACATCTAATTTAAATATTATTGTGTCTCAGGGAATAGTGAGGCCCAAGAAAAGAAAGAGAGGGGGGAACAGTCAAGTCAATGGAGCAGTCAGAACACACACATCATCTGTGAATCTGGTTTTCATCTCATGTGGGTGGGGTTCATGGCACCCTGAAACAATTACAATAGTAACATCAAAGACCACAGGTCACCATAACAAATATAATAACAATGAAATAGTTTTAAATACTGGTAAAATTGCCAAAGTGTGACAGAGAGATACAATGTGGAAAAATGTCAGTGATAGACTTCCAGAGACCAGGTTGCCACAATCTTTCATCTTGTAAGGAAAAATCTCAATATCTGCAAAGTACCGTTAAGTGAAGCACAATAAAATAAGATATACCTGTATATAGAAACTTCCAAACAAATTATGCAAATTCATGTTTTTTTCTGAGAAAAAGCATAGTCACAAGGTCAGATACTCTTTTGTGAGAGGAATGACACTTTTGGAGTCACCGGCATTGACTGCGTTTTGAAGGATGAACATTATTCACACAGAGTGTGAAGAGAGAGAAAACTCTTCAAATAGAATATTTAAAGTAACATTTTGGGAAGGCAAAGTGTACAGGGTATCATTGTGAAACACTGGGTAGATCTACTTTGCTTCAGCAGTTTTACAATTGAAGAAAATAAACCTGGTAAAACATATAGCCATTACAACTAAAATAAGGCAACATAAATAATTAGAGTAATTACATACTTTCAATATTTTGAAACAATGCAAGATGATGATATGTTTAAGTGGCATCATGAGTGAAACATCATAATTAACATGACTGTGCACTGAAATTTTCATAAGAGTTTCAGAAGGGGATAGTATTTGGATGGACATAGACACATCCCAGGTTGGTCCAATAGCGGAAGGAACTATTGAGAATTAGATAAGAGATGGACAAAGCTGTGCCTGCTATTCATTTCTCCCCACAAGCCTTGTGCTGTAACATGATATCCTACTGAGGGACCCTAGAGCTAAGGTTGCTTCTGATCTCCATGTATTTCTATTCTTTTGAACCCAATTTGGCTACTAGTTACATTATGTTTATAAAAACAAAGTGTTTTATGTGAGGATATTAATTAGCTATGTCAGCACTGGACTGCACCCTGCAGGTCTACAAGCCCTGTACTTGCCCAGCTTCAAGACCTGACAAAAAGCCCAGAGTCAGCAACAGAGATAATCAATAGTTTAATGATTAGGGTGATCTTGCACATCTGAAGCAAAGTCCTGGAGCAAAATCCTGCCATGTGTGGGAGTTGGAGGGCAGGACATGATGGCAGTCTTTGCTCCTGTTAGGGAAGAAAAGGTTACCAGTTATAGGGGAGTTGATGTCAGGTTGGCTCATTGGTTACCAGGGTAATCAGCAGAGGGTCATGGCTCTTACCACCCCTATGATAAGCATAGTGGTGAGTTCCGCTCTAAATCTAGAACAGTCATTAGCTGGGGCCTGGGGCAAATATGAAGGAAAAAGATCAGTCATGTGAGTTGTGTGTAGGTGAAGCAGGCACCAGTCAAGCAGGAGATGTATAGAGAGCAGCCATCTTGAGTTGCCTGACCATACAGCCATCATCAGAGGTACATGTTATTTATTGACTGAAAATAAAGAATCATGGAGTAGTGACATCAGAATTCCCATGCTCTCTTAAGGTTATAATTGCTTGTTCTCACTGTATGGGCAGAACCCTTGCCCCCAAGTTTCTGTTGAAACTCATGTTTCAGGGAAGTGTCTTCCAGAATAATGTTCCTTGTATACAGGAGATGGAACTGCAAATTAAGAGAATGGTTAGGATATTAGAAAACTAGACAAAATGATGACAAAGGGATGGCTATCCATTCAGAGGAGAACATGAGAAAAGAGAGGGGAGAATGGCAATCTGATAGTGGACACTTAACCAACGTCAGAAAACAAACTTTGGGAGGACATTTTACTTTTCAATAGTAGGAGATCACCAATAAGGAAATCATAAAGTTGGCTTGGAATGTGTGCCATCATCCTAAATAGTCTTAAGACATGTGATGTGATATGTCGAGTTCTCTGGTGAGTGGAATGATTAAGCTGTAATGACAGCTCCACAGGGCACAATGTCAGGAACCAGTCCTGTTGCTTTTCTGTTAAGGAGGGCAGTAGGGTGGAGGTGGGATTCCATTTTCAAGTTCTTTCAATATGCTGGTCCTCAAGCCAGCGCATATGTATCCGGGGCAGCTGAAAAGAAGAAGGATGAAGAAGGGCATTGAAACCCTTTAAAATTGTACTCAAAGAACAAGTAACACTTACTTTTATATGTGGCTGACTACAATTTAGTCAATAAATCTAGCTACAAGTCATGCTGGGAAATGTTCCCAGATAAGAACAACTATCATTTCTACCCAGGAAAGGAGCAGCAGACATTGAGTGATAGAAAACTGGCAGTCTGGCCCACAACTCCTTTAACAAAGAATCAGTGTAAATCCTCATAAACCTGTAGTTTTATGACTCTCAACCCTTGTCTCACAGAAAAGAAAAGTGAGTTTCAGAATCAAGAGTAAGCATTTGTGTCCTGCCTTCCTCTGCTCTAACGTCACTTGCTCTCAGTAAGTCAGCTGCTCATTCAGAGGAGAAACTATCAGATGCCAAAAGCAAAATTGATCTATTGTGAAAGAGATGAACTGTGTTCTAAAGAAACTTTAGACACTTCTCTGTCCTCGACACTGAAGGCCTTCAGGATGTTATGAGATTGTTATAATTATTTTTGGTTCCTTTAAGCCTGTGCTTAGAGCATGGGACAGGTAGTTGTATTTTATTTTAAATATATTTGGATGATACTATTCATTGAGTAAATTTTGATCGGACTTAATGCATATGAAGATCTGTGTTAGTCCTGATAATTACTTTAGGAGAGAACAAAATATACATAAAATTGTGATGTGTTACAGACCCCCAGGCACCCATACTACAATGAGAAGATGACAAGTATTTCAACAACCAACATGAACAGCTTTACCACACATACACATGCCACATATAGAATATGTTATGTTATACATGCTATAACATATATGCTACATATTATATTATACTATAATGTATTATACTATACACTTTACTGTAGAGGTGAGTAATACATTCTTCCCATTTTTCAGGAGATAAATCCTTAGTAATTTGCATTCAAAGGGAAAGTAGAAGAAGAAATGTTTCCACTTGTTTCGGGAAAGAGACAACATGTAAATATACTCAATCAATAAGGCAAATGAGTTTAGGGTACTTCTGTTTTTATGTGTTCCTCAATACATGTACTTTCTTGTAGAAGTGTACTTGAGCATTTTGATCACTAACATGAACACATCATGAAGATGCTGGGTGAAGATGAGTGTTTCAATAGGAAACTCCATAGCATACTCAACTGGAGAATTCTGCCACTGGCTAGAATGACAGATTCAGTGTAAATGTCTAAGTACAGCACTAAGACGATTTAAGTTTCCCTTTTGTATGTGAAACACTGAGGTCATGCTCCTTACATGCAGCTTGCTTGCGGGGTAATTGGAGTAGGTGATCAGGGCAATCACACTACCTGTGGATGGCTGGAGGGGATGGTGGGCACAGAATGCTCTGGAATATGACACGATAGATTTCTTCTCCTCTTACAATGTGCACCCCCCCAAAAATAAGCTACTTTTTAGTATTTTTATATACATATACATATATATAATATTATTATATATAGATATATATAATATATCTCCTTATTTAGTTTAATTCAATTAAACTTTTGGATAAATTATGCAGTCTTATAGTCTGTCAGACAACCTGATGTTACAGGTAAATAGAATATAAATTTAACACACTTTAATTCACTGTATAGAAAAAAGCACTTTAAGATGAGAAAAGTCACAATTTCAAAATTTTCATATCAATCTTTAAAGGGCACTATCTGCTTTATTTTGGGGAAGCAAACATCGAGGGCTTTTGTGATTGAAACAACATTGTGGTTTACCATTTTCTCAATGGCATCATAGTCATTACTCACATCTAATTTAATCAATCCATCTTATTAGTGTTTTCTGATTTTAAAAAAGATATAAAATTACATTTTATTGAATTATAAATGTGAGTATAATAGCTATTAATATTTCCTGTGGGTTGATGTCCATGCACCAGAATGCAATTGTACTATTTTATTAAATTCAAAAATATTTCTGTTTTGCTGCCCATTTGGTTTGCACATTCTGTGTCTTGAGTGATGTTCACAAAGTTTTCTTAAGATTTGTTTCTGCCATTGCCACAATACAACACATTTTTATAGTAATACATTCCGTTAGTATTTTAAGACAAAAAGTTGTACTATTTTGGAAAGATGGTTATGTTTCTAACAATCCTTCTTATGCTCTGGCAATCAGAGGAAGTCAAATTCTCCATTTTCTAAATGTTTATTAAAGCTTTATAGCTAGACAGAATAAAATGATGCTGACAATATAAAAATATTATACACATATAATATTTTGATAAAAGTGCATTTAGACAACATTATAATATTTAATTTTCATAACATTCTGGTACAGGAATGCTATTATCTACAATTGAAGAGAAGTGAGTCTGAGAGAGGTCAGTAAACATGTTCAAAGTTGCACAGTTTAGATTTCAGATCCAGAACCACACAGTGAATCTTGTGACTCAAAATCTCTTACTCATTCTGCTAGACCATGCTACTTCCAGAAATAGATCCAGGCAGTCCAGGTCTATCTCCACAGAATACTTTCTCAAAAGAAATTTCAAGGTAGGCCAAATTAAATAAAAAAATGAACATCTAACTTTTTCTCATATTTAATTCAAGATCAATCTCCCTCTTCTAACCGTGTCTTTATAATTGACCTTCACTTCAAATCCAAGTGCCTTTTTAAATGAGTTTAAATTTATTGTCTCTAGTTTATGTTTTAAACTAAGTAAATAATTTTCAACATCAGCCTCTACCACCAATTAAAATTGGTTAGTAAAAATGACTTTCCTTGTGATCATATTTTTAAAATTTTGTTTTGATGGGGGAGGTATTTATTTATTTGTTTATCTATCTATCTATTTATCATTTGTTTGTTTGTTTGTGTCTTTAAATGAAGATACTGGAAATTGAACCCAGGATCCTGTGTATACTGAGCATGCACTCTACCATTGAGCAAGAATTTTGTTATAGAATGAACTGTGTCCCTGTATAATTTGTATGTGAAGTCTAAAATTTGGCTGCCTCAGAATGTGACCTTATATGGAATAGAGCTGTTGAAGGTGTGATTAGTGAAGATGAAATCATGCTGGACTAGTGTGGGCCTCTAACCTAATATGACCGGAGTCCCTGTGATAAGGGAATATTAGAGCATGGATACACATGGACACAGGGACAATGCCACGTGAAAATGAAGGTAGAGATTGGGGCAATGCTTCTTCACACCAAGGAATTCTCAGGACTGCCAGAAAACCACCAGAAACTAGGGGAGAAACCCTAGAAGGAATCAGCCCCACTAAAACCTAGATCTCAGACTTTTAGTATCCTAATCAATAAATTGCTGCTTAAGCCACGTAGTTTGTGGTATTTTGCAGGCCTCATCGGTTAATATATAGCCTTTTCTTTTCTTTATCAAATCCACTATTCTTTCCAGGCTTTTTCATCTTTATTATGATTCTTTAAGAGTCTCTAAAAAATTTGAATTTACCATCCCCTATAATGCCTAAAATGCTGGTCTTCTTGAGGATCGTCCTTTATATACAGTTTTAGAATAATATCAAAATCTGTGGTTTAAACTAGTACTCATTTATATACCGAAATTGCATATGCCTTCTAAAATCAGGCACAGATTACCCAACATATCTTAAACTGAATTCACTACACTTGGTGCATTTCCCTATCTTCTTGTCTCTTCCCCACTCTCTCTATTGTTGTAAGTCACTCCTTTGACTCAGTTACTCCAGCAAGAATCTTGAATGAAGGTCAGTCTATATTTGTCAACTTCATGTCCTAATTTTAAATAGTACATAAGCCCATCAATTCTATCTCCTTAAAAATTCTTCAATAAATCCAGCTTTTTATAACACTTTACATTCTCTCCTGGTCAACTACAGTACTTTCCTACCTAGCATTTCTGACTTCTGCCTTATGTACTTCCCCCAATTCATTGCTTGAAAGTTGTTCTGTTTAAAGACCCATTCTGTTCTGAAAGATATAACAGAGTGTATTGTGACTTTTTAATTTTATTTTTCATTTAACTCAGGAATAATTGACAAATAAATTGAAATTGTGATTCTTAATACACATTAATGAGAATAACAGTTTTTAGATGCAGTTCATTTATGCAAAACATCTATCTATTTTTAGCATCTAGGTTTCTTTAATCTTAATGCATTTTGATTTCCATTTTTTGTAATGATGAAATATTGCAGATTTAAATAAATTTACATCAGTGTTTTTATTATCTCTTAAGTTTAAAACACCATAATCAAAGCCTGTTTTTCCCTGTCTACTTCACCTCCAAACCTCCTGCCCCTCCCCAAACACATGCATACACACACAAACACACACACACACACACAAAGTCAACACTCTCTCTTTTTTTCTCTTTTGTGTCAGCAACATGCCATGGATATAGCAAACATATTTCTTGGTTGGTCTTTTTGTAAGTCTAAATGAGGTTCTTGTGCATCTGTAGGTGATTAAAAGGGAATTTTTTATTTCATATAAAAGTGGTAAAATGCTTTGGAAAGTCTTTTAAAATAGCATTTCTAAACTTGAAGTGGAATTTTGACATTTTGGCATTTAGCATTTTAAGTTTTATCCATTTATTAAGCAATTTTATGTGTTTTTGTCACCTGGCCTTTTCTGTCTTATTCATATATTTCCAGATGGTACAAATTTCTTCCCCAAAGAAAGTTCATAATGGCAAGAATGTTAGTTATATTCTTTATTTTGTGTTCTGTAAGGTTTTATTGATCCATACAATTCTAATAGCATTTTTTTCTGTTTTGGTGGAAATGGGAGAATAAAAAATCATTTGTATCATTATCAGTCAAATACTACTTTCTTTCAATAATTAAATATTTTAAGTAAGCTTATCTAATAACAGTTTCTCTTTTTAATTTTTTCTTGTTCATTTCCCCCCATGAATATCCCTAATTTTTAGCACAGTAAGCAAAATTTCCTTGGGTGACTAGTTCTTAGAAATTGGAAAATGCATTTGCTCAGGCAATAAGCACTTTACTATATCAACATATTTCTGCCATGCTTATAAAGTCATTAAGCTTGCACCTTTGGGAAGATTTTCATTAATTACAAAATGTCAATTAATCGATGGAGTAAAATGAGCAAAGGTAACATGGAACAGATTTAGCAATATACAAAAGAGTTGGATATCTTCAGTCTATGCTTGATAGAAAGTTCTAATTTCCCTATCTTGAGAACAAAGGACACTGGACTTAGACATCTGTTTCCAATTTTGCTGTTAAGGAGATTTGGGCCCAGGAAGGTCACTTAACTGATGGACATCTCTTTTCTCATAAATGAAAGGACAGGACCAGAGTACGTAATTTCTAAAATTCTTTTCAACGCTAATATTTTTTTTTGTCAAAATCTATCAGCCTCAGTGATACATGTTGTCAAAGACTAGAGATATAGAGAATGATGATGATGATAATGATGATTTTGATAATGTTTAATATTATTGAGTTCTATATGCCTGCATTTGATCCCCTAATTGTTCTAATAGTGGAATATTACTGCCTTCCATTTTATTAGTGAGAAAATTGAGGAACAGATAATTTAACAGATAATATATCCAATACCATAAAGCCCTATGCCAAAGTCAAATATTTCAAATATTAAGCTTTATGGAAAAATTATTATCAGTGTTCATTAGTATCCTTTCTGTGCATAAGCAAGACTATGTTATTTATCCACTTGAAGATAATTGAGGTCATGTAATTAGCTTTGTCCAATGGCCATGAGTCAAATTTACATGTATAAGTTTTGGCACAAAGCATGGAAAACCCAGCAATGGCTCTGCAGGTGCCTCTTTTTCTGAGATGCCCATGAGGAGGCAGTAAGCTCCATATGATGTTGCTTCAAGATGGTGGTACTTTCCTTGTTCTGAATCACTGAGTTTCTGGTTGTGGAACAGTTCATCTCGCTTCTTATCTGGATACAGACTTTGCTTGAGTAAATTCTAAATCTTTGTTGTTTAATCCACTGAAATTTGGAGATATATATATGTGTGTGTGCACACACACACACATACATACACACACACACACATATGAGGATATCTAGCCTATATACAAAATCAGGACATTTTTATCCTCAATGAAATTTAAGAGCATGAAGCTTTGAAAGTTTTCCATGTTATCAATTATACCAGTATTTTCTGATATAACCAGCCACCTGGCAGTTAGCATTGGGTACCATGAAAACATTCTTAAGCATGAATTATTCTCTCCTGCTAGATTATCTCCTTTTTTCTCACTTCTTTCTCTCTTGAAACCTCTTATTCTTGCTTCCAAATTCTTTTTGAGTAAATACATACCCTAACAAATCCTCTTTTTTTTTTTGGAAATATTTTTTCTTTCAAGATTGAGAAATAGTAAGAAATATTTGATTTTCAATACTGACATTTAATAACAGTGTGATCTCATCAAAGTTATGTCTCAGTCATATTCAATCTGAAAATGAAAACAAATATGAGTATTATGTAAAAAAGGGTTAGATATGTGATAGCACTTCCCCAAATTGTGTGTATTGCTGGGGTCATAAATTTCTAAAAGGGAGAATTGGAGGATCAGAGAAAAGACAATATCCAACCCTTTGAAATAAAGCAGTTTGGGCTGCCCAAGTGGATCTGGAAAGGTGGAAAAGATTATGGAAAGCTGCTGTCTCCAATTATCTGTTGGGTCTCAGTGGCTCTTGGTCAGCAAGAGTTTCATTTGGGAAGATGATGTGGGTATGGAGCGAAAGACAGCAAGAACTAGCTAGAATCCACATGTATCTGTTTGTTTGTTACTCGTACCTCTAAAATAACAGATTTCAGATGAGCTGCTTTATTTTCCCCTTCCAAAATTTGTAAAAAGAATTTCTTATTTGGGCCAGTTAACAAAGTATCATACAGGATAGGGGATTCTTGTAAACTATTGTAGCTTAGCCAAGATGACAGTGCAAAAAATTGCTGCAAGTCAATTAATTTTCCTATACTTTAATTTCTTTATTTCTAAAATGTTTGATTTTGCTTCAGCAACTCAGTGTCATAGTTGTTGGAATCACATGTGAATATACACTGAAAATTAGGATAGTGATAAAAATTATTGTTGTTTCCAAAGTAATTGTGACAACATATTTTAAAACGATTTGCCTAAACACATCAATCTGTGAAAATAAATATTTAATACATTTTAAAAATAGAAGCCTCTTGAAACAGTGTGGGCTTAACTTGTCTTGTGTATATCTGCTTGTTCTATAGTCTATGATTGTAGATTTCAAATTTTTACAGTGCAGGGCACAAAATTTACATAAAAAATTCAATAATCATTTGTTGACTAAATCCTTACTTGTAACTTCTAAGATAATATATTAATAATTTAATATTCATGACACATACAAAGAGGTGGATAGCTTACAAATTCTATTACATGGAATTCTGAAGTTCATGTACTACCAAGAAAAATATAAATATAGATTTGAATCTTATGTAACTGCTGCTCTGATAAAATTAGTTGGAAGAAAATTCAGTGCTTTGAATTTTAAATAGTTATTATTTTTAATAGTTATTTACTTCAATTTTAGCTAGTGAACAGTGGAAACCAGCACACATTTAAGCCAGTAATTTCTACTTCTAGCCAGAAACACATAGGAACTGTGTATAAATAAATGCAAATGCCATTAATATATAGATTTCTAAAGTTCTACTATATTTTTCTTGGAAATGAAGAGAAATTTCAAAATTATCTTTCTTAATCCTATCATTTGATAGATAAAATAGAAAATTACCCAGATAAAGTAAGAAAAATTATATAGATCGTAAATAAACTTTTTGTATAATTTACTGAACTTTTCATGTGCCTGTTTTATTTTATTATTGTTTTTTGTAATACAACTGACTACTTACACCAACCACTGTGGTATATATTTTACCAATTGTGCACATATTTCTATGATTCATTCATACAAATGTTGATTATGGTGTGTTCCAATTTCATTTGGGTTTGCAAACCTTATCATAACTAAGACAACTGAGGAATTAGAAATTCATTTTAAACAAAAATCAAAGGAGACTTTGCAAGAGACTATCTCAATCAAACCTATGGCCCTATTGCAGAAAACAGATTTTAAACAAATCTGGGCTAGGCCTTGTTATGTACACGGTATATAGACTGAGGTTCAAACCACAGTGCCTGATGTTGGGAGTATGTGGTCTTATTAAGATAGTGAAAGACATGTAGTCAGTAGTTACAGAGCAGTGCAAGTGTTTGACAATGACTATTTCATAGGAGAGGCAGTGAAGAATTAATTTCTGTGTTTTCATCAGAGACATAGAGTTCAAAACAATGACTTTGGTCCTAAACTAAGGAGATTTTATACTACAATAAATAGTAGTAAGGAGGGCGTGTGGATATATTGTGTTGTGTATGTGGGGGCACACACGCACATGCCTGTTGTGGGCAAAGATAATGTGTTATTTGCAGGGTTAGCTCATTTAGCCAATACTAAAAAATAAGGGGGGGACAATAGATCCCAAGTGACTTTGTGATTTTTACTTCTAATATTATAAAGAAAAACATTGGCAAAATAAGTAAAAAGTACAGAATTTTTCTAGTTTTTTATTATTTTTTATTTTTTTATTTTCTTTTTTTAACATTTTTATTGATTTATAATCATTTTACAATGTTGTGTCAAATTCCAGTGTTCAGCACAATTTTTCAGTCAAAAATGGACATATACACACTCATTGTCACATTTTTTTCTCTGTGAGTTATCATAACATTTTGTGTATATTTCCATGTGCTATAGAGTGTAATCTTGTTTATCTATTCTACAATTTTAAAATCCCAGTCTACCCTTCCCACCCTCCAACCCCCTGGTAACCACAAGTCTGTATTCTCTGTCTGTGAGTCTACTTCTGTCCTGTTTGGTGCAGCCACTATGGAAAAAAGTGTGGAGATTCCTCAAAAGACTAGGAATAGACTTACCACATGACCCAGGTATCCCACTTCTGGGCTTGTATCCAGAAGGAAATCTACTTCAGGATGACATCTGCACCCCAATGTTCATAGCAGCACTATTTACAAAAGCCAAAACATGGAAACAGCCTAAATGTCCATCAACAGGTGACTGGATAAAGAAGATGTGGTATATTTATACAATGGAATTCTATTCAGCCATAAAAACTGACAACATAATGCCATTTGCAGCAACATGGATGCTCCTGGAGAATGTCATTCTTAGTGAAGTATGCCAGAAAGAGAAAGAAAAATACCATATGAGATCGCTCATACGTGGAATCTAAATCACAAAAACAAAAACAAACAAACAAAAACAAATAATTTTTCTAGTTTTTAAATTCAAAGTCTGTTTATTCTTTCAAGCAACTGTTATTCTTACTGAAGGGGAATAACAGTTCCTGCCTTTTACAGTGAAGGAATAAAGAGTATTCATGATGTTACTTTTCATTAAAATATAAAATTTTCCATCCTAAGGTCCTAGAGAATGAGTTATTCTACCCTGATCAAAAATGGTCCTCTGGGCATTGACTCATATGGGGTAATTTAATGGAATTTCACATTCTGTAATCGAGACTATATGTTCATCTAATGATGCCAAGCATATTTTAAAAACCCCTCAATGCTGAAGTTTCAGTCTCCTGCCACGATTGTTCATATCTCTCAGTTGATTAGTGAATCTAAATGACAATGCAAATCAAAGTGAATTTTCATATTGTGTTTACACCATTAGTGAAAATCTAATTAAATATCTAATAATTAATGCAACTCCTTCCAGGAGAGTTAATACATCAGAGAATGTCAATGGGGAATACCCAGTGGGAATATTACCTTCATTGTTGTGTTTCATATTGTGAATTGAGTGAATTATACTGTATATTATATTTTATATGCATATTTTTTAAAAACTGCGTGGGCAAGACAATCCAGTTCTTGGTACAATAATGTAACTTTCTTTTAGTTGGACATTATTATATTGATAACATGTCTATGTGTCTGACACCAGGTCACCCAGCCAGCTAGCCAGTAAACATTTAGATAGTGCCTAATACGTGACCAGCACTGTCTTAAATGTCAGTGATATAGAAAGCATTAATATAGAGTCCTTTTTCTAAAAAAGATCTTTTTTAAAATTACTAACCATTATAATTAAGCTTCTAATTTTCAGTGGGGAACTTTTGAGTGGAGGTCAGGGAAGGTTATGGTGCATATTAGAATATCCTTTGCCATTATATTTCCACATGAGGAGTATTTATCTTCTCCTACTTTTGGGCTTGAACTTGTAACCTGCTTTGGCCCTTAGGCTACCAGCAGATATGATGTGATGCAAGCCAAGGCTTGAAATGTGCCTATGCACTGGGCTTTCTCTCTTGTACTCTACCTCTACCATGAAGACATGCTGAGTAGGCTGATTGGTTTCAAACAAATCAAAGGCACTTAAGATTAGACCTGAACTGAACCCATGTCCTAGAACTAAACAAAAGTGAGGGCATCAGAGGTCTCAGCAGAGCTGGCCCAGTGGGTCAGCAGTTTGAGTTAGAACCCCAGCTGAACAATTAGTCAGTGCATAAGAATATTTATCTTTATCAGCCTCTAAGTTATGGGATGTTTTGTTGCAGACCCATAGCTGACAAACACAAATGAATCTGTGTTTTACAGTGATTGCAATATCAGATATGTTTTTCTTTTTAGATCTTGTATTTAAAAATATTTACAGGAGTATTAATATGTGTTCCCTGTTTTAAGGAAACAGAGGCTTCATCATTATTTAACTATAATTTAAGAGCCAAGCAACAAAGGCAGAAACAGTGAAAACATCAATGGTATAAATGTAATAATATGAATGATTATATTCTACCAAATGTATCCATGACAATTTCTTAAGTGATCATCAAAGTATAGGCAAATTATTCTCCTCAGAAGGCCCTGTAAGCTCCCTGTGTAGTTAACCAGTTTACATAAACATGGAAGACAGTGATGGAGTTGCTTCTTGATTTAAAAAAAAGTTGTGTCAGTGTGTTTAGGTAATTTTTTAGAGTTGTGTTTGTGTTTCATCTGAGTTGGCTCAAAAAATGACAAATAGGCAATGTAAATATAAAAATTCAAGGCCATTAAGAGAAAGAAATTCATGCTAGACTTAAAGCCATTAATATGTAACTGTTAACTCCTTAAAATAAAGCACACTCTTATTTTATATTATACACCTCTAGTCCTTAAAGCTATGTCTTTCATGATTTTGGTATATCATGTATGAGCAATAAATAGTATTACATGATTAAAACAATGATCACACATAAATATATTACTAATGAAAATTTAAATGTTTAGGGACCTTTGTATTGTTAGTCCTTGTATAATGTACTAAATTTACTAAAACAACCTTTTCATGTACATATGTACATTAATAATAGAAAGTCATTTGGCATAAATTAACTGTATTTTCAGTGATTATGGTCACACCTCAAATCTCTGGAAGTAGTTATTTGGTACACTTTGACATTGACCCCTTTAAAATTAGATTAAATTTTTAGTAACTATAAAATCTCTGACAAGAATATGCTCCTTCCAGCATATTATATATAAATATAAAATTAAAAGAAGGATGTACCCTCCTGTGAGAAAAGCAAATGTAAATATCCAGTTATGTGGATTAGGTGAAGCAAGGACCTAGCGTTCACTTTACATAGTTTTATAGTGGGCGTTTTTTCACCATGACTCTTTCATCACAGGTTGACTAAATGTTACTTGTTCATAACTCACAATTTAAATAGTTTGAGCTCAGGTACCCCTTATGAAAAAAGTGAGATTCAGCATTGCATATTTAATTCTTAAAGCGTAAACTGTCTCATATTTACTATCACACAAAATAACAGAACAAAAATAAGTAAATACAGTAGAAAAATATGAATCTGTAGGCAAAATTGACCTGTAAAAATAAATGGGATTATTCCAACAATGCAAATTAGTTTGCCTGTATACAATAAATTAATGTAGTATGGTACACTAATAGACTACAAAACTACAAGGGGAAAAGCAATTGATTATTTCAGAAGATGCAGAGAAAGTACGTGATTAAAGTCCAATACTATTCCTGATAAAATCTCTTAGAAAACAAGAAATGAAAGAACTTCTTTATTCTGACAAAGAATATCTGGAAAAAAAAACACCCAAAGTAAACTATTGTGATTAATACAAAAAAGGTAAAAACATTAAATTCAATATTAGAAACAAGATAACAATATCCTCTATGACCTCTTCCATTCATCATTGTAAGGGAGGTACATAAGAACTTAGTAAGAAACAGAATCAAATGTATTATTTACTAGAATCTGAAAGAAATAATCTAAACTGTTTATGTTAAAAAAATAGATATAAAAGAGTAGTTTTCAGGGACTAAATATCAGGTGTATTTCTATGCCTAGAAACAAAATGTTAGAAATACAATAAACAGATACAATTTTAACCACAGAAAATATGAAGAAAAGAAATTCACCAAATAAAAGTCTTGTGAGCCATCAGAAAAAAAATATGACTGTGTGGAAATGCATTAAAGATACAAAAGTAAATGGAGAAATATAGCTTCTTCATGAATATGGAAAGCCTATATTTTAACCATATAAAATCTTACCAAAGTGATTCACAGATTTAATCTCTATGATTAAATGCTGGCAGAGGTTTGAATGGTACTCAACAAACTTACTCTAAAATTTATATGGAAAAAGACACAGCCAATGATAGTCAAGTTATTCTTGAAGAAATTTAGGTGAGTGTAAATTCCAGCCATAAATATTAGACAGTAACACTTAGCAGAAAACTTAGAAAAACACTTACCCAAACGTGAAACTTTAAGTTTAAACTTTAAACTTTAAGTACAAGAGATGTGGTGTTGGGGCAAGGAATAGCGACTTTATTTGGAAAGCTGGCAGACTGAGAGGATGGCTGAATAATGTCTTGGAGAACCATCCAGGTCCAGTCACAATACAGGCTTCTTTTATACAAAACAAAAACAAAAACAAACAACAACAACAAACAAACAAAAAACAAGGGAGGGTGTATGGTTGGTTGTTGCAAACATCTTGCTGTAGAAATTCTTTGTTCTTGCAGCTGTCCATGTGGGTCAGTTCATGGTGTCCCTGTAAACCTCCAACAAACAAATGTTATTCTCTATTCTACAGCTTGTTATCTTTATGTGAGTGCAAAGCTAGCAAGACCAAGCCTAGGAAACAGGGCACAGTGGTCAAAGCTAAAGGAACAGATCTAATACAGAGTCAGATTTGTTCTCCTCTATTACATTAACTTCAGAAAATTATAATATCCTTATAAATTAAAGGTTTCAACACACGAAATCTAGCAATTTCTTTCCTAAGTTACCTTCAACCTTCTGCCTGTGTTCAGTGTGCACCAAGATAAATATACAAGTATGTTTATAACATCATTGCTTATAGTAATCAAACATTGTAAATAACTCAAATATCCACTTTTTGGAAAATGGATTAATGGAGTAATTTTTACGTTGCATTCTAAAAATTTCAGTTTTATAAAAATTAATAATTCTAAATATAAAAATTACAGTAAAGAGAATGTTTCAGGGGAAATTGAACAACAATATAACATTTAATAAATATAAATGGCAACTTAAACTAAATGATATCATTTTATTTATATATAAGTGTGTTCAAGAAATTATAAAGAAAAGCAGGAGAATGCATTTTAAAATCTCAGGATACTCCGTAGTGAAGAAAGAGAGGTAAATAGGATAAAAATAAAAGCACATTAAGGGCTTTAATAATAAAGTACATGTTTTAGTTAATTACAAAAAAAGGTTTATAAATTTCAGTTAGCCAGACAATTAGCCATTTTTGTTGTTTAAATTTTATCTTACTTATTTTTATGAAAATAGTACAACTTTAGCATCATGAAATTTGTGGACACTTCCTTTCTGACTTACTATATAGTTATTTTTTGTCATTTTTATATGTACTTTTAAAAATATATATTCTGTGAGGTGTACAAATTGTTAGACAAAGGTTGGAAACTCTATAAGAAAATCCTCCCTGTTCTTTTTTGTCTAATTAATCTAGAAATCTTCAAGGGATTAGTTGGTTTTTATTACTGTAAATCTTCTCACTTTAATTTTGCGTTTCTCAATATCCAGACATTCTTTTTTTATCAGTCTACCCTATATCTACATATGTGAGAGGACCAAGACCCTGATTCAACAATCATTCTTCCCAGAGAAAGCCCATGTCCTGGGATCTATAGGACCCAGCAGCATATATAAATATATACTTATCTACACTGGCACATTATAATCACTCATAATTACCTTTGGACTCACTCTTGGTGTTGAATACTCTATGTGTCTGGACAAGTGTACAATGGTATTTATCCACTGTTACAGTACCACACACAATTGTTTCACTGCCCTAAAAATCCTCTATGCTTTACCTAATCAATCTTCCCTTTCTCATAACACTTAGCATCTTTTCATCTTTTTATTATCTCCATAGTATTGTTTTTTTCCAGAATATCATGAGGTTGGAATCATATAATACATAGCCTTTGTAGATTGGCTTCTTTCACTTATCATTATACATTTAAGGATCTATATTTTCTTTTTGTGGCTTAATAGCTCATTTATTTTCAGCACTGAATAACAATCCATTGTCTGATTGTGCTATGGTTTATCCATTCTCCTACTGAAGGATATTTTTGTTGCTTCCATGTTTTGATAAATACAAACAAATCTGATGTAAATATCCTTGTGTAGGTTCTCATGTGGACATAGTTTTCAGCTCCTTTAGGTAAACTGTAAAGAGTAGACTTGAAGGATTTTATGGTAAGAGCACATTTAGTTTTGTAAGAAACTGCCAAACTACCTTCCAAACTGTTTTAATCATTTTGTATTTCCATCAGCAATAAGTAAGAGTTCCTGTTGCTCTACATCTTGGCAGGATGTTTGGTGTTGTCAGTGTTCTACATTTGGTTAGTCTAATAGGTATGTAGTAGTATCTTCTTGTTTTAATTTGTAGTTTCCTAATGGCATATAATGCTGAACATATTTTCGTATGTTTGCTATCTGTCATCATCTTTGGTGAGGTATTTGCTCAGGTAATTTGCTCATTTTTTAAATCAGGTTGTTTAATGTTCTATTGTTGAGCTTTTTAGAATTCTTTGTATATTTTGGCTAATAGTCTTTTATCAGATATATCTTTTGAATATGCATCCTCCCAATCTGTGGCGTCTTATCATTCTTTTGACAATGTCTTTTGCAAAGAAAACAAATTGTAATTTTTTTTAAAGTTCAGCTTAGAAATTATTCCTTTCGTTGATCATGCCTTTGGTGCTATATCAAAAAGTAAAGTGAACAAACTCAAAATATGGACTAGATAATCCTTTAAATAGCAGAAACTAATTTCCAAAGATGGAGCAAAATACCATAATGAACTTACAATATAAAAAACAGTTAACATGACTATTTTCTTGATATAAAGTAGAAAATATATATAAAAATATATAATTAGAAAAAATTTAACTATCCTTGTGTAGGATAGAATAATAACTATCAGAAAATAACAATAAACAGGTTGTTTTTTATATAATATTGGCAAAACTGGATTAGAAGACAGCTTCTTGAAATGTATGTTTTGTAGAAAAGTCATCCTGAATTTTAAAATCTAGAAATAGCCAAAATATTATACAAGTATGAAATAAATGAAATTAACTTCAGTGGTATAACGAATGAAGTTTTTAATGCCTGAAAAACACATCTGAAGGAAAAACAAAAGAAAGTCACTCAAAAAAAAGAAAATTAATGAACAAAGTTATATGTGGAAAACAAAATAAAGTCATAAATAAATTAGTCAATAATACATATGGATAAGCCTAAATTGAGTCAATTTTCCTATTAAAAGACATTAAAATGCATAAATTCTCAGATATTTGGGGGGAATCTCTAGGATATTTGCAAGAGGAACACTTAAACATGCTGCAAAAATTATTGAAAATAAAAATATAGAAAAAGAAACACCAGAAAGAAATACCTATTACTATAAAATGTAGTTATATCAGTTTTAGTTTTAAGCAACATAAATGAGCAAGAGTAAATATATTGGAAATGTCATGTTTTATTTCTCAGTTTGGGTGGTAGAGTAATGGATAAATATTTTATAATCATAACCTGTATGTATCAAATGTTTCATAATTTAGAAATGCAAATAAAAAATATAATCAAATCTTACTGTAATGTAACAAATAAAGAATTAAACATTCTTTTTTGTATGTAATTCCTGGGTATTATGTGTGTGTATATTATATATATGTATATTTTTGTCCTAGAATCAAATTATGCACACAATTTTGCTTTATGAACAATAGACATTCTATATTGAGAATCCCTGATGGTTTTCAAAGACTGTAAATATAATTATTAATAACAAAGTAACTTTTTATTTGTGAAAACCATAAGAAATATAATTACTCAGCTTTACTGATGTTGTTACATTGTTTTTAATGCTTCACACTGTCATTTTTCTATTAAAATAACCATTCTAATATCTCTTTATTTATACATTTGAAATTATTTTAACTTTGTAACTAAATTCTTAAAAATCTTTAGTGAATAATATAGGTTATGAAATTTAGAAACAGAAAAAATATTACTCACAAGCCCATAATTAACTAAATTTAATCTTTGATATAGAGACTTCCAGAATGGTATCATTAAAAATATACTCATTATTTTAATTATAAATTATGCACAGAAATTTTAAAATGTTTTACATATCCAAGAAGTCATTAACTCTGTTTTACTTTTCTTCTTTTTCCCCACTACTTATACCTGATAGGGATCAGTCTTGAAGGGATCATCAAGAGGACATGACTACTGGAATGTGTTTCTCTTGCCTTCCCTGCAGAAGCCCCACCAAGTACTCAGCCTTGTGACAGTAATGTGGTTGTTGCCGAGACCATCGGACAGTATTTTAAGGCTTCTATATAAACTTTTAAGATTCTGGTGGGGTTGCAGGGAGACTCTTGTGGCTGCTCAAGACAAGTCTCATAAGTAAGTGATCTTGCTGATAAAACCTGCTGCCCACTAAGCTGCAGGGCTCTGCTTCTTTCTATGGTCTCTCCTTCCCCTCTGTGTTGGACCAGATTGTAGATCATCAAGCAGACTGGGCTGAAGTACATCCTCCAGAAATTCTCTCTGTGAAGATGTCTGGGTGTAAATTTTTTTTCATCCTTTTTATTTCTAGAAGTATATTTGGTTATTACTCTCACAACTGCTAATTTGTCCAGATGCATAGTTTTAAGCTTCGAGTGATTTATCTTCCCTTCATCATGCTGAAAATGTCTCTCCTTACACAGATTCATTATCATGGTGGCCCAGTTTTTTTTTTTATTTCAATTTGAAATTATATAGGCAGAGGTATCTTTTCACCAATTGTTACATCAATGTTTTGAACTATTTTAATATACATGCTGTTTACTAAAATAAAATTGTATAACATGAGAGTTGTTTTATTTGGGGCAAAATGAGAACTATAATCTAGGAGACAGCACCTCAGAAGGCTCTGAGGACCTTTTCTGAAGAGGCAGGGGGAAATTCAATATTATATATGTAATTTTAGTGAAGGGGAGTACGTGCAATCAAACACACATTGAGTTCTTTTGCCAGATATGAGGAGCAGACATCACCATTAATGAATTTAGTGCTCTTCTCGATATAAGGAGATGCAAGAATTGGGGCTTATAAAATCTTCTCCTGAAAACATCTATCTGAAGCTCTATTTTGTCAGTTTTCCCACAGCACAATGTGCTCCATTCCTGATCTCCACTGTGAACTTTTAGGGAGTGTTGGAGGTCAGTGGCTACAGTGGCTTGTGATTGGTTATAGTACCAAGCAGAGGTAGATGTCAAATGTTATAAACGATTATTCCCCTTAACATTTTTATTTGAATCATTTTTGCTTACTTTTTTCTCCATTATAATTTTATATTTTACTGAAAATATAAAGACTTATGATTGATAAAAAATTCACTGTTTAATCTTTTATTTGTAAATATTAGAAAAGAAAGTTATTTTTGCTATCTCAACTTTTTTATAATTTTCTTTTAATTGTATCTGTGTTATTAACCATATAATAATCAATAATGCAAATTGATATAAAGTAACATGCATTTACAAAATCAAACAAGTTAGACGGAAGTATCATTTTAAGAATTACTTTTATTTATTGGCATTTATTTTGAAATATTTTCAAAATAGACGTGATCCTTATTTTGTCTACCTGTAGACTCAATACCCTTTAACATAGCATTTATATAATCATATCGTACTTCTTAAATTTTAAAAAATGTATCCTTTTCTTAGTATTTATATTTATTTTTTAGGATAAATATATAGTTACCATTCCTTCTGATTCTTTGAATGTCTTGGTATTACTTTGGCTTAACTACAAACATAACAACATTAGTGGTAACACAATTATAGAATTATAATAATTTCTCTCAAAGCTTTATAGCTATTTCCATAATATTTTGTGGCTAGTCAGTCTTTAATAGAAGAAGACAAGGCTATTCTTTATTTTCTCTATAGAAGTAATTTTGTTTATTTTTTTCTGGTCCACTTTTAAATTTAACATTTTGAAATAGATATAGATATATATCTATTTTGCATTATAATTAAGCTTTAAACATGGTATATTCTTTTACTTATCTTGATAGGCCTATTTCCCTGCCCTGGGAACAAGTCTGGATATCCAACAGTTTGGCACATTTTCTTGGTTGTTCTCTGATTGCTTAGAGTCAGGTCATACCCATGCTTTAGCTACTGCACTGGATGACTGAATTTCTAATGCTATTTCCGTCTTTTGAGCTGCAGTTTCATTAAATTTATGTATTATTTATTGTAGAAGCAAATAAAAGCTTATATTTGTAGGTAAATGGCATAAGTTTTAGTGGAATGTGGAGGTCACAATACAAATGTTTAGTTGATATAGATCTTTACTTTAAATAATGATGAAATTTTTTGATGTTAAGTTGCCTTCCTGCTTTCCTTCCCTCTTCTTTTCTTTCTTTTTGATTGGTATTTTTGGCTCTAAAATTTATTTTTTTGGCAAAATCTTATTTGAATTGATACAGAGATGAAGGATACACACACACACACATAAATGTCTATATAAACTCTGCTAAATAATCATAAAATCTCTGTTTCTCAAATCAATTCAAAATATTTTAAGAATGCTGCTTTCCTTGAATTAAACTTAATTCTTCTCACTTATTTATTAAGCAGCATTCCTTTGTCATGCACTGACTACAGCCTTGTTCTTCCACTAAGTAATTGTGTTTTATAAATTTGCAAGCAACCAGAGTGATTTCAGAATTTGTTAAAGATTTACAAAAAATTGACATGATCTTAACCACATGCTGCTATTGCCAATATGCCCGTTAGAGTGATGATTTTACTAAAAGCAATGTCAAACTCCTTCACATTCCTACAATAATGGCCTTACTATTATACTACAAAAGATGACATCTTCAAATAAAAATGTCTAACTCTATAACAATATTCCATGAATTCACTTATTACACAATATTAACAAACTACTTAAAGAATGACTCAAAACCATATAAGATATTATTTCACATGTATTGAAAAAATAATACGATGAAGTAAATTAAATCTAATGGTGTTAAATTATTCACAGCCTTTCTAATGATAAAAACTTTAAATATAAAATATTCTGCTTCAAAAATGATTTCGGAGATGTTATAAATGGTGAGAGGATTATATATCATATATAGTTTTCTGTTTATGAATTTGATTATAGCAATGGAACAGTGCAGTATTAAATTTAAAAAAATGCATATCAATTGAAGATATAAATTAACCTCAAATTTGGGTTGTAAATAATTTTATATTTAGCTTTCAGTTTTTTTATGCGTTTTTATATAATTTCAGGAAAATAATTATCATATACAAATGTACAGATCTGAGTTATTATCTAATATGTCTCAATCTCAAGAGTTCTAAAACCCCTCCATTTCCTTCTTTCCTTCCTTCCTTCCTTCCTCTTTCCTTCCTTCCTTCCTTGGTATAAAAGTTAATTGTTGGCAATATTTTATCAGAACTTATAATGTGAATGAAGGATGAAAGATATATACATATATACACACACACATATAGTGATGATCCAACTTGGAATAAATATTTCCATATTTCTATGAAAAAATATGAATGAATTTAACTATAGTATGTAATTCCTTAACATTTTTCATAATATACAGTATATGTACTTACAACTTCATACAGTGAACTTAATTGTTGAATATCAACCTTCATGCATGGAAGCGTTTTTATGTTATTATAAAGTATACTTTAATAATTGTGATAAAGGAGAATTACATGGTGTTAAGGAATTATGTTATTGTAATGGGCTTTATGAATTCACAAATTAGCTGAGCAATGAGAGTGATTGGAATTAGATAGTCAAATCCCTTGAGGGGAGTAGGGGATTGATCTGTAAAAGATTATTTCTAAGAGTGAGAATAGCATGTGCATGCCCCTGTAGCATGAGGGAACATAGTTAAGTACGAGGATTGTCAGAAGTATATCTATGGTAATGATCCTGAAGGTGAACAAGGAGTGATTTGAGGCTACTAACAAGGGTAAGGCCAAATATGTAACAGTCAACATATTATAGCAGGCTGTCCGGCGAGCCGGCCCTCCGCCCGCGCCGCGGGGTGGGAAAGCGCCCCGCTGGGGTCTCGGGCTCCCAGCCCACTGCCCGGCCTCCCTGCCACATGCTATGCGTCATCCGGGGACACCCCTCGCCGAGAGAGACCCTCAATCACAAGTCACCCGCCCTCCCCACCCTCCTCGCCGTGCCTTGCAACCCCGCCCCCGAACCGCCCTACCGATCCCCGTGTAGTACCCCCCCGTCCCTCGCCGGGAAGAACGGCAGTAACTCCAGCAGCCGTGGCGGCTCTTTGAGCCCAAGGGGCGAGCGAGGCAGCCATTGGCGGAGGCCGCTGCCTCCCGCTGTCAATCCCGCGGCCCGGCCCCGCCCCACCGGCGGAGCGTGGCAGGACGCAGGGCCGCGGGGACTGTCGGGACGGCTCCAAGATGGCCGCGCGCTTGGGGTCCGCACCTGCTGGCGTCCCCGAGCCCCGTTCACTGCCACCGCTGCTGACCGGAGCCGCCGGTCGGCCCGGCGACTCCGGGGGCTGTCCCCGCGTGGCGGGAGGCCGCCATGGTGAACCTGGAAAAGCTGGCGAAGGCCTTCGAGTGCCTCAAGTCCTTCCAGCAGCCGCCGCCGCCTCAGCCCCCTAAGCCGGCACCACAGCCTCAACCGCCACCGCCGAACGCCCAGCCCCCTCACCCGGCACCGCAGCCGCCGCCGCTTCAGCCCCTTCAGCCGGCACCGCACCCTCTACCGCCACCGCCGCCCTCCCAGCTATGGGTCAGGAGCCGCTGCACAGACGGTGAATCCCTGCGGGCCCCTCCCCAGCGCTGCGCGGGTCTCCGTCCCTCCCTCGGCCTCCCACGAAGGCCCCGAAGCGGTCCGGGCCCCACGCCTCTGCTTTCCCGGCTGCGAAACTCGGGAAGGAACAGGGCTGTGTTGTGATCGGGGGCCGCGCGTCCTGTTCGGCTTCCTCTGAGCCACTCCCCACCCCTCTCCTCCTCTGGGCCAGGTGTAACATTTTGTCTTCCTTTTTCAACTGACGGTTTAAAACAGTGTTTCAGATAACTGTCAAAACACTGTATATGCAAAATACTAGGTTAACTTAAGGGAAGGAGTAGGAGAGAAGGGGGAAAGGAGCGAAGTTCACCGGTCACTTCTGTGGGGGTGGGTTAGGTGGTCACAGTGGTGAACGCGTAACTGCTACATGGCCCCGTGCGCTTACCATCATAGTCGTTACTGTTACTAACCCCGGACAGCCCTGGTATTAAGGAGGCATGACCACAGAACATGTGCTCATTGAGCTTAAGTTTACACAAACAGTAAGATTTCCACGGAATCAAGACAGGCAGTAAACGCCAGCTGCAGAGGACAGCTTGTGCAGGGCTGGGAAACAGCATGGCATGATCAGAACTTTAGTTTGACTGGCTTGAAATGTAGAGGGAAAGGGAAACTTCACACTGATGAATCAGAGAGGAGATAGCTGTTTTTTATTAAACTAAAATGGTTGAATGAGCCTTGTTGATTAATGATTTGCCTTAGCAATTTGAATTTGGATTCTGCAAGTATTTTACAAGTTCTGTAAGAAGCTTGTTTTAAAGTTTCAGAACTCTTAAGGTATTAGAAGTTCAGTTTTATTTTATAAGAATTTTTAAAAAGTGTTTATTTAACTCAATTAGAACAGAGTTCCTTTAACATAGGAGACTTTATTATCTCATGTATTAATACCCTCTAGAGGTACACAATGAAAAATGTGATTTATAAACAGATACATACAGACACAAGGAAAACAGAGCATGTAGCTTCAGTAACAGTTTAAGAGAAAAGTCAGAAACAGAAATTTTCCCTGGTCAAAATATCAAAAAAAGCACCTGGGGCTTATATCTCTTAATTGATTTGAGCTCTAAATGGACAAATACACATTTAAAAAAAAAATTGCTAAGAACAGCATTCTTTTTCATGTTGAATAATAATTTTGGAGTTTAAATAAATACCAACAATAGAGCTATGAGGGAGGAAAAATATAAAATACTAATTTTTTTTTTTTATTTCACCGTAAGGTGCATTCTTAAATACATAGGAGAGAACTGTCATGATTTGCGCAACTCGCTTGCAAATAGTTCAACAGTATTAACAATGATTGAATTTAGGTGGTGGGCATATGGGAATTTATCATCCTATTAAACAGTTTTCTGTACTTCTGAGACTTATAATAAAACATTGGAAGGAACCTGTTAGACATAATGCTCTATGTGAAGTAATTTGTTCCCTTTGTGAAATTCTAGGAAGGTTAAAATGCATGTTCATAACATCAAGAAAATCACAAGCATTTACGATGTAATCAGAACTACCTGAGGATCTGTGAAACTTGGTGAGTTGGTGAATTTTTTAAAATGTCTTAAAACATTTTGTTTTTACAAAGATTACAGGAGTAAGAGAAGATAAATCTTAATCAACTCTTAATATTTTTTTCCTGGTTGATGTGATATAATTAAATGTGGGGAAAAAAAGATAAATTTTAAAAGGAGATACTACCTTGATGGTTTTCTATGGAGGAAACTCAAGCAGGAGGAAGTTTAATTTAAAAACATAAATTACTGCTCTTTATAATACATTCTAAGTTGTCATTCTTTTGAATGCCTTCCTTTCCAGACAGATGTGTTATTCTGGGTGATCATCAGGACCTCTGGGTATTTGGAGGTATTGACCTAACCAGTGGAACTGCTGATTTATAAGAAGTTGTCCAGAATTTTGGAAAACTGATTAGTAGAGGTAAATAATGTTTCCTTGGCAAGTGATGACAGAAAGTGACTTCAGTGAATTTTCCTTTGTTTTTAGGCAGATGTACCTAACCATGTATGTTAACAATGATTACAAGCTGGAGACTGAGAAGAACTGCCATTTTTGCCAGCTGGGATGCAGAAAAATTTGGACTTCTGGGTTCCACAAATGGGCTGAGGTAACTAAGACAGTAAACATATCTTCTTGGTCAACATGTATCTCAGGGTAATCACAGATGTGTTCCATTACCTGATACTGTTTTAATTTGGATAAAAACAAGAAAATTTAAGAAATAGAGTTTGGTTTTGCTTTTACATCAGTTTGGCAAAACAGAACAACCTCTTAATTACTAAGCACAAACCAACTTTTTCATTATTTTTAAAATATTTTAGTTTCTATTTATATTTGTTTTGTGATAAGTAAGTAAAATCTGTAAGCTCAGAAAATAGTCAAACCTAGGAAGCTGCTTCTGACAAGTGAATTAGCCTATTGAAAATCTGATTTAGATCTTTGGCATTAATTTTCAAGTTTTTACAGTTTCCTCGGATTTCTTCTATCCAGGAAAACAACATGCTCTTTTTAGATGACTATACTCTGATTATAGTCTCTCTTTATGGATTCCATACTAAATTGTAACCATAGGTATATTTTACCATTTACAAAAGTGTCTGGTTGGGAAGTATAGTACAATGATTTTGTAAATTGAATTACTCTAAAATTTCAAGGATTTATTTTTAATTCAATTATGATTAATTTTCATTTGTCACTGACTCTTAATGCTTTATTTTAAAGTGTCTCTCATAGACCCCCTTCTTTCATCTTCTTCCCTTAGGCTCTCTGTCCAGTAACTCTAAGTTCTTACATGTTCAAGGTAGGCTTGTGTATTTTTTTAAAGGCAGGTGCACCAAAAAGCACTTTCCTGTGACTATCCTCTGTTTTGTTCATCATTTATGAGTCCAAATTTTATAGAATTGATTTAAAGAATGTCATATCTTTCTTATTATTGTGAATGGTTTTTAAAATGCTTTCCTTCTGACTCATTTCTGCATACTTTAAAGTAATAATATGAATCAAATAAGTATGGGAATAAAATCACAGTTACTTGTATCACATTTGATTCCATTTATATGGCAAAGTCTTATTATTATGTTGGTGTTATGAACATGCATTTCATAATACACTTATTTAGATGAATCAGAGCTTATTCATTAAGGCCATTTACTTTTAGAAATATGTAGTTTCTTGTGAATACATGTATATAGAAATACATGTGTCTTTTTATAATTTAAGCAGCTTAAAATACAGATAAAATAAATCCAAGATACAAGATAATATGCCTTGCATTAATTTAAATTCATGTGAGTTAAAAGACAATTTGAATATTGTTTCCCATTTTCTACTAGCTTCTTGATCATATTCGGCAGCACATTTACATTTACATATAGTTAAGGAATCTTTTTTATTTCTACTGTAGCTCTGTCATAATGGAAACTCTGCAGCAGAATCAGCTGTTATCTATCCCATGTGGTCAAGTGCAGAGGTGAGAATTCTCATTTGTTGGATGACCACTCACAGCTTTAAATGTTTTTACTGTAACTGCTTTTATAAGGTAGCAAGCTAGAGAGAGAGAGAGAAACAGAGAGAAGAAAAGAGTTCTCTCTGCATATTCCCATGTGTGTGATGGCATTAGTCTTCTTCTGCTGTATTTTTCTAGAATGTGTGTGCGTGTGTGCATGTATGTGTGAGAAATGTCTTGTCTTTGTCCTAATAGCCACTCTTCTCTCCCTCTAGTTTTTTCTCTATCCTCCCCTCCTATATTTTCCTTTTTCATCAATATCTTCTCTTTCAAAAAATTCTTGATAAATCAAATTTCCAACTTCCTCACTTTTAATATGGTAAAGTTACTTGGATCCCCAACATCAAGTGATCTCATACTTTAATGTCCGTAAGGATTGCCAGGGACACCTTTCAAAAATACAGATTTCCAGGCCTTACTTTGAGCAGTCCTCTTCCAGTAGATCCAGGGTGAGGCTGAGCATCTCCGAGCCTTCCCCCTTCATATTATGGTGCAGGGGATCAGGGGCAGTTTTCCTCTGGGTATCCCTGCTTTTGCTATGAACAGTGGTTACAGCATCACTAATATTTTTCTTTCTTGTTTTAATTGCATTAATATTATCAACCAGTTAATAGCATTTTCTTAAAATTATGGTCAAAAGCATAGGTGTTTGATTTATAATGGTATCTGCAAACCACTCTTTTACTGAATTAATTTGTTTTGCTTGTATTTCCAAAATTGTAAACGCTGTGAGTTAAATGACTGCTTTGCTTCAACTACAGGAGAATGTGAAAACACTCCAGGAGAGAGAGGTTGCATATATCAATGCAGACTCATACACAGAAGGTAAATTTTATTTCAGATTGTCATTAAATAGTATACCAGTATTTAAGTCTATCAACTCCAACTCATAAACTAGGATTATCCTCTTTCTATGAGATGCCTCAATAATACCTCCATTTCTCCATTTTACCAGAGAGAACATTATTATGATTCAAATGAATCAATATGATTCATAACTAAGCTATTGATCCTAATTTCTTTAGTCTATTTACCATTTGCCTATCTTGGATTACTACTTAAAACTTTAGTACTTTTGACATTCTTCCTGTGGAGCTATTTTTAAAAGTTGGGCTAAAATATTTCATACAGAAATAGTTCCTGTATGTATTGGAACAACTCAAATAAGCACCCACTACAGACTTCCTTTTGACCCTGACATGTGGCATGTGCATCTGTAGGCTTTCATTGTATTATGGTTATTTCTAGGTAAGTGTCACAGGACACATGTTAGTTACTGACATGCTCTAGTCTAAAGTCTTGATATTGAATTGAATGAATGAATAAAAACATGAACATTATGGCCTTACCACTTCCTTTGCCAAAGACCCCTAGGTACTGCTGCCGTAATGAGCAATGACCCTTACTGTTACTGCAGGAGCTGCAGCCTTAGCAGCAGAGTCTGCCTCTGCAGTCTCCTATCCTGAGTGTGTGCTGCAGCCTCTCTGGCTCCTGAAGAGTTATTTCCACCTTGTGTTTTAGTTTTAGCCAGACTGTCTGCCTGTCTGTCTATTTATCTCCCTACCTAACTATCTATTCTAAAATTTTATTTATTTCTTTTTACTGAAGTACATCTGATTTGTAATATTAGTTTCAGGTGTACAGCAAAGTTACTCAGTTATATACATATACATATACATATACATATACATATACATATACATATACATATACATATACATATACATGTTTTTAGATTCTTTTCCATTATAGGTTATTATAAGATACTGAATATAATTCCCTGTGCTATACAGTAGGTCCTTGTTCGTTATCTGTTTCATATATAATAGTGTATATCTGTTAATCCTGAACTCCTAACATATCTCTTCCCTTCCCCCTTTCCCCTTGGGTAACCATAGTTTCTTTTCTATGTCATGAGTCTATTTCTGGTTTGTAAATAAGTTCATTTGTATCATTTTTTTTGTTTGTTTACATTCCACATATAAGTGAAGGAATGTGATATTTGCCTTTTTCTGTCTGACATACTTCACTGAATATGATAATCTGTAGGGTCCACCCTATTTTTAATTCTCCAGGAATGATACCTTCAATTTGAAATCTGTTATATATTGTTTATAATTAGAAAATAAAGTTAGAATTAAATACAGGTTTGTAGTCCATTTGGAGGTATTAAGATTCTCTTTTATTTATTTTGCAGGAATTATACTCTCAGAGTTGACTGTACACCCCTTCTTTTCCAGTTGGTATATAAACTGACAAAAGAGGTATGTAAGTAGATCTTTCGTAATGATTTCTGATGAGTAGATAAATCAATATCTTTTGTTTTCTAAATTACTAATATTTAAACTGGTGACAGACAGCTGATTTGTATAAACAAGAAATCAGAACGAGTTTTAATACACTACTTATGTGACATAACTATGAGAACAGTAGTGCTAGTCTCTGTTCTAATAATAGTTCCTAATAATTGTATACATTTGTTAAAATGTGCAGGGTCTATTGTTTCATGCGGCAGAGTCTCTTTGATATAACAGAAAGAATACTGACCTGGGTTGGGGAAGCCTTGGCTGTGAAGATTGCCTTGGCTATTCATTCATTTATTCATTCATTCAGGAAGTATTTATTGTGTGGTTACTATGTATCAGGTCCTATGAAAGGAACTCTAGCAGCAACAGTGATAAAAGGACAAGGTTACTGAATCCAAATACTATGTAATCTAGAGAGGCCACAGACCTGTAAATGAGGACTCATACTTCACTTGAATATTGGATGCTATATACAGTGGAGGACAGTTGCAGAAGAGAGAAGTTAAAATCCTGGGGTAGCTGGTGAGGTTGGAAAGCATTAGAAGGTGTTTAGAGAAGGATTAGTGGTTAGGCTGTAAAATGGAAGGATGTGAAAGTGGGGAGAATGTTTCTCCTCAGAGGACACAGGACCTAATAAAGATGTGGATGTGTGAAAAACATTTCCTGACCTCTGGGTAATGCAATATAACCTAAATGTAAGGTGTTGGTGAAAAAGCTGGTAAGAAATGGGGCCTGACACATAGGCCTAAATGTTCATAAATCTGGTGATGGTGAAATTAAAGAATCTTTAACAAGGTTGTACATTATCATTTTTATTCGTTAGAAAAATTACTCTGTATCAGTGCAGTGAATAGGTTAAGCTGTAGTAAGTCTAAAAGCAAAATGGAAATAATTCCACATACTTATTTAGCACACAGGAATTTATAAATACTAGTTATTGATGTAAAAAGTACTCTGAAAATGCTTCTGCACTCTGAATCTCTAAAAATTATGTGATCTACTCATTGAGTATATGTGTGCTTCATTTAAATAACCCCCCATTATAGAATTTAACTGTAGAAATGTTTCTTTCAAGTAGGTATCACTTAGATGACAGTGGGAAGTAGATGTCACATCTCTGTGGTCCTGTTTCCAAATCGCCCTTCATCTTGCCCTGTCCTTTTCACTGTTAGTGTCTTTAACATCTCATCCTCCCAAGTGAGCATCCTCCCATGCCCATCACAACTCCCACCATACTGGGAAGCTTAGGTCCTTGATCCTTTTATTGAAATGTCCCATAAAAACATCTAAAAGCACGCTGAAAAGACAGCCCTTGTTGGGGAATCCTTCTCAGGAGATACATTTACTCTCTGTCCTACAGTGGAGGCTCCTGCCTTTATAGGAGGGGTAGTAAGAATTTTAGGGCCAAGAAGGAGAAGCTTAGGTCTATTCCCTTTGTACATTTATTTAATAAGTATTAAGTGTGTAAGTGGTTACCATAGTGACAGGATAAATCAAACATATTTTCTATTAGTGTGTTACCTATGTAGCCAGGAGAGACTATGATCAAGAATTTTCAAACCCAAGATAAGAGATTAAAATCACCAACGCGAATACAGATAAAAGTTTGGGAAGCAAAAAAATAAGTATCTTAGTTTATTATTTTACATGTTGGAATTAAACAGCCTGCTTAATGGGAAATTGTAAATTTTTTTCCCATTTTAAAGCCTCTTTTATGTTAATTTGAATTTAATTTTCATGCCACTTTAGATACAATATATTTGTCTTTCAGAGTTTTTGTTTTAGGTAGATTTTAACAGTTTAACTGGGAAATTAAAATGTATATTTAGAAGTTACATTATCAGGATGAACTAATTAATTGTCCAGAAGAGAAGAGTGAGATTTTATAATCTTGTTTGATTTGATTGTCAGTGGAAGAATCAGACATCATTCATCTGGAGAAATGCTATTGGTTGCTGAGGGCTCAATCCCAAACTGGATGATTTGATTTAGAGACATTTGGCCCATTGGCTTCACCACCAATTCGTCCATCTCTGAGTGAAGGTGGGAATCCTTCTATTTTCTACAAATGTTCTTTGCTAAACACGTGAGCCTTGTTCCACCTTTGGAGCCTTGTGTAAGTCGGTTTACCTTTCTGCACTTGAATATTCTCATATATAAAATCAGTTTGACCAAGACAATCATTATGAAAGTGTGCTTCAGTGCGGTGCCTCAGCATCTGGTGCAGGGTCAGGGTGGTGGACACTGAATAGGCAAAGCTCTAGCTTCCACACATGACCCCACCTCTTCCTCAACTGAGGAGTGTCTATTGTATTTCTTTTATATAGAAGAAGGTTCCACTGCTGTATCCTTCCCCCACCCTTAAAAAATTAAGAAACCACTAGACCATCTTTAAGGTCCCCACTTAGCTCTAAACTTTTCACTACTATATATATATATATATATATATATATATATATATATATATATATATATATATATTTATTTATTTATTTTAAATGAGGTTTACAAGGAGCAGTTGTGGGTGATAATCCCAAAAACTGTATTTGAAATCTGAAAGCTTGGGTTTTTCTTCTGATTCAGACCTTTTTAAAAAAATTTCTTACTTTTAGCAAGTCATTTAACTACTTCTTAGCTCCAATTTTCTGCTCTTTGAGGGCACAGAATTAGATTCTTGAAATAGACAGTCTGTATTCTTCAGGTTTCTAGTGTGTTTTAGAAATATTTATTTGTTAGGGGAGCTAGAACAGACAGGGTTTCCACTTCAGTGCAGTTATGTTTTTACCTTTTTATAATTAGAGATTGAGAAATCATTTCATTTGAAAATAAAATGATTCCTTTTATTTTTTATGAAAAGTTTAAAAACCACAGGATTAGATTATAAATTGTCCTTTATTTCTGAAATTTAATATATTTAGTTGTACAGATTAAGTGGTACAATGAAGACTGCAGTACAGAATTTCTGTCTCTTATAATATAGTGTGTTAGTTTTCTTTGCTTCATGAAGGAGCCGTATGAAGCTCATTAATAACAACACAGTATATCTTTGATAGAGTTCAACTTTTCTTCTTCCTTTTTCCTTTTTCTTCTTAGTCTTTCCAAATTAGGATAATTGTGGTCTCTGACTTTTTTCCAGTTAAATTTTTAAAATACATTTTTATTTTTTACATTCTACAATCACTTTTGACTTTTGGAATTAATATAAGATAGAGATAGGTATGCAGACAAAACCAAACACTAAATGATAGTATTTTCTTCTAGGAAGTTAAATTTTGGTTATAATTATGCCAGGGGAAAAAAAATAAACTTCCTAAGACAGTGGAAACTACTGATAACTTTTAAAAACTAAATCAGTTTATGCGAGTCATGCCTCCTTTCATAAGCATGTCATTATTAACAGGAAGTTTGTTGGCTGTGATTTATTCTGTCTGTGTTCCTATTTTACAGGTTTATTTAATGCTTTTGGTGGAAATCATGACAGCCACATAGATTTTAAGGAGATATCCTGTGGGCTATCAGCTTGTTGCAGAGGACCTCTGGCTGAAAGGCAGAAATGTAAGTGTGTTAAACATCACAAAATTTGGAAGCTATACAGAGAAAAACATAGCATCCATTCATGTAAAAAATCATCTGATTAAGGCTTGAATTTTCATCCCTTTGGCAAATAGCAATCTCTTGCTGAGGTTTTACTGAGGTCAGTGTAAAGGTTCAATCATCTATTCTTTTTTACTGTGGAGTAATTTAAGATCTTTGTTATTAATAATGGTTGATTTTCCAGATAAATGTACAATTCATGATAAATGAACTACATCAATCATGATGTGTTTAAAAATGTTAAGCATATAGAAAATATTTTCTGGTAGTCTATATAGAAAATTTGTCTTGCTTAACTTGAATTCCAACTTATTTTCTATCACTGTGTATATTGATATTTTATTAGCAAAATTAAATTTATGATAAAACAATTTTATTAAATACTAAATTTATCTTTTAAACCTATCTAAAATATTATGGCATAATTTATAAGCATATTACATACCTAAATCTTAACCATATTTGTTTAGGAAAATGCAGCAGTTTACATTTAATTGGAACATAATTCTTACATATTCACTAGGGTAATTATCTCTGCATCTTTCTAAAATACAGCTTTACAAATACTGCATATTTTGGGTATGATACTTAATAGTTCAATATTCTTTAGTAATGTTGTACTGTGATGCACTTAGTTAATTTAATAGCATAAATATTACATGGGTGTGTGAAGTAGATAATTATTTAATCTTAAAAATTTAGATTTCTTTTATCTTCCCTGATAGTATAACATTACTCTAACCTGGCTTTGTGATAGATTATTTGTTCACATTAAAGTTCTGGTATTAAAGAGGCTGAAGTCTTTGTTTCTCAATTGAGGTTAATTGTTGTCTTAAATTTTTTTTAAATTTATTTTTTTGCCAGTGGACTAGTGGAAGTTAACCAACTAGACTAACTAGCAATTTTGCTGATATTGATGTTAATTAGCAAAGTGCTGATATTTTGGATATTTAGCTTGTTGTATATAAACTTCATTGAAGATTTGAAATTGTTCTTAGGCAAAAATATTGGGTGCACATTAATTACATTGGAGAGGCAAAATCGTTATACAGTCATCTCTCATTATCTGCTGAGGATTGGTTCTGAGACCCCCTCAGATACCAAATCCATGGATGCTCATGTCCTTATGTAAAATGGCATAGTATTTGCATATAATCTATGCACATCCTCTTGTATACTTTAAATCATCTCTAGGTTACTTGTAATACCTAATACAATGTAATTATTTGTAAGTACAATGTAAATGATATGTGAATAGTTGTCAGTGCATAGCAAATTCAAGTTTTGCTTTTGAGAACTTTCTGGGAAAATTTATATATATATATATATATTTTGATCTATTGTTTATACCTGTGAATGCAGAACCAATGGATACGGGGAGCTGATTGTAGCAGCTTTTTGTTGATTCTTAATGTAGATGGAATATTTTCAGCATTGTAAGAATCAACTCTGAAGTGATCAGTTATAAATATTAGAAATTAATTTAAAAGCTTGAATTACCTTCTCAAAATCTGTGAGATATTCTATAGTAACTTGGCCCTTCTTTTTCAGTTTGCAAGAAATTTAACTTTAGGTTTAGGTGAAGGATAGAGTTCTCACAGCTGGCTAATGATATAAGGAGAGAGACTTGTGAAGTGTACAGGAATTCCTACAAGTTCAAAAGAATGTAATGACACAATCTCCCCCAAATAAGAACTTAATCCAGAATGTAGTTGTTTGAGGAACTAAGTAATTTCACTAGGGCAGCTTGTAATAAAATGTATTATACTTCAGAATATAAAAGTAATTTTCCTCCATAAGAGTTTCTTTTCTTTAGTTTGCTTCAAGGTATTTGATGTTGATGGTGATGGAGTTCTTTCTAGGGTTGAACTGAGAGACACGAGGTTGCACAGAGGTCTGGAAGGACAACTGCACCGATGATACCCTGGTAAAGTCTGATTGTATACATCTTCTTGCATGTAAACTTCCAACAGGAACATAGAGTGAAGAATTTTTTAAAAGAGGTTGAGAAAAAGATTTCTTACTACTTCTAGGTTCTATACTATGCTACTCAAAATATTCATAGCCAAAGATGCAAAATTGGGAAGAGAATTTGCCTTAGAAAATTTAATAAACTGAATGTATTATGTAAAAAAAAAAAATGAAACCACTGGAAAATTGTCATAAATTTTTAAGGTAAACGAGCAATCTATTTCTGGAATTAAAAAAAAAAAAAACTTGACCGAAAAAATATTTTATACTTCAGCTACTGGCTAATAAAAATGATACCTTCTCTTTCCTAACTACTGATTTGGGTTTCTGGTTTTAAAGGAATTACTTGTGGATCTATCCAACATTGTAGAAGACACATAGAATGCACATGACACCACAAAGGTGAGTCTAGCAGAGACTAATTTATTCTTTTCTAAAAATACATTATATTCTGAATTGGTATACATACCTTACATATACATACTTCAATCTCTTCTGCATCATCCCTGCTAAATGCTTATTTGGACCTGTGGTTACAATAACTCTAAGTTGTCCCTAAGGAAAGCCCATTCGACCTTTAAACAACTCCATTAAGTGTTATTTACATAAAAACATTATATTTTATAAGCTAGGCATTTTGTAAAAATTAAGTAGAGACAACCCTTGCCATCTGTAGTTTATAATCTTTACTTCTCCCAGTTTAATACATTATGGTAAGACAAAACTTATATTGAGCAAAAGAAGCCACAGAATAAAAGAACACATTGTACAATTTAATTTATATGAAGTTCTAGAACAGAGACAGAACTAATGTTAATAAGTGTTACAATAGTGATTTTGGAGATGGGTGACTTAACTGAGAAGGACCATAGGATATCTGGGATGATGGAAATTATTTTTTATCTCAATCTGGGTGGTGTATATAGTTTTTAAAATTTTTTTTCAATAATATTGGTGAGGGTCTGTCCTAAGTTCTTTAATAGCAGCCAGAATAAGTGTATAATAGCAGAAACAAGCATGTAATTTACAAAGAATAAAGCCTTGAATTTTTTTAGTTTCACAACATTTATTAAAGATATTATAATAGGTTTGCCTTAATGTCTATGTATCCCTGTGAAACTGAAGATAATCCATATATGTGAGACACATATGAGTTAATTTGACCCTTTCTATTCAAATGTTGACATGTACCAAGTTGCAGATGGTAGGACGTAGACCATAGTGGCCTTACACAGGCTTAGAAAAATAAGTAACATTTTTTTCAATCACAAATCCAGAAGAAATCATCATAGTCTTATTAACTGACACTCAATAGAAATAAATAATAGAAATGAATTTTTCAGGGCTTGATCTTTGTTTGGCAATTGAGATAACCGTCTTCATTTACTTTTCTGCCCAAAACTAAGGTAGCCATTTCTATTTGGTATATATGAAAACAGAAACACAGGAAAGTTTCTACTAGGAAATACCTTATGTAGAGATACAATTTCCATCGCCTTTCTTCTGGGTGTTTGATAAGTATGAAGGTTATCATTGCTGTCTATTTTTATATAAGACCGAGTTTCTTCTTATGGCTGTACTTTTGAACATTAAAAAAAAGATCATTTAGCTACTCCATCTCCATGTAACCATAATAATGAAATGGTAAAAATTTAGAATAGAATTTGGACCTTTCAACCAAACCTATTACCCATATTCACTGGTGACTAGATGGTGACAATATTACCCATTATTTTGTACCATTATGTTGGTGTTAATATACTTCAATGGAAGTTGCATCATGAAAGCCAATAATTACCATCACAGTGCTTTAAAATCTTTCCTTATAATAAATGGTAATATATATTGAATGAATACATGAATATCATTAATAATAAATATTATTATATATCATTAAATAATAAATCATTAGATAATAAAAATATAATTAAGTAATAAAAGCTAAGAACATTATTATTCATCTAGGATTGTTAAGGTGATTGTTCAAAACATGAAGTAAGAAGCATTTGGTTATATTTTTGCCTTCCAAGAAATATTGTCTGCTGTATATAAATGTAATTTTTGGTACACTTTGACACCAAAAAAAAAAATACTGCTTTACTCAACTTGTGAATGTAATGTTAAATTTTATTTTGAGGAAATGTTAATATAGATACTCATTTATTATATATATTTAGTTTTTTTAAATCTCTTAAGAAGTCTAATAATATTGCCAGATGTTTTAAAGATCTTAGAAAATTGTTAGGGTCAAAGGGCATAATCCAAAGAGTTTGGAAAAATGCTTTCAAAGTTAGTAAATAGTCCTTTTTCTCTACCCAGAACCTTTTGTGGGTTCTGTTAGTAAACTTCACCTTGAGCCAGAAGATACTGAGAGTTATTTCCCAGGTCTTACTTGAGGAAGATTTTTGGTGATAAATTGCCCACGTTATGACTGACTACTTCAGAGTTTGGTTACTTTTGAACTTACTCTTGCTGGCCTACTTTCAGATGAATACATAGCATCTACATTAAATCATTAGTTTTCTTTCAGACAAATGACCATTGCAAGTTTAATAAAACAAATTTAATTCAAATAATATAAGAAAATGAAGATTTAAGATATTCTTAAATATTGTTTCTCTTTCAGAATGGCCATCTTAACTCTAGAAGAATATCAGATCTGGACTGTGAAAAATGTTCTTGCCAATGAGTTTTTGAATCTACTTTTCCAGGTATGTTTAAGGTAAATAACAGAGACCGAGGGCAGTGGTACCAGTAGTTCTACATCTTTTCCATTATGTAGTAGTTAGACAACTAGACTACAAAACCATATATTGTCAAAAGAACTGCATTAACCTGTACACCACCTGCAGATGGTAAGTTAGAGCGTGCCTGCTTCTCAGAGTCACAATGTGCATGATAGGAAAGTAGAGTATAGCTGATAATGTCTATCTTAATTACTCTTGATAGAGCAGATTGTAGACACATAAAAAAGAATTTAAAATGAAAAAGCCATTATAATTTGCTATTTTTCTTTACTTTTTTTTAAGACCCTCCCTAACAAGTAAGGCAGTGTGGACAGAGATATAGATCATAAGTTGGCAGCTGTAAATTTTTCACAAAGCATACCATCTTTCCAGTTAGGAGGTTATTTTAGATGCAGAGCTGTTTCTTAATTTTCTTTCTTTCTTTCTTTCTTTCTTTTTTGTAATTTAATTCTTTAGAAGGTCCAATAAAGATTGAAGGAGAAAGGAGGAAAGAAAAGCTGTCAGGGGTGAACATGAAATCATAAAACTTGCCAGATTTTAAGTATTTTCCCAGTTAAAGTAGTTCTCTTTGCTCCAATTTAAAGAAACAACTTATAGTTTCCCATTTTTCATAATTCTTCAAAAATATATGTTGATTTAATAGTATTTTACAGGGGGGAGGGGTGTGAGTAGGGACAGACTGGAAGTTCAAGATTTGTAAATACTGACAGGTATATATAGAATAGATAAACAAGCTTATACTGCATAGCACAGGGAAATATATTCAAGAATTTGTAGTAGCTCATGGTGAAAAAATATGAAAACAAATATACGTATATTCATAAAGGACTGAAAAATTGTGCTGTACACCAGAAATTGACACAACATTGTAAATGGACTATAACTCAGTTAAAAAATAAAAGATAAAACTGTTAGAACACTATAAAAAAAGTAGTATTTTACATTTTTCTTATTTTATTCTCCTTTTCTTATAAAAGCACCCCTATGAAGATCAATAAGGCTTGATATCTTCATATCTATCATGATCCTCCATTGTGAATACAGAGTAACCTGCCTGTGGCACAGCTATGTTAGAATAAATGAAAATTGAACTCTTCCTGACAGCTAATAACTAATGTATATTTAAAGCATATGAAATCTGATAAGCCTGTGATGCCCATTTAAATCAATCAGTTGCTCCACTGTCAGTTATCTGCCAGGATCTAAGTTGATGTCTTTATAGAATATAAATACATGTAAAAATAATATAAACCTACTATAAACAGGAATGACTTGCTTAGTAATATGAAAATTGAGCAGCTATTTTTATCTCATTTAAAACGATGCCCTCAATTACTTTGTTATCATTAATTATATAGATATTTTGACCACTTAAGTTTGTGTCTGAGTCATCTGGCAGCTCTTACATAGCAAAGCATTTTGAACTTTTATATTGCCTTTCCTATTTTCTCATGCTTATCAGGGACTTGCATAGGCACTATTTTTTCTATGACTCTATAAACAGATTTATGCCTGAAATTTTCTTTTGTGTCTCAGGGTTTCTAGCATTATATTACTGACAGATTTCTTGTTGGTTACCAATCTCATTTGTTTCTTTGTATATATACTCTTTTCAGTCCTTTCAAATATATATATATATATATATATATGTAGTCAGTTTACAATGTTGTGTCAATTTCTGGTGTGCAGCACAATGCTTCAGTCATACATGAACATACATATATTCATTTTCATACTCTTTTTCACCATAAGTTACTACAAAACAGTATTGGATATAGTTCCCTGTGCTATACAGTATGAACTTGTTTATGACTTGGGAGTTTGAGATTTGGAGGTACTAAATATTAACATTACATTTTATGATGCTCACTTTATCCCATATTCAGACATGCTTTTAAAACTTTATGTTCACTTAATATATAAGTAAGCAGACTTACTCTAAATTGTTTTATTTTCTGTCTGTTTCTAAAATAGAATTAGCTAATAAATTCAGTGATAAAAACTTGAATTATTCTTTTATTTTATTTGCCAAGATCCCACTCCTGGCTGACCATTTTGGGTATTTAAGTATAAAGTAAGTAAATGTCAGTAGAATTAGGAAACCATTCCTGTGGTAATATTATTTTCAGTCCTTTCAAATAAACTCAGTGCCCAATATTTTGCAGAGGAAATATTCTAAACATGATCAGGATCTTCTGTCTTGTACGTTTGTCAGAAAGCGTGAAATGTTAAACAGTTTGATAAACAGAATAGTTCACCACACTGACCCCTACCTATATCCATGTTCTATTCCTGAAATCTGTGAATATGTTATTTTACATGGCAAAGGGGATTTTGCAGATGTATCAGGTTAAGAACTCTGAGACAGGGAGATTAGCCTGGATTATCTACATGGGCCTAGTCTAACAACAGGAGTCCTTAAAAATTGAAAATCTTTCCCAGATGTGGTCAGAAAGATATGACATTGGAAGAAGGATTAGAAAGCTGTAAAGCTGTTAGCTTTGAAGATAGAGGAAGGGCCATGGGTAAAGAAATGTGGGTGAACACTAGAAGCCGGAAAAGACAAGGAAATATATTCTTCCTTTGACTTACAGAAGGGCATACAGCCCTACTGACATCTTGATTTTTAGCCAAGTGATACCTGTTCCTCACTTGACCTACAGAACCATAAAATAATAAGTTTGTGTTGCTTTAAGCTGCAAAATTTGTGATAATTTGTTACAGCAGTGATAAAAATAAATATAGGGGAGGTAATCCAAATTTATGGATTGGAGGGCTCAACATTTTAAAGATGTCAGTTCCCCTTCAACTGATTCAAAGATTTATATGTGCACATCAAAATCCCCAAAACTTAATTGTTGTTACTGTTTATTTGTAGAAATTGACAAGCTGATTCTAAATACATAGAGAAGCTTGAAGAGCCAACAATAGCCAAGCTGATATTAAAGAACAATGTTAAAGAACTTATTATAAAACAATATTAACTCTATGTGATAACTACCTAAAGTTAGACATATAGACCAATGGAACAGTATTGAATTAAACCCTGTACCATACATGAACAGTAATTTTAGATAGATTATAAATCTAATAAATTTGAAACAAAAAGCAAAGCATCTGGGGGAGAGTAAAGCTCAGGTGGAATGTGTGCTTAGCATGCATAAGGTCTTGGGTTCAACTCCCAGTACCTCCATTAAAATAAATAACCTAATCCCCCACCAAAATAAAGCATCTAGGAAATAGTGTAGGAGATATTTTAATGACTTTGAAGTGGCAAAGAGTTCTTAAACAGGAGACAGCACTAAACATAAAAGAAGAGTTTTAAGTTAGACTTCAGTAAAATTAAGAATTATTTGTATCAAGAGATACCATTAAGAAAGTGAAAAGCCACATGGTGGGAAAATATATTTGCTATACCTATATCCAACAAAAGACTTGTATCTAGGGCATATAGAGAACAAAAACCAGTGGAGAAAAAGGCAAAACCTCAATATTAAAATGTGCAAAAAAATTGAACAAGTGCTTCACACACAAAAAGAAAAATCCAAATAAGCTATGAAAAGTGGCTGACCTCTTTAGTAATAATAAAAATACGTACTAAAACCACACTTGGAACACCATTAGACATCCACTAAAATAGTTAGTTGTTAAGTGATATGAAGCATTGGTGAGGGTAACATGCAATGGGGACTCTTACACATGGCCAGTGGGAATAAAAATTCTTTCAAATACTTTGAAAGTAGGCTTTTTGAATGAAAGTTATATATGTATATGTGTGTGTGTATATATGTACAAACACACACACATACATACATACACACACACACACTCCCTGTGTACCCTTCAGAAGCTTCTACATCAGAGCACAAAAGGACATCCAGAAAATTCTCATAATCACTATTTGTTATAGCCCCAAATAGAAAATGACCCAAACACCTGTCAACAATAAATACATAACCATAAGTGGTGGCACATGCATACAAATTGTATACTTTAAAGCAATAAAAATAAATATACCAGTTTACAGAAAACACTAGTGGATGAATCTTACATAATGTTGAGTGGAATGTAAGGGACTAAAACTTTCAAAAGCAAAAAAAAAATCCATGGTGGCTGAATTTAGGATGGTGAATCCATCAAAGGGGTGCCATAGTATCTGGGAAGAAACCCAAAGTGGAACAGCAATGTTCTGTTTCTTGACTGGATGAAGGTTACATAGATGTGTTTACTTTGTGAAAAATCACTGAGCTGTATACTTAAGATATGTTCACATGTAAGCATGTATATTATATTTGCATTTTAAAAAAAAATGTATGCTTGCAAAAAAAGATATCCAAAGCCTAAGTATTTATCAGTAGGAGAATGGATAAAACAAATGATAGTATATTCAAACAATGGAATACAATTCAACAATAAAAAAGAATCAACTACTGATACAAGGATGAACCTCAAAAGCCTAATTTATACATTTCATTGTCAGGTAAATTTTAACTCAGAAGGTAAACAAAACTATAAACAGGCATGTGCCCTGGGGGGAGGGGTGCTGAAGCCTTTGTCTCCTCAGACCTGTGCCATTACTGGCACATCTCGCAAGAAGAGAGGCAGGGCTCAGCCACAGCTACCATCTCCTCCTGTGCATAGTGCCCGGGTGGGGGCAGGGCTGAGACCTGAATCTGCACATGGGGGCTCCACAACCTTTTAGGCAGGACTGAGACTTGTTTATAGCCTGAGGCAGAGAGGATTTTTCTACCCTGACACCTCAGAGAACTTGTGCTGCCAAGGGAAACAAGGAGCTCAGATTTGGCACAGATCGTAGGCGGGGCTGTTCCGTGGTCTTCCCTGAGCCCACCTACAGACCGCCTACCCGAGGCAGAGCAGGCTGCTGCACAGAGCAGCAGAGCGACCAGCACCAGGAGAGGGCAGGTGGGCAGCCACCCACCTTCCTGGCAGGAACACAGCACCTGACCACGGTGCTGGGGCGGGGTGTGATCTGCCCACCTGCTTTCCCCCAAGCACAGCATCTGACTGTGGCATCAGGAGGGGGAGTGACCTGCCCACCCAGTGGATAAGAGCTCAGTTCCTGACCTAGTGTTAGGAGGGGACACAATCTGCTGGCCAACAGCCACTGAGAGCAGCACAGATGAGGGTGCCAACAGAAGGCCTATGAAACAGCAAGCTGAGTTCGTGAAGCAGGGCAAAGACACAAAGACCTCTCGATAAAATCATTAAGGGCACACCATCTCCAGGATAAGTAGGTAACTGCTACTCCTTAAGCCACGGTGCCAGAGAGATATGAGCAATGTGAAGAAGAGAAACCACTCCCAATGAAAAATTCAAGAGAAATCCCCTGAAAGCATGAACAAAGAAATAGACATTGATGGTCTATTAGATCAAGATTTTAAAAAAGAGTGATCAAAGTACTGAAGGAACTAAAAGAAATAGTGTTTAGGTATATAAAATGTATCAAAAATGAAATAGAAACTATAAAGAAGAACTAGGTAGAATTAGTAAACTCATTGGCTGAGATGAGAGCTGACCTAAAGGCTGTGCAAAGCAGACAAGAAAATACAGAAGAATAAATAAGTGACCTAGAAGACAGGACAACAGAAAGCACCCAATCAGAACAGCTGAGAGAAAAACAAATGAAAAACAAAACAATATATGGGACCTATGGGGTAATATAAACTGTGCCAATGTATGCATAATAGGAGTTCCAGAAGGGGAAAAAGAACAAAGCGGGTTGAAAAGGTATGGGAAGGACTCATGACTGAAAACTTCCCAAACCTAAAGAAGGAATCATATCCAAGCACAGGAGGCTCAGAGGGTCCCAAGCAGGAAGAACCGAAACAGACCCACACCAAGGCATATCCTAATCAAGATAGCCAGATTCAAGGATAAAGAAATGATCCTAAAGGTAGCAAGAGAAAAACAAAGAGTGAGTTACAAGGGAAACCCCATAAGGTTTTCAGCTGATTTTTCTACACTATTTACAACAGCTAAGACATGGAAACAGCCTAAAATGTCCATCAACAGATGACTGGATAAAGATGTGGGATATTTATATGATGGGATACTATTCAGCCACAAAAACTAACTACATAACGCCATTTGCAGAGATATGGATGCTCCTGAAGAATGTTATTCTAGGTGAAGCAGAACAGAAAGAGATCACTCCACACATGGAGCAGAACAGAAAGAGATCACACCACACATGTGAGATCACTCATGTGTGGAATCTTAAATATATGCAAGATCTTGTGGTAACTCACAGCAAAAAAAAAAAAGTGACAATGAATATATGTACGTTCATGTATAACTGAAAAATTGTGCTCTACACTGGAATTTGTCATAACATTGTAAAATGACTATTACTCAATAAAAAATGTTTAAAAATAAGTAAAATAAAATATAACCTTTAAAATACTGTATAATGAGAGGTGTGATGTTCTAGTATCTGTTTTAAGAAGTACGTTAGACACACATAAGAATAGCCAATGGTCAGACAGATCACATGTTATCAGCTACCACCCCATGCAAATTAATGGCATTTAGCAGATATTCATATATGTGTGTAAATATATAAAATAGGTATTAGTCTATATGTAAATCAAATCAAATATTATAATCTAACGTAAAATCATATCAGCAAAAGCACTTTGCTGATATAAGTGTCTTGGTGTAAACAGATTACAATTTTTTATTGAGTTGTCATAATGGGATAATATTGTGAACCAAGTGGAAATTGTAAAAAAAAAAAGTTATCCAAAAAAAAAAAAATCCTGACTACATGAAAAGATGCACAGTTACTATAAGGCCTCTCCCATTATTTACTATCAGTGTCAGAAAGTCTTGGAATAAGTTAGGAGAATTAAAAACTCTAACAAGACACAAGAATGCACTCTCTGTTAAAGAAAATAAACGAAAAGAAAAAAACAAATGAATAGACAATTAAGGTCCTACAGATAAAAATACTAATTTTTATGGGAAATAGCCTTAAAATCAAAAATAAGGAGATTATATTCTAATTTCACCTTTTGAATAAAGATATACAAAATTTAGCTGAATACGTTCGTATTTTGCACTTATGAAGAAAAAAATGTATTTGCAATGAAAAAGCAGCCATTACCCTGCCTTTTGAGTATTCTAAAGTTTTAGGTTTGAATATATTTCATCTTAAATGATCTTAAGCACTATGCAGTGGTTGGTGTTTTAAAAATACCACTGTGTGTGGAACTTCTAAAAGTGCTTCAAAAAATTTATATTTTTGTAATAATTTAGTAATGGCCTGGATATTATTTTTAACAAGACAACTCATCATGGAATACTGCAAGATTTTTTCAATGAGTTTATATTCACAAATGTTTAAGATTGTCACTGTATTATGAGAAAATGTCAACCGTGGCAGTATTTTGACTTGAAAATGAGATAAGCTGAGAAGCATATTTTAAGTATAAACTAAATGATAGCACTCCTTTAAAGACAAGAAAGTAAAAGCATGATATACTCTGACTTTGACACACTTAAAATATAAAAATTAACATAATGTAATTTTACACACTTCTCTTTAACTCTCAGTACTTTCTCAGCCCCTTTCCCATTACACCCGCGTCCCCGCTCCTGACCCTTGGTGTACACACCTCCGTTCACACGGAGGAAGGGGGGACCCGGGCGGTGAGGACCAGGGGCGCGGACACCCCAGCGGCCCCGATGGACACGGACACTCACCCGCTCCCGGCGGGCGAGGAGAATAGTCGAAGCGGGCCCGCCAGCGCACCCGTCTCCTCCTGCCCTGCTGGCCGGGGCCCCAGCTCGGTCAGGTCCACACACACCCCGGCGGGAAGCGGGCTTAGGCCGTGGGAAACCAGCGTAACTTCAGACAGAGAGCGGGGAGCATCCTCCCGCAGACACGCAGGCAGCGCTGTCCCGGAGCCTCCTTGGCGCCGCCCTCTCAGCCCTGAGGAAAGCAAGCTCCGCCCCCAGGGAAGACGCTGGCTGCTGACGCGGACTGCGCATGCGCACTGCCACCTAAGACACGCTGGCTTCGTGCACCCCCTGCAGGTCCTCGAGGACGGTGCAGGATACTCGGAACTCATTGTAGAACACATGACCCCTCCCAGCCATGATGCTAAATCACTGGAAATCTCAGTGCCCTGGCCTCTTTTTTAATGGCACTAGTGATGCTCTCATCCAGCTATGCCTGCTCTCTTGCCTGGCACATGCCTCAGTCCTTGGAATCCTTCCTGAATCAGATTCTGTTCTGGAGGAAGGACAGGTGCAGAAGAATCTCAAAATTCCAGACTTAGAAGATGACCAGGAACCCAAACTCAACTCTGTCAACTCCCTGGGGTCCCCTGAGGAGTGTGGTTTTCTCAGAACCATCTGCCCTGTGTCAGGAGCAGACCAAGCCTCAGGTAGCTTAGAGAGGCTATCATGCAGCACATGCTTTGAATGGTTCTCAGTTCTGACCTGCATGATCTTGAGACCCTTTTGTAACTCCTAACACTCTGTTTTCTCATACCTATAGTGATGGTTATTGACGACTGAGTTAATCCTCTTACAATGCTGATGTGCTATTGTTCCTTGGATAACAGAATATTTTGAAGGGATCAACAGTTTATCACTTCCCCCTAATGAAGTATGTTTTTAAATCTAGAAATGTTTCAGGGGGCACTCAGGTCCTCCTCTTGCACCAGTTCCTGAGGTGTTGGCAGTTTCTGCTCTGAGCTCCAGATCCTGATCCTGCCGGTGGTCTATGGTGATGCCATTGTGTACATGCTCTTCCTTTTGCACCGGTGTGGAAAGGAGACAGCCCTTCCCCTACATGAGGCTGCAACATGCTGACACTCAAAGCAGGCACAATGAAGAACCAGCTAGAGTCCCCGGTACCAGCTGTCCCAGGTAGAAACGTCACCTTCACCACAGTGTTCCTGTGCTCCTATCAGGCCTTCACTACTCCCAGCAGGCCATGCCTGAGCAGTGTGACAGGTGACTGTCTGTCCCAGCATGGCATGGTGGTGATGATCCCACCTTATCTGTTTGTTTTTGGAATGTCCCCACACCTCTCTGAGCTTCACTTTGCTCTTCTCACAGGCAGAGTTGTACAGGCATGAACCTCACAGGGTTATGGTAGGTAGTCACGGTAGCTGCTCACCCAGTGGCATTCTCTGCCGAGAGGGCTGCTGGGAGTGCTGTGTGTCTTCACACTTGTCCTTCACTCTTCCCAATGAAAACACTCTTGGCCTTATTCTTCCCTGGCCTGCGGCCTTTCTGTGCTTGCAAAAGAACATGGAAACAATCTGCAAAGAAGTTTTGAGGTTCTGTCCATCTTGTCCAGGAAATGCTGACTCTGCTAGATATGCTGTTGGGTGGGCTCTCATGGGAGGGGCTTGGGCAGGACTTCCCTTTGCAATAAGCTGCCCCACCCAGGCCTTTCCATGATCCAGACCCCTGGGACCAGGGTGCAAATCCCCAGCTCCCCACTTGTCAACCATGTGACCTGGGCAACTTTCTCAAACCCAAGCTTTGTCCACCCAAGGTCAGCAGAGATGGGGGATAACAGGATGTCCCGCACAGAGTGTCTGTGCAGATTAAGTGAGGTAGAACAGACAGAACAGTGGTGGGGCCTGGCCCATTGGTTGGCAGAAGGGAGCTCACCATGTGCAGCAAGTTCCGCGGGTCACCCAGCAATCTGCCCAGAGGCTTAGCCACTCCATCGCTATCATGCATCTGAAGTCCACTTAACCACATGGGAGAGAAACAAACACATATTCTAAGTGTAGCTACCACAGGGAAAATTGCATCTGAGCGGGGAGTAATACCAGAGGGTGATCAGGATGGCAGAAGATGCCCCCTGGGTTTGAGCAGACTGGAACTGCCCTCCAGAGCCTGGGGTTAGTGAGGATGGGCTTGTAGAAATGCCCCTCTCCTTTACCCATCAATGCTGGGTCCTGCGGGTACTGAGTCCCACAATCGGTGTGCTGCTAGTGCCCTCAGCACAGAGAAAAACCCAGGGGTTCCCACAAGGCTTCGGCCACGTCCTCTGCTTCCTGAACTCCCACTCTGGTGACCCCACCTGGGATGCAGAGATGAGGTGAGGCAGGGACCTGTGCTGTCAACATCACTGCTCTACCCTGGGAATCTGGCACACAGTAGGTGCTTGGTAAGTCATTGTTGAATGAACAGCAATACTGGGCCAAGTTTCTGTGGGTGTCTGTGCCCCCAGATCAGGGACCCCTCAGGGCCCACCTCACAAGTGACATGAAAATAATAATCCCACCAGGAGCAATAACAGTTCCTCAGAATAAATGGGCTTTTCCAAGCACTCTCCACCTGTTGCAAAGGCCTCCCAGCAGGGAAGTGGGCTGTCAGGGGCAGCACTGCACTCTCCACTGTAACAAGGAGAAAGCCAAGGGCCACAGAGAGGAGTGCCTTTCCAGTGTCACTGCTCACTTTCCCACCTTTTGGGAGACCAGGAGGCTTTTCTACTACATTCTGGCTCTGAAGCCCGAATACTGTGTGGACATGCCTCCCTCCCTGGAGCAAGGAACCACTAAGTGACCTGTCACTTGTCACCAAGCAGACAGGCTCATTCCAGCTCATTGTGCCACCAGCAGGTTGTGCTAGAAGCAGGATCCTCTGGGAGACATCACACTCTCCCAAGCTGGAAACAGGTGAACAGCTCACAGGTTTCCTGGAGAGGATGGTCACATGGCCTTGATCTGGCCGATCAGCATTTTCCATCCTCCCTGGCCACTGTGATTGGCTCAGGGCTGGGCACCAGCCCAATCAGGCTCCACGGAGGTCAGGCCTAGTTGCTGGAATCCTGGGAGCAGAGAAGTTCTATTTCAGTTGGGAGTTGAGGGGTGGTGATGTCAGCCTGTGGCAGTTGGTGACCATCTTGCTTACATAAAGGCAGAGCCATGTGAAGATGACACCAGTGGCAGAGCCCAGAGGTGGGGAAGGATGACTTCTGTTGATGTCACTGAGCACCAGGTACAGACCTGCCTGAAGCTATCTACCTGTGGACGTCTCAGTTAGTCATTCTCTCCTGCCCTGTTTGCTTCATTAAGCCACTTTGGTTTTCTGTCACTGGTTTTAAGAAAAAGTTTGACTATTCCTTCAAGCTGGCTAAATGGAGACCCTGGAACTGCAACAGTGAGGTGACAGGCAACAATGTGGCAAATAGACCCCAGAGGCGTCTGTTCAAACAGGGGATTGTAAATGACAAGGGAGAGTACACATGGCCTCAGTGAACAGATTTGCTACTGGTAGCTCCCAGTTCCTGGATATTACAGTGCATGCACTCAGCCAAGTCTCAGCTCTGCTGTCACACCTGCTAACCCACACCTCTCCTCTCCCACCTGCCGGGCCTAGGGGGGCTGGACACCCCCGGGCACCTGAAACAGCCCAGGGCTTTGTGTAGTAATTTACACAGGCTGCCCCCAGTTCTGAGGGTGAGGGTGACTGGGTTCCAGTTTACAGAGAAAACAGACTAGACGGTCTCACTGGTGAGATGTGGGGGTGGGACCCCAATCTACCTTCTGACCTATGACTTCAGAGTGGACAGCCTCCCCACCCTCAGCCAGGATGCTTGCTAAGCCTAGGGGCTCAGGAGTCCTGCTTCCTCCAGCACCCCTCCTGGAGGTGAGAGTGGGGGGCTCTTCTCTATACAACATTCACCCCTGCAGGGGCACACGTGTGACCTCACAGTCTGTCATCCCTTCCTTATGACCTGGACCTCCTTGATGTGTGAGCACTGCAGATCATGGGTGCACACGTGGGCAGGTGCACCATGACTGAGAGGACAACACTCCAATTTAAGCCCCTCCTTGCTCAGATGATTACATCCTGGAATTGAGGGGTTCCCAGGGGTCAGGTGGCCAATTCTGGCCTTAGGGGCAAATTCTTATCACCCAGGGGGCTAATTTTTAAATTAAATTACACATTTACAATTCAATAGTCAAGCCCCTTTCTAGGCAGCCTTGTAGCCACTCAGCTTTTACCCCTCGCTGTGACCATGTTCTTAACTTCAAATTGAGTGTCATTATGGACATGAACATGTCCCTTTCATGTGTCACCTTCACAGTAAGCGGCCACCCCAAACTCCCCTCCCTTCCCCTTGTCGATATCTCCACTCAGGGAGTAGGGCCCTTTTGATGCAGTTGTGCAAATGTGTGAGCTAAGGGTTTAGAATGTCCAGGCTAGGAGGGGTCTGCCCCACATGGCAGGGCAGGTGGGCTGGCAGGGGGTGATGTTTCACTTGCAAAACCTCAGCTGGTTTCAGGCAGTGACAACAGACTGGCAGCCAAGGGCTCAGCTGGTGCAGAATAAGTGGATTAACTGTGTTCACCCAGACGCCTTGGGGGTGGCAGCCCTGGAGTACGACTACAAGTGAGGAAGGTGGAGGGTCCCCAGTGCCTGGACCTCCACCTTCTAAAAATCAGGACTGAGATGTGGCTCTGAAGTCAGAACACTGGAGTTCAAAGCTTCCCCCATCACTTAGTCAATAATTCAAAGCAAATGAGCCTCAGTTTTCTCATGTGTAAAATGAGAACTTTGAAGCCTCTCCCTCTGAGGGTGTGGAGGGAAGTAAATGCGGTGACAGCAGAGCACAGGAGCTGTCTGGGCTGAGCCTGCATACAGGCAGGCCGTTGTTGCTGCCATGACCACTGTCTTCCAGGGCAGGGTCTGCACTCTCTCCCTGTGAAGGTCCAGACAGTAAACATTCTAGGCTTTGAGGGACCTACAGTCCCTGTCACAACTACCACCCTCTGCTGTTGGAGGGCAAAGACAGCTCCTGCAGTAGGTAGTCCAGTCTCGCACCCCCGCTTCCTGACATAAGTATTCCTGAGATACAATTTTCACATAACTTTGTTGGCTTTAGGTGTGCAGCATAATGACTTGTTACATGTGCATATTGTGAAATGATCAGTGCATTAAGTTTACCTGACGTCTGTCATCACCCAAAGTCACACACTATTTTCCTTGTGATGAGAAATTTTAAGAGGTACTCTCTTAACTATCAAATGCACAACGCAGTGCTGTTAACTACAGTCACCTTTCAGTACATTATGTCCCCAGGACTTGTTTATCTTCTAACTGGAAGTTTGTACATTTTGATTATCTTTCCGAATTTCAATCATCCCCTGACTCACCTCTGGCAACCACCAACCTGATATCTGTTTCTATGTGTTTCGGTTTATTTTGTAGATTCCACATATAAATGAGATCATAGGTATTTGTCTTTCTGTCTTATTTATTTCACTTAGCATAATACCCTGAAGGTCCTCCCAAGTTGTCACAAATGGCAGGATTTCACTTTTTTAATGTCTGAATAAGATTCCATTTTATATACATATATATGCATCATGTTTTCTGTACCCATTCATCTGCTGATGGACACTTAGGTTGTTTACATATCTTGGTTATTGTAGATAATGATACAGTGAACATGAGGGTGCAGTTGTCTCATTGACATAGTGATTTCATTTCCTTTGGATATATTCCCTGCAGTGGACTTGCTGGATCATATGGAAGTTCTAATTTTAAATTTTGGGGGAGCCTTCTTACTCTTTTCCCGAGTGATGGCATCAATTTACATTCCCACCAACATTGCACAAGTTTCCCTTTTCTTCACACCACCACCATCACTTGTTGTCTCTTATATTTTGATGACACCCACCCTGACAGGTGAGAGGGGGTATCTCATTGTGGTTTTGATTTGCATTTCCCTGATGGTGAGTGATGTTGAGCACCTTTTCATGTACCTGTTAGACATCTGTGTGCCTTCTTTGGAAAAATGTCTATTCAGTTCCTCTGCCCACTTTTTAAATCACATTGCTTTTTTTTTTTTGCTGTTGAATTGTAAGAGTTCTTTATATGTTTTGAGTGTTAACCCCTTATCAGATATATAGTCTGAAAGTACTTTCTCCCCTTCTGTCTGTTACCCTACCCTCTGCTTTCTGGATGACAGGGGTCCAGGCACTTAGGAATCTCTGCTTCTCACGTGTTTCCAATGTTGGTTGGGTGAGGGCTGTGTTCTGATAAAAGTGTGCACAACCGTGTGTCACTACCCCTTATTTTAGTAGGTGGGCTCTGAAGAGTGCAGTGTGGGCAGGGATGTTTCCCAGAAGTCATCATTTGGATGGTCATGTGCTCTGGAACTCACACCAACTAGCCCGGATGTGATGGGGCAATTTGCAAAGGGAGGACCTTGCAGCTAAGACACAGACCAGGTGCTCTTGTGTCTTGTTGGAAGGACCTGGAAACAAAGTTGTGTGGAACAGGGAATCCTCCAGGTCACAAGGCTCAGTTCAGACTTCTGGGGTGCAGAGACCTGCTCTGAGCCACTGTCACTGAGGAGCGAAGGGCCTCAGGCAGGAGGGAGGAGTTGCTGGATTTCACTTGCCCTGTGTGTCAAGTTTCAGCTCTGGTGATTTGTGGAACATGGGCTTAGCTTTGGGAATGTAAGAGGAGAGGTTACTGGGGAAGGGCTGGCTTTTTCCTTTGATTGAGGTCCTACTGTGTGCCAAGCACAGCAGTCCTCTGAGTCAGGGCTGGAAAGCCAGGCACAGAGAGGTCAGGGAGTTTCCAGGTCACACAACATTAGGCGCATCATTAGGGTCTGATGCAGACCTGACGCCCAGCCCACATTCTCTCTCCTTTCCCAGGACCATCATGATCCCACATGTCAGAATCACCCAGAGAGGCCCAGGTATGGGCACTGGGACCTTTCCTGCCTAACATGCAAGGAGCCTTAAGAGGGACAACAAGGCACTTCCTGAGTCCATGATGCCCAGAGGCTGCTCTTAGCAAGAGGCTCAGCACACACTCTTGGATGAATCCTAGCTCTGTCCTGAGTCACTCTGTCCTCCCTGCCTCAGTTCTTCTGCCCACATGGGGCTGGAAACAGCAGCCACTTCACAAGGGTCTAAGGAACCTCCAGGATCCTGGAAGCAGCACCCTCACACAGGGAGCACGGTCTCCTTAACTTTTCCTCACCTCTTTGCTGGATGTAGAGTCCCAGCGGGGCCCTGGCTTGTCCCAATTCTCACCCCAGATCAGGGTCCAGCAGGGGGTGGTGTCCAGGCTGGACTCTGTCCTCTGCCCCTTTTGGGGACCCTCATTCATCGCACCTTGGCTGCCTAGACACTGTCTTCCAGGGGCCACTCTGTGCCTCCCACACCTACCTAGCATCCACCCACCCTGGGTTACTCCAGCGCCCTCTGGCCCTTGGACACACACCTACTCCGTGTTGAGTGGAAATGAGGTGACCGACATGCTGGGCCTCCTGGACAGTCTGGAGGAGACTGATATCCCCAACCTGCCCACCACCCCAAGAGCCCAAGATGGGGAGAGGGTGTGCCTCCATTCATACTCTGATTTGCTCAGATTCTCAGCACCTACTTTGCTGGGTGGATATGGGGGCAGAGGTATGATGTAAAAGCAGGAGACCTGGACAGCAGACCACGAGAAGGGGGCTAGCCCAGGCTGGTCTCATAACCCCCTTAGCTTTGGTTTTATCATCTTTAAAGTGGGACAGACTCTTGTGAGGTGAGCAGGATCCTGACCCATAGCCAGGAACTGTCCTACACGCCTTAGAGAAGCTCACTGACTCCTCACGAAAATCTGTGGGGCAGGGACAGGCATTATCACCCATTTCTGCAGAAGTAACTGAGGCACAGAGAGAACAGCTGAGGTGACCACCCCAGATTACAGAGCCCAGGTCATCTGGTTCCAGTGTCCAGGCTCATGGTCAGTGCCCACTCTGGGTTTTCCTCCTCCCTTCATCCACCACTGGGACCCATGGCCGCAGCCTCATCTCAGTGTGATTGTTCATGGGGAGCAGGATGGGTGCACTGAGGGCCCGTTTCTCTGAGGACTGCTTTCCCAGAAGGCTCAAGGGGTTGACTGTATTCACTACTGGACACCCAGGCCTGGGCCCAGGCCAGCCACACTGCAAAGCCTGAATCAATGATTGTTGAGTGAATACCTGAACCTCTGCATGTACCTGCATGTTGCCCCCATTTCCTCATCTCCACAGCTGGCTACCCGGCCAAAACCCCGTGTAATCAGGCCTGGGCCAGGGACAGTCACGGGGACCAGAGATGCTCAGCTGGGGACAGGAAGCCTCAGGGGCCCTGTGGCTGTCCCAAGCATCTCCTGGGGCAATTCACAGGGAAGCCCAGCCAGCTTCCAGGAACAGCAATCAGGTCCCAATCCCAGGGGTATAAGGTAGGTCTTGAGGGGTGTTTCCTGAGACTGACTCTGTGTATGAAGGGGGCCTGGGGGTCAGGCTGCTTTCAACGTCCATTCCAGGCCTACATCCCTGCTGGCAGCATGGAGCTAGTCATAAAGGACACAGGCCGTGGGGCCAAGGCTATAACAGGGCTCTGCTCCCTCTCTGTGGCTCAGTGTCCTCATCTGTAACAGAGAACTAGTAACAGGGCCATGGGAGGGCTCACTGAGACCCTCCTCTGTGGCTTTGGTTGGACACTGCCCTCCCTCTGCTCAGTGCCATTCTCTGTAATAGAGAATAGTAACATTTCTCTTAACCCGTTTTGGCCCCATTTTTCTGAGTCTCTTTCTACATTGGGCCCAGGGCTTTCACAGAGATCACAGACTTGGGATGTAATCAGAGTGTGGTCACAGCCCTAGTGGTCCCAATTGAGGCCAGAGGAGCTTCGGGGGGGGGTGGGAATCCAGAACTGCTTCATGGAGGAGGTGAGATCTGAGCTGTGTCCCCAAGGATGAGCTGTCATCTAGCTGAGGCCTGACACTGAGCAGGACCCATGTACATGGTTAATGAGGGTGTGAATGAATGAATGGGCACCCCTCTGACAGAGAGTGAGGGGGGAGTCCCCTAGGCCAAAGCAGGAAACACAGGGCACCCTGGGGGAGCAGAGGGCGTGGCTGCAGTGTGATGCCTGCCTCACCCTTTATGGGTGTCTTGCCACCACTTTAGCGTGTGTTCTGGTGGATTGGGAGCCCTTTTCTCTCCTCTGCTTCAGTATCCTGCTCTTCATTCCGAGGAACACCCGCCTGTGTCACCTCAGTGTCCCCAAGTGGACCTGGACCTGTCTTGTGGGAGATTTTGAAGAGGGATTTGGTGTGCAGCCCAAGACTGAATTGGGAGGGAGAGGATAATAGGGACCTCCAGAGGGGATCATGGGCTGGGAGTCATCGGAGGGGTGGGGAAGGCAGAGCCTCAGAGCTGTAGGATCCTGCTAGTGGTGGCTCCTTCACGAGGGGCTTCACAGGGAGGAAGCAATCATGGGGAAAAGGCAGAGCTCAGTTTGGGGCTTGCTGACATGGAACAGCTCATCACAGAGACGTCCAGAGGAGCTGGATGTAGGGAACGAAGATGCCACTGATGTCAGGGTCAAATCCTGAGACCCAGATGAGGTGAGGCGGTGGTGCAGGGGAAGGGGCTTGAGGATATCAAGATGTTCATTCATTGGGGTCCTCAGGGTGGGGACCTTCATGTTCATTTCACAGCCACCTGGTGCCTGACAGAGTTAGGCTTAGGGAGGTCACTGAGTAGACACGTGCCGATAACCTAGATTCTCCTCTTTCCACATAAAGTCCCTGGTGTGAAGCCAGCAGGCACTCTTCAGAGTCATACACCCTCACCCCTGGGCTCTCTGTGTGCCTAGAGCCCAGTGGCCCCTTACCTCCCACTCCCCACTGCAGGACCCTTTGCACACCTGCATTTCCACAAGCTATAAAACATCTTCTCTTGCTGTGTGTTTACTCTATGAAACCTCATTGCCCCAGGAAGAGAGGCCTCACATCCTTCCCTTATTAAAGTGGTAAAGCCTTTTGTTCAGAGAAGCCCCTGTCAGATCTCATAACCAACCAGGTACCTGTGCATGAATTGATCATGCAGCCCCCTCCTCCTTGTGTGCACAGCACCCCCCCCAATAACAGACCCCACACACTCAACCTTTGCGCTCTTGTAGGCACCTCTTACCTGTGTGGCCTGATGTTGTCTATAGCAGTGTCCCTATTGAACTTTCCTAAACCCTTCTCAGACGCTGGTATTTCTTTACCAACCCAAGTAATTAGCCTGCCATTGTGCCCACAACACCTGAAACAGAGTTGGCTAAATTATGCAGATTGATGATGCAGGTTAATTTGCTATAAAGCTGAAATCAAGGTTTACAAATAAAAGCAACATACATACTCAAGGCAGGACTAAGAACTCACACGGATAACTAAGACCCTCCACATACATCCCACTTTGCCCTTAGGGCCTTTGCGATGGCTGCTCTTCCAGCCAGGGTCTCTCTCCGCCTGCTTCTTAAACACCTCCAGGAATCTGCTCAAATGTCCTCCCTGACCTTATTTTTCTCCATGGAACATATCACCTCCGGACATTGTGTATATTTTACTTAATTTTCTCTGTGTCCCACACCAGGCTGTCTGCTGCATGAGGATGGAGAACTGACTGCTTCACTACCTGCTGTGCCCGGTATCTGGAACCCACCCAACACACAGTAGGACCTCAGAAATTGTGTGACGGGTGTGTGATCACTGTAGGCCACAGACAAAAGTCTTCCCAGCAGTCATGGTAAGAGTCATTCATTCTCTACTTACTGAGCCCTACTGTGTGCTGGATACTGACCTGGGTGGGAGGCATGCAGTGGATTAGACACAGTGAGCACACACAGCATGTTAGGAGGGACATGTGCTCTGGAGACCACACAGGGCTGGGGGAAGTCAGGAGTGCAGGAGTGGAGGAGAAGAGGGCCAGGTGGAGACAGTGGTGCCAGAGGAGACAGAGAGGTGGGGCCCAGGTCGTGCAGGGCTTTATGGCTCCTGTGAGAGCTTTTCCTCAGGGCAGCGGAACCATGGCTGGGTACGGAGCAGGGGCCCAGTTCCTGAGTGCTATGCAGGAAATGGAGCAGGTGTCTGCTGGGGAGATGTGCGTGGAGGAGGCTGTCCCTGTAGACTGTGCAGGCAGAGAAGGCTCCTCTGAGGAGGTGACATCTGAGCTGAGCCCTTGTATGGACCGTGTTTCCACCTTCTGTAGACTGGATGCTTTCATCTGCCCTGCAGCCCTATGCAGGACACACCCTGTTCTCAGTCACCTGGACTTGGCCTCCTGCCTGCCTTTTGGGCCCTCCCACCCCAGAAGGAGTCCTTCTAGATCTAACTCACTACCTCCTCCACTGGACTTGGACTCACACTGAGCCACTGTCCACCTGCCCAACTCACCCAGAGTCAAGTCCAGACACTTGGGGGAGCCCCTCCACTCCAGAGCCCATGAACTTACTCAAATGGCCAGTCCTCAGCCTGCTCACATGCCTCACACTCCCCTCCTGCAGAAACCCTGTGACAGATCATGTCCACAGCACCCTGCTCCTCCGATCCTGACCCCAGGCTTTCCCATGTGGTGTGACCCCGCATAGGTTGCAGTCCCCTCCTCCAGTCTGGTGAGTAGAAACTACCTTTTCTTTTTTCTTTTGTTAATATATTTATTTTTTAATTTTTATTTTATTGAGTTATAGTCAGTTTGCATTGTTGTGTCAATTTCCAGCATAGAACATAATTTTGTCAATTGTGTTTACTCTTTCAAGAAACCATCTCTTGGCTTGATTTTTTCAAATGTTCCTTATATCTCTATTTTATTTTTTTCCTCCCTGATCTTTATTATTTCCTTCCTTCTGCTTACTTTTGTTATTTTTGCTCTTCTTTTTCTAATTCTTTTAGGTGGTAAGTTTGATTGTTTATTGCAGTTGTTCCTCGTTTTTGAGGTAGACCTGATTCTCTCGCTATAAACTTCCCTCTAAGCACTGCCTTTTCTGGATCCCATAGGTTCTGTGTGATTGTGTTTTCATCATCATTTGTCCCAATGTGTTTTTTATTGCTTCTTTGATTTCATCATCCACCCATTTTTTTTTAAAGTAGTATGTTGTTTAACCTCCATACTGTCATTTATTTCTCCTTTATTTTTCTGTAGTTAATTTCTAGTTTCATGGTATTGTGGTCAGAAAAAGTTGCTTCAAATATTTTCTATCTTCTTCAAATTGTTAATGCTTCTTTTGTGCCAAAGTATATGACCTATCCTAGAAAATGTGGTATGTGCACTTGAGAAGAATGTATGTTCTATTTTAGGGAAATATAAAGTTCTGAAAATATTACCCAAAACAAATTGTTCTATTGTATCATTTAATTTCTATGTTGTCTTATTAATTTTATGTATGGAAGATCTGTCCAGTGATGTTAATGGATTGTTTAAGTCTTCTACCGTGATTGTATTCCGATCAAATTTTCCCTTTTTATCTGTTAGTATTCTCTTTTTGTCTGTTATATATTTAGGTGCTCCTATGTTGTGTTCATATATGTTAATGAGTGTAATATCTTCATCTATGACTCCTTTAATCATTATAAAATGGCCTTCTTAATCTTTCTTTATAATCTTTGTTTTAAAGTCTATTTTATTTGAAATCACTGTTGATATTCCTGCTTTCTTGTGATTTCCATTTGTGTGGAATATCTTTTTCAATCCTCTCACTTTCAATCTATGTGTTTCCTTCTCCCTAACGTGGGTCACTTGTATACAGCGTATTGTAGATACTTGCTTTATTATCCACTCTGCACTCTATGTCCTTTGATTAAAGCATTTAGTCCATTGACATTTATAGTAATTATTAATAGAAATGTGTTTATCACAATTTGAACTTTGTTTTGCAGTTCATTTTGTATTTCCTCTTTGTTCCTTACTTTTTCTTTTTGTGGTTTGATAATTTTCCTTTTTATTATCTTGGTGTCTTTTTAGTTTTGTGACTCTATTGTAACTTTTTGGCTTGTGGCTACCCTACTTTGTACATATATTAACCCATTACTATATCTGTTTGTTTTAAACAGATAATAATATAAGCTCAAACCCATCCTACCAAGAACAAAAAAGAGAGAGAGACAGAGAGAAAGAGAGAGAGAAACCTGCATATTTTCTTGCTCGCCTCTCCCACGCTTAATGATTTAGATGCCCTCTTTTATGATTTCATGTTTATTCTGTTGTAATTCATTGTAGCAATCACCTTTCCAATTATGGTTTTCTCCTTTTTGTAGCATCCTGCTTCTTTTCTATTTAGAGTAGGTCTTTCAATATTTATTTTAGCATAGGTTTAGTGTTGCTAACTTCTTTTAGTTTTTGCTTCTCTGTGAAGTTCTTTATCTCTCCTTCTATTCTAAAGGATACCCTTGCTGGATAAAGTATCCTAGGCTGCATCATTTTTTCATTCAGGACTTTGAATACACCTTGCTTCTCCCTTCTGGCCTGTACTGTTTTTGTAGAGAAATCAGCTGAAAATCTTATGGGGGTTCCCTTGTATCTCATTCTTTGTTTTTCTCTTTCTCCCTTTAGAATCATTTCCCATTCTCAACCCTGGTCATCCTGATTGTAATATGTCTTGGTGTGGGTCTGTTTGGGTCCTCCTTGTTTGGGACGCTCTGTGTTTCCTGTACTTGGATATCTGATTCCTTCTTTAGGTTTGGGAAGTTTTCAGTCATGATTTCTTCAAATATCTCTTCAATCTCCTTTGTTCTTTCTTCTCCTTCTGGGACCCCCATTATGAGTAGGTTGGCATGCTTTATGTTATTCCAAAGGTCCCGTATATTGCTTTCATTGGTTTTTATTTGTTGTCTTTCAGCTGTTTTGTTGTCCTGCCTTCTAAGTCACATATTCATTCCTCTCAATTATCCAGACTACATTTTATAGCCTTTACCTCAACTCTCCTCTCAGCAAATGAGTTTTCCAATTTTCACTGGCTCCTCTTTAGAGTTTCAGTTTCGTTATTTGACATATTCTCTGTCTCTATACACAATCTCTTTTAGTTTCTTCAGTACTTTGATCACTCCTTTTTTGAAATCATCTAGTAGACTATCAATGTCTATTTCATTGATTGTTCTTTCAGGGGGTTTATCTTGTTCTTTTAATTGAGACAGGTTGCTCTGCTTTTTTATCTTGCTTATATCTCTCTGGCACTATGGCTTATGGAGTATCAATTATCTACTGTGGTCTTTTAAGAGTTTATTTATTTATATAAAGTGGATGCAGAAATAAAACTAAGCACAAAGAAATTAGTTTTAAAAGCAGTATAATCAATAACAGAAGAACATATTGAAACAAGATAACAATTGAGTTGGGATGAATTTTTAAAATATTAAAGGAAGAAAAAATATTTGAGAACAGAGTATAATCACAACAGAAGAACAAAACAAGGATAAAACTGAAATTGGACCAATTGTAAGATAATAATAAAAGTATTTTAAAAGAAAATTTTAAAAGGGATTAAAAATAGAAATATAAAAATTATTTAAGAAGTAACATTTAAAAAGTAAAAGAAAATGGAACAGAAAAAGAAAAGAGTATGTTCCCTTGGAGATTGTGTGCCCTTAGTAATTTTATCAAGAGGTCCTTCTTAAACATGTGTGGTTACCAAGTCTTACTTCTGTGCCTTTTGTCTGTTATCCCTTTGGTTAATGATGTGGCCATTAACCTGTTAACCAGAGCCTACCCTGGCTATTGAATGGGGACTCCTCTTTGTTTTGTTGTTGTCAAAGCTCCTGCCCTTGCCTTGCTTCATGAACTCAGCTCGTTGTTTCCAGAGACCCTCTGGTCACACCCTTGGTCTGTGCTGCTCCCAGTGCCTGTAGGTAGACATGTCACTTCTCCTCCCAGTGCTGCATCTTGGTGCTGCACTCCTGCATGGTAGGTGGACAGGTTGTGTCCCTTCCCAATGCCGTGTCCAGGTGCAGCAGTCCTCCACAGTAGTTGGGTCGGTTGCTCCCATATTCAGTGCTACTCCCCACACCACATCTGTTCCACACTCTGTGGGTGGGCTTGAGGCAAATGGCCACACCAGCCCTAATCCCTGCTCTTTGCCAGAACTTTGCTCCTTGTTCATTTGTCTTAGAGGTGTGAGTTCATAGAGGCACCAGGACAGAAACGTCCTATATGTCTGGGGATGTAAACAAGTCTCAGTCCCACCTATGAGGTTACAGAACTGCCAGGTACATATTCAGGTTTCAACCCCATGTCTGCCTGGGTGGGTATGATGGCTGTGGCTGAGCCTCATCTCTCTTATTCTGAAAAATCACCAGTTATGTTGCCGTGAGTCAGCAGAAACAAAGGACGAAACACCCCTTCCCCCAGGCAAGCCAGCAATATTGCTTTGCTTTATTTTTTTCTTATTTTATGGGAGGCCCAGGCTGTTCTGATCTGTATACAATCCAAGCAGTTTTCCACAGCACACTGCAGTCCCCCAGGGTTACCTATGTACAGTCAACCAGAGTCTGCCTGGATCCAGCAGCCTGTCCCTTCCCATCCCTGATTCACTTCTAGGTTTGGGGGTTGTTGACACACTTTGTGCCCATTTAACTTAATTCTGTTAGTCAAGGGTGGTTCTGTACACATCTGAGCCTCAGAGGTTCCCTGTCCATCCTGCTGACCTCTCCGTTGGAAAGAGGGGACCCAGTCAACCAGCACTATCCCTCCTTTGCTGCTCCCTCTTCAAAGGACCAACCCCAAGCCATTTTGCATTTTCTTCCTTCTTTTTTCCTTTTCTCCTAGCAGATTGGTGGCACATTTTGTCTTTTGAAGATGGCAATGTTTTATCAAAGTTCAGCAGATGTCCTGAGTGGATGAGTGTGTCTGTGAATGTCAGTCTTGGTGAATTTATTGGAGAGGATAAGATACAAGCATCCTTCTACTCCAATATCTTGGCCTTTCTCCAAGAATATACACTCTTAATAATTTTGTCATAAGGTTATTTTTAACTATGGGTGGTTGCCAAGTCTTCCTTCTACGCCTTTTGCCTGTTATCCCCTTTTTTGGTGGTGTGGCTGGTGTTCTGGTGGCCTGAATCTGCCCTGGCTATTGAGCAGGAGCTCCTTTTTTCCTGTGGTTGTCACACTCCTGCCCATATCCTGCTGTGAAAACTCCACTTGCTGGTTCCAGAGGCCGTCTAGTCGTGCCCCTGGTCTGTGTCCCAGCATCTGTAAATGGGTGGTCTGCACCCCCCACCAGATGCCTGGTCCCAGGACCACACTTGTGCAAGGTAGTTGGCAGGTAGCTCCCCTGCCGCATTAGGTCCATGCTTTGTAGGTGGACTCAGAGGAAACAGCTGCACTAGCCCTCACCCCTGCTCTGTTCCAGAACACTGCTTCTTGTGCATTTGTCTTAGAAGAGCCAACTCAGAGAGGCATCGGTGTGTAATGGTCCCTTCTTCTTGGGACTGTAAACAAATCTCATTCCCACCTATGAGGTTGTGGAGCCCCTAGGTAGGGATTTGGGTTTTGACCCCTCCTCTATCTGGGAACCATGCACCAGAAAATATAGTGGCTATGGCTGAGCCTTGACTCTCTTCTCCCAAGAAGTCTCCAATAATGGCACTGTGGGTCTGCGGACACAAAGGCTATGGCTACCCTTCCCCCCAGGGCACACCAGCAGTGTTTTCTGCCTTTTTTTTTTATTTTATGGGGGACCCAGGCTGTTCTGTATACTCTCCCAGCCATGGCACACAGAACATTGCAGTCCCCCAAGGTTTCCTCTGTAGAGTCAGCCCGAGTCCTCTGCTCAACTCAGGCAGGCTGTCCCATCCCACACCTGCTGGTTCGCATCTAGGGCTGGGGATCGTTGGGACCCTTTGTGCCCCATTAACTTAGTTCTGTCAGTCAAAGTCTATTCTATACAGATCTGAGCCTCTGAGGTTCCATCTCCATCCTGCTGAACTGGCCATTGGAGTTGGAGAGACCCAGTGTATTAATGTTATTCCTCCTTTGCAGCTCCCTCCCCATTGGAATGGTCCAGAACTATTTTCCTTTTTCTCCTTTTCTCCTGTTCTCCCACCAGATTTGTGGAAAATTTTATCTTTTGAAGAAGCCAATATTCTGTCAAAGTTCAGCAGGTGTTCTGGGTGGTGGGTGTGTCTGTTGATGTCACTCTTGGTGAATTTGTGGGAGAGGGTGAGCTCTGAGCATCTTTTTTACTCCACCATCTTTCCTCCTCCTTCACTCTTTTTCTTTTGATTGGAACATTTAGTCCATTGACATTTATAGTAGTTATTTTATAGATGTGGGTTTATTGCCATTTTGAAATTTGTTTTCCAGTTGATTTTGGTATTTATTTGTTTCTTTCTTTTAATTATTTTTATTTTTGTGGTTTGATAAATTCCTTTTCTATTAGCTTGGTTTCTTTTTGGGTTTTATGACTCTATTATATACTTCTGATTTGTGGTTATCTTGTCATTCAAGTATGGTAACCCCTTACTTCATCTGTTTGGTTTTAGTTGATAGTCATGTGGGCTCAAGTGCATCCTAAAAAGAAAGAAGACAAAGAGAAAAAAGAAAAAAAAAAAGAGAAAAAATATATATTCTCTTGCTCTCCTCTTCCACCTTTTATGATTTTGCTATTCTCTCTTTCTTGTTTGCTTTCTTGTTTTCTTTATTGACTTACTGACTTATTTATATCCTCATGTTTTCCCTTGCAACTCATTGTATTTATCGCATTTCCAATTATGGTTTCTTAATTTCTATAGCTTCCTGTTTATTTTTTATTTAGATTAAAACTTTCAAATTTTTTTTTAGCATAGATTTAGTACTGCTGAATTCATTTAGTTTTTGCTTGTCTGTGAAATTCTTTCTCTCTTTCTGTTCTAAAGGATAGTCTTTCTAGATAGAATATCCTAGTTTGCAGCCTTTTCTTATTCAGGACTTTGAATATATCTTGCCACTCCCTTCTGGCCAGAAGTTTTTAGGTAGTGAAATCTGCTGAATGCTTATGGGACTCCCTTGTAACAAACACTTTGTTTTTCTCTCACTGCCTTTAGAATATTTTATTTAACTTTAGCCGTTTTAACTATAATATGTCTTGGTGTAGGTGTGTTTGGTTTCTCCTTGTTTGGGACCCTCTGTGCCTCCTGTACTTGGATAGTTCTTTCCTTCTTAAGGTTTGGAAAGTTTTCAGTCATGATTTCTTTAACTAACTTTTCAATCCCCCTTTCTCTTTCTTCTCCTTCTGGGACTCACCATTATGCATAGGCTGGCACACATTATATTATCTTGCTTTAATTGGTTTTTATTGACTTTTCTGTCTGCTGTTCTTTTTGGGTTATTTCTTTTATCTTGTCTCCTAAGTCATTTATTCATTCCTCTGCATTATCTAGTCTTCTTTTGATTGCCTGTATTTGAATTTTCTATTTTTAACTAGCTCTTCTTTATAGTTTAAATTTTATTTTAAAGTTTTCTGTCTCTATTGATAGTCTCTTTTAGTTCTTTCAGTGAGTTGATCATTCCCTTTTTCAAGTCTAGTAGACTATCAAAGTCTATTTTACTGCTTGTTCTTTCAGGGGATTTGTCTTGTTCTTTTAATTGAAAGTGGTTCCCCGGCTTCTTTATTTTACTTATATTTCTCTGGCTCTATGCATTTCTTCTAGACCCGTTTCTGAGCTTTTACATGTAGTAGGCAGGGTTGGAGCACTTCAGTTGTGAAGAAAAATAGGCAGAAGATGTTCACTGGGGAGTTCTCTCTGTGGTGTTGCCTGTCACTTGTTATGCAGACTTACAAAGTCCTATTTGTTGATTTTGGCTTTATCCCTGCCTTAGCTATGGGAATGTCAGCCACCTACTCTGGTGCCACTCAGGTTCTGAGCCCCAGGAAACATCAGTGCAGATCCAGCAGTGTCAGTCCCTTGGACCTGCCTTAGCAAGTGTGCAGTCACACATATGAATTTGTGGTCCACTACAGGTTCAGCTCAAACCCCAATCCCGCACTCACATATGGAACCATACACCACCCTGTTGTAAATACCCTCACTGGCCACCCTTCTTGAGTAAGAACTCCACTCACTACCTGTAAGTCTCAGAGGTGTGGATCCACAAAGTGACCAGATACAGCAAATCCACCCTCTCTGCCTGGGGCTGTAAACAAATCTCAGTCCCGCCTGTGAAGTTGCAATGGCACAGGGTATGGAGTCAACATTCAGCTCTGCCTTTGTTCAGCAGTGTTGGCTCTCACCAAGCCCCATTTCTCTTCTCACGAGAACACACCAGCAATGGAGCCAAGTGGAGTAAGTGACTTTGGCACAACTGTGTTTCATTCCTCCCCCATTATATCAAAATTTGTGCTTTTTTATGAGAGTTTCAGTCTTTTCTGTTCCACACACACACACACAGCCAGAGCTCACACTGCCCTCTAGTTTCCTGAGGCTGCCTCTCTGCAGTGTGACCCAGCCCTCTGCCTGGGCTCTTCACTGACTCCAGTAGCCTGTTCTGGCTCATCCCTTCTAGCTCATGTATAGGGCTGGTCATCACAGGGACCCTCTGTGTCAGTTTTCCCCAGTTCTGCCTGCCATGCAGTTGCCACTGTCTCCTCCAAACCTTGGAAGCTCTGCTTCTTTCCTAGCTGATCTCCCAGCTAGAGAGGTTGTGTCCCAGTGTGAGGGTGCCTTTATTCCTATGCTACTCTTTCCCTGCAGGATCAGTCCTGCACTTAATTTTTCTTTTCTCTTTTTATTCCTTACCATATTTTGTGAGAATCTTCCTGTATTTCAAAATAAGAGACACTCTACCAGAGTTCAGGAGGTTTCTGTGCAAATCAATGTTTTTGTAGATGTAATTCTTTGAGTATTTGTGGGAGAGGTCAAGCTGTGAGTCTGTCTACTCTGCCATTTTGGCTCCTTCAAATTTTAAAATAGGGCTAGTTCTTTCTTAATTACTCTCAAAAAGCTGTTGTAGTTTTCAGCGTACATGTCTTGTAATTTTTCCTTGCCTCTATTGGATGCTGATTCAGAACATACACAACCTTCTAGAGAAACCTGTCCCACCCTGCCATTTACTGCCAACTAGCTGGCCTGTGTCTGAATCACCAAAAGGTTTTGTTCTTTATCTGATTCTTAATTCTTTAGAATTTATCATTTTACTCTCATAAATGCTGATAGTACTTGTAACATATATTTTAAAATAAAAATAATAAACTTTATTCTATAGATGAAATATGAATGAATCTCAAGTAACATATGCTTTTAATACCTTAGAATTAGTAAAGCAATATAGATACATTATAAATGCTTGAAATGTTGCCTAAAGGAAAAGTGCAGAGATTTGCAAATCCCACTCCCAGAAGTGACCGTCATTAATGGTTTGGTGAACATCTCTCAGTCTCTATCTCTCTCATTCTCTCTGCCTCTGTGTCTCACACACCACAAGATTCATTTACATCTATGATGATTTGACACATATGTGGTTATAGAGATGGCATCTGGGATGTAGATGATGGATTAACAGGCATCCAAACTGAGGGCTTCCTTGACATCAGGTAAAGACCAAGCACTCATTTTTCCAGCTGCACAACAATCATTCCTCCATGTGAATCAGAACTGATGAATCCCACCCCCTCTCCATGAACATTAGTGTTGCTTCCATTTCCCTAGTAGTTTAACCAGGATTGTGATGAACATCCTTGAAAAGACATCTTTGAAAAATTGTGCAAGAATTTTAGTATGATCAACACTAAGCATCAGCACTGCTCGGAAAGTGGTGCACTTGTGGAACTGTGATGCATTCTGCATACTGTTCTCCCAGAGAGGAGAGTCTGCTCACTCTTCCCTCCAGGGGATCTACTGTGGCCTCTGCCTCCTCATGTTGTCACTAGAGCTGGTTGTCTCCAGGCTAAAGGCCTGCCAGTGTGATGTTGACCAATGCTGTCTCCGAAGTGTGGACATCTTCGTGCATCCTCACTTGAGAGGTCGAGCATCTCTAATATACACTGGCCACCTGCATTGCCACTTGTTGGAATTGCATGTGTTTGTTCTGTTTCTGTTTAGAACACAGTGTTTCAAGATATTTTTGGACCACAGGGATGTGAAACCTTTCTCTGACTTTAGGTTATGAAAAATGATTTTTCCATGTTATGGTTTGTCTTTCATGGATTTTGATTATTATTTTTTTTTTATTTTGTTAGGTTATGTTTTGCCACAGGAAGAGCTAAGCATCTCCCTCCTGGCTCTGGTTTCACACATAGAATAGCAGTGCCTATCTCGAGATTATGCACATAGTTACTAAAAATATTCATTTTGTATATCTCATATTTAATCCACCTGGATTTCCCTTTGAAATAACCATAATGCTACTTCAAGTAAAAAAAAAAACACCAATCCCTTGTTAAAATATGAGAGCAGACACAAACAGCCACCTTTTGTATGATTTCATTGATAGGGAACATCCAGTGTAGGGAAAGACACACAGAGAGAAAGAGGATTAGGGCTTGTCAGGGGTTGGGGGAGGGATAAACGAGAATGTGTGCTTTGGATACGGGGTTTTATTTTGAGGAAAGAAACAGTCTGAAACTAGACAGTGACGATGGTTACACAGCATTGTGAATGCACTTAATGCTCCTGAATTGCACAATTTAAAATGGAAAAACATCTAAATTTTATTATGGTAAACTTAAAACATAAAAATAGATGATACTCTAAATGACATGAAAGAAAACAAGGAAATGACAGAAAAAACAAACAAAAATGATGCCAGGAGAAGGGAAGTAAAGTTCGGGTCTGGGAGTGGGTTGATTCTTAGAATTAGATGACAGTGTTGGTGGTTGCAGAGACATCTCAGCCCGTAAGGGTGGTGATGCCTGAAATGGCTCTGGGTCTCATAGAAGTATGTGTGTAGGTTCAGGGGGAGCTACAAGATCAGGCTCAGGGTCTCCCTGCAGGACTGGTAATGTAACTTGGCTCTAGGTCTCCTGTAGGGCTAGTCTTACAGTCTGCAGAGCTGGTGGGATGTGACACGGTTCTGTGTGTTTTGCAGGTGCAGGCTCGGGTTCCCCAGCAGGGTTGTTGGAATGGGACCCAGTCCTGGGTCTCCTGCAGGAGCCAGATCAGGATCTCATGCAAGACCAGGCTCAGGGTATCCTTGTAAGGCTTGTGGAATGAGACCCCATCATTTTTCTCCTGCAGCAGCAGATTCAGGGTGTCCCTGCAAGGTTTTTCAATTTCACCCTGCTCTATATCTCCTGCAGGAGCAGGCTTGGACTGTCCCTGCTGGGTTGTTGGAATATGACCCATCTCTGATTCTCTTTCAGAAGCAGGCTCAGGGTCCCCCTACAGGGCTAGTCGATTTTGTTCCAGTCTTAGGTCCTTTGCAGGTGCAGGACTGGGGTCTCCCTTCAGGGCTGGTGAAATGTGACTCAGCTGTTTGTCTCTTGCAGAAACAGGCAGAGTTTCTCCCTGCAAGCCTTGTGGAATGAGACCCAGTGCTGGGTCTCCTACAGGAGCATGCTCAGGGTCTACATGCAGGGCTAGAGGAATTGGACCTGGCTAATGGTGTCCCTGCAGTGCTGCTGGAGTTGTTCCAATTCTTGGGTGTCTTGAAGGTGTAGGCTCTAAGTCTCCATGCATTGCTAGTGAAATGTGACTCTGTTGTGGTTCTCCTGAAGGGACAGTCTCAGGGTTTCCCTGCAGGGCTGGTGGATGGGACATAGTGCTGGGTCTCCTGCAGGAGCAGGCTCATCTTGCAACATGACCAATCTCAGGTTCTCCTGCAGGAGTAGGCTCGGGGCCTTCCTGCAGGGCTAGTGGAATTGGACATGGCTCATGGTCTCCCTGCAGTGCCATTGGAATTGGTCCAATTCTTGGGTCTTTTGAAGGTGTAGGTTGCAGGCTGATAAATTACCTGTAGGGCTGGTGGAATGTGACATGGCTCTTAGTCTAATGCTAGAGCTGATTCAGGGTCTTTCCACAGGGTTGGTAGAATTGGCCCAGACCTGGGTCTCCTGCATGTGCAGGCTCTGGTATCCCTGCAGGGCTTGTGGAATGTGACTGGGTTTCTGTTTCCTGCAGGGGCAGGCTCAGAGTCTCCTTGCAGTGTTGCTGGAATGGCACATGGTTCTGAGTTTCCTGCAACAGCAGGCTTATGTTCTTCCTGCATGGCTAGTTGAATATGACTCAGACCTTGGTCACTTGCAGAAGCAGGCTAGTTTTCTCACTGCTGGGGTGGTGGAATCAGACCCTGTCCTGAGTCTTCTGCAGAAGTAGCTCCAGGTCTTCCTACAGGGCTGTTGGAACATGACCCATCACTGGTTCTGCTTCAGGAGTAGGCACAGAGTCTCCTTGCAAGGATAGTGTAATTGGACCCAGCTCAGGGGTCACTACAGGGCTGATGAAATTTGTCCTGGCTCTGTGGTTCCTGCAAGTGTAGATTCTGTGTCTCCCTTCAGGGTTGGTTTAGTGGGACCCATTCCTGAGTCTCCTGTAGTAGTAGGCTCAGAGTCTCCCTGTAGGGCTGGTGGAATGGGCCCCTTCTCTAGGTCACCTGCCAGAACAGATTTGGACTCTGCCTTCAGGCTGGTGGAATTGGGCCTGTTCTTGCATCTCCTGCAGGAGCAGGCCTTGGGTCTTCCTGGAAGAATACTGTAATATGACCCATCTCTGGTTCTCTTGCAGGAGAAGCTCATGGTCTCCCTAGAAGGTTAGCAGAATTTGTCCCATTCCTTGGTCCAAGGCTCAGGGTATCCCTGCAAGGTTGGTGGAATGGGACCTAGTCCTGTGTATCCTGCAGTAGCAGGTTCTGTTCTCTTTGCAGGGCTGGTGGAATATGACTCCACACTGTGGTTCTTTGGCAGATGCAGGCTCAAGGACCCCACCAGAACTGATGGCTCTTAGTCTCCTATGGGAGCAGGTGAGGGATTCCCTGGAGAGCTGTTGGAATTGGTCCCAGTCCTAGGTCTCTTACAACTGCAGGCTCAGTGTCTCCCTGCAGGGTTTGTGGAATATGACTTGGCTGTGGGTATGCTGCAGGAGCAAGCTCAGTGTTTCCATGCAGGGTTGGTGGAATGGGATCTAGTTCTGGCTCTCCTGCAGGAGGAGGCTGGGGTTCTCCCTGGAGAGGCTGATGGAATTGGACTGGGATGTCTGTCTCCTGCAGGAGCAAGCCTATGGATTACCTGCAGAGCTGGTAGAATGTCACACAACTCTTGTTCTTCTGCAGGAGCTGGCTCATATTCTCTGTGAATGGCTTGGTCTCCCCCAGGAGTAGGTTTGTAGTCTCACTACAGGGCTGGTGTTATGTGACCCGCACTGTGTTTTCTGCAGATGCAGTCTTAGTGTTGGACTGCAGGTTTGGTGGAATGGGACGAAGTTCTGGGTTTCCTGGAGTAGCAGGCTCACGGTCTCCCTTCTGGGGTATTGGAATGTGACCCAGTCATGTGTTTCCTGCCAAAGTGGCCTCAGGATATCCCTGCAGGGCTGTTGGAATTGTACCTCACTGTGTATCACCTGCAGGATCAGGTTTGTGCTCTCCCAGCAAGGCTGGCGTATTTGGACCTATTCCTGGGTCTCCTGCAGAAGCAGGATTTCAGTCTTCCTGCAGGGCTTCTGGAATATGACGTATCTCTAATTTTCCTGCAGGATCAGGCTTGTGGGTCACCCAGCAAGGCTAGTGGAATTGGACCCAATTCAAGGTCTTAGTGCATGATTGATGGAATGGGACCCATTCCTGGGTCTCCTGCAGGAATTGGCTCAGAGTCTTCCTGCAGGACTGGTGAAATTGGACCAATTCCTGAGTCTCCTGCAGGAGGAGGCCCTGCATCTTCCTGGAGGGATGGTGGAATATGACAGAGATCTGTTTCTCCTGCAGGAACAGGCTCAAGGTCTCCCTACAAGGCTAGTGTAATTGGACACATTCCTGGATCCATTGCAAGTGAAGGCATGATGGTCTTCCTACAAAGCTGATGGAATGTGATTCGGCTCTGAGTCTCCTGCAGGAGTAGGCTTAGGGTCTCCTTGAAAGATTGGTGAAATGGGACACAGTGCTGTGTCTCCTGCAGTAGCAGGTTCAGGTTCTCCCTACAGTATTGGTAAAATTGGACCTGGCTCTAATTCTCCTGCAGTAGCAGACTGAGGGTATACCTGCATGGCTGGTTGAGTGTGAAGGAACAGCAAGTCTTAATACATTGGCCCACTCCTGGGAAAAGGATAAACAGGGCGTAGTGCATTGTCTCTTGTATTGTCTGAAAAAGCCCCTTGAGATGTGTTGATTCTGATGACCTCTTCCAAGAACTTGAACACTTTTAGAATCTCTGCCAACTCATCTTGTTTAGACTGAAGGACTCTGCCTTTCATCAGTTCTTGGAATAGAGATCAACACAAAAGGAAAGAGGGAAGAAAAAATTACCAATCTATCTGTTGAGAAATCAGCTGAAGACATTAAAAAGTTCTCTTGCAATGCACTTGTTTCTATTTTGGTGCATTTAGAATCATTTCCTTATTATCAATTTTTGCCATTTAAATTAGAATATATATTGTCGTAGGACTACTGGGGTTCATTATGCTTGGACGCTCTGTGCTTGCTGTGTTGAGATAGCCGGTTCTATCTTTGGTTTAAGAAAATTTCAGTCTGATTTCTTCAAATACCTTTTCAAACCATTTGTCTTTATTCTTTTCCATGTGGGATCCCTATGAGTCATACACTGGTATGTTTTCTCTTATCCCAGGTTTCAGTTGCATTGCTTGCATTGGTTTTCACTTGCTTTTCTATGTCGTGTTCTGACTGAGTGATTGCGGTTATCCTGTTTTCTAAGTCATTTATTTGTTCCTGTGCATTATCTAGTCCGATTTGGACTGTCTTTAGCTTAGCTATTCTCACCATTGAGTTTTCTGATTATATTTGGCTCATCTAAAGTGTTTCTCTTTCCATTTATACTAGCCTGCATTTGTATTCATAGACTCAAGATTTCCTTCAGTGTTTTTATGTCCTCCCTTTTCAAGTCATGTTCTAGTAAATTTTGGGGGTCTAATACATTGGATGTTCTTTCAGGAGACTCCTGTCTTTTGAAAATTTGGAATAGTTCTTTTAACTTTATTATATCTCTCTATCGCTATGGGTTAAGGATTATCAGTTATCTATTATAGACTTGAACGGCTTTTGTAAGTGAAATCATTTCTGTGCACATTTAGTTTTAATGCTGTGAGGATTGTTTTTGGTATGTAATGATGCCATGCATTCCTTCTGTGTCCGTTGCCTGTTATATCTATGATTGCTACCGTGGTTTTTGTTGTGGTGAATATAACCTATTCTAGTAAAGTTAGCAGAGTGTCATTTTGGTTAAATGTTTATCATAGCTCTGACAGTGCTGGGACTACTAATTTTTGCTGGAATAGAGGTTTCCAAATGATTTCTGGGCTGCAGGCTGGATATGTGGAAAGGGAATTGTTCCAATATACACTCATTAAAGTGCATTCGTCCTTACTGTTGCCACGGAAAAGTCAAAATTTTATAATGGGTTCCCTCAGGTTCTCTGCAAACAAAGACAAAAGTGGAAACAAATCTAATGATGTCACACATTAGAAACTGCTGAAACAATCCTGCAGTGCCACAATTGGGTCCTAAGTGTAGTACTGGGTCAGCACCACAACTTTAGTTGCATTAGCATGTGGTAGGCAAGGTTGATGGAAAAGCTTCAAATTCTCCTATTTTTCAGCAGATCTCTGCTCCAAGAACTCTTGTCAATAAGGCATGGGAACTCAAAGGCAAGCATGGAGCATTTCAAAAACCTCTGCTTTGGACAATAAGAAATTTCAATCCTGCCTATGATAGTTGCAGATCTTTTGGCTATAGAATCTTATTTCAACACGAAATTGCCCTGGATTCTAGAAACCAGATAAAGATGGCTCTGATTGAGACCATTTCTCCTTTATGGAGAAAATGAGCAATTATACTGTGGATGTGAAAAGGCTGTGACTAAGGCCCTGGGTTACTAAGCTAATCCACAACACATATGCCAGCAGATTTAATATTAAGAGAGGACCCAGGCAGATCTGTTCTCTAGATAGTACCAACCACAGCCCAAAACAATCTCCAAACCCCTGGGAATAAATTTGTGACATCAGCCACACCCCTAACACAGATTCCACAGGCACTCCTAGCTCAAAACTGGCAGATGCAGTCTTGGTCTGGGAATCAATTGCAGAGAAATTTTGTGATTATTGCTTTCAGTTATGTCAATCAAACGTCCACTATGCACTCTTTTAACCCTCAGCGCATCGTCTTCCATCTTAAATGACCTGTCCACTTTAGAGTGTGCATCCCAGTAAAACACAGTTTCGCCTTTAGTGCTCCTTCACCGAAGGTCAGGACCTGTACTGATTTCCATTCTCTACTTTGCCTTCTACTCTTTCCAGGTTATGTGAGAATTCTTTCTGACTTTTGAAGTAAGAGATGTTTGGCCATTATTCAGCAGGGATCCTGAGCCAAGGGCCGGGAGAGTGGATGTTTATCTTGCTGTATACATGGGAGAGAGTGAGCGAAGTTTGCACTGGTACTCTGCCAGTTTGGCATGGATAAATTAACACAGTTTAGACATAACTCACAGACACTTGATCCTTGTTTAGCTATTTTTCTCTATATCAATTGTGGAAGGATGTGTTCGAAGATTCCAAGTCTGACAATGTGTACATACCTCCATTGCAGACTTTCAAATAGTTAACAGAATTGAATTACATACTATGGGAAGTGTATCAAAATAAAGATAGTTTTAGAAATATACTAAATCTAACTACAAGACAGAGTTGCCATATTTAGGTATCAGCTTGAAATACCCAAATAAGAAAAATACACAGAAAATACTAGTTAGCAGCCAAAATTCATGAAGGAGGCAGGTCAACACTTTTCTCTTGGTGCTTCCAACACTAAGAAAAACAATGAAATAAATCTTAGAATCATTAACAACCACAACCATGGGTTTCCATTGTTCATGTGGTGCCCTTTCCTAATAATGGCACATACTGGTCAATGTTGGCGATTCAAGGGGCAACATTACTATTTAGGAAAGCACAAAGAAACCCAAACAATGTATTTTTATATAGGCTTGGTTTCAATAGCACTTAGAGACATTATAGATATGAGAACACTGCTGCACTTCTGCTAGGCTATTGAGAATCATGTGCTCTTCTATGAAAGATGAGTATGTTTAATCGTCCAATTATGTTGAGAAACACAATTAAACCCGACAAATATGGCAACCACATTATATCCTGCACCCGGTACTTGACTGAAGGGAAAAGATGGTCCACAAAAAATGTGTCACTACATATCTATGTCAACAATTACACTTCATTTCAATAACAGAATTATAATAGTTACAAATACTGTTTTGAAAAACTGAGGATAAATAAATATTCAAATTCAGGCAAAGAATCCACTCACTTACAAAACACCCTTCACACCAAAGTAGATATAACCCCAGCATGATCTGAATCTGGGGGAAGGTCATCATTTCACAGTGTGAACTAAGAATTCAAACCAACCTATTTTAGTCCAGAGTAGTTGACCATGGAGGAGTTCACTGTTGTGCACAAAATGTGAAGGTGGAGGAACTCTGAATCTAGGAGGGTCTTCCTGTGCTCCTACTGGCTTCAATGCAGTTCAAGGGCTGATTCTCTGAAATGGATAACTGAGTGAAGGGGAGGGAAAAGCAAGTGCTTCAGAGCAAGGCCCAACCCTGGGAAAAGGCTTACCAGGGCTTGGTGCTTGGTCGTCTGAGTGGTTTATAAATGCCCCGTGGGAAGTTTGGAATTTCAAGACATCTTCCAAGAACATGAGAGCTTCTATCATTTCTACCTTCTCTTCTGTTTTGGACGGAAGAAATCTTGGACCCGTACTTGGAGCAGAGAATTCAGTAACTTCCTCAAGTGCACGTTCAGATTCCACATGTAATTGACAGTATCAACGAGGCTCAATATGTCGATGAATGTCTTCCAAGCTTGGTATTCTCTACAGCTGTCTCCATGCCAGTATTCTTCATTGTAGCAGAACAACTCTCATCAATGTGTTCGCATCTCTCCTCAATCCATGCAGCCAGCTTTTCTGACAGATTCTCTTCGTGTCTCCTATAAAGTCAAATTCTAAATGATTGGGCAAATCTGAAAGTACCTCCGAGATTAACCAGTGAGCTGATGACACGCATTTCTTCCACTGTCTGCTCTTTAAGGTTCTGGAAACTGACCCGTGAACACAGGCCATTGGGCAGCAGCAGGATCTCGAACTTACACAGCTTCCCAAAAAAGAGACCTAAGCCAAGCTCCAAAGAGGGCGACAGCCCATCCATCACACTGATCCACCCACAGGGCTCTGCCCAGTTTCCATGGATCCACAGGCCACAACAAACCTCATGGAACAAACGAACATTCCACCTGGAATTAAACCGGCAACTGCCATCCCCAAAGGTGGCTGCAACTTGTCAGTGTTGGGGGAGGGGCTGTATGAGACAAGAGGTTCTAAAGGTAAATGTGATTCTATCCACTAGCGTCCCATGGGCTTTTCTCTTCCCTCTTTCCTTTTATTCAGATCTGTACGCACAGTACAAACGGAGGGAAGTGTGTCCAATTATAGTTGATGATTTCACACGTCTATAAACTTTCTAACAGTTCACAGTACACAGAGACCCACTAAAGGAGACTTATGTTCCTATAATATCCGTACACCCGGAATACATATGCGTCGCCTGATTTCTGCTGAAACACCCGCACTCTCAGGACATGGATCCATTTATTTCATGGGGGCTGAAATTCCTACAAATGAAACCAATCCCAATGTGCAATTTACTGTCTGTCTCTTTTGCCCTTAGAACACTTTTGCAGAGCTACTTCTCTTTGTTATAGGCTTATGCCATTTCTTCTCTACGTAGGGTATAATATGGCATACATTCAATCTGTTGGGAGACTTGCAAATTTATATCACGGACTATAAATCCATTTTATTCCAAATAGGCATTTGAATTAGGTCACGATATGCTCTTATGAATCAGTATTTATGAATATTAATGCACGCATCTGTTTTCTGAATACAAGTGTGTTGAGTACATGCAAGCTGTGATATTGGGTCGATGAGTGCTGAATGATTCTTGACATCACCTTGAGTACTTTCTTGAGAATATTCATGGTTCCATTGTTTTATGTCAGCCAACCGTGCCCTTTTGGTGCTTGTTTGTTTGTTTGATTGTTTGTTTGTTTGCTTCTTGTTTGTTTTGCAAACACATTAGGCCATGCATCACTCCGTTCACTTAAGAGAGTCATATAAGCAGATTCACTTAAGATAGTGCTTACAATCATCTATGATTTCCTGCTTCACTCTCCCATATATAGGGTTTTGATGTCCTCTTGCTTTCTTCTTGTTTATTCTCTGCAACTCATGCTCCTCTTGCATTTCCAATAATAGTCTTCTTCTTTCCATTTCATCTTGCTGCTTTTCTAATCAGCGAAGAATTCTCAATCATTCTTTTAGGATAAGTTTTGAACTGCTGAATTCTTTTAAGATGTGCTGGTCTGTGGAATTCTCTAGCTTTGCCGTTATTAAAAATGGCGGTCATGTGGCATAGGCTACCCTAGATGGCAGCATTTCCCCATTCAGGATATGGTCTAAATCCTGGCACTTCTCCCTTTCCTGAAATATTACTGCTGAGATACAAGCTGAAAGCGCTCTGGAGGTTCCCTTGTGATTATGTTGCTTTCCTCAAAGTGCATTTTTTTCATTTTTTTTCCTCCAGGTGCATTTTAAATCACATGGATGCTCATGAACTTTGTTGATTAGAATCATCTGGCTGCTGGTAAGTCTATTGGGATTTCAATTCCGTTGGATGCTGTGTACTTCCTGAATTCATATACATGATTCTATCTTGGTTTTCAGGAAGGTTCAGTCAAATTTATCTACAGATATCTTTTCAGAATTTTTTTTTTTTACCTCTTGCTTTTCCATCTGGGACTCTTATGAATCCTAGTCTTACATGCTTTACTTAACCCAGGACTCAACAGCAATGTTTTCATTGTATTCAACTTGCTTATCTATGTCTGCTTCTGACTTAGGGATTTCTGTTCCCCTGTATTCACATTCATTCACGTGTCCCTCTGCATTATCTAGTCAACTTAGGACTGAATTTAACCCTGATATTATCCCATCCATTGAGATTTCTGATATAATTTGGCTCGTCTTTAGACTTTATCTTCCACATTTCTGGTATTCTGATTTTGTGATTCTGAGACACGGTTGTGCTTCAGTGTTTCCCTCATCTCCGTTTTCAATACTAGCCCTGGTAGCATTTTGCAGTCTAGTTGTTTGAAAGCTTATCTTTTGGGCCTTCAATCCCTATGGAACTGAAAATGGTACTTCCTGTTTCTTTTACTGTACTTCTACATTTCAACTGGTCAAGTAATATCAGGCATCTAATGTAGACTTCAAGGGCTTTGTTAAGTGAAAAGTTTAGACCCTTGGCTCTATGCAATTCCATGGGATTACTGTGAGGACAATTTCTCCTAGACACTGATGCCATGTCCTGTTCCTGTGTGTGTTGTCTGGTATATCTCCAATTGCTGGTGTTGCCTTTGCTGTGATGAACAACCCGTACTATTTCGATTAGCATAACCTCATTTTGATTACGCTTATCTCACAATTCTGAACGTGCGCAGGACACTTTCTCTTGTGGAAATGAAGCTTCAAAAAGTTCTCAGCTCTGCATTCTTCTCTATGTCACTTTGGAGTGTTTCCTAAACAGCAAACTGAGAGTGCGCTTGTGCTTTTTAGTGCCACGGGAATGTCCCAATGAAACCAGTGCTTCCCAGAGCTTCTCTGTCTACTGAAACACCAGTGGAAGCACATCCATGGATGTCACAAATCAGGGCCTGCTGGAATGATCCCGCAGACCGACCTTGGTGTCCTCGGTGCCGTACCGTGCCATCCAAAATGTAGCAGCTTCATTCTGGAGATAATGCTGAAGGAAATGCTTCAACTTCTCATGCTGTGGACTTGGACCACTCTTCCTTGTCCTCTCATTCTTGTGGCACAGGTGCACGAAGACAACCACAGAGCTGTTGTGCATCCTGTGCCTCAAACCAAACCATAATCCTAGCCCAGGTTATGAATGTAGCAGATCCTAAGGCTTTTCATTCTGATATCAAAACCAAGGCCCCCTGGATCCTTCAGACCAAATGCACGATATCTCTGATTCAGCCCCACACGTGCTCTATTGGCAAAATGCCAAATTGTTCCCTGGTCTTGCAGATGCACTGGGTGTGGCCATGGGACATATCGATAATCTCAACCTCGCGCGCCAGTGTGGTTGCTTTCTCATTGGGGTCACAGGTCGGTTTGCTCTCTTGATAGGACCCACCACATCCCACAACGCACTCCAGGTCCCTGAGACACAGCGTGTGCCATCATCCGTAGCCCTATCCCTCCCTGACCGCTGACTCTGCTACCTCAAATTTGGAAGCTCAGATCTTGGTCTCAGAATCAAGTGTGGGGATATTTTGCGCTGGTTTCTTTGAGTTCTGTCAGCCAAGCATCTGCTGTGCACTCTTCTAACACTCAGCGCATCACCTTCAATCCCATGTCTCCTGTCTGCTTGAGAGTGTGCGTCCAAGTTCAACAGAGTTTCAACTTTGCTGCTCCATCACCAGGGGCCAGACCCTGCACTGGTTTCCATTCCCTGCTTTGCCTTCTCCTGCTTCCAGGTGTTCTGAGGCCTCATCCTGTCTTTGGAAGTAACAGACCTCTCTTCGGCAAGTGTCCTATGCCAAGGGCTGGGTGAGTGGATGTTTCCATTGCTGTGTACATGGGAGCGAGTGAGCGCAGTTTGCACTGCTTCTCTGCCAAGTGGGCATCGATGAATCAACACTTTCCAGATACACTTCCCAGATATGTGATTTTTGTTTACCTCTTGGTTTCTATACAGCCGTGGTGGGAGGGATTGTCCAAAGACTCCAGTTTTGACATTGTGTTGATATCTCATTTGCAGTCTTTAAAAAGTTTAATAGAATTGATTTCCATGTTTTGGGAGCTATACGAAAATGAAGTTAGTTTTTGAAACATACTAAATCGACCTAGAAGCCAGACTTGTCAATTTCGGTAACATTTTGTCAGCTCTAAGGAAAACATAGACAGATAGAATGCAAAGTAGCAGTCCAAACTGTAAAAGGGGTCATGTCAACTCTTTCCTGTTGAAGCCTCCAAAACCAACAGGAATCATGAAATATCTATTGGAAACATGAAATAACCCCCAACCTTGGATTCACTTGTGCATGTGGTGCCCTTTACTCCCAATGACACCTACTGGCCAATGTTGGCATTTCAAGGGGTAACATCCCTCTCTAGGAAAATACAAGAGAAAACAAACCAAATATATACATTTAGGCTTGAATCCAAAAGCACCTAGAGGCATTATAGCTTTGAGAACCGTGCTGCAACTATGCTAGGCTATTGAGAACCAGGTGTTATTCTATCAGTGATGAGAATGCTTAATCATCCGATCATGTTGGGTAAAGCAATTTAACGCAGCCGAGTCTGCACCCCCATGATATAGTGCCCCCGGGGGCTTGACTCAAGTGAAAGACGGTCCACATAAGCTGTGTCTTTAATGTCATTGGCGACTTTTACAGTTCAGTTCACTATCTGACTTATAGTATTTACCTATACTGTCTTGAAAGACTGAGGCCTGATACATATTCAAGTTCAGTCAAAGATTCCCCTCACTTACCACACTCCCTTCACCCCAGAGAAGACACAAACCCAGCATTTGCTGAATCTAGCGGAAGTCCATCGTTTCTTTGTGTGAGCTAAGTATTCAATTCCTATCTATTTCAGTCGAGACTATTTGAACTTTAAAGAGTTCCCTGTTGTTCACAGAGTGTGAAGCTGGGGGAACTCTGATTCGAGGAGGGGCATGCCCTTCTCGTACTGGCTTCATTGCAGCTCAGGTACTGATCCTTCAAAATGGATGCCTGAGTGGAGGTGAGGGAAGAGCTTTACTTGATAGCTTGGCGCATACCAGGGAAAAGGCTTACCTGGGCTTCGTGCACTTTGGTCTGAATGGCTTGGAAATGCCCCTTGGGACGTGTGGATTCTCAAGAACTCTTCCAAGAACATGAGCATTTTGATCACCTCTGCCATCTCTTCTCTTTTAGACGTCAGGGATCTTGGACCCGTTCTTGGAGCAGGGAATTGAGGAACTTCCTCAAATCCACGTTGGCACTCCGTATGTTTCTGCCAGTATCAGCGAGGTTCAATATGTCTCATGAATGTCTTTTGAGCCTGGTATACTCTACAGCTGTCTCCAGGCCAGTATTCTCCTTTGTAGCAGAACATCTCTCATCAATGTGTTCGCATCTCTCCTCAATCCGTGCAGCCAGCTTTTCGGCCAGCTTCTCTTCGTGTCTCCCATAAAGTCGACTTCAACAGGACTGGGCAAGTCTGAAATTACCTCGGAGTCTCACCAGTAAGCTGATGACAGGCAGATCTTTCACTGTCTGCCCTTTCAGCTTCTGGAAACTGACCCGTGAACTCAGGTCTTTGGGCAGCAGCAGTATCTCGAACTTACACAGCTTCCCGGACCAAACACCTAAGCCAAGCTCCACAGAGGGCGGCAGCCCCTCCATCACACTGATCCACCCACTGAACTCTGCCCGGTTACCTAGGATCCACCGGCCACAACAAGCCTCGCGTTACACACCAACAATCCACCTGGAATCCAACCGGTAACTGCCATCCCCAATGGCTGCCGCATCTTGTCAGTGTTGGGGGAGGGGCTGCATCCGACGAGAGGTTCCTTAGCTAAATGTGATTCTACACACTAGTGTCCCATGTGCCTTTGTTCTTCCCTCTTTCCTTTTCTTCAGATCTGTATGCACAGTACCAACGGAGGGAAGTGTGTCCATTTTCAGTTGATGGTTTCACACGTCTTTCAACTTTCTAACAGTTCACAGTACACAGAGACCCACTAAAGGAGACTTATGTTCCTATAATATCCGTACACCCGGAATACATATGCGTCGCCTGATTTCTGCTGAAACACCCGCACTCTCAGGACATGGATCCATTGGTTTCATGGGGGCTGAAATTCCTAGAAATGAAACCAACCCCAATGTGCACTTTACATTCTGTCTCTTTTGCTCTTAGTACACTTTTACAGAGCTACATTTTGTTATAGTCTTATGCCATTTCTCTTTGACGTAGGGTAGAATATGGCATTCATTCATCCTGTTGGAAAACTTGCAAGTCTATATCACAGACTAGGAATCCATTGACTCCAAATCGGAATTTGAGTTAGGGTTAGAGTTAGGGTTGGGGTTAGGCTTAGTGTTTAACTTTAGGGTTAGGATTAGGGTTTGGGTTAGGGTTTAGTGTTAGAATTAGTGTTAGGATTACGGTTAGGTTTAGGAGTTTGTGATAGTTTTTGGGTTAGTTTAAGTGTTAGGGTTATGGTTTAGTTTTAGGGTTAGGGTTATGGTTAGTGTTCAGGTTCGGGATAGGGTTAGGGTTAGTGTTTAGGTTACGGTTTAGGCTTCGGGTTAGGGTTACGGTCAGGGTTCGGGTTCGGTTTTCGGTTAGGTTTAGGGTTAGGGTTAGTGTTCAGGTTAGGATTCGGGTTCAGGTTAGGGTTTGACAAGCATTAGCGCGTGCATCTCTGTGGGCAGTGGAGTGTTTCAAACTGCTTCTCCAATCTTGGTGCACCTGTGCCACCATAAAGATTTGTGGAATATGTTTCCCCACCTCCAGCACACACACGGAGACGTGTTCAGGCATCCTAATTGTGGGGAGGCTCCTCCAAATGACAGCAGCGCCTGGGTTCTAATAGAATCCCTTAGTTTGTAATAAGAGTGTTTCCGTGGTCCGGGATGTGACGGAATTCGTGGGGTTGTGCTTCGAGTCCAAGTAGCAGTGGGTGCCAACTGATCAATTGAGGAAGTACTTAGAGGACTTCTCCCATAAGGGAACACATTTGCCGCCATTCATCTGGGTGGAGTGGGGCCGTACAACTCCCACACACAGAAGAATGTGTTCTGGAATCCTGAGTGCAGGGAAGATCCTGCAACTGACATCAGAGCCTGGGATCTAATTGAATCCCTTTGCTTGTCTTCCCTGATGGTATTCCTAGGCGGGAGTGCAGGGGAACATGTGGTTTGGGCTTCAAAACCAAGTATTTGAGAGTACCTCTCTGTGGTTAGTGGAGGTGTTTTAAATACATCCCTAACCTGGGAACACCTGTGCCCCCATAAAGATCCATGGAGTCTGTTTCAATACCTCCAGCACACACATTAACACTTGCACAGTTATCCTGAGAGTTGGCAGCCTCCTCCAACTGACAGCAGCGCCTGGGTTATAATAGAATCCTTTAGCTTGTAATATGAGTGTTTCCCTGATCCGGGATGTGAGGGAAAGCTGGAGGTTGGGCTTCGAGGTCAAGTAGCAGTGAATCCCCCCTGATTGATTGAGGAAGTACTTAGAGGACTTCTCCCTAAAGGGAACAACTTTGTACCCATTCATCTGGGTGGAGTGGGGCTGCACAACTACCCCCCACACACAAGAATGGGTTCCGGAATCTTGAGTGCAGGGAAGTTCCTAAAACTGACAGCAGCGCCTGGGTTCTAACTGAATCCCTTTGCTTGTCCTCCCTGATGGTATGCCTAGGCGGGAGTGCGGGGGAAAGTGTGATTTGGGCTCCAAAACCAAGTATTTGCTAGTACCTCCCTATGTTTAGTGGAGGTGTTTAAACTACATCCCTAACCTGGGAACACCTGTGTCCCCATACAGATCCGTGGAGTCTGTTTCCAGACCTCCAGCACACACACGAACAGTTGCACAGTTATCCTGACAGTGGGCAGCCTCCTCCAACTGACAGCAGGGCCTGGGTTCTAATAAAATCGCTTACCTTGTCTTCCCTGTTTGGTTGCCTGATACGGTGTGCGGGAGGAGGTTGGGGTTGGGCTCTAAAACCAAGTATTAGCGAGTGCTTCTCCATGGGAAGTGGAGGTTATTAATCAAAAACCCACAACCTGGGAATACCTGTGCTCCTTTAAAGATGCGTGGACTCTGTTTCCCCACTTCCAGCACACACATGAAGAAGTGTTCTGGTATCCTGAGTGTGGGGAGGCACCTCCCACTGACAGCAGCATCTGGGATCTAATAGGATCCCTTAGGTTGACTTCCCTGAGTGTTTTCCAAGGACAGGCTGGGAGCGAAGGTGGGGGTTGGGCTCTAAATCCAAGTAATAGCCAGTGACTCTCTATGGGCAGTGGAGGTTTGTAAAGTACATTCCCTCCTTGGGAACACCTGTGCCCCCATAAACTTGCATGGACTATGTATCCCCAACACCATCACACACACAAAGACTTGTTCAGGTATCCTGAGTGTGGGGAGACTTCTCCAACTGACAGCAGCGCCTGGGTTCTAATAGAATCCCTTAGCTTGTCTTCCGTGATGGCATGCCTAGGCTGGAGAGTGGGGGAAAGTGCGGGTTGGGCTTGAAGTCCAAGTAGCAACGAGTGCCCCCGATTTACTGAGGAAGATCTTAGAGGATTTACTCCTAAAGTGGAACACTTGTGCCCCCATTCATCTGCGTGGACTGGGTCTCCACAACTCCCCCACACACAAGGCTGGACTCCGCAATCCTGAGTGTGTGGATGTTCCTCCAACTGACAGCAGCGCCTTCGTTCTAATAGAATAACTCAGCTTGTATTCCCTGAGTGTTTCCCTAGGCCGGGCTGCGAGCGAAATCTGGGGTTTGGGCTTGGAGGCCAAGTAGCAGCTTGTGCCAACAGTTTGACTGAGATAGTATTTAGGGAACACCCCTACCGGGGAACACCTGTGTCACCATTCATCTGCGTGGATTGGAGCTGCACACCTCCCCCACACACAAGACTGTCTCCGGAGTCCTGAGTGTTGGGAAGTTCCTCCAAGTGACAGAAGCACCTGGGTTCAATACAATCCCTTAGCTTGTCTTCCATGATGGCTTGCCCTGCCAGGAGTGCGGGGGAAATTGGAGGCTGGGCTCTAAAGCGAAGAATTAGCGAGTGCCTATCCATGGGATGTGGAGGTGTTTAACCTACATCCTCTAACCTAGGAATATCTGTGCCCCAAGGAAAATGCGTGGACTCTGTTTCCACACCTCCAGCACACGTGCGAAGAAGTGTTCTGCTTTCCTGAGTGTGGGGAGTCTCCTCCAACTAACAGCAGCACCAGGGATTTAATAGAATTCTTTAGCTTGACTTCCTTGAGTGTTCTCCTAGGCCGGGCTTTGAGCGAAGGTGGGGGTTGGTCTCTAAATCCAAGTAATAGCCAGTGCCTCTCTATGGGCAGTGAAGATGTTTAAACTACATCATCTACCTGGGAAAACTGTGCCCCCATAAAGATGCATGGACTCTGTTTCCCCACTTCCAACACACACACGAAGACGTGCTCAGGTGTCCTGAGTGTGGGCCGGCACTTTCATGTGACAGCAGCGCCTGGGTTCTAATAGAATCCCTTAGCTTGTAGTCCCTGAGTGTTTCCCGAGGCCTGGCTCTGAGGGAAAGCTGGGGATTGGGCTTTGAGGCCAAATAGTAGCGAGTGCCCCCCGATGGACTGAGGAAGTATTTAGATGAATTCTCCCTAAAGGGGAACACCTGTGCCCACATCAAACTACGTGGGGTGGGTATACACAAAACCCCGCCTCCCACAAGCCTGGCTTCCGGAATCCTGAGTGTGGGAAAGTTCCTCCAACTGACAACAGTGCCAGTGTTCTAGTAGAATCCTTAAGCTACTCTTCCCTGATGGATTGCATAAGCTGGAGTGCGGTTCAAAGTGGGATTTGGGCTCTAAATCCAAGAATTAGTGAGTGCCTCTCCATGGGAATTGGAGGCGTTTAACCAACAACCCCCAACAAGGGACTACCTGTGCCCCCTGAAATATGCGTGGACTCTGTTTCTCCAACAACAGCACACACACGAAGAAGTTTTCTGGAATCCTGAGCATGGGGAGGCTACTCCAATGACAGCAGCACCTGGGTTCTATTAGAAACCCTGAGCTTGTGTTCCCTGAGTGTTTCCTTAGGCCGGGCAATGAGGGAAAGCTGGGGGTTGGGCTTGGAGGCCAAATAGCAGCGTGTACCCCCCGATGTCCTGAGGAAGTTCTTAGAGGAATTCTCCCTAAAGGGAAACACCTGAGCACCCATTCATCTGCGTGGAGTGGGGCTCCACACCTCCCCACCACACAAGGTTGGGTTCCAGAATCCTGAGGGTGGGGTAGTAACTCCAAGTGACATCAGCTTCTTGGTTTTAATAGAATCTCTTTGCTTGTCTTCCCTGATGGTTTGCCTAGGCCAGACTATGGTTGAAAGTGGGATTTTGGCTCTAAATCCAAGTATCAGCGTGTGCCTCTCCATGGGAAGTGGAGATGTTTAACCTACAACCCACAACCTGGGAATTACTGTGCCCCCTGAAAAATGCGTGTGCTTTGTTTCCCCACCTCCAGCACACACACGAAGTTTTCTGGTATCCTGAGTGTGGGGAGGCTCCTGCAACTGACAGTAGCACCTGGGATCTAATTGGATCCATTAGATTGACATCCCTGAGTATTTTCCTTGGCCGGGTTGTGAGCGAAGTTGGCGGTTGTGCTCTAAAACCAAGTATTAGCGAGTTCCTATCTTTTGGCAGTGGAGGTGTTTAAAGTATTTCCCCAACCTGGGAACACCTGTGCCCCCATAAAGATGCGTGGACTCTGTTTCCCCACCTCCAGCACACACACGAAGACGTGTTCAAGTATCATAATTTTTGGAGGCCCCTCCAACTGAGAGCAGGCCCTGGGTTTTAATAGAATCCCTTAGCTTTTCTTCCCTGATGGTTTGCCTAGACCGGAGTGCGAGGAAAAGTGGACTGTGGGCTCTAAATCCAAGTACTAGCGAGAGCCTCTCCATGCGAAGTGGAGGTGTTTAACCTACAACCCTCATCCTGGGAATACCTGTATCCCGCTAAAGATTTGTGGGATTTGTTTCCCTGTCTTCTGTAAACACACGAAGAAGTGTTCTGGTGTCCTGATTTTGTTGAGGCTGCTCCAAATGACACCAAGACCAGGGATCTAACTGTATCTCTTAGGTTGATTTCCCTGTGTGTTTTCCTAGGCCGCAGGGTTAGCGAATGTTGGGGTTGTGCTCTAAGTCCAAGTTTTAGCGAGTGCCTCTCTATGGGCAGTGGAGCTTTTTAAACTACATACCCAAACTGGGAACACCTGTGACCTCATAAATATGCTTGGACAATTTTCCACACCTCCAGCACAGAAAATATGTCGTGTTCAGTTATCCAGAGAGTGGGGAGGCTCCTCCAACAGACAGCAGCGCCTGGGTTCTAATAGAATCCCTTAGCTTGCCTTCCCTGATGACTTGTCTATGCCAGAGTGAGGGGGAATGTGGGGTTCAGCCTCGACAAACAAGTACAATCGAGTGCCTCTCCACGGGATGTGGAGGCCTTTAAACTGCAATCCAAAACTTGTGAATACCTGTGCCCCTTGCAAGATGTGTAGATCTGTTTCCCCAACTCCAGCACACACACGAAGAACTCTTCGGCTATCCTAAGTGTGGGGAGGCTCCTCAAACTAACGGCAGCACCTGGGATCTAATAGAATCTCTTGGATTGACATCCCTGATTGTTTCCTTTGGCCGCGATGTGAGTTAAGGTGGGGTTGGGCCCTAAACCAAAGTAATAGCGAGTGCCTCTCTATGAGCAGTGGAAGTGTTTACATACATCCCCAACCTGGGAACACCTGTGATCCAATAAATAAACGTGGACTTTGTTTCCCCAAATCCAGGACACACATGAAGAACTTTTCTGGTATCCTGAGTGTGGGGAGGCTCCTCCAACTGACAGCAGCACCTGGGATCTAATAGAATCACTTGGCTTGACATCCCTGAGTGTTTCCATAGGCCGGGCTGTTAGCGAAGGTGTGGTTGGACACTAAACCAAAGAAATAGCGAGTGCCTCTCTATGAACAGTGGAAGTATTTAACAACATCCCCAACCTGGGAACACCTCTGCCCCCAGAAAGATGCGTGGACTCTGTTTCCCTCCTCCAGCACATACACGGCATTGGGTTCAGATGTCTTGAGTGTGAGGAAATTCTTCCCACTAATAGCAGCGCCAAGGTTCTAATACAATACCTTAACTTGTATTTCATGATGGATTGAAAAGGCCGGTGTGCGGGGGAAAGTTGGGATTTGGCTCTAAACCAAGTATTAGCGAGAGCCTATCCATGTAATGTGGGTGTTCGACCTAAAACCCACAACCATGGAGTAACTGTGCCCCCTGAAAAATGCGTGTGCTATGTTTCCCCACGTCCAGCACACACAGGAAGAAGTGTTCTGGGGTTCTGAGTGTGGGGAGGTTCCTCCAACAGACAGCAGCACCAGGCATTTAATAGAATCCCTTAACTTGACTTCCCTAAGTGTTTTCCTAGGCCTAGCAGTAAGCGATGGTGTGGGATGGGCTCTAAAGCCAAGTATTAGCGAGTGCATCTCTGTGGGCAGTGGAGGGTTTTAAACTACTTCCCCAACCTTGGAACACCTGTGCCCAATAAAGATGCGTGGAATCTTTTTCCCCACCTCCAGCACACACACGGAGACGTGCTCAGGTATCCTGATTGTGGGGAGGCTCCTCCAAATGACAGCAGCGCCTGGGTTCTAATAGAATCCCTTAGATTGCCTTCCCTGATGGCATGCCTAGGCTGGAGAGAGTGGGAAAGAGGGGGTGGGGCTCTAAACCAAGTATTAGCGAGAGCCTATCCATGGGATGTGGGATTTTAACCTACAACCCACAACCATGGAATAAATGTGCCCCCTGAAAGATGCTTTGACTGTTTCCCTACATCCAGCACACACGCGAAGAAGTGTTCTTGTATTCTGAGTGTGGGCAGGTTCCTCAAACTGACAGCAGCACCTGGGTTCTATTAGTATCCCTTAGCTTCTGTTCCCTGAGTGTTCCTTTAGGCCAGGACATGAGGGATAGCTGGGGGTTGGGCTTGGAGGCCAAGTAGCATTGAGTGCCACCTGATCCACTGAGGAAGTACTTAGAGGACTTCTCCCTAAACGGAACACCTTTTCCTCCATTCATCTGGGTGGAGTGGGGCTGCACATCTCTCCCACACCTAAGAATGTGTTCTGGAATTCTGAGTGCAGGGAAGTTCCTCCAACTGACAGCAGCGCCTGGGTTCTAATTGAATCCCTTTGCTTGTCTTCCCTGATGGAAAGCCTAGGCGGGAGTGCGGGGGACAGTGTGGTTTGGGCTCCGAAACCAAGTATTTGCGATGACCTCTCTATGGTTTGTAGAGGTGTTTAAACTACATCCCTAACCTGGGAACACCTGTGCCCCCATAAAGATCCGTGGAGTCTGTTTCCACACCTCCAGCACACACACGAACTCTTGCACAGTTATCCTGAGGGTGGGCAGCCTCCTCCAACTGAGAGCAGGGCCTTGGTTCTTATAAAATCACTTAACTTGTCTAAACTTTTTGGTTGCCTGATTCGGAGTGCTGGGGAAATGGTGGGTTGGGCTCTAAATCCAAGTATTAGCGAGTGCTTCTCCATGAGATTTGGAGGTTATTAACCAAAACCCCACAACATGGGAATACCTGTGCTCCTTGAAAAAAGCATGGACTCTGTATCCCCACCACGAGAACACACATGAAGAAGTTTTCTGCTATCATGAGTGTGGGCTGGCAATTTCAGGTGACAGAAGCGGCTGGGTTCTAATAGAATCCCTTAGCTTGTAATCCCTGAGTGTTTCCCTAGGACTGACTCTGAGAGAAACCTGGGGGTTGGGCTTTGAGGCCAAATAGTAGCGAGTGTCCCCGATGGACTGAGGAAGTATTTAGATGAATTCTCCATAAAGGGAAACACCTGAGCACCCATTCATCTGCGTGGAGTGGGGCTTCAAATCTCCACACCACACAAGGTTGGGTTCCAGTATCCTGAGGTTGGGGTAGTTCCTCCAACTGACATCAGCGTCTTGGTTTTAATAGAATCCATTTGCTTGTCTTCCCTGATGGTTTGCCAAGGCCAGTGTGTGGTTGAAAGTGGGATTTGGGATCTAAAGCTAAGTATTAGCGTGTGCCTCTCCATGGGTAGTGGAGATGTTTAAACTACAACCCACAACTTGGGAATTACTGTGACCCCTGAAAAATGCGTGTTCTTTGTTTCCCCACCTCCAGCACACACACGACGTTTTCTTGTATCCTGAGTGTGGGGAAGCTCCTGCAACTGACAATAGCAGCTGGGATCTAATTGGATCCATTAGATTGACTTCCCTGAGTAATTTTCTTGGCCGGGTTTTGAGCGAAGTTATGGGTTGTGCTCTAAAACCAAGTATTAGCGAGTTCCTAACTTTTGGCAGTGGAGGTGGTTAAAGTATATCCCCTAGCTGGGAACACCTGTGCCACCATAAAGATGTGTGGACTCAGTTTCCCTCCTCCAGCACACACACGATATCTGGTTCAGATGTTTTGAGTGTGGGGAGCATCCTCCAACTAAAAGCAGCGCCTGGGTTCTAATACAATACATTTACTTGTCTTCAATAATGGCTTGCCAAGGGCGGTGTGTGGGGGAAATTGGGGGTTTGGCTGCAAATCCAAGTATTAGCGAGTGCTTCTCTATGGGAAGAGGAAATTATTCACCAAAATCACACAAAATGGGAATACCTGTGCTCCTTGAAAATTGCGTGGGCTCTGTTTCCCACATCGAGCACACACATGAAGAATTGTTCTGGTATCCTGAGTGTGGGGAGGCACCTCCAACTGACAGCAGCATCTGGGATCTAATAGGATCCCTTAGGTTATCTTCCCTGAGTGTTTTCCAAGGACGGGATGGGAGCGAAGGTGGGGGTTGGTCTCTAAAGCCAAGTAATAGCGAGTGCCTCTCTATGGGCAGTGGAGGTGTTTAAAGTACATTCCCTCCCTGGGAACACCTGTGCCCCCATAAAGTTGCGTGGACTTTGTATCTCCAACAACAGCACACACACAAGACTTGTTCAGGTTTCCTGAGTGTGGGGAGTCTCCTCCAACTGACAGCAGCGCCTGGGTTCTAATAGAATCCCTTAGCTTGTCTTACCTGATGGCATGCCTAGGCTGGAGAGTGGGGGAAAGTGGGGGTTGGGTTTGAAGTCCAATTAGAAACGAGTGCCCCCCGATTTACTGAGGATGTACTTAGAGGATTTCACGCTAATGTGGAACACCTGTGCCCCCATTCATCTGTGTGGACTGGGTATCCACACCTCCCCCACACACAAGGCTGGGATCCGGAATCCTGAGTGTGTGGAAGTTCCTCCAACTGACAGCAGCGCCTGCGTTCTAAGAGAATAACTCAGCTTGACTTCCCTAAGTTTTTTCCTAGACCTAGCAGTGAGCGATGGTGGGGAATGGGCTCTAAAGCCAAGAATAAGCATCTCTGTGGGCAGTGGAGGATTTGAAACTTCTTCCCCAACCTTGGAACTCCTGTGCCCCCATAAACATGCGTGGACTCTGATTCCCCACCTCCAGCACTCACACGGAGACGTGCTCAGGTATCCTGAGTGTGGGTAGACTCCTCCAACTGACAGCAGCACCTGGGATCTAATATAATCCCTATGTTTGACATCCTTCAGTGTTTTCCTAGGCCGGGCTCTGAGCCTAGGTGGGGGTTGGGCTCTAAAGCCAAGTATTAGCGTGTGCCTCTCTATGTTCAGTGGAGGTGTTTAAACGACATCCAAACCTGGGAACACCTGTGCCCTCATGAAGATGCGTGGACACCCTTTCACCACCTCCAGCACACACACGAAAATGTGTTCAGGTGTCCTGAGAGTGGGGAAGATCTTCTAAATGACAGCAGTGCCTGGGTTCCAATAAAACCCCTTAGCTTGTATTTCCTGTGTGTTTCCCTACGCCGGACTGCGAGGGAAAGCTGGGGGTTGGGATTGGAGGCCAAGTAGCATCGAGTGCTTCCAATGGACTGAGGAAATATTTTGAGGAATTCTCCCTAACGTGGAACACCTGTGCCCCCATTCTTCTGCGTGGGGTGGGTCTCCACACATCCCCCACACTAAAGGCTGGATTCCGGATCCTGAGTGTGGGGAAGATTCTCCAACTGACAACAGCGACTGGGTTCTAATACAATCCCTAAGTTTGCCTTCCCTGATGACTTATCTATGCCAGAGTGCGGGGGAATGTGGGGTTCAGCCTCGAGAAACAAGTACAATCGAGTGCCTCTCCACGGGATGTGGAGGCCTTTAAACTGCAATCCACAACCTGTGAATACCTGTGCCCCTTGCAAGATGTGTAGATCTGTTTCCCCAACTCCAGCACACACACGAAGAACTCTTCGGCTATCCTAAGTGTGGGGAGGCTCCTCAAACTGACGGCAGCACCTGGGATCTAATAGAATCTCTTGGATTGACATCCCTGATTGATTCCGTTGGCCGCGATGTGAGTTAAGGTGGGGTTGGGCACTAAACCAAAGTAATAGCGAGTGCCTCTCTATGAGCAGTGGTAGTGTTTACCTACATCCCCAACCTGGGAACACCTGTGATCCAATAAATAAACGTGGACTTTGTTTCCCCACCTCCAGGACACACATGAAGAACTTTTCTGGTATCCTGAGTGTGGGGAGGCTCCTGCAACTGACAGCAGCACCTGGGATCTAATAGAATCACTTGGCTTGAAATCCCTGATTGTTTCCATAGGCCGGGCTGTGAGCGAAGGTGTGGTTGGACACTAAACCAAAGTAATAGCGAGTGCCTCTCTATGAGCAGGGGAAGTGTTTAACTACATCCCCAACCTGGGACCACTTGTGCCCCAGAAAGATGCGTGGACTCTGTTTCCCTCCTCCAGCACACACACGGCATTGGGTTCAGATGTCTTGAGTGTGGGGAGGTTCTTCCCACTAAAAGCAGCGCCGGGGTTCTAATACAATACCTTAACATGTCTTCCATGATGGATTGAAAAGGCCGGTGTGCGGGGGAAAGTTGGGATTTGGCTCTAAACCAAGTATTAGCGAGAGACTATCCATGGGATGTTGGTGTCTGACCTAAAACCCACAACCATGGAATAACTGTGCCCCCTGAAAAATGCGTGTGCTATGTTTCCCCAACCCCAGCACACACAGGAAGAAGTGTTCTGGGGTTCTGAGTGTGGGGAGGTACCTCCAACAGACAGCAGCACCTGGCTTTTAATAGAATTCCTTAGCTTGACTAACCTAAGTGTTTTCCTAGGCCTAGCAGTAAGTGATGGTGGGGGATAGGCTCTAAAGCCAAGTATTAGCGAGTGAGTCTCTGTGGGCAGTGGAGGGTTTTAAACTACTTCCCCAACCTTGGAACACATGTGCCCCATAAAGATGCGTGGAATCTGTTTCCGCACCTCAAGCACACACACGGAGACGTGCTCAGGTATCCTGATTGTGGGGAGGCTCCTCCAAATGACAGCAGCGACTGGGTTCTAATAAAATCCCTTAGCTTGTCTTCCCTGATGGCGTGTCTAGGCTGGAGAGTGGGGGAAAGTGGGGGTTGGACTCTAAACCAAGTATTAGTGAGAGCCTATCCATGGGATGTGGGTTTTTAACCTACAACCCACAACCAAGAAATAAATGTGCCCCATGAAAGATGCTTTGACTGTTTCCCTACATACAGCACACACGCGAAGAAGTGTTCTGGTATTCTGAGTGTGGGCAGGTTCCTCAAACTGACAGCAGCACCTGGGTTCTATTAGTATCCCTTAGCTTCTGTTCCCTGCGTGTTCCTTTAGGCCAGGCCATGAGGGAAAGCTGGGGGTTGGGCTTGGAGGCCAAGAAGCAGTGAGTGCCCCCTGATCCACTGAGGAAGTACTTAGAGGACTTCTCCCTAAACGGAACACCTTTTCCTCCATTCATCTGGGTGGAGTGGGGCTGCACATCTCTCCCACACCTAAGAATGTGTTCTGGAATTCTGAGTGCAGGGAAGTTCCTCCAACTGACAGCAGCGCCTGGGTTCTAATTGAATCCCTTTGCTTGTCTTCCCTGATGGAAAGCCTAGGCGGGAGTGCGGGGGACAGTGTGGTTTGGGCTCCGAAACCAAGTATTTGCGATGACCTCTCTATGGTTTGTAGAGGTGTTTAAACTACATCCCTAACCTGGGAACACCTGTGCCCCCATAAAGATCCGTGGAGTCTGTTTCCACACCTCCAGCACACACACGAACACTTGCACAGATATCCTGAGATTGGGCAGCCTCCTCCAACTGAGAGCAGGGCCTTGGTTCTTATAAAATCGCTTAACGTGTCTACACTGTTTGGTTGCCTGATACGGAGTGCTGGGGAAAGGGTGGGTTGGGCTCTAAATCCAAGTATTAGCGAGTGCTTCTCCATGGGATTTGGAGGGTATTAACCAAAACCCCACAACTTGGGAATACCTGTGCTCCTTGAAAAAAGCGTGGACTCTGTATCCCCACCACCAGAACACACATGAAGAAGTTTTCTGCTATCCTGAGTGTGGGCTGGCAATTTCAGGTGACAGAAGCGGCTGGGTTCTAATAGAATCCCTTAGCTTGTAATCCCTGAGTGTTTCCCTAGGACTGACTCTGAGAGAAACCTGGGGGTTGGGCTTTGAGTCCAAATAGTAGCGAGTGTCCCTGATGGACTGAGGAAATATTTAGATGAATTCTCCATAAAGGGAAACACCTGAGCACCCATTCATCTGCGTGGAGTGGGGCTTCAAATCTCCCCACCACACAAGGTTGGGTTCCAGTATCCTGAGGTTGGGGTAGTTCCTCCAACTGACATCAGCGTCTTGGTTTTAATAGAATCCATTTGCTTGTCTTCCCTGATGGTTTGCCAAGGCCAGTGTGTGGTTGAAAGTGGGATTTGGGATCTAAAGCTAAGTATTAGCGTGTGCCTCTCCATGGGTAGTGGAGATGTTTAAACTACAACCCACAACTTGGGAATTACTGTGACCCCTGAAAAATGCGTGTTCCTTGTTTCCCCACCTCCAGCACACACACGAAGTTTTCTAGTATCCTGAGTGTGGGGAGGCTCCTGCAACTGACAATAGCAGCTGGGATCTAATTGGATCCATTAGATTGACTTCCCTGAGTAATTTTCTTGGCCGGGTTTTGAGCGAAGTTATGGGTTGTGCTCTAAAACCAAGTATTAGCGAGTTCCTAACTTTTGGCAGTGGAGGTGGTTAAAGTATATCCCCTAGCTGGGAACACCTGTGCCACCATAAAGATGTGTGGACTCAGTTTCCCTCCTCCAGCACACACACGATATCTGGTTCAGATGTTTTGAGTGTGGGGAGCATCCTCCAACTAAAAGCAGCGCCTGGGTTCTAATACAATACATTTACTTGTCTTCAATAATGGCTTGCCAAGGGCGGTGTGTGGGGGAAATTGGGGGTTTGGCTGCAAATCCAAGTATTAGCGAGTGCTTCTCTATGGGAAGAGGAAATTATTCACCAAAATCACACAAAATGGGAATACCTGTGCTCCTTGAAAATTGCGTGGGCTCTGTTTCCCACATCGAGCACACACATGAAGAATTGTTCTGGTATCCTGAGTGTGGGGAGGCACCTCCAACTGACAGCAGCATCTGGGATCTAATAGGATCCCTTAGGTTATCTTCCCTGAGTGTTTTCCAAGGACGGGATGGGAGCGAAGGTGGGGGTTGGGCTCTAAAGCCAAGTAATAGCGAGTGCCTCTCTATGGGCAGTGGAGGTGTTTAAAGTACATTCCCTCCCTGGGAACACCTGTGCCCCCATAAAGTTGCGTGGACTTTGTATCTCCAACAACAGCACACACACAAGACTTGTTCAGGTTTCCTGAGTGTGGGGAGTCTCCTCCAACTGACAGCAGCGCCTGGGTTCTAATAGAATCCCTTAGCTTGTCTTACCTGATGGCATGCCTAGGCTGGAGAGTGGGGGAAAGTGGGGGTTGGGTTTGAAGTCCAATTAGAAACGAGTGCCCCCCGATTTACTGAGGATGTACTTAGAGGATTTCACGCTAATGTGGAACACCTGTGCCCCCATTCATCTGTGTGGACTGGGTATCCACACCTCCCCCACACACAAGGCTGGGATCCGGAATCCTGAGTGTGTGGAAGTTCCTCCAACTGACAGCAGCGCCTGCGTTCTAAGAGAATAACTCAGCTTGACTTCCCTAAGTTTTTTCCTAGACCTAGCAGTGAGCGATGGTGGGGAATGGGCTCTAAAGCCAAGAATAAGCATCTCTGTGGGCAGTGGAGGATTTGAAACTTCTTCCCCAACCTTGGAACTCCTGTGCCCCCATAAACATGCGTGGACTCTGATTCCCCACCTCCAGCACTCACACGGAGACGTGCTCAGGTATCCTGAGTGTGGGTAGACTCCTCCAACTGACAGCAGCACCTGGGATCTAATATAATCCCTATGTTTGACATCCTTCAGTGTTTTCCTAGGCCGGGCTCTGAGCCTAGGTGGGGGTTGGGCTCTAAAGCCAAGTATTAGCGTGTGCCTCTCTATGTTCAGTGGAGGTGTTTAAACGACATCCAAACCTGGGAACACCTGTGCCCTCATGAAGATGCGTGGACACCCTTTCACCACCTCCAGCACACACACGAAAATGTGTTCAGGTGTCCTGAGAGTGGGGAAGATCTTCTAAATGACAGCAGTGCCTGGGTTCCAATAAAACCCCTTAGCTTGTATTTCCTGTGTGTTTCCCTACGCCGGACTGCGAGGGAAAGCTGGGGGTTGGGATTGGAGGCCAAGTAGCATCGAGTGCTTCCAATGGACTGAGGAAATATTTTGAGGAATTCTCCCTAACGTGGAACACCTGTGCCCCCATTCTTCTGCGTGGGGTGGGTCTCCACACATCCCCCACACTAAAGGCTGGATTCCGGATCCTGAGTGTGGGGAAGATTCTCCAACTGACAACAGCGACTGGGTTCTAATACAATCCCTAAGTTTGCCTTCCCTGATGACTTATCTATGCCAGAGTGCGGGGGAATGTGGGGTTCAGCCTCGAGAAACAAGTACAATCGAGTGCCTCTCCACGGGATGTGGAGGCCTTTAAACTGCAATCCACAACCTGTGAATACCTGTGCCCCTTGCAAGATGTGTAGATCTGTTTCCCCAACTCCAGCACACACACGAAGAACTCTTCGGCTATCCTAAGTGTGGGGAGGCTCCTCAAACTGACGGCAGCACCTGGGATCTAATAGAATCTCTTGGATTGACATCCCTGATTGATTCCGTTGGCCGCGATGTGAGTTAAGGTGGGGTTGGGCACTAAACCAAAGTAATAGCGAGTGCCTCTCTATGAGCAGTGGTAGTGTTTACCTACATCCCCAACCTGGGAACACCTGTGATCCAATAAATAAACGTGGACTTTGTTTCCCCACCTCCAGGACACACATGAAGAACTTTTCTGGTATCCTGAGTGTGGGGAGGCTCCTGCAACTGACAGCAGCACCTGGGATCTAATAGAATCACTTGGCTTGAAATCCCTGATTGTTTCCATAGGCCGGGCTGTGAGCGAAGGTGTGGTTGGACACTAAACCAAAGTAATAGCGAGTGCCTCTCTATGAGCAGGGGAAGTGTTTAACTACATCCCCAACCTGGGACCACTTGTGCCCCAGAAAGATGCGTGGACTCTGTTTCCCTCCTCCAGCACACACACGGCATTGGGTTCAGATGTCTTGAGTGTGGGGAGGTTCTTCCCACTAAAAGCAGCGCCGGGGTTCTAATACAATACCTTAACATGTCTTCCATGATGGATTGAAAAGGCCGGTGTGCGGGGGAAAGTTGGGATTTGGCTCTAAACCAAGTATTAGCGAGAGACTATCCATGGGATGTTGGTGTCTGACCTAAAACCCACAACCATGGAATAACTGTGCCCCCTGAAAAATGCGTGTGCTATGTTTCCCCAACCCCAGCACACACAGGAAGAAGTGTTCTGGGGTTCTGAGTGTGGGGAGGTACCTCCAACAGACAGCAGCACCTGGCTTTTAATAGAATTCCTTAGCTTGACTAACCTAAGTGTTTTCCTAGGCCTAGCAGTAAGTGATGGTGGGGGATAGGCTCTAAAGCCAAGTATTAGCGAGTGAATCTCTGTGGGCAGTGGAGGGTTTTAAACTACTTCCCCAACCTTGGAACACATGTGCCCCATAAAGATGCGTGGAATCTGTTTCCGCACCTCAAGCACACACACGGAGACGTGCTCAGGTATCCTGATTGTGGGGAGGCTCCTCCAAATGACAGCAGCGACTGGGTTCTAATAAAATCCCTTAGCTTGTCTTCCCTGATGGCGTGTCTAGGCTGGAGAGTGGGGGAAAGTGGGGGTTGGACTCTAAACCAAGTATTAGTGAGAGCCTATCCATGGGATGTGGGTTTTTAACCTACAACCCACAACCAAGAAATAAATGTGCCCCATGAAAGATGCTTTGACTGTTTCCCTACATACAGCACACACGCGAAGAAGTGTTCTGGTATTCTGAGTGTGGGCAGGTTCCTCAAACTGACAGCAGCACCTGGGTTCTATTAGTATCCCTTAGCTTCTGTTCCCTGCGTGTTCCTTTAGGCCAGGCCATGAGGGAAAGCTGGGGGTTGGGCTTGGAGGCCAAGAAGCAGTGAGTGCCCCCTGATCCACTGAGGAAGTACTTAGAGGACTTCTCCCTAAACGGAACACCTTTTCCTCCATTCATCTGGGTGGAGTGGGGCTGCACATCTCTCCCACACCTAAGAATGTGTTCTGGAATTCTGAGTGCAGGGAAGTTCCTCCAACTGACAGCAGCGCCTGGGTTCTAATTGAATCCCTTTGCTTGTCTTCCCTGATGGAAAGCCTAGGCGGGAGTGCGGGGGACAGTGTGGTTTGGGCTCCGAAACCAAGTATTTGCGATGACCTCTCTATGGTTTGTAGAGGTGTTTAAACTACATCCCTAACCTGGGAACACCTGTGCCCCCATAAAGATCCGTGGAGTCTGTTTCCACACCTCCAGCACACACACGAACACTTGCACAGATATCCTGAGATTGGGCAGCCTCCTCCAACTGAGAGCAGGGCCTTGGTTCTTATAAAATCGCTTAACGTGTCTACACTGTTTGGTTGCCTGATACGGAGTGCTGGGGAAAGGGTGGGTTGGGCTCTAAATCCAAGTATTAGCGAGTGCTTCTCCATGGGATTTGGAGGGTATTAACCAAAACCCCACAACTTGGGAATACCTGTGCTCCTTGAAAAAAGCGTGGACTCTGTATCCCCACCACCAGAACACACATGAAGAAGTTTTCTGCTATCCTGAGTGTGGGCTGGCAATTTCAGGTGACAGAAGCGGCTGGGTTCTAATAGAATCCCTTAGCTTGTAATCCCTGAGTGTTTCCCTAGGACTGACTCTGAGAGAAACCTGGGGGTTGGGCTTTGAGTCCAAATAGTAGCGAGTGTCCCTGATGGACTGAGGAAATATTTAGATGAATTCTCCATAAAGGGAAACACCTGAGCACCCATTCATCTGCGTGGAGTGGGGCTTCAAATCTCCCCACCACACAAGGTTGGGTTCCAGTATCCTGAGGTTGGGGTAGTTCCTCCAACTGACATCAGCGTCTTGGTTTTAATAGAATCCATTTGCTTGTCTTCCCTGATGGTTTGCCAAGGCCAGTGTGTGGTTGAAAGTGGGATTTGGGATCTAAAGCTAAGTATTAGCGTGTGCCTCTCCATGGGTAGTGGAGATGTTTAAACTACAACCCACAACTTGGGAATTACTGTGACCCCTGAAAAATGCGTGTTCCTTGTTTCCCCACCTCCAGCACACACACGAAGTTTTCTAGTATCCTGAGTGTGGGGAGGCTCCTGCAACTGACAATAGCAGCTGGGATCTAATTGGATCCATTAGATTGACTTCCCTGAGTAATTTTCTTGGCCGGGTTTTGAGCGAAGTTATGGGTTGTGCTCTAAAACCAAGTATTAGCGAGTTCCTAACTTTTGGCAGTGGAGGTGGTTAAAGTATATCCCCTAGCTGGGAACACCTGTGCCACCATAAAGATGTGTGGACTCAGTTTCCCTCCTCCAGCACACACACGATATCTGGTTCAGATGTTTTGAGTGTGGGGAGCATCCTCCAACTAAAAGCAGCGCCTGGGTTCTAATACAATACATTTACTTGTCTTCAATAATGGCTTGCCAAGGGCGGTGTGTGGGGGAAATTGGGGGTTTGGCTGCAAATCCAAGTATTAGCGAGTGCTTCTCTATGGGAAGAGGAAATTATTCACCAAAATCACACAAAATGGGAATACCTGTGCTCCTTGAAAATTGCGTGGGCTCTGTTTCCCACATCGAGCACACACATGAAGAATTGTTCTGGTATCCTGAGTGTGGGGAGGCACCTCCAACTGACAGCAGCATCTGGGATCTAATAGGATCCCTTAGGTTATCTTCCCTGAGTGTTTTCCAAGGACGGGATGGGAGCGAAGGTGGGGGTTGGGCTCTAAAGCCAAGTAATAGCGAGTGCCTCTCTATGGGCAGTGGAGGTGTTTAAAGTACATTCCCTCCCTGGGAACACCTGTGCCCCCATAAAGTTGCGTGGACTTTGTATCTCCAACAACAGCACACACACAAGACTTGTTCAGGTTTCCTGAGTGTGGGGAGTCTCCTCCAACTGACAGCAGCGCCTGGGTTCTAATAGAATCCCTTAGCTTGTCTTACCTGATGGCATGCCTAGGCTGGAGAGTGGGGGAAAGTGGGGGTTGGGTTTGAAGTCCAATTAGAAACGAGTGCCCCCCGATTTACTGAGGATGTACTTAGAGGATTTCACGCTAATGTGGAACACCTGTGCCCCCATTCATCTGTGTGGACTGGGTATCCACACCTCCCCCACACACAAGGCTGGGATCCGGAATCCTGAGTGTGTGGAAGTTCCTCCAACTGACAGCAGCGCCTGCGTTCTAAGAGAATAACTCAGCTTGACTTCCCTAAGTTTTTTCCTAGACCTAGCAGTGAGCGATGGTGGGGAATGGGCTCTAAAGCCAAGAATAAGCATCTCTGTGGGCAGTGGAGGATTTGAAACTTCTTCCCCAACCTTGGAACTCCTGTGCCCCCATAAACATGCGTGGACTCTGATTCCCCACCTCCAGCACTCACACGGAGACGTGCTCAGGTATCCTGAGTGTGGGTAGACTCCTCCAACTGACAGCAGCACCTGGGATCTAATATAATCCCTATGTTTGACATCCTTCAGTGTTTTCCTAGGCCGGGCTCTGAGCCTAGGTGGGGGTTGGGCTCTAAAGCCAAGTATTAGCGTGTGCCTCTCTATGTTCAGTGGAGGTGTTTAAACGACATCCAAACCTGGGAACACCTGTGCCCTCATGAAGATGCGTGGACACCCTTTCACCACCTCCAGCACACACACGAAAATGTGTTCAGGTGTCCTGAGAGTGGGGAAGATCTTCTAAATGACAGCAGTGCCTGGGTTCCAATAAAACCCCTTAGCTTGTATTTCCTGTGTGTTTCCCTACGCCGGACTGCGAGGGAAAGCTGGGGGTTGGGATTGGAGGCCAAGTAGCATCGAGTGCTTCCAATGGACTGAGGAAATATTTTGAGGAATTCTCCCTAACGTGGAACACCTGTGCCCCCATTCTTCTGCGTGGGGTGGGTCTCCACACATCCCCCACACTAAAGGCTGGATTCCGGATCCTGAGTGTGGGGAAGATTCTCCAACTGACAACAGCGACTGGGTTCTAATACAATCCCTAAGTTTGCCTTCCCTGATGACTTATCTATGCCAGAGTGCGGGGGAATGTGGGGTTCAGCCTCGAGAAACAAGTACAATCGAGTGCCTCTCCACGGGATGTGGAGGCCTTTAAACTGCAATCCACAACCTGTGAATACCTGTGCCCCTTGCAAGATGTGTAGATCTGTTTCCCCAACTCCAGCACACACACGAAGAACTCTTCGGCTATCCTAAGTGTGGGGAGGCTCCTCAAACTGACGGCAGCACCTGGGATCTAATAGAATCTCTTGGATTGACATCCCTGATTGATTCCGTTGGCCGCGATGTGAGTTAAGGTGGGGTTGGGCACTAAACCAAAGTAATAGCGAGTGCCTCTCTATGAGCAGTGGTAGTGTTTACCTACATCCCCAACCTGGGAACACCTGTGATCCAATAAATAAACGTGGACTTTGTTTCCCCACCTCCAGGACACACATGAAGAACTTTTCTGGTATCCTGAGTGTGGGGAGGCTCCTGCAACTGACAGCAGCACCTGGGATCTAATAGAATCACTTGGCTTGAAATCCCTGATTGTTTCCATAGGCCGGGCTGTGAGCGAAGGTGTGGTTGGACACTAAACCAAAGTAATAGCGAGTGCCTCTCTATGAGCAGGGGAAGTGTTTAACTACATCCCCAACCTGGGACCACTTGTGCCCCAGAAAGATGCGTGGACTCTGTTTCCCTCCTCCAGCACACACACGGCATTGGGTTCAGATGTCTTGAGTGTGGGGAGGTTCTTCCCACTAACAGCAGCGCCTGGGTTCTAATACAATACCTTAACATGTCTTCCATGATGGATTGAAAAGGCCGGTGTGCGGGGGAAAGTTGGGATTTGGCTCTAAACCAAGTATTAGCGAGAGACTATCCATGGGATGTTGGTGTCTGACCTAAAACCCACAACCATGGAATAACTGTGCCCCCTGAAAAATGCGTGTGCTATGTTTCCCCAACCCCAGCACACACAGGAAGAAGTGTTCTGGGGTTCTGAGTGTGGGGAGGTACCTCCAACAGACAGCAGCACCTGGCTTTTAATAGAATTCCTTAGCTTGACTAACCTAAGTGTTTTCCTAGGCCTAGCAGTAAGTGATGGTGGGGGATAGGCTCTAAAGCCAAGTATTAGCGAGTGAATCTCTGTGGGCAGTGGAGGGTTTTAAACTACTTCCCCAACCTTGGAACACATGTGCCCCATAAAGATGCGTGGAATCTGTTTCCCCACCTCAAGCACACACACGGAGACGTGCTCAGGTATCCTGATTGTGGGGAGGCTCCTCCAAATGACAGCAGCGACTGGGTTCTAATAAAATCCCTTAGCTTGTCTTCCCTGATGGCGGGTCTAGGCTGGAGAGTGGGGGAAAGTGGGGGTTGGACTCTAAACCAAGTATTAGTGAGAGCCTATCCATGGGATGTGGGTTTTTAACCTACAACCCACAACCAAGAAATAAATGTGCCCCATGAAAGATGCTTTGACTGTTTCCCTACATACAGCACACACGCGAAGAAGTGTTCTGGTATTCTGAGTGTGGGCAGGTTCCTCAAACTGACAGCAGCACCTGGGTTCTATTAGTATCCCTTAGCTTCTGTTCCCTGCGTGTTCCTTTAGGCCAGGCCATGAGGGAAAGCTGGGGGTTGGGCTTGGAGGCCAAGAAGCAGTGAGTGCCCCCTGATCCACTGAGGAAGTACTTAGAGGACTTCTCCCTAAACGGAACACCTTTTCCTCCATTCATCTGGGTGGAGTGGGGCTGCACATCTCTCCCACACCTAAGAATGTGTTCTGGAATTCTGAGTGCAGGGAAGTTCCTCCAACTGACAGCAGCGCCTGGGTTCTAATTGAATCCCTTTGCTTGTCTTCCCTGATGGAAAGCCTAGGCGGGAGTGCGGGGGACAGTGTGGTTTGGGCTCCGAAACCAAGTATTTGCGATGACCTCTCTATGGTTTGTGGAGGTGTTTAAACTACATCCCTAACCTGGGAACACCTGTGCCCCCATAAAGATCCGTGGAGTCTGTTTCCACACCTCCAGCACACACACGAACACTTGCACAGTTATCCTGAGAGTGGGCAGCCTCCTCCAACTGAGAGCAGGGCCTTGGTTCTTATAAAATCGCTTAACTTGTGTACACTGTTTGGTTGCCTGATACGGAGTGCTGGGGAAAGGGTGGGTTGGGCTCTAAATCCAAGTATTAGCGAGTGCTTCTCCATGGGATTTGGAGGTTATTAACCAAAACCCCACAACATGGGAATACCTGGGCTCCTTGAAGAAAGCGTGGACTCTGTATCCCCACCACCAGAACACACAAGAAGAAGTTTTCTGCTATCCTGAGTGTGGGCTGGCAATTTCAGGTGACAGAAGCGGCTGGGTTCTAATAGAATCCCTTAGCTTGTAATCCCTGAGTGTTTCCCTAGGACTGACTCTGAGAGAAACCTGGGGGTTGGGCTTTGAGGCCAAATAGTAGCGAGTGTCCCCGATGGACTGAGGAAGTATTTAGATGAATTCTCCATAAAGGGAAACACCTGAGCACCCATTCATCTGCGTGGAGTGGGGCTTCAAATCTCCCCACCACACAAGGTTGGGTTCCAGTATCCTGAGGGTGGGGTAGTTCCTCCAACTGACATCAGCGTCTTGGTTTTAATAGAATCCCTTTGCTTGTCTTCCCTGATGGTTTGCCTAGGCCAGTGTGTGGTTGAAAGTGGGATTTGTTATCTAAAACTAAGTATTAGCGTGTGCCTCTCCATGGGCAGTGGAGATGTTTAAACTACAACCCACAAGTTGGGAATTACTGTGACCTCTGAAAAATGCGTGTGCTATGTTTCCCCAAGTCCAGCACACACAGGAAGAATTATTCTGGGGTTCTGAGTGTGGGGAGGTTCCTCCAACAGACAGCAGCACCTGGGTTTTAATAGAATCCCTTAGCTTGACTTCCCTAAGTGTTTTCCAAGGCCTAGCAGTAAGCGATGGTGGGGGATGGGCTCTAAAGCCAAGTATTAGCGAGTGCAACTCTGTGGGTAGTGGAGGGTTTTAAACTACTTCCCCAAACTTGGAACACCTGTGCCCCATAAAGATGCGTGGAATCTGTTTCCCCACCTCCAGCACACACACGGAGACGTGCTCAGGTATCCTGATTGTGGGGAGGCTCCTCCAAATGACAGCAGCGCCTGGGTTCTAATAGAATCCCTTAGCTTGTCTTCCCTGATGGCATGCCTAGGCTGGAGAGTGGGGGAAAGTGGGGGTTGGGCTCTAAATCAAGTTTTAGAGAGAGCCTATCCATGGGATGTGGGTTTTTAACCTACAACCCACAACCATGGAATAAATGTGCCCCCTGAAAGATGCTTTGACTGTTTCCCTACATCCAGCACACACGCGAAGAAGTGTTCTGGTATTCTGAGTGTGGGCAGGTTCCTCAAACTGACAGCAGCACCTGGGTTCTATTAGTATCCCTTAGCTTCTGTTCCCTGAGTGTTCCTTTAGGCCAGGCCATGAGGGAAAGCTGGGGGTTGGGCTTGGAGGCCAAGAAGCAGTGAGTGCCCCCTGATCCACTGAGGAAGTACTTAGAGGACTTCTCCCTAAACGGAACACCTTTGCCTCCATTCCTCTGGGTGGAGTGGGGCTGCACAACTCTCCCACACCTAAGAATGTGTTCTGGAATTCTGAGTGCAGGGAAGTTCCTCCAACTGACAGCAGCGCCTGGGTTCTAATTGAATCCCTTTGCTTGTCTTCCCTGATGGAAAGCCTAGGCGGGAGTGCGGGGGACAGTGTGGTTTGGGCTCCGAAACCAAGTATTTGCGATGACCTCTCTATGGTTTGTGGAGGTGTTTAAACTCCATCCCTAACCTGGGAACACCTGTGCCCCCATAAAGATCCGTGGAGTCTGTTTCCACACCTCCAGCACACACACGAACACTTGCACAGTTATCCTGAGAGTGGGCAGCCTCCTCCAACTGAGAGCAGGGCCTTGGTTCTTATAAAATCGCTTAACTTGTGTACCCTGTTTGGTTGCCTGATACGGAGTGCTGGGGAAAGGGTGGGGTGGGCTCTAAATCCAAGTATTAGCGAGTGCTTCTCCATGGGATTTGGAGGTTATTAACCAAAACCCCACAACATGGGAATACCTGTGCTCCTTGAAGAAAGCGTGGACTCTGTATCCCCACCACCAGAACACACATGAAGAAGTTTTCTGCTATCCTGAGTGTGGGCTGGCAATTTCAGTTGACAGAAGCGGCTGAGTTCTAATAGAATCCCTTAGATGGTAATCCCTGAGTGTTTCCCTAGGACTGACTCTGAGAGAAACCTGGGGGTTGGGCTTGGAGGCCAAATAGTAGCGAGTGTCCCTGATGGACTGAGGAAGTATTTAGATGAATTCTCCATAAAGGGAAACACCTGAGCACCCATTCATCTGCGTGGAGTGGGGCTTCAAATCTCCCCACCACACAAGGTTGGGTTTCAGTATCCTGAGGGTGGGGTAGTTCCTCCAACTGACATCAGCATCTTGGATTTAATAGAATCCCTTTGCTTGTCTTCCCTGATGGTTTGCCTAGGCCAGTGTGTGGTTGAATGTGGGATTTGGAATCTAAAACTTAGTATTAGCGTGTGCCTCTCCATGAGTAGTGGAGATGTTTAAACTACAACCCACAACTTGGGAATTACTGTGACCCCTGAAAAATGCGTGTGCTATGTTTCCCACGTCCAGCACACACAGGAAGAAGTGTTCTGGGGTTCTGAGTGTGGGGAGGTTCCTTCAACAGACAGCAGCACCTGGGTTTTAATAGAATCCATTAGCTTGACTTCCCTAAGTCTTTTCCTAGGCCTAGCAGTAAGCGATGGTGGGGGATGGGCTCTAAAGCCAAGTATTAGCGAGTGCATCTCTGTGGGTTGTGGAGGGTTTTAAACTACTTCCCCAACCTTGGAACACCTGTGCCCCATAAAGATGCGTGGAATCTGTTTCCCCACCTCCAGCACACACACGGAGACGTGCTCAGGTATCCTGATTGTGGGGAGGCTCCTCCAAATGACAGCAGCGCCTGGGTTCTAATAGAATCCCTTAGCTTGTCTTCCCTGATGGCATGCCTAGGCTGGAGAGTGGGGGAAAGTGGGGGTTGGGCTCTAAATCAAGTATTAGCGAGAGCCTATCCATGGGATGTGGGTTTTTAACCTACAACCCACAACCATGGAATAAATGTGCCCCCTGAAAAATGCTTTGACTGTTTCCCTACATCCAGCACACACGCGAAGAAGTGTTCTGGTATTCTGAGTGTGGGCATGTTCCTCAAACTGACAGCAGCACCTGGGTTCTATTAGTATCTCTTAGCTTCTGTTCCCTGAGTGTTCCTTTAGGCCAGGCCATGAGGGAAAGCTGGGGGTTGGGCTTGGAGGCCAAGAAGCAGTGAGTGCCCCCTGATCCACTGAGGAAGTACTTAGAGGACTTCTCCCTAAACGGAACACCTTTTCCTCCAATCCTCTGGGTGGAGTGGGGCTGCACATCTCTCCCACACCTAAGAATGTGTTCCGGAATTCTGAGTGCAGGGAAGTTCCTCCAACTGACAGCAGCGCCTGGGTTCTAATTGAATCCCTTTGCTTGTCTTCCCTGATGGAAAGCCTAGGCGGGAGTGCGGGGGACAGTGTGGTTTGGGCTCCGAAACCAAGTATTTGCGATGACCTCTCTATGGTTTGTGGAGGTGTTTAAACTACATCCCTAACCTGGGAACACCTGTGCCCCCATAAAGATCCGTGGAGTCTGTTTCCACACCTCCAGCACACACACGAACACTTGCACAGTTATCCTGAGAGTGGGCAGCCTCCTCCAACTAAGAGCAGGGCCTTGGTTCTTATAAAATCGCTTAACTTGTGTACCCTGTTTGGTTGCCTGATACGGAGTGCTGGGGAAAGGGTGGGTTGGGCTCTAAATCCAAGTATTAGCGAGTGCTTCTCCATGGGATTTGGAGGTTATTAACCAAAACCCCACAACATGGGAATACCTGTGCTCCTTGAAGAAAGCGTGGACTCTGTATCCCCACCACCAGAACACACATGAAGAAGTTTTCTGCTATCCTGAGTGTGGGCTGGCAATTTCAGGTGACAGAAGCGGCTGGGTTCTAATAGAATCCCTTAGCTTGTAATCCCTGAGTGTTTCCCTAGGACTGACTCTGAGAGAAACCTGGGGGTTGGGCTTGGAGGCCAAATAGGAGCCAGTGTCCCCAATGGACTGAGGAAGTATTTAGATGATTTCTCCATAAAGGGAAACACCTGAGCACCCATTCATCTGCGTGGAGTGGGTCTTCAAACCTCCCCACCACACAAGGTTGGGTTCCAGTATCCTGAGGGTGGGGTAGTTCCTCCAACTGACATCAGCGTCTTGGTTTTAATAGAATCCCTTTGCTTGTCTTCCCTGATGGTTTGCCTAGGCCAGTGTGTGTTTGAAAGTGGGATTTGGGATCTAAAACTAAGTATTAGCGTGTGCCTCTCCATGGGCAGTGGAGATGTTTAAACTACAACCCACAATTTTGAATTACTGTGACCCCTGAGTAATGCGTGTGGTGTTTCCCCACGCCCAGCACACACAGGAAGAAGTGTTCTGGGGTTCTGAGTGTGGGGAGGTTCCTCCAACAGACAGCAGCACCTGGGTTTTAATAGAATCCCTTAGCTTGACTTCCCTAAGTGTTTTCCTAGGCCTAGCAGTAAGCGATGGTGGGGGATGGGCTCTAAAGCCAAGTATTAGCGAGTGCATCTCTGTGGGTAGTGGAGGGTTTTAAACTACTTCCCCAACCTTGGAACACCTGTGCCCCATAAAGATGCGTGGAATCTGTTTCCCCACCTCCAGCACACACACGGAGACGTGCTCAGGTATCCTGATTGTGGGGAGGCTCCTCCAAATGACAGCAGCGCCTGGGTTCTAATAGAATCCCTTAGCTTGTCTTCCCTGATGGCATGCCTAGGCTGGAGAGTGGGGGAAAGTGGGGGTTGGGCTCTAAATCAAGTATTAGCGAGAGCCTATCCATGGGATGTGGGTTTTTAACCTACAACCAACAACCATGGAATAAATGTGCCCCCTGAAAGATGCTTTGACTGTTTCCCTACATCCAGCACACACGCGAAGAAATGTTCTGGTATTCTGAGTGTGGGCAGGTTCCTCAAACTGACAGCAGCACCTGGGTTCTATTAGTATCCCTTAGCTTCTGTTCCCTGAGTGTTCCTTTAGGCCAGGCCATGAGGGAAAGCTGGGGGTTGGGCTTGGAGGCCAAGAAGCAGTGAGTGCCCCCTGATCCACTGAGGAAGTACTTAGAGGACTTCTCCCTAAACGGAACACCTTTTCCTCCATTCATCTGGGTGGAGTGGGGCTGCACATCTCTCCCACACCTAAGAATGTGTTCTGGAATTCTGAGTGCAGGGAAGTTCCTCCAACTGACAGCAGCGCCTGGGTTCTAATTGAATCCCTTTGCTTGTCTTCCCTGATGGAAAGCCTAGGCGGGAGTGCGGGGGACAGTGTGGTTTGGGCTCCGAAACCAAGTATTTGCGATGACCTCTCTATGGTTTGTGGAGGTGTTTAAACTACATCCCTAACCTGGGAACACCTGTGCCCCCATAAAGATCCGTGGAGTCTGTTTCCACACCTCCAGCACACACACGAACACTTGCACAGTTATCCAGAGAGTGGGCAGCCTCCTCCAACTGAGAGCAGGGCCTTGGTTCTTATAAAATTGCTTAACTTGTGTACCCTGTTTGGTTGCCTGATACGGAGTGCTGGGGAAAGGGTGGGTTGTGTTCTAATTCCAAGTATTAGCGAGTGCTTCTCCATGGGATTTGGAGGTTATTAACCAAAACCCCACAACATGGGAATACCTGGGCTCCTTGAAGAAAGCGTGGACTCTGTATCCCCAACAGCAGAACACACATGAAGAAGTTTTCTGCTATCCTGAGTGTGGGCTGGCAATTTCAGGTGACAGAAGCGGCTGGGTTCTAATAGAATCCCTTAGCTTGTAATCCCTGAGTGTTTCCCTAGGACTGACTCTGAGAGAAACCTGGGGGTTGGGCTTGGAGGCCAAATAGGAGCGAGTGTCCCCGATGGACTTAGGAAGTATTTAGATGAATTCTCCATAAAGGGAAACACCTGAGCACCCATTCATCTGCGTGGAGTGGGGCTTCAAACCTCCCCACCACACAAGGTTGGGTTCCAGTATCCTGAGGGTGGGGTAGTTCCTCCAACTGACATCAGCGTCTTGGTTTTAATAGAATCCCTTTGCTTGTCTTCCCTGATGGTTTGCCTAGGCCAGTGTGTGGTTGAAAGTGGGATTTGGGATCTAAAACTAAGTATTAGCGTGTGCCTCTCCATGGGCAGTGGAGATGTTTAAACTACAACCCACAACTTGGGAATTACTGTGACCCCTGAGTAATGCGTGTGGTGTTACCCCACGCCCAGCACACACAGGAAGAAGTGTTCTGGGGTTCTGAGTGTGGGGAGGTTCCTCCAACAGACAGCAGCACCTGGGTTTTAATAGAATCCCTTAGCTTGACTTCCCTAAGTCTTTTCCTAGGCCTAGCAGTAAGCGATGGTGGGGGATGGGCTCTAAAGCCAAGTATTAGCGAGTGCATCTCTGTGGGTAGTGGAGGGTTTTAAACTACTTCCCCAATCTTGGAACACCTGTGCCCCATAAAGATGCGTGGAATCTGTTTCCCCACCTCCAGCACACACACGGAGACGTGCTCAGGTATCCTGATTGTGGGGAGGCTCCTCCAAATGACAGCAGCGCCTGGGTTCTAATAGAATCCCTTAGCTTGTCTTCCCTGATGGCATGCCTAGGCTGGAGAGTGGGGGAAAGTGGGGGTTGGGCTCTAAATCAAGTATTAGCGAGAGCCTATCCATGGGATGTGGGTTTTTAACCTACAACCCACAACCATGGAATAAATGTGCCCCCTGAAAGATGCTTTGACTGTTTCCCTACATCCAGCACACACGCGAAGAAGTGTTCTGGTATTCTGAGTGTGGGCAGGTTCCTCAAACTGACAGCAGCACCTGGGTTCTATTAGTATCCCTTAGCTTCTGTTCCCTGAGTGTTCCTTTAGGCCAGGCCATGAGGGAAAGCTGGGGGTTGGGCTTGGAGGCCAAGAAGCAGTGAGTGCCCCCTGATCCACTGAGGAAGTACTTAGAGGACTTCTCCCTAAACGGAACACCTTTTCCTCCATTCCTCTGGGTGGAGTGGGGCTGCACATCTCTCCCACACCTAAGAATGTGTTCTGGAATTCTGAGTGCAGGGAAGTTCCTCCAACTGACAGCAGCGCCTGGGTTCTAATTGAATCCCTTTGCTTGTCTTCCCTGATGGAAAGCCTAGGCGGGAGTGCGGGGGACAGTGTGGTTTGGGCTCCGAAACCAAGTATTTGCGATGACCTCTCTATGGTTTGTGGAGGTGTTTAAACTACATCCCTAACCTGGGAACACCTGTGCCCCCATAAAGATCCGTGGGGTCTGTTTCCACACCTCCAGCACACACACGAACACTTGCACAGTTATCCTGAGAGTGGGCAGCCTCCTCCAACTGAGAGCAGGGCCTTGGTTCTTATAAAATCGCTTAACTGGTGTACCCTGTTTGGTTGCCTGATACGGAGTGCTGGGGAAAGGTTGGGTTGGGCTCTAAATCCAAGTATTAGCGAGTGCTTCTCCATGGGATTTGGAGGTTATGAACCAAAACCCCACAACATGGGAATACCTGTGCTCCTTGAAGAAAGCGTGGACTCTGTATCCCCACCACCAGAACACACATGAAGAAGTTTTCTGCTATCCTGAGTGTGGGCTGGCAATTTCAGGTGACAGAAGCGGCTGGGTTCTAATAGAATCCCTTAGCTTGTAATCCCTGAGTGTTTCCCTAGGACTGACTCTTAGAGAATCCTGGGGGTTGGGCTTGGAGGCCAAATAGTAGCGAGTGTCCCTGATGGACTGAGGAAGTATTTAGATGAATTCTCCATAAAGGGAAACACCTGAGCACCCATTCATCTGCGTGGAGTGGGGATTCAAATCTCCCCACCACACAAGGTAGGGTTCAAGTATCCTGAGGGTGGGGTAGTTCCTCCAACTGACATCAGCGTCTTGGTTTTAATAGAATCCCTTTGCTTGTCTTCCCTGATGGTTTGCCTAGGCCAGTGTGTGGTTGAAAGTGGGATTTGGGATCTAAAACTAAGTATTAGCGTGTGCCTCTCCATGGGCAGTGGAGATGTTTAAACTACAACCCACAACTTGGGAATTACTGTGACCCCTGAGTAATGCGTGTGGTGTTTCCCCACGCCCAGCACACACAGGAAGAAGTGTTCTGGGGTTCTGAGTGTGGGGAGGTTCCTCCAACAGACAGCAGCACCTGGGTTATAATAGAATCCCTTAGCTTGACTTCCCTAAGTGTTTTCCTAGTCCTAGCAGTAAGCGATGGTGGGCGATGGGCTCTAAATCCAAGTATTAGCGAGTGCATCTCTGTGGGTAGTGGAGGGTTTTAAACTACTTCCCCAACCTTGGAACACCTGTGCCCCATAAAGATGCGTGGAATCTGTTTCCCCACCTCCAGCACACACACGGAGACGTGCTCAGGTATCCTGATTGTGGGGAGGCTCCTCCAAATGACAGCAGCGCCTGGGTTCTAATAGAATCCCTTAGCTTGTCTTCCCTGATGGCATGCCTAGGCTGGAGAGTGGGGGAAAGTGGGGGTTGGGCTCTAAATCAAGTATTAGCGAGAGCCTATCCATGGGATGTGGGTTTTTAACCTACAACCCACAACCATGGAATAAATGTGCCCCCTGAAAGATGCTTTGACTGTTTCCCTACATCCAGCACACACGCGAATAAGTGTTCTGTTATTCTGAGTGTGGGCAGTTTCCTCAAACTGACAGCAGCACCTGGGTTCTATTAGTATCCCTTAGCTTCTGTTCCCTGAGTGTTCCTTTAGGCCAGGCCATGAGGGAAAGCTGGGGGTTGGGCTTGGAGGCCAAGAAGCAGTGAGTGCCCCCTGATCCACTGAGGAAGTACTTAGAGGACTTCTCCCTAAACGGAACACCTTTTCCTCCATTCATCTGGGTGGAGTGGGGCTGCACATCTCTCCCACACCTAAGAATGTGTTCTGGAATTCTGAGTGCAGGGAAGTTCCTCCAACTGACAGCAGCGCCTGGGTTCTAATTGAATCCCTTTGCTTGTCTTCCCTGATGGAAAGCCTAGGCGGGAGTGCGGGGGACAGTGTGGTTTGGGCTCCGAAACCAAGTATTTGCGATGACCTCTCTATGGTTTGTGGAGGTGTTTAAACTACATCCCTAACCTGGGAACACCTGTGCCCCCATAAAGATCCGTGGAGTCTGTTTCCACACCTCCAGCACACACACGAACACTTGCACAGTTATCCTGAGAGTGGGCAGCCTCCTCCAACTGAGAGCAGGGCCTTGGTTCTTATAAAATCGCTTAACTGGTGTACCCTGTTTGGTTGCCTGATACGGAGTGCTGGGGAAAGGGTGGGTTGGGCTCTAAATCCAAGTATTAGCGAGTGCTTCTCCATGGGATTTGGAGGTTATTAACCAAAACCCCACAACATGGGAATACCTGTGCTCCTTGAAGAAAGCGTGGACTCTGTATCCCCACCAGCAGAACACACATGAAGAAGTTTTCTGCTATCCTGAGTGTGGGCTGGCAATTTCAGGTGACAGAAGCGGCTGGGTTCTAATAGAATCCCTTAGCTTGTAATCCCTGAGTGTTTCCCTAGGACTGACTCTGAGAGAAACCTGGGGGTTGGGCTTGGAGGCCAAATAGTAGCGTGTGTCCCCGATGGACTGAGGAAGTATTTAGATGAATTCTCCATAAAGGGAAACACCTGAGCACCCATTCATCTGCGTGGAGTGGGGCTTCAAACCTCCCCACCACACAAGGTTGGGTTCCAGTATCCTGAGGGTGGGGTAGTTCCTCCAACTGACATCAGCGTCTTGGTTTTAATAGAATCCCTTTGCTTGTCTTCCCTGATGGTTTGCCTAGGCCAGTGTGTGGTTGAAAGTGGGATTTGGGATCTAAAACTAAGTATTAGCGTGTGCCTCTCCATGGGCAGTGGAGATGTTTAAACTATAACCCACAACTTGGGAATTACTGTGACCCCTGAGTAATGCGTGTGGTGTTTCCCCACGCCCAGCACACACAGGAAGAAGTGTTCTGGGGTTCTGAGTGTGGGGAGGTTCCTCCAACAGACAGCAGCACCTGGGTTTTAATAGAATCCCTTAGCTTGACTTCCCTAAGTCTTTTCCTAGGCCTAGCAGTAAGCGATGGTGGGGGATGGGCTCTAAAGCCAAGTATTAGCGAGTGCATCTCTGTGGGTAGTGGAGGGTTTTAAACTACTTCCCCAACCTTGGAACACCTGTGCCCCATAAAGATGCGTGGAATCTGTTTCCCCACCTCCAGCACACACACGGAGACGTGCTCAGGTGTCCTGATTGTGGGGAGGCTCCTCCAAATGACAGCAGCGCCTGGGTTCTAATAGAATCCCTTAGCTTGTCTTCCCTGATGGCATGCCTAGGCTGGAGAGTGGGGGAAAGTGGGGGTTGGGCTCTAAATCAAGTATTAGCGAGAGCCTATCCATGGGATGTGGGTTTTTAACCTACAACCCACAACCATGTAATAAATGTGCCCCCTGAAAGATGCTTTGACTGTTTCCCTACATCCAGCACACACGCGAAGAAGTGTTCTGGTATTCTGAGTGTGGGCAGGTTCCTCAAACTGACAGCAGCACCTGGGTTCTATTAGTATCCCTTAGCTTCTGTTCCCTGAGTGTTCCTTTAGGCCAGGCCATGAGGGAAAGCTGGGGGTTGGGCTTGGAGTCCAAGAAGCAGTGAGTGCCCCCTGATCCACTGAGGAAGTACTTAGAGGACTTCTCCCTAAACGGAACACCTTTTCCTCCATTCCTCTGGGTGGAGTGGGGCTGCACATCTCTCCCACACCTAAGAATGTGTTCTGGAATTCTGAGTGCAGGGAAGTTCCTCCAACTGACAGCAGCGCCTGGGTTCTAATTGAATCCCTTTGCTTGTCTTCCCTGATGGAAAGCCTAGGCGGGAGTGCGGGGGACATTCTGGTTTGGGCTCCGAAACCAAGTATTTGCGATGACCTCTCTATGGTTTGTGGAGGTGTTTAAACTACATCCCTAACCTGGGAACACCTGTGCCCCCATAAAGATCCGTGGAGTCTGTTTCCACACCTCCAGCACACACACGAACACTTGCACAGTTATCCTGAGAGTGGGCAGCCTTCTCCAACTGAGAGCAGGGCCTTGGTTTTTATAAAATCGCTTAACTTGTGTACCCTGTTTGGTTGCCTGATACGGAGTGCTGGGGAAAGGGTGGGTTGGGCTCTAAATCCAAGTATTAGCGAGTGCTTCTCCATGGGATTTGGAGGTTATTAACCAAAACCCCACAACATGGGAATACCTGTGCTCCTTGAAGAAAGCGTGGACTCTGTATCCCCACCACCAGAACACACATGAAGAAGTTTTCTGCTATCCTGAGTGTGGGCTGGCAATTTCAGGTGACAGAAGCGGCTGGGTTCTAATAGAATCCCTTAGCTTGTAATCCCTGAGTGTTTCCCTAGGACTGACTCTGAGAGAAACCTGGGGGTTGGGCTTGGAGGCCAAATAGGAGCGAGTGTCCCCGATGGACTGAGGAAGTATTTAGATGAATTCTCCATAAAGGGAAACACCTGAGCACCCATTCATCTGCGTGGAGTGGGGCTTCAAATCTCCCCACCACACAAGGTTGGGTTCCAGTATCCTGAGGGTGGGGTAGTTCCTCCAACTGACATCAGCGTCTTGGTTTTAATAGAATCCCTTTGCTTGTCTTCCCTGATGGTTTGCCTAGGCCAGTGTGTGGTTGAAAGTGGGATTTGGGATCTAAAACTAAGTATTAGCGTGTGCCTCTCCATGGGCAGTGGAGATGTTTAAACTACAACCCACAACTTGGGAATTACTGTGACCCCTGAGTAATGCGTGTGGTGTTTCCCCACGCCCAGCACACACAGGAAGAAGTGTTCTGGGGTTCTGAGTGTGGGGAGGTTCCTCCAACAGACAGCAGCACCTGGGTTTTAATAGAATCCCTTAGCTTGACTTCCCTAAGTCTTTTCCTAGGCCTAGCATTAAGCGATGGTGGGGGATGGGCTCTAAAGCCAAGTATTAGCGAGTGCATCTCTGTGGGTAGTGGAGGGTTTTAAACTACTTCCCCAACCTTGGAACACCTGTGCCCCATAAAGATGCGTGGAATCTGTTTCCCCACCTCCAGCACACACACGGAGACGTGCTCAGGTGTCCTGATTGTGGGGAGGCTCCTCCAAATGACAGCAGCGCCTGGGTTCTAATAGAATCCCTTAGCTTGTCTTCCCTGATGGCATGCCTAGGCTGGAGAGTGGGGGAAAGTGGGGGTTGGGCTCTAAATCAAGTATTAGCGAGAGCCTATCCATGGGATGTGGGTTTTTAACCTACAACCCACAACCATGGAATATATGTGCCCCCTGAAAGATGCTTTGACTGTTTCCCTACATCCAGCACACACGCGAAGAAGTGTTCTGGTATTCTGAGTGTGGGCAGGTTCCTCAAACTGACAGCAGCACCTGGGTTCTATTAGTATCCCTTAGCTTCTGTTCCCTGAGTGTTCCTTTAGGCCAGGCCATGAGGGAAAGCTGGGGGTTGGGCTTGGAGGCCAAGAAGCAGTGAGTGCCCCCTGATCCACTGAGGAAGTACTTAGAGGACTTCTCCCTAAACGGAACACCTTTTCCTCCATTCATCTGGGTGGAGTGGGGCTGCACATCTCTCCCACACCTAAGAATGTGTTCTGGAATTCTGAGTGCAGGGAAGTTCCTCCAACTGACAGCAGCGCCTGGGTTCTAATTGAATCCCTTTGCTTGTCTTCCCTGATGGAAAGCCTATTCGGGAGTGCGGGGGACAGTGTGGTTTGGGCTCCGAAACCAAGTATTTGCGATGACCTCTCTATGGTTTGTGGAGGTGTTTAAACTACATCCCTAACCTGGGAACACCTGTGCCCCCATAAAGATCCGTGGGGTCTGTTTCCACACCTCCAGCACACACACGAACACTTGCACAGTTATCCTGAGAGTGGGCAGCCTCCTCCAACTGAGAGAAGGCTTGGTTCTTATAAAATCGCTTAACTTGTGTACCCTGTTTGGTTGCCTGATACGGAGTGCTGGGGAAAGGGTGGGTTGGGCTCTAAATCCAAGTATTAGCGAGTGCTTCTCCATGGGATTTGGAGGTTATTAACCAAAACCCCACAACATGGGAATACCTGTGCTCCTTGAAGAAAGCTTGGACTCTGTATCCCCACCAACAGAACAAACAGGAAGAAGTTTTCTGCTATCCTGAGTGTGGGCTGGCAATTTCAGGTGACAGAAGCGGCTGGGTTCTAATAGAATCCCTTAGCTTGTAATCCCTGAGTGTTTCCCTAGGACTGACTCTGAGAGAAACCTGGGGGTTGGGCTTGGAGGCCAAATAGGAGCGAGTGTCCCCGATGGACTGAGGAAGTATTTAGATGAATTCTCCATAAAGGGAAACACCTGAGCACCCATTCATCTGCGTGGAGTGGGGCTTCAAACCTCCCCACCACACAAGGTTGGGTTCCAGTATCCTGAGGGTGGGGTAGTTCCTCCAACTGACATCAGCGTCTTGGTTTTAATAGAATCCCTTTGCTTGTCTTCCCTGATGGTTTGCCTAGGCCAGTGTGTGGTTGAAAGTGGGATTTGGGATCTAAAACTAAGTATTAGCGTGTGCCTCTCCATGGGCAGTGGAGATGTTTAAACTACAACCCACAACTTGGGAATTACTGTGACCCCTGAGTAATGCGTGTGGTGTTTCCCCACGCCCAGCACACACAGGAAGAAGTGTTCTGGGGTTCTGAGTGTGGGGAGGTTCCTCCAACAGACAGCAGCACCTGGGTTTTAATAGAATCCCTTAGCTTGACTTCCCTAAGTCTTTTCCTAGGCCTAGCAGTAAGCGATGGTGGGGGATGGGCTCTAAAGCCAAGTATTAGCGAGTGCATCTCTGTGGGTAGTGGAGGGTTTTAAACTACTTCCCCAACCTTGGAACACCTGTGCCCCATAAAGATGCGTGGAATCTGTTTCCCCACCTACAGCACACACACGGAGACGTGCTCAGGTATCCTGATTGTGGGGAGGCTCCTCCAAATGACAGCAGCGCCTGGGTTCTAATAGAATCCCTTAGCTTGTCTTCCCTGATGGCATGCCTAGGCTGGAGAGTGGGGGAAAGTGGGGGTTGGGCTCTAAATCAAGTATTAGCGAGAGCCTATCCATGGGATGTGGGTTTTTAACCTACAACCCACAACCATGAAATAAATGTGCCCCCTGAAAGATGCTTTGACTGTTTCCCTACATCCAGCACACACGCGAAGAAGTGTTCTGGTATTCTGAGTGTGGGCAGGTTCCTCAAACTGACAGCAGCACCTGGGTTCTATTAGTATCCCTTAGCTTCTGTTCCCTGAGTGTTCCTTTAGGCCAGGCCATGAGGGAAAGCTGGGGGTTGGGCTTGGAGGCCAAGAAGCAGTGAGTGCCCCCTGATCCACTGAGGAAGTACTTAGAGGACTTCTCCCTAAACGGAACACCTTTTCCTCCATTCATCTGGGTGGAGTGGGGCTGCACATCTCTCCCACACCTAAGAATGTGTTCTGGAATTCTGAGTGCAGGGAAGTTCCTCCAACTGACAGCAGCGCCTGGGTTCTAATTGAATCCCTTTGCTTGTCTTCCCTGATGGAAAGCCTATTCGGGAGTGCGGGGGACAGTGTGGTTTGGGCTCCGAAACCAAGTATTTGCGATGACCTCTCTATGGTTTGTGGAGGTGTTTAAACTACATCCCTAACCTGGGAACACCTGTGCCCCCATAAAGATCCGTGGGGTCTGTTTCCACACCTCCAGCACACACACGAACACTTGCACAGTTATCCTGAGAGTGGGCAGCCTCCTCCAACTGAGAGAAGGCTTGGTTCTTATAAAATCGCTTAACTTGTGTACCCTGTTTGGTTGCCTGATACGGAGTGCTGGGGAAAGGGTGGGTTGGGCTCTAAATCCAAGTATTAGCGAGTGCTTCTCCATGGGATTTGGAGGTTATTAACCAAAACCCCACAACATGGGAATACCTGTGCTCCTTGAAGAAAGCTTGGACTCTGTATCCCCACCAACAGAACAAACAGGAAGAAGTTTTCTGCTATCCTGAGTGTGGGCTGGCAATTTCAGGTGACAGAAGCGGCTGGGTTCTAATAGAATCCCTTAGCTTGTAATCCCTGAGTGTTTCCCTAGGACTGACTCTGAGAGAAACCTGGGGGTTGGGCTTGGAGGCCAAATAGGAGCGAGTGTCCCCGATGGACTGAGGAAGTATTTAGATGAATTCTCCATAAAGGGAAACACCTGAGCACCCATTCATCTGCGTGGAGTGGGGCTTCAAACCTCCCCACCACACAAGGTTGGGTTCCAGTATCCTGAGGGTGGGGTAGTTCCTCCAACTGACATCAGCGTCTTGGTTTTAATAGAATCCCTTTGCTTGTCTTCCCTGATGGTTTGCCTAGGCCAGTGTGTGGTTGAAAGTGGGATTTGGGATCTAAAACTAAGTATTAGCGTGTGCCTCTCCATGGGCAGTGGAGATGTTTAAACTACAACCCACAACTTGGGAATTACTGTGACCCCTGAGTAATGCGTGTGGTGTTTCCCCACGCCCAGCACACACAGGAAGAAGTGTTCTGGGGTTCTGAGTGTGGGGAGGTTCCTCCAACAGACAGCAGCACCTGGGTTTTAATAGAATCCCTTAGCTTGACTTCCCTAAGTCTTTTCCTAGGCCTAGCAGTAAGCGATGGTGGGGGATGGGCTCTAAAGCCAAGTATTAGCGAGTGCATCTCTGTGGGTAGTGGAGGGTTTTAAACTACTTCCCCAACCTTGGAACACCTGTGCCCCATAAAGATGCGTGGAATCTGTTTCCCCACCTACAGCACACACACGGAGACGTGCTCAGGTATCCTGATTGTGGGGAGGCTCCTCCAAATGACAGCAGCGCCTGGGTTCTAATAGAATCCCTTAGCTTGTCTTCCCTGATGGCATGCCTAGGCTGGAGAGTGGGGGAAAGTGGGGGTTGGGCTCTAAATCAAGTATTAGCGAGAGCCTATCCATGGGATGTGGGTTTTTAACCTACAACCCACAACCATGAAATAAATGTGCCCCCTGAAAGATGCTTTGACTGTTTCCCTACATCCAGCACACACGCGAAGAAGTGTTCTGGTATTCTGAGTGTGGGCAGGTTCCTCAAACTGACAGCAGCACCTGGGTTCTATTAGTATCCCTTAGCTTCTGTTCCCTGAGTGTTCCTTTAGGCCAGGCCATGAGGGAAAGCTGGGGGTTGGGCTTGGAGGCCAAGAAGCAGTGAGTGCCCCCTGATCCACTGAGGAAGTACTTAGAGGACTTCTCCCTAAACGGAACACCTTTTCCTCCATTCATCTGGGTGGAGTGGGGCTGCACATCTCTCCCACACCTAAGAATGTGTTCTGGAATTCTGAGTGCAGGGAAGTTCCTCCAACTGACAGCAGCGCCTGGGTTCTAATTGAATCCCTTTGCTTGTCTTCCCTGATGGAAAGCCTATTCGGGAGTGCGGGGGACAGTGTGGTTTGGGCTCCGAAACCAAGTATTTGCGATGACCTCTCTATGGTTTGTGGAGGTGTTTAAACTACATCCCTAACCTGGGAACACCTGTGCCCCCATAAAGATCCGTGGGGTCTGTTTCCACACCTCCAGCACACACACGAACACTTGCACAGTTATCCTGAGAGTGGGAAGCCTCCTCCAACTGAGAGAAGGCCTTGGTTCTTATAAAATCGCTTAACTTGTGTACCCTGTTTGGTTGCCTGATACGGAGTGCTGGGGAAAGGGTGGGTTGGGCTCTAAATCCAAGTATTAGCGAGTGCTTCTCCATGGGATTTGGAGGTTATTAACCAAAACCCCACAACATGGGAATACCTGTGCTCCTTGAAGGAAGCTTGGAACCTGTATCCCCACCACCAGAACACACAGGAAGAAGTTTTCTGCTATCCTGAGTGTGGGCTGGCAATTTCAGGTGACAGAAGCGGCTGGGTTCTAATAGAATCCCTTAGCTTGTAATCCCTGAGTGTTTCCCTAGGACTGACTCTGAGAGAAACCTGGGGGTTGGGCTTGGAGGCCAAATAGGAGCGAGTGTCCCCGATGGACTGAGGAAGTATTTAGATGAATTCTCCATAAAGGGAAACACCTGAGCACCCATTCATCTGCGTGGAATGGGGCTTCAAACCTCCCCACCACACAAGGTTGGGTTCCAGTATCCTGAGGGTGGGGTAGTTCCTCCAACTGACATCAGCGTCTTGGTTTTAATAGAATCCCTTTGCTTGTCTTCCCTGATGGTTTGCCTAGGCCAGTGTGTGGTTGAAAGTGGGATTTGGGATCTAAAACTAAGTATTAGCGTGTGCCTCTCCATGGGCAGTGGAGATGTTTAAACTACAACCCACAACTTGGGAATTACTGTGACCCCTGAGTAATGCGTGTGGTGTTTCCCCACGCCCAGCACACACAGGAAGAAGTGTTCTGGGGTTCTGAGTGTGGGGAGGTTCCTCCAACAGACAGCAGCACCTGGGTTTTAATAGAATCCCTTAGCTTGACTTCCCTAAGTCTTTTCCTAGGCCTAGCAGTAAGCGATGGTGGGGGATGGGCTCTAAAGCCAAGTATTAGCGAGTGCATCTCTGTGGGTAGTGGAGGGTTTTAAACTACTTCCCCAACCTTGGAACACCTGTGCCCCATAAAGATGCGTGGAATCTGTTTCCCCACCTCCAGCACACACACGGAGACGTGCTCAGGTGTCCTGATTGTGGGGAGGCTCCTCCAAATGACAGCAGCGCCTGGGTTCTAATAGAATCCCTTAGCTTGTCTTCCCTGATGGCATGCCTAGGCTGGAGAGTGGGGGAAAGTGGGGGTTGGGCTCTAAATCAAGTATTAGCGAGAGCCTATCCATGGGATGTGGGTTTTTAACCTACAACCCACAACCATGGAATAAATGTGCCCCCTGAAAGATGCTTTGACTGTTTTCCTACATCCAGCACACACGCGAAGAAGTGTTCTGGTATTCTGAGTGTGGGCAGGTTCCTCAAACTGACAGCAGCACCTGGGTTCTATTAGTATCCCTTAGCTTCTGTTCCCTGAGTGTTCCTTTAGGCCAGGCCATGAGGGAAAGCTGGGGGTTGGGCTTGGAGGCCAAGAAGCAGTGAGTGCCCCCTGATCCACTGAGGAAGTACTTAGAGGACTTCTCCCTAAACGGAACACCTTTTCCTCCATTCCTCTGGGTGGAGTGGGGCTGCACATCTCTCCCACACCTAAGAATGTGTTCTGGAATTCTGAGTGCAGGGAAGTTCCTCCAACTGACAGCAGCGCCTGGGTTCTAATTGAATCCCTTTGCTTGTCTTCCCTGATGGAAAGCCTAGGCGGGAGTGCGGGGGACAGTGTGGTTTGGGCTCCGAAACCAAGTATTTGCGATGACCTCTCTATGGTTTGTGGAGGTGTTTAAACTACATCCCTAACCTGGGAACACCTGTGCCCCCATAAAGATCCGTGGGGTCTGTTTCCACACCTCCAGCACACACACGAACACTTGCACAGTTATCCTGATAGTGGGCAGCCTCCTCCAACTGAGAGAAGGCCTTGGTTCTTATAAAATCGCTTAACTTGTGTACCCTGTTTGGTTGCCTGATACGGAGTGCTGGGGAAAGGGTGGGTTGGGCTCTAAATCCAAGTATTAGCGAGTGCTTCTCCATGGGATTTGGAGGTTATTAACCAAAACCCCACAACATGGGAATACCTGTGCTCCTTGAAGAAAGCTTGGACTCTGTATCCCCACCAACAGAACAAACAGGAAGAAGTTTTCTGCTATCCTGAGTGTGGGCTGGCAATTTCAGGTGACAGAAGCGGCTGGGTTCTAATAGAATCCCTTAGCTTGTAATCCCTGAGTGTTTCCCTAGGACTGACTCTGAGAGAAACCTGGGGGTTGGGCTTGGAGGCCAAATAGGAGCGAGTGTCCCCGATGGACTGAGGAAGTATTTAGATGAATTCTCCATAAAGGGAAACACCTGAGCACCCATTCATCTGCGTGGAGTGGGGCTTCAAACCTCCCCACCACACAAGGTTGGGTTCCAGTATCCTGAGGGTGGGGTAGTTCCTCCAACTGACATCAGCGTCTTGGTTTTAATAGAATCCCTTTGCTTGTCTTCCCTGATGGTTTGCCTAGGCCAGTGTGTGGTTGAAAGTGGGATTTGGGATCTAAAACTAAGTATTAGCGTGTGCCTCTCCATGGGCAGTGGAGATGTTTAAACTACAACCCACAACTTGGGAATTACTGTGACCCCTGAGTAATGCGTGTGGTGTTTCCCCACGCCCAGCACACACAGGAAGAAGTGTTCTGGGGTTCTGAGTGTGGGGAGGTTCCTCCAACAGACAGCAGCACCTGGGTTTTAATAGAATCCCTTAGCTTGACTTCCCTAAGTCTTTTCCTAGGCCTAGCAGTAAGCGATGGTGGGGGATGGGCTCTAAAGCCAAGTATTAGCGAGTGCATCTCTGTGGGTAGTGGAGGGTTTTAAACTACTTCCCCAACCTTGGAACACCTGTGCCCCATAAAGATGCGTGGAATCTGTTTCCCCACCTCCAGCACACACACGGAGACGTGCTCAGGTGTCCTGATTGTGGGGAGGCTCCTCCAAATGACAGCAGCGCCTGGGTTCTAATAGAATCCCTTAGCTTGTCTTCCCTGATGGCATGCCTAGGCTGGAGAGTGGGGGAAAGTGGGGGTTGGGCTCTAAATCAAGTATTAGCGAGAGCCTATCCATGGGATGTGGGTTTTTAACCTACAACCCACAACCATGGAATAAATGTGCCCCCTGAAAGATGCTTTGACTGTTTTCCTACATCCAGCACACACGCGAAGAAGTGTTCTGGTATTCTGAGTGTGGGCAGGTTCCTCAAACTGACAGCAGCACCTGGGTTCTATTAGTATCCCTTAGCTTCTGTTCCCTGAGTGTTCCTTTAGGCCAGGCCATGAGGGAAAGCTGGGGGTTGGGCTTGGAGGCCAAGAAGCAGTGAGTGCCCCCTGATCCACTGAGGAAGTACTTAGAGGACTTCTCCCTAAACGGAACACCTTTTCCTCCATTCCTCTGGGTGGAGTGGGGCTGCACATCTCTCCCACACCTAAGAATGTGTTCTGGAATTCTGAGTGCAGGGAAGTTCCTCCAACTGACAGCAGCGCCTGGGTTCTAATTGAATCCCTTTGCTTGTCTTCCCTGATGGAAAGCCTAGGCGGGAGTGCGGGGGACAGTGTGGTTTGGGCTCCGAAACCAAGTATTTGCGATGACCTCTCTATGGTTTGTGGAGGTGTTTAAACTACATCCCTAACCTGGGAACACCTGTGCCCCCATAAAGATCCGTGGGGTCTGTTTCCACACCTCCAGCACACACACGAACACTTGCACAGTTATCCTGATAGTGGGCAGCCTCCTCCAACTGAGAGAAGGCCTTGGTTCTTATAAAATCGCTTAACTTGTGTACCCTGTTTGGTTGCCTGATACGGAGTGCTGGGGAAAGGGTGGGTTGGGCTCTAAATCCAAGTATTAGCGAGTGCTTCTCCATGGGATTTGGAGGTTATTAACCAAAACCCCACAACATGGGAATACCTGTGCTCCTTGAAGAAAGCTTGGACTCTGTATCCCCACCAACAGAACAAACAGGAAGAAGTTTTCTGCTATCCTGAGTGTGGGCTGGCAATTTCAGGTGACAGAAGCGGCTGGGTTCTAATAGAATCCCTTAGCTTGTAATCCCTGAGTGTTTCCCTAGGACTGACTCTGAGAGAAACCTGGGGGTTGGGCTTGGAGGCCAAATAGGAGCGAGTGTCCCCGATGGACTGAGGAAGTATTTAGATGAATTCTCCATAAAGGGAAACACCTGAGCACCCATTCATCTGCGTGGAGTGGGGCTTCAAACCTCCCCACCACACAAGGTTGGGTTCCAGTATCCTGAGGGTGGGGTAGTTCCTCCAACTGACATCAGCGTCTTGGTTTTAATAGAATCCCTTTGCTTGTCTTCCCTGATGGTTTGCCTAGGCCAGTGTGTGGTTGAAAGTGGGATTTGGGATCTAAAACTAAGTATTAGCGTGTGCCTCTCCATGGGCAGTGGAGATGTTTAAACTACAACCCACAACTTGGGAATTACTGTGACCCCTGAGTAATGCGTGTGGTGTTTCCCCACGCCCAGCACACACAGGAAGAAGTGTTCTGGGGTTCTGAGTGTGGGGAGGTTCCTCCAACAGACAGCAGCACCTGGGTTTTAATAGAATCCCTTAGCTTGACTTCCCTAAGTCTTTTCCTAGGCCTAGCAGTAAGCGATGGTGGGGGATGGGCTCTAAAGCCAAGTATTAGCGAGTGCATCTCTGTGGGTAGTGGAGGGTTTTAAACTACTTCCCCAACCTTGGAACACCTGTGCCCCATAAAGATGCGTGGAATCTGTTTCCCCACCTACAGCACACACACGGAGACGTGCTCAGGTATCCTGATTGTGGGGAGGCTCCTCCAAATGACAGCAGCGCCTGGGTTCTAATAGAATCCCTTAGCTTGTCTTCCCTGATGGCATGCCTAGGCTGGAGAGTGGGGGAAAGTGGGGGTTGGGCTCTAAATCAAGTATTAGCGAGAGCCTATCCATGGGATGTGGGTTTTTAACCTACAACCCACAACCATGAAATAAATGTGCCCCCTGAAAGATGCTTTGACTGTTTCCCTACATCCAGCACACACGCGAAGAAGTGTTCTGGTATTCTGAGTGTGGGCAGGTTCCTCAAACTGACAGCAGCACCTGGGTTCTATTAGTATCCCTTAGCTTCTGTTCCCTGAGTGTTCCTTTAGGCCAGGCCATGAGGGAAAGCTGGGGGTTGGGCTTGGAGGCCAAGAAGCAGTGAGTGCCCCCTGATCCACTGAGGAAGTACTTAGAGGACTTCTCCCTAAACGGAACACCTTTTCCTCCATTCATCTGGGTGGAGTGGGGCTGCACATCTCTCCCACACCTAAGAATGTGTTCTGGAATTCTGAGTGCAGGGAAGTTCCTCCAACTGACAGCAGCGCCTGGGTTCTAATTGAATCCCTTTGCTTGTCTTCCCTGATGGAAAGCCTATTCGGGAGTGCGGGGGACAGTGTGGTTTGGGCTCCGAAACCAAGTATTTGCGATGACCTCTCTATGGTTTGTGGAGGTGTTTAAACTACATCCCTAACCTGGGAACACCTGTGCCCCCATAAAGATCCGTGGGGTCTGTTTCCACACCTCCAGCACACACACGAACACTTGCACAGTTATCCTGAGAGTGGGAAGCCTCCTCCAACTGAGAGAAGGCCTTGGTTCTTATAAAATCGCTTAACTTGTGTACCCTGTTTGGTTGCCTGATACGGAGTGCTGGGGAAAGGGTGGGTTGGGCTCTAAATCCAAGTATTAGCGAGTGCTTCTCCATGGGATTTGGAGGTTATTAACCAAAACCCCACAACATGGGAATACCTGTGCTCCTTGAAGGAAGCTTGGAACCTGTATCCCCACCACCAGAACACACAGGAAGAAGTTTTCTGCTATCCTGAGTGTGGGCTGGCAATTTCAGGTGACAGAAGCGGCTGGGTTCTAATAGAATCCCTTAGCTTGTAATCCCTGAGTGTTTCCCTAGGACTGACTCTGAGAGAAACCTGGGGGTTGGGCTTGGAGGCCAAATAGGAGCGAGTGTCCCCGATGGACTGAGGAAGTATTTAGATGAATTCTCCATAAAGGGAAACACCTGAGCACCCATTCATCTGCGTGGAATGGGGCTTCAAACCTCCCCACCACACAAGGTTGGGTTCCAGTATCCTGAGGGTGGGGTAGTTCCTCCAACTGACATCAGCGTCTTGGTTTTAATAGAATCCCTTTGCTTGTCTTCCCTGATGGTTTGCCTAGGCCAGTGTGTGGTTGAAAGTGGGATTTGGGATCTAAAACTAAGTATTAGCGTGTGCCTCTCCATGGGCAGTGGAGATGTTTAAACTACAACCCACAACTTGGGAATTACTGTGACCCCTGAGTAATGCGTGTGGTGTTTCCCCACGCCCAGCACACACAGGAAGAAGTGTTCTGGGGTTCTGAGTGTGGGGAGGTTCCTCCAACAGACAGCAGCACCTGGGTTTTAATAGAATCCCTTAGCTTGACTTCCCTAAGTCTTTTCCTAGGCCTAGCAGTAAGCGATGGTGGGGGATGGGCTCTAAAGCCAAGTATTAGCGAGTGCATCTCTGTGGGTAGTGGAGGGTTTTAAACTACTTCCCCAACCTTGGAACACCTGTGCCCCATAAAGATGCGTGGAATCTGTTTCCCCACCTCCAGCACACACACGGAGACGTGCTCAGGTGTCCTGATTGTGGGGAGGCTCCTCCAAATGACAGCAGCGCCTGGGTTCTAATAGAATCCCTTAGCTTGTCTTCCCTGATGGCATGCCTAGGCTGGAGAGTGGGGGAAAGTGGGGGTTGGGCTCTAAATCAAGTATTAGCGAGAGCCTATCCATGGGATGTGGGTTTTTAACCTACAACCCACAACCATGGAATAAATGTGCCCCCTGAAAGATGCTTTGACTGTTTTCCTACATCCAGCACACACGCGAAGAAGTGTTCTGGTATTCTGAGTGTGGGCAGGTTCCTCAAACTGACAGCAGCACCTGGGTTCTATTAGTATCCCTTAGCTTC